>NC_062570.1:105273298-105873298 GCF_022837055.1 Prionailurus viverrinus
GTCCCTCTCGCCTCACGTCCTTTTACCACGTGGGCGTTTTCCCACATCACATCGTGACACGAAGAAGGGTGCGGACAGGGCATTTTGAGAGAGAGAAACGACGTTCACGTAACCTTCCTTGGCATGTACTACATCTGTCCCGTTTTATTATTAGTTATTGTTAACCTCCTGCGTCTAGTTGATAAATCAGACTTTATCGTAGGATCGTAGGTATGTAAAACAGAAAAGCCAGTAGTGTGTTTCAAGTTCAGTACACTCTGGCTTCGGGCACCCACTCGGCAGGGGGGGTGGTCTTGGAACATACCCCTCTTGGATCAGGGGTGGGGGGCTGCTGTACTTTTCTCTGCCAGGGTTTTGGGCCTCATCTGACAGAGTTATTCCTAAGTCTTTTATCGTTTTTGTTGTTTTAAGTGTATATTTGGGGCTGTTGGTTACGGAGTGTATGAGTTTCTAGAGCCGTGGTCACAAATCACAGACAGCGTGGCTTAAAGACACATTCACTGCCTCCTGGTCCTGGAGGCCGGAAGCTGGAGGTGCAGGCACGGGCAGGGCCCGGTCCTCCCGAGTCCTCTCTCCTTGTGTGTGGTCTCTCTGTGCGTGTCTGTGTCTTGATCTTTTCCTATAAGTATCCTAGTCATACGGGGTTAAGGTTCATCTTACTCACCATGTTTTAACATAATTACCTCTTTAATGTCTGTATTTTTGAGAGAGAGAGAGAGAGAGAGAGAGAGAGAGAGAGAGAGAGAGAGCACAAGTGGGGGAAAGGCAGAGAGAGAGGGAGACGCAGAATCCGAAGCAGACTCCAGGCTCCGAGCTGTCAGCCCAGAGCCCGACGCGGGGCTCGAACCCACACACCGCGAGATCGTGACCTGAGCCGAAGTCGGACGCTCAGCCAACTGAGCCCCCCGGGTGCCCCTTCTTATTTCTGACTTTGAAGTAAAGGCTGCACGTTTGCTGGAGTTTTCTGGTAGAAACCCTTCAGCAGTCTTAAGTCATTGGCCCAGGATGGTACGTCCCTTGAGTGACTGAGCAGAGCTGCTGAGCCAGAGCGAAACCCATGCGATCCCAGAGCTCTCCAGTCTGATGCCACACGGACCCTGGAGACTCTTGAGAACTGGACGGACGAGCCGAGCTGGGGGGACGCGGGACGAGGGGTTGGTGCCGCGGGAAAGCGGGGGGTGCCTCTCTCCTGTCCCGTAACCTCACGCCTCTGGACTTTGTGTCTCGCCCCGCGTCCCGCCGCAGACACCATCCAGCACATAAGGGACAGCAAGCACATCGTCGTGTTCCACAAAGGCCGTTACTTCAAGGTCTGGCTCTATCACGACGGCCGGCTGCTGAAGCCCCGGGAAATCGAGCAGCAGATGCAGAGGATTTTGGACGACCCCTCGGAGCCCCAGCCCGGGGAGGCCAAGCTGGCGGCCCTCACTGCGGGAGAAAGGTGCGCGGTGTCTGTGACCCCGGTGGTGCCTGGGGGCTGCGGGGACCCCCTCATGGTTCTCCCTCTCCCCGGGGGGCTCAGCCGGAGGACAGGTGCCTGTGGGCGACCTGCGGCTGGCAGTGGGGGCAGGGCCAGGGCCTGGCGTCCCCGTCCCGCTGGTGGGTCGCCGAGGCCGCGTGTGCGCGCGGGTGGGCCTGCGTCCGCACTGGGACCGGGGCCCCCGACGGAGAGGAGTCAGCCTGTGTTGTGCGGCCGCGGGCGTATTTAATTTAGGACACGGGACAAGTTTAAACCAAGGCCTCCGCGTCAGGGATAAATTTCCTGCCACGTCTAAAGATCGTTCGGAGGCTTCTGTTTACTTAAGGAATTAGCTCGGAAACAGAGCTGAGTGTCTCTCAGCCTCGGCTGTGTACACATTGGGCTGGAGAAATCTGTGTCCTGGTGGGGACGTTGGCCCGTGCGTGGGGATGTTAAGCAGCATCCTCCCCCCGCCCCCCGCTACTCCCCCCTCCCCCGACACCAGCAGCAACCACTTAGTGGCAATGAACACAACTGCCCAGACTTTGCTCGCTGCCACCAGGGGGCAGTATTGTCCCCGGTTGACCAGCACCGGCTTCCGGCGATGGGGCAGCTGCCAGGGCAGCAAGGTGGTGAGCGACCCTTCTCAGAGAAGAGGAAGATGCCCGGGCACGAGCACGCGGAGGGTGGCAGCGGGCCCGACAAGTGGCAGGGGCGTCCAGGGAGCGCACTGCACAATCCGTGCAGGGAGCTGCAGAGGGGGTCGGGGACGCCGGAACACAAGGCGGAGAGGGTTCTGTGTGCCCGACTACGTTTGGGCTTGATTCTGCTGTTGAAGGGGCCACCAGGCACCCCGAGCACGTTGGCGAGATTCTTCTGGCCCAGGGGCTCCTGCAGGCAAGGGGATCCTCCGGCAGGGACGGCCGGAACGGCAGCCTGAGCAGCAGGGGAGGCTCGGTCCCAGAAGCCCCGGGAGTGTTGGGTCATCGCTGGGCTTCGACGGGGCTGCGAGGAACGGTCCGTCCTGGGGAACGAGCTCCCGTCCCACGTGCCCGTGAGCGTCAGTGCGCGGGATGGCGGGCGGGCGCGGTGCAGCCACGGAGCGGGCCTTCCTGGGGTCCCCCACCCCCCGCAGGGCTCAGCGGGCACCCGGCCCCGAGCTCCCCCATCTCACCTCCCAGAGCCCTCGGTGTAGACGCCGAGCGCGTCTGACGGCCTGTCACCTTCCTGCCCCCTCGCACTGCACCAGGTGCAGAGTAGATGTCCTTGTCACCGTTGTCCCCTGGCAGACACTGACGAGAGCCGTCCGGGCCGGGGAGAGAAGGGGGCGGGAGACAGACCAGGTGACCCTGACCTGGAAGGGTGGGTGGGGCGGCAGACCTGAGGGGGCGCTGAGTGAGGGGCCCAGGAGCAGTCCAAGCAGCCACGGCCGGGGCGCCTCTCAGGAAGTGGGTGTCGCGTCGGCTGCTTGTGGCTCCCGTGAGGCGGGTGGGGGGAAGAGTCCCTTCACTTGCACTCCCAGGGGCTCCTCTTGTCCCGGGGGTGTCCCGGGGTCGTTCGCAGCACGGACTTGGGCGGGACCTGGGTTTGAAGCTCTCCCCGCCACGAAGTAGCTGTGACCACGTCTCTGTGCCTCAGTTTCCCCCTCTGGAAAATGGGGACGGTCGCGTTGACCAGGGAGCTAGGACAGGGACGAGGTGGCGGTCACACACTCGCGGTGACTTCCTCGCCAGAACTCCAGGATGGGGACCCTGGTGCGGGCGCGAGGGGCGCTTTCTCGGGGTCGCTGCCCCGAGGTGGCCGAGCTCACGGGCCAGCCTGCGTTCTTGTCGCACGTGTGGCAGTTTGCGAACGGAGGTGCGCGCCGAACTCCTGCCCGCAAACGGCACAGCCACCCGCAAGATCCTAAGTGTGCGAGTCCCCTTCGATTCCTAGTCACCTGGGAAAAACGCTGTCATTTTGAACGTCACGGGTAAGGAGAGGTCCCTGCATTGCCGCGGGCTTACCTCCGTTGAACTCTGATTTCAGAGTCCCCTGGGCCAAGTGTCGCCAGGCCTATTTTGGCCGCGGGAAAAATAAGCAGTCTCTCGACGCCGTGGAAAAGGCCGCGTTCTTCGTGACGCTGGATGAAACCGAGCAGGGGTACAGGCAGCAAGACCCGGATGCGTCGATGGACTCCTATGCCAAGTCCCTCCTCCACGGCAGGTGTTATGACAGGTACTGCACCTCCCCTCCCTCCTGAGGGACCGTAGCTCGCCTGCGAGCTTGGAAGGGACGTCACATGTCACCGCACCTGCCTCCGGTATCTCTGCTCTTGAGGAATAAGGGCTCACGTAAAACACAACTCTTAAGGGGCGCCCGGGGGGGGGGCTCAGTCATTAAGCATCCGACATTAGGTTTCGGCTCAGGTCAGGATCTCGCGGTTCGTGAGTTCGAGCCCCACGTCAGGCTCTTTGCTGATGGCGCGGAGCCTGCTTGGGATTCTGTCTCTCCCTCTCTCTCTGCCCCTCCCCCTCTCATTCTCTCCCCCCCCAAAAAATAAAGAAATAAACTTAAAGCACAACTCTTGACTTTCTTCTTTACACACACACACACACACACACACACACACACACACACACACAGCTTAAGCGGCAGACTTGAGATCCTAACCCCTTCTGCGCGTGACCACCCGTCATGGTAGTGGTGACAGGCGTGGCTCCTGGTGTCTGGGACCAGGCAGGGGAAGGAGGTGGACGGGGCTGACCTGTTGCTCGCTGATCGTCACCGTCCCGGAGCCTCCTGTCTCTTGTCTGTGAAGCAAGGTCCTGTCTGCCCTGCCCCCGGGGACAGGGTTCGGCCCAGGGCGGGGGTGTGCGGGCACGTGGCCTCCTGTCTCTTTGGCAGTTGCCTTGTGGGCTGGTTCACGTTAGAATAACACGTTCTGTTCTGCCGGTCTCCAGCGCACAAATGCTTAGGTCTGTGTCTGATACAGAGGACCGACTGGCCTCAGAGTCCAACGTGCGCTCTTAACATCAGTCCGCAGAGGTTCAGGAGCAGCTTGTCGAGGGGCGGGGGCCCAGGAGCCCACCCAGAATAAAACATGTAACTTTTGTCTCCCGCAGGTGGTTCGATAAGTCTTTCACGTTCATCGTGTTCAAAAACGGGAAGGTGGGCATGAACGCGGAACATTCCTGGGCCGACGCGCCCATCATCGGGCACCTGTGGGAGGTGAGCCTTTGCAGCTCCGGCCGGGATGTGGGAGTTGTTGCAGATCCAGACCCCAGACCACGTTCTACCGTGTGGTTTTCGTCTGATGATACGATGCTTCATAACACGTGTGGGCACTGGAAGTCACCAGTAGCCCAACAAAAGCCCTTCGTGTCTTCGCCTCCTACAACTCACGTTCCTTAGGTAGAAACACATTTAATGGGGCACCTGGGTGGCTCAGCCTTGGTTTCGGCTCAGGTCACGATCTCGCGGTTCGTGGGTTCGAGCCCCGTGTCGGGCTCTGCACTGACAGCTCAGAGCCTGGAGCCTCCTTCAGACTCTCTCTCTCTCTCTCTCTCTCTCTCTCTCTCTCTCTCTCTGTCTCCCTCTCTCTCTGTCTCCCTCTCTCTCTCTCTGCCCCTCCCCTGCTCACACTCTCTCTCTCTCTCTCAAAAATAAAACATTAGAAAAAAAAAAATAAATAAAATGTGTTGGGTTGGCCCTGCCAGTTTCTTTAATTTTTAAAAATTCATTTCTCCCTGAACCGTTTGAACTGTTTTCACTGTTGGCGTGAATCACCGAAGGGAGATTTTGCTTTCTTTTTTTTTTTTTAATGACTTTTTTTTTTTTTAAGTTTATTTATTTATTTATTTTGAGAGACAGAGCACAAGCAAGGGAGGGGCAGAGAGAGAGAGAGAGAGAGAGAGAGAGAGAGAGAAAGAGAAGGAGAGACAGAATGCCAACCAAGCTCCGTGCCATTAGCACAGAGCCCAATGCGGGGCTCGAACCCGTGAACCGTGAGATCGTGACCTGAGCCGAGATCAAGGGTCCGTCGCTTAACTGCCTGCGCCTCCCGGTGCCCCCAAGGAAGGTTTTGCTTACTTAACTCATCCATCACAGTTCTTGTTTAAAGAAATTGCTGAATTCCAGGGTTGTCAACAGTGGCCTTGATTCAGAAATTCTGTATTACTTGGGTCTGATGACGCTCAAGGTAACTTTTTTTTTTTCAATTTTCTTTTTTTTAATGTTTATTTATTTTTGAGAGAGACAGAGACCGCGTGAGCAGGGGAGGGGCAGAGAGAAAGGGAGACAGAATCCGGAGCAGCCTCCAGGCACTGAGCTGTCAGCACAGAGCCCGACGCGGGGCTCGAACTCACAAACTGTGAGATCGCCACCTGAGCCAAAGTCGGACGCTTCACCGACTGAGCCTCCCAGGCGCCCCGATGGAAGTGCTGGCGTTTAACTGTTACCGTCAGCTGACAGAATGGGTCCAGGGACTGTGGGTCCAGGGACTGGACGGGGGCCCCAGGGGCTCCCCGCGTGGACGGGGATCTGACCTACTCTCTTGTCTCGGAGGCCCAGGCCAAATTAGAATGAGAGCTAGCTTAACTGTGCCAAGCCACTTAAGAAAAAATCAGGTCAGAGTTGAATCCATTTTGCTGTCCATTGTATTTCTGAAATTTCAGCATGTTGGACACTCTGGGGGCTCCGATGCAGAGCGGCTCAGACACTCGGCGGGTGTTTTTTATCTGTTTCTTTGTGTTTTGCCTCCCCCGCTGGGGAGCTCACTGAGTGCTGGGATTCCTCTTTAAAGAAATGTTTTTGTTATTGTTGATGGAGATATAATTCGCGTTCTATGAAATTTACCTCCTTAAGGTACACAACTCCCTGGGTTTTGTGTTTTACAAAGTAGTTGTCCGGCCGTCACCATTACCTAATTTTAGCATGTTTTCATTCCCCCCCCCCCGCCCCATCCCTGGCAACCACAAATCTACTTTCTGTCTTTGTCACTTTGCCTGTTCTGGGCATTTCATAGAAACGGACTCCTACAACGTGTGGTCTTTTTTGTTGTTGTTGTTAAGGTTTTATTTTATGATTATTTTTTTTAATTTCTTTCTTTTTTTTTTTTTTTTTACATTTACAACCAAGTTAGTTAGCATCTACTGCAATAATGATTTCAGGAGTAGAGCCCAGTGATTCATCCCCTACGTATGACACCCAGTGCTCATCCCAACAAGTGTCCTCCTTACTGACCCTTCCCCATTTAGCCCATCCCCCACCCAACATCCCTCGAGCAACCCTCAGTTTGTTCTCTGTGTTTAAGAGTCTCTGATGTTTTGTGCCCCTCCCTGTTTTTGTATTATTTTTGCTTCCCTTCCCTGATGTTCATCTGTTTTGTCTCTTAAAGTCCTCATATGAGCGAAGTCATATGATATTTGTCTTTGACTGATAATTTCACTTAGCATAATACCCTCCAGTTCCACCCACATAGTTGCAAATGGCAAGATTTCATTCTGTTTGATTGCCGAGTAATATTCCATTTTGTGTGTGTGTGTGTGTGTGTGTGTGTGTGTATCCCACATCTTCTTTACCCATTCATCCATCGATGGACATTCGGGCTCTTTCCATACTTTGGCCGTTGTCGATAGTGCTGCTATAAACATTGGGGTGCAAGTGTCCCTTTGAAACAGCACACCTGTATCCCGTGGATAAATGCCTAGTCGTGCGATTGCTGGGTCGTAGGGTAGTTCTGTTTTTAGTTTTTTGAGGAACCTCCATACTGTTTTCCAGAGTGGCTTATGATTATTATTTTTTTAAGTAGGCTCCAACGTAGGGCTTGAACTCATGACCCTGAGATCGAGACCTGAGCTGAGATCAAGAGTCGGACGCTCACCTAGCTGAGCCACCCCGGTACCCCATAAAGATTTTATTTTTAGGTAATCTCTACACCCGACCTGGGGCTTGAACTCCTGACTGTGATCCTGACCAGCCCACAGGGTCCGTTTTTCTCCCCGCTCCTGGAGTGGAGATAGGAACGGTCACGTTAGGTGGCTGTGCCGAGGGTGTGAAGTCCGCACACCCCAGGAGTGGCTCTTGTTAACGTGTGAATCGTATCTCTGTAGAGATCGAGGATCCGTCTCCGTCGGATGTCATTTCAGATACGTCTTACGTAACACCGTCGGCCACGATAATCTCTCACTTGACATGTGTCTCTTTTCGTTTGCAACAGTACGTCCTGGCCACTGACTCCTTTCAGCTGGGTTATGCCGAGGACGGGCACTGCAAGGGCGACCCCAACCCGAACATTCCGTACCCCACCCGGCTGCAGTGGGACATCCCGGAGGAAGTGAGTCCGAACGATCCGTCACCCGGGGTGGGGGACGGGCTTCAGCTCTCACAGGCGCACTGTCCACGCGCCTTGTCCGTGCGGGCGTCTCCGGGGGGCCGTGGGGCTGCCCCAGCTCCTGCTGTCTCAGGGGCCCCGCTAGGTAGTTCTTCCGCTTGAGGTTTCGGCGGAGACGGTCGGCGACGTTTCCAGCTCGGACCCCGCTAGACGTCACAGTGAAAAAGGGGGAAACTGAGTCCCTTCCTCCAGGGTTGAAGTACTCCAGATCACGCCCTTGTAATTTTTGTCTCTTCAAGATTCTCAGGTGCAGTCCACTCGCTGGAAGGAAGCGTTTGGGGGGAAGGGATTTTAGGGGTGGAAATAGCACATTCCAGTTCCTCTAGTCCGAGCAGGAGTTCCCGGGCCTCAAGAAATAACTGTCGAAGTAGAAAACACCACATCTGGTGCTGTACCCCAAGCATCTGTGTCCCCGGGGCTGGGGTGTGCTCCCCAGAGAAAGGTAGCCTTTGCTGAAACGTGTCAGCTGACCAAGTCGGTCGGCATTTATTTAAAACGTGTCCGTAGATTTAACTTTTAGAGCCTTTTTAGTTTCACAGCAGACGTGAGTGGCAAGTCCGTTGAGATCCCTCCTGTCCCCCTTCCCCGACCCCACACGCACGCAGCCTCCCTCACTACCCACGTCCCCGCCAGGGCCGTGCGTCCGTCACAGCCCGTGAACCTGCACCCACGTGTCACCGTCACCTGGAGCCCAGCGTCGCCGTGGGGGTTGACTCTCAGTGGTGAACGCATCACTGATGAGCCGGGTGCGTGGTGACCTGTGTCCACCAGCACAGCATCCCAAGAGTCGTGTCGCTGCCCAGAGACCTGTGCTCTGCCTGTTCATCCCTCCCCGCCCCCAATCCAGCCCCCGGCGACCGCTGATCTTGGCCCGGTCTCCACATCTTGCCTTGTCCGCGATGTCCTGTTTGTGGAATCCTGTCGTACGTGGCCTTTTCAGGCTGGCTTCTTTCACTTGGTAACACGCATTTACGGTTCTTCCGTGTGATTCCGTGGCCCGGTCGCTCGTTTCTATCGCGTGGTTGTACCACAGCCCGTTTCTTGCTTTAAACTGGTTCCTCGGTCGCCGCGATGGGTTTCGCGAAACAAAACTCGGGCTGTTCCAAATGGCCTTTGGGGTCCCGCTCAGACCAGGAAGCCCCCGTCTCCCACCCGCGTCCCTCCTGCCGGGGCCACCCCGCCACTGGTCGGCGAGCGGGGTGCCGTGTTGCTAACAAACCACAGCTGCTGGGTAACACTTTGGAAAGAGCCGAGAGGAGAACGGGGTGTGTTTTCGGGCACCAACCCTGTGGCTTCGGGGTACGTCCGTAACCCCTCCGCCCTCCCCCATTAACTAAAATCCCTCTCTCCTTTCCCTCAAGTGTCAGGAGGTGATCGAGACTTCCCTGAGCTGCGCGAGCCTTCTGGCCAACGACGTGGATTTCCATTCTTTCCCGTTCCACACCTTCGGCAAAGGACTCATCAAAAAGTGCCGGACGAGCCCGGACGCCTTTGTGCAGCTCGCGCTCCAGCTGGCGCATTACAAGGTACGCGCCTGGGGTTTTGTCGCGAGCCCTGTGGGGTCCTGGACGCAAACGCGCCCAGGGCCGTCTGCCCCGTGGGTGGGGAAGGCCAGACACCTGTCCCGGGGGGGCAGCCGCTGGCGCGGAACACAGCCTGCTGGGTCTTGCCCGCGCGTCCTAGTCCAGGGTCTCTGCCACCGACGGGATGGGACGCCTGGTGAGCGGAGCCCCCTCTCGGGTGGTAAACTCAGGAAAAGAAACAGATGCGGGACAGCGAGGGGTAATGTTGACCGCGGATAAACTAGAACACACAGGCCAAAACTGTACTTACAATCAACTTTCCTGTAGTTCTTTTAACGTTGGTTTATCTTTGAGAGAGAGACAGAGACAGAGCGTGAGTGGGGGAGGGACAGAGAGAGAGGGAGACACAGAATCCGAAGCAGGCTGCAGGCCCTGAGCCGTCAGCCCAGAGCCCGACGCGGGGCTCGAACTCACGGACCGCGAGATCGTGACCTGAACCGAAGTTGGACGCTTAACCGACTGAGCCACCCAGGCGCCCCGACTCTACCGTAGTCCTTAACAGAGATGGTCACATCTTGAGGCTTTCTTTTCCCAAATAATGTACTCACCCAAAGCAGTGGGACAGAAGCACAGCCATAGGGGAGCTGAGCTCTCTGTCTGATGGAGTAAGTGACCGAGAGATACGATAACTGGATCTTAGGATTCGTGAGCTTGATTTTTTTTTTAAATTGATGAACACACATTGTCCATAAATATGCAGTGTCAGGGCTTTAAAATACAGGGCTTTCCAATACAGAGGTTTTCCCAAGGGAACACTCGGTTCCACAGTAACCCATTTGAACACAACTGGGTGAAATGCTTTCGGCAGCAACAGAAATTAGTAAAGCTGACCCAAGATAAGGCAAGAAGCTGGAAGGAGGTCAGAACCCAAGGAAAGTCAGAGGTGGGTGGGACGCCTGGGTGGCTCAGTCGGTTAAGTGTCCAACTTTGGCTCACGTCATGATCTCACGGCTTGTGAGTTCGAGCCCTGCCTCCGGCTGTCTGCTGTCAGCACGGAGCCCTCTTCGGATCCCCTGCCCCCTCCTCTCTCTGCCCCTCCCCTGTGCTCGCTCACTCTCTCAAAAGTAAACCAACATCCAAGAAAGTCAGAAGTTGGAGAGCTGCCTGAAACGTGACTGTGCTTAGAAGCAGCTGCGGGGCCATGACAAGCATAAGTTCTAGGGGCTTCGGAAAGGGAGGAGCTGCCTGGTTGGTTCCTGGGCAGGACCCTTTTCGTCAGTGCGTCACACATGAGCAGGTGAGCTGGCTTGCCTGACATCGCGGCTCACAGTGGCGTGGCTGAACGTGGACCCAGGCAGGCTGGTTCTGAAACCCATGTCTGAACGGGATGGATGCCAAAAAGACCAACGTTGCTCGTGAATACAAATGCAAAGCAAAAAAAAAAAAAAAACCTAAACGAAATAGTAGCAAATACAATCTACCAGTATAGGAAAAGTACAGTCACCAGCAGCAGCTTATGGTCCCAGCAACGAGGGGACGGATCGGTCTTAGCAAATCCGGTAATAGATTAAATCGCATTATTAGATCAGGGGAGGAACCAGACAGTCCCCTCGACAGATACTAAAAAGACATCAAACACTGTCCATTCCTGACGACAGCTCTAAATCATAACAGGGACTGTTTCCTTAACGTGATCAATACTGTCGCGTATCAGTAGCCAGCATATGGCTTTAAAGGTGAAGAGGTGAGTGAGTCACCCCATTAAAATAAGGGTGAGCTGCAGCCGGCAGCTTCGCTGTCCTTGAACTCCCTTCCGTAAGTGCAGTCAGTGCAGCTGACGGGATACTTGGGCAGGGGGACCGTCACAACATCCTCTCGGGAAGAGCGAGCAGAAAAGCTTTTACGATTAAGACGAACGCTCAGAGCGGAGCCTGCTGCGGAGTCTACAAAGCCCAGTATCTTCCTTGTCGAGCCGTGACGGCCAAGCAGAAAATAGAGCAGGCGGACAGATCGGGAGCAGAGACAAGAGTCTGGGATCCGGGCGTGTGTTCATAAAGCAGGTGGGCCTTTGGGGGGAGGAAGGGCCCAGAGCCACGGAGAAGATAGAGACGGTCTCCGAAAGGGAGACAGGGCTGTGGTGTGGGATAGAGAAGCTTGACCTCATAGAGGCAAATGTTCCCGGTTCACACTCCTAGTGTGAACACAGTCTGAGGTCCGAAGATGATTTGGGGAAGCTTCGAGTTCGTCTAGAAGAGCTGACGTTTGAGAATCACCAGGGACGATCCGAAAAGGGTACACGTAATGAGGCGGACGCTTGTTCTTTCGAAGTCTACGATGTAGACGTTGGAAGAGCGCGGTCATTGTCACGGTGCCATACTGCTTCCGGATAGTGCCACGCAGTTCTCTATGGCAAAGGTGGGATTTAACATCGGTGGGCGGGGATGAATTAATTAGCGAGTGGAGTTGGGGAAATTGGCTGGAGGGTTCCATTTGGGAAGAAAAGACAGAGCCCGGTAGGAAAACAGAGTCAGAGCAGAAGTGGGTGGTTCACGAGAACGGAAAGCTACAAACGGTCAGTGGATGTACGTGGACAGTCTAATCTTGCCGGGAATCCAGAAAGTGCAGTGTAAGGAAGACTGAATCTTTGTGCCATTTGCAAAGGTCTTCCTTGAGTTCCGTGTTTGTGCAGGGCAATTTAGAAAGGGGTGTTCGTGCACAGCAGTTGGGCTCATAAAGCTGGAAACACGTGTCGTGAACGCGTAACCATTTCCCTGGCAAATTGTGCCTTGCGGATTGTGTCCTTCAAGGACACGCTCACAAAGGTCAGCTTAAGCACACCCCTCGGTAAAAATTGGACTCAATCTGAAAGCTGATCAGTGTGAAACCTGTTAGATTACGGTATTCTCGTACCATGGACTGTCACGTGACTGTCGAGTGATGTCTAGCATATTCTGTGAAAATGCACGGCTGTGGGGCACCTGGGTGGCTCAGTTGGTTAAGTGTCCTACTCTTGACTTCAGCTCAGGTCATGAGCTCACGGTTCGTGAGATCGAGCCCCGCATTGGGCTCTGTGCTGATAGCTCGGAACCTATTTGGGATTCTTTCTGTCTCCCTCCCTCTCTCTCGGTTCCTCTCCTGCTCTCTCTCTCTCTTTCAGGAAGGGAGGGAGGGAGGGAGGGAGGAAGGAAGGAAGGAAGGAAGGAAGGAAGGAAGGAAGGAGGGAAGGAAGGAAAGAAGGAAGGAAGGAAAGAAAAAAAAAGAAAGAAAGAAAGAACGAAAGAAAGAAGGAAAAGAAAGGGAAAAGAACAAATACGTGGTTGTAAAACATGTGAAAGTTTGAAAGCTGGTAATTTATTACGGTGATCTTCAGACTTTGGCCCACAGGCCACATCCAGTCCGTGACTTGTTTTCGCTCGGCCCTTGGGCTAAGAATGGTGTTGATTTTTTTTTTTTAATTTTTTTTTTTCAACGTTTATTTATTTTTGGGACAGAGAGAGACAGAGCATGAACGGGGGAGGGGCAGAGAGAGAGGGAGACACAGAACTGGAAGCAGGCTCCAGGCTCCGAGCCATCAGCCCAGAGCCCGACGCGGGGCTCGAACTCACAGACCGCGAGATCGTGACCTGGCTGAAGTCGGACGCTTAACCGACTGCGCCACCCGGGCGCCCCGAATGGTGTTGGTTTTTAATAATTGAAAAAACAGAAAGATAACATGACATGTAAATATCAATCGGAATTTCAGGGTTCACAGGGAACATGTTGTTAGCACAGTCACACCCAATCTGGATGTCCCGTCCACGGGTGTTTTGAGCTGTGGAGGGACAGCCGGGCCACGTGGCCCACAAACACGTGATGTTTGCTCCCTGCGCGGCACAGAAAACGTGGCCCGGCTCTGGCTTTATTGTATGCAGAGCCTCGAAAGGATGGATGGAAGACACAGGCAGGCGGTGCTGGGAAGGTTGATCTCTGTTGTCTTCTATTGTGCCGTGTTCGCGTTTTCTGGGCGTGTAAAGTTACTTTTTCAAAGCGAGAGATGACTTGTTTTCGGTACTTATATCTGTGCTTTGCCCTCCGGCTGGAAGTTACCAGGATTTCAGTCTCCACCCTCCCACCCATGTCTGTTTTTCACACCGCACTCAACCTATTAAGAACGGTCCGCGTATTAAGATGACCTATTAAAAATGCCAGGCAGCTCTTTCCTTTCAGAAGTTCGCACGTGCGTGCTCGCTCATGAAGCAGTTGCTGTGTTAGGGACGAGCCTCTTCCTAGAGACCCTCCTCTGCTCAGCTCTGAGCCGCAGGCCTCGCCGTGGCTGCGTGTGACTCCAGATGTCCCACGTGTCCTGGGGTTCTGCTCCAGGCTCCGAACCTTCTCTGCGCCCTGGACCCCGTAGGCAGTTCAGGAAAGCCTGGGGGAAATCCCCTCTCAGAATAACTTCTATAAAGCGTTATAAGAAATACTCAGGGGGCGCCTGGGGGGCTCAGTCGGTTAAGCATCCGACTTCGGCTCAGGTCATGATCTCGCGGTTCGGGAGTTCGAGCCCCGCGTCGGGCTCTGCGCTGACAGCTCGGAGTCTGGAGCCTGCTTTGGATTCTGTCTCCCTCTGTGTCTCCCCCGCTAGCCCTCTGTCCCTCTCTATCAAAAATAAATAAACATTAAAAAAAAAATTTTTTTTTAAAAAGGCAATACTCAGGGTTACGAACGTAATCTGTTAAACGCACGTCAATATTAAATGTAAACTTGCGGTGCAGTAAATATAACTGAGCACTCGATTTTGAGGAGCAAGTCCAAAGCTAGTGTAGTTTTGAAGTAGTGATAAGCATAGGTGATATTTTGGCATATCTGCAGCAACCATAATTTGTTGCGCAAACAGCCATGATTTTCTCTTCCAAGTCACAGGGGCCGTTCATAATGAGTGTGGTTGGTTGGCTGTGCTTCTAAATGCCGTATTTCAGTTTGAGGTTGGCAGAAACTAAAATGTATCTATTTTTCCCTTCCGAGTGACCACGTTCCCCAGGTTAGTAACCATTGGTCTGGTCCCTGTCTGCCCTTCCAGCCTTCTCTATTGGCTCATTCAGCCTCATTCACTCAGCTTTGGCCACGCTGGTCTTTTTGCTGCCTGGGAGTATGTCAAGCTCGTCCCTACCTCAGGGCCTTTGCACTTGCTCTCCGCTGGTAATTGCTGTTTCCCAGACAGAGGCGTGGTTGGTTTGGTCTCTGCCCAAGTGCCCCCGTCTCCTATTTAAAACAGCCGCCACCCCGTGGCCTTTCCGTCACCCTGCGTTATTTCTGTTCGGTGCGCCTGTCACCGTGTTACATTATGTATATCACCCGTTTCTCCCGCTAGAACGCTTGCCCCTTGAGGGCAGGGACACAACCCGTCTCGTGCCAGGAACGCGGCAGCCGCAAGGAAGAAGCATCCGCAAACGAGTCATGACTGATTGAATGAACACACAGGGCCGCGGTCCCGTCTTTAGTCTGTGGCTGTTTGCCTCCTGCTTTGGGGTCCTGTTTATTTTTCATTTAGACGCTAGAGGTGAAAAATCCCCCCGAGTGCCACCACCAGCCTGAACACTGAGCCCGGGGCAGCCGTCCCAGGGTGTGACAGGTGTGTGTTCCTGCCCCGTGCATGTTAGTGTCTTCACAGACTTCTGGTCCTGCTCGTTAGAAACTGGAGGCGTCCGCGGGGGGCGAGCGGCCGCTGTCCCGGGGGTGGCAGGTTGAGTGGGGCTCCCGGCGTAACCCGGCTGGAGACCCCGAGCGCACTAATGCTCGATGCGTTTGCCGAGACGTTTTAGGGGGTCGTTGAAAAAACTGTGGGTACCTTGCATGGCCGTGCTGAGCACTCACGATTGAGGCTTGATGTTGGAAAGTGGGCCTCACAGAAGTCGTTGCCTCGTGGAGCCCCAGCTAACTTGTGTTCAATGACTAAAATGCCGCATTTACACTCTGTGCCCGGATCTCCTTCTCTTCCTTCCCTCCTCCCTGCCCGCGGCTGGATCACGTGCCCCTTGGCGCCCCTTGGAACCCGCAGCTGGCAGCGAGTTCGCTGAAAGCCGTGTTTGCTAAGATCACCCGGACCCCCGTTTGCTTGTTAATCTTCTCTGTACCCCACATACACCAGCGTGGGGGGCAGCGTGGAAGCCTTCCGTGTGGGCAAGTGCCAGCCACCGAAGGTGGATCGTCACAGGCCTCCTGGCCTGTGTTCCCCACCCCGTGGCCTGCTCGCCTCGTCTCTTCGCAGGCAGGACGGGGGGAGGGACAGAGCCCCGAAGGCCGCTCGCAGGCACGGCCCGCGCTCCGGGAGGCTCAGCCTGGACTCTGGCTCTGGGTTTGTGTGACATTGTCAGCTGGTCGCAGGGCCCCCTCCGTCACGTTGGGGTCACCCGGGCCCGAGCGCCCGGCGCTGTTGTCCGCTCAGGAATAATTTGGGCCCACAAAGTGCCGTTGGCCGCTTTCCCGTCCATATTGGGAATCGGCGCGTCCTCGAGCTGGCCTGGCGGCCACGGGCACCTTACAAGCGATTCCCTCCCACGGCGCATGCGCTCCTTGGACCCCGTCCATGTGCACCGCCTGCCGCTTCCCCCTGGAGCCCCTGCCGTGCCCTCATCCGTCCCTTCCAGGGTCTCCACCTCTGCCACCCCAGCCCCCTTGCGGTCCCTGACGACAGCGTTCCTGGACCCCATGGGGCCTCTGCCCGTCTTGCCCTCCCCGTCCCCTCCCCTGGGCTTGGTCTCCCCGGCCTGTTGCCGTCCTCCCCGATCTCGTCCCGTGGCCCCAGGCACAGCGGAACCACCCCCGGCTCCGGCCGGCTCTCCGCCCGCTGGGCCCCGCACCCAAGAGGCTGGTGTGGCCGGAGATGAACCCCAGAGTGCTGGCCGCTTCCCTCCACAGCGCTGAGTGGCTGATTCTGGCGGACCCCCGGGCAGCCCCTCTCTGTTCCGCGCCCCCACTCTCTGGCTCTCAGCACCTCCCTCCCCGTCGGCAGGCCAGCCTTCTTCGTGGCTCACTGGAAACATGAAAGCATCCCAGTGAGACCTCAAGACCACGGCCGCCCCCCTCTGCTTCGTCTCCCCTCCCGCCCCGGCCACCTGCCCTCCTTCTGGGGGACATCACTCCTCACCTGTCCCTTCTCAACTGGGTCATCGTCACCGTCATGCAGACATGGTGGAATGTTCCCTGCCAACAGCTTGTGTCTTTTAATAACTTGCCCGAACATCTCCTTGCCCCGTGTTCCTCCCATAAATGTGTCTGCACTTGGGGTGGCGGGGGGGGTGGTGCGTGAAGCTCAGGAAATTGCGCCATGGCATCGGTTGCACCCGGAAACGGAACCTGGGCTACCCAGAAACTGACCTCCCCCGCCCCCAGCCCTTTGCAAAGCTAACGACGTCTCCGTCTGCCTGCTGCACAGCCCCGTGTGAACGAAGACTGACGTTGACTAAAAGCTAAAGCTGACCGTCACCTTGTCCCTTCTTGTGCATCAGAGTCCGTCCGCCTGCCCTGCCTCGCATGAAAGTTCTCTTCCTTTCCCAGGACATGGGCAAGTTTTGCCTCACGTACGAGGCCTCCATGACCCGGCTCTTCCGAGAGGGGAGGACGGAGACCGTGCGTTCCTGCACCACGGAGTCGTGCAACTTTGTGCTCGCCATGGTGGACCCCACCCAGACGGTAACGTGGCGCCGGGCTGAGGACGCCTTGGGGCTGACCCGCGAGCCTCTGCAGGGGGAGCCGTGTTCAGCTTCTCCCCTGCCCTCCTTTCAGGGGACCCGGGCGTGGTCGGGACGCGCACAGAGAGGTTAACGTTTGTGTCCCTTCCGTAACGTCTTACAGCTTGGACTCCCTGAGTCTAAGTTAGACTTGCACCGGCGCGGGCAGGCCTGGGAGTGGGTGCGGCAGGACAGAACAAGGGGCTGGGTGCGGACGCGGGGACCGGGCCACGGGAGCCTTCCGCTCGGAGTTACGGGAGCCCGCTGCCCACGTCGAAGCTCCCCACCTGGGCCCGGGGCTCCGGTTGTCCGTACGCTGCCTTTGAGAATCTGGCAGTGGCCTGGGAACTGTTAGGGCAGTTCGTTTTCGTAGCCGAGGATCGGAGACTCCGGTGAATTCCATAGGCTGCTGGGCCACACAACCGGGACGTGGCCGAGGCCAGATCTGTGCCCAGAGCGCAGGCGTGCACTGCTGGTGGCCCGGGAGACATTGGCCGGGGCCCTTGCTCCGCCCTCGCCCTGCCCACTCCGCTCCGTCCAACCCTGCCCTGCCTGCCCTGTCCTGCTCTACTCTGCTTAGCCCTGCCCTGCTCTGCTCTGCCCTACTCTGCTCTGTCCTGCTCTGACCTGCCCTACCCTGTTTGCTCTGCCCTACTCTGCCCTGCCTGCCCTGTCCTACCCTGTCTGCTCTGCCCTGCCTGCCCTGTCCTACTCTATTCTGCTCCGCTCTGCCCTACTCTGCCCTGCCCTGTCTGCTCTGCCCTACTCTGCCCTGCCTGCCCTGTCCTACTCGACTCTGGTCCGCTCTGCCCTACTCTGCCCTGCCCTGCCCTACCCTACCTTGTCTGCTCTGCCCTGCCTGCCCTGTCCTACTCTATTCTGCTTTGCTCTGCCCTACTCTGCCCTGCCCTGTCTGCTCTGCCCTACTCTGCCCTGCCTGCCCTGTCCTACTCTACTCTGCTCCGCTCTGCCCTACTCTGCCCTGCCTGCCCTGTCCTACTCTACTCTGCTCCGCTCTCCCCTACTTTGCCCTGCCCTGCTCTGCCCTGCCCTACCCTACCCTGTCTGCTCTGCCCTGCCTGCCCTGTCCTACTCTACTCTGCTCCGCTCTGCCCTACTCTACCCTGCCCTGTCTGCTCGGCCCTACTCTGCCCTGCCCTGTCTGCTCTGCCCTACTCTGCCCTGCCTGCCCTGTCCTACTCTGCTCCGCTCTGCCCTACTCTGCCCTGCCCTGTCTGCTCTGCCCTACTCTGCCCTGCCTGCCCTGTCCTACTCTACTCTGGTCCGCTCTGCCCTACTCTGCCCTGCCCTGTCTGCTCTGCCCTACTCTGCCCTGCCTGCCCTGTCCTACTCGACTCTGGTCCGCTCTGCCCTACTCTGCCCTGCCCTGCCCTACCCTACCTTGTCTGCTCTGCCCTGCCTGCCCTGTCCTACTCTATTCTGCTTTGCTCTGCCCTACTCTGCCCTGCCCTGTCTGCTCTGCCCTACTCTGCCCTGCCTGCCCTGTCCTACTCTACTCTGCTCCGCTCTGCCCTACTCTGCCCTGCCTGCCCTGTCCTACTCTACTCTGCTCCGCTCTCCCCTACTTTGCCCTGCCCTGCTCTGCCCTGCCCTACCCTACCCTGTCTGCTCTGCCCTGCCTGCCCTGTCCTACTCTACTCTGCTTTGCTCTGCCCTACTCTGCCCTGCCCTGCTCTGCCCTGCCCTACCCTACCCTACCCTGTCTGCTCTGCCCTGCCTGCCCTGTCCTACTCTACTCTGGTCCGCTCTGCCCTACTCTGCCCTGCCCTGTCTGCTCTGCCCTACTCTGCCCTGCCTGCCCTGTCCTACTCTACTCTGGTCCGCTCTGCCCTACTCTGCCCTGCCCTGTCTGCTCTGCCCTACTCTGCCCTGCCCTGCCCTGCCCTACCCTGTCTGCTCTGCCCTGCCTGCCCTGTCCTACTCTATTCTGCTTCGCTCTGCCCTACTCTGCCCTGCCCTGCTCTGCCCTGCCCTACCCTACTCTCTGCTCTGCTCTGCCCTGCCTGCCCTGTCCTACTGTACTCGGCTCTGCTCTGCCTTACTCTGCTCTGTCCTGCTCTGACCTGCCCTACCCTGTCTGCTCTGCCCTACTCTGCCCTGCCTGCCCTGTCCTACTCTACTCTGGTCCGCTCTGCCCTACTCTGCCCTGCCCTGCCCTACCCTACCCTGTCTGCTCTGCCCGCCCTGTCCTACTCTACTCTGCTTTGCTCTGCCCTACTCTGCCCTGCCCTGTCTGCTCTGCCCTACTCTGCCCTGCCTGCCCTGTCCTACCCTGTCTGCTCTGCCCTGCCTGCCCTGTCCTACTCTACTCTGCTCCGCTCTCCCCTACTTTGCCCTGCCCTGCTCTGCCCTGCCCTGCCCTGCTCTGCCCTGCCCTACCCTACCCTCTGCTCCGCTCTGCCCTGCCTGCCCTGTCCTACTCTACTCTGCTCCGCTCTGCCCTACTCTGCCCTGCCCTGCTCTGCCCTGTCTGCTCTGACCTGCTTGCCCCGTTCTGCCCTACACGGCCCTGCCCCGCCCCGCTCTGCTCTGGTGAAACTGTTCCCGAGAACAAAGGCTTCTGATTCTTTGGAAGGACATCAGTAGCCACGAGCAAGGTGACCCCGGGCTGGCTGCACACAGGACCACCATGCCTCTCCTGTCGTGCGCCCCCCGCGGTTTCTGACCCGCCCTTTCGGTGGCACAAGGTGGGGCTTCTGCCCCGGCACGCCCCTCCCGAGACCCCCGTTTCTCGGGCCATCGGACCCTTGGAGGGAAGGGCTGTTGCTTGCGTCCCAGAGCCGACTTAGGCCCCCCCCTCCCCGTCACAACTCGCATCTCCCCACCCCTCCTCGCTTAGGTTGAGCAGAGGCTCAAGTTGTTCAAGGTCGCCTCCGAGAAGCACCAGCACCTGTACCGCCTGGCGATGACTGGCTCCGGGATCGACCGTCACCTCTTCTGTCTCTACGTGGTGTCCAAGTACCTGGCCGTGGATTCCCCCTTCCTGAAGGAGGTGAGTGTGGCTGCCAGCGGCCGCTCGGCCAGGCACGCCGGCTACCCCCAGACTAAGTCAGTGCGGCCTTGCAAGTGGGACGGGGCCTCACAAACGGGCGTTCGAGCTGAATGGTCATCACAGTGTCAGATCCGAGCTGTGCTTTCAGTGCCGTGTCCCTTCAGGCCCCGGGAATACTTGATGTCACATTTAATCCTGACCACCCCCCCCCCCCCCCCCCCAGACGCCAGTGACCTCGAGCACGGAGCATGGAGTGATGAGCTCTTGTATGTATCACCCTCGTTTGTAACGGAGTTTAATTTTGAGCTATAAAATTTAATTGTTAACAATGCCGTGTTTAACAGGCAACTCGAAGACTTCCTGTGAATTTGCTTCCGGGCAGCACAGCCCCCTTTCCGAATCTTAGTTAATGTATCCGCCCCCTTTTCTGCTGGTGCTGCCCATCCCCCAACCATCCGGGTGCCCTCATCTGCCCCAGGCCTTCTTTGTGCCCATTCTACCCCCAGACAGCCGGGCCTTCAGGGCCGCAGACCTGTGGCGTCCGTGACCACCCAGACACCGAGCAAGCCTTTTCCTCCTCCAGTGGGGCTTCCTGTCTCAGGGACAGAAGAGGACGGTACAGGGAGAAGTGTCATGGGAGAGACGCCTGGGTGTTAAGCATCTGACTTTGGCTCAGGTCATGATCTCACGGTTCATGGGTTCGAGCCCCGCACCGGGCTCTGTGCTAACAGCACGGAGCCTGGGGCCTCCTTCAGATTCTGTGCCTCCCCCTTTCTCTGCCCCTCCCCCGCTTGTGCTCTGTCTCTCTCTTTCTCTCAAAAATAAATAAACATCAAAAACATTTCTTTTTTTTTTTCTTTAATTTTTTTTTTTCAATTTTTATTTATTTTTGGGACAGAGAGAGAGAGAGAGAGAGAGAGAGCATGAACGGGGGAGGGGCAGAGAGAGAGGGAGACACAGAATCGGAAGCAGGCCCCAGGCTCTGAGCCATCAGCCCAGAGCCTGACGCGGGGCTCGAACTCACAGACCGTGAGATCGTGACCTGGCTGAAGTCGGACGCTTAACCGACTGTGCCACCCAGGCGCCCCCAAAAACATTTCTTAAAAAAGCACCACGAGAGAATCTCCTTGTCCTCAACAGGTCTTATCGGAGCCTTGGAGATTATCAACCAGCCAGACCCCTCAGCAGCAGGTAGAGCTGTTTGATTTGGAGAAGAATCCAGAGTACGTGTCCAGCGGAGGGGGCTTTGGACCGGTAAGTGACTGAGCGTGATGTACACAGAGCTGCAGGTCGGGGACAGGACGCGCCCTCCCGTCCGCCTCTGCTTCAGGTCTTCCGGAACGTTCCACGCGCCCCTCCTTGCCTTGTTGGGCACCGCTGTAGAGGAATTCTGCAGATTGTTAATGCAGGTGTTAATTCCAGTCTTGTATGGAAAAACGTTAGTCCCGTTTTCACATCCTCTCCTTTCCCGAGGTTCAGCTGAAACTTGCCTTGCTCTGTAGGTTGCGGACGATGGGTACGGGGTGTCCTACATCCTCGTGGGCGAGAACCTCATCAACTTCCACATATCTTCCAAATTCTCCTGCCCTGAGACCGTAAGTACGAAACAGAGCCCCTTTTCTAAAGACGGGGTGTTTTTACGGCCTTCTTTTTAATTTGACAGAAGTGTTTTTCCTCACTTTGATGGAAAAGGCCAGTTCAACTGTATACTTTTACTTGCCTTGGACTTTGTTTCAAATAAATGAATTTAAAAATTCTCTTAACCTAAGTTTTTCAGTTTATTTAATTTGAGAGAGAGAGAGAGAGAGAGAGAGAGAGAGAGAGAGAGAGAGAATCCCAAGCAGGCTCTGTGCTAATAGTGTGGAGCCCGATGCGGAGCTTGAACCCACGAACCATGGGGTCACGACCTGAGCCTAAACAAGAGTGGGATGCATAATGAGCTGAGCCACCCAGACGCTCCTCTCTCAACCTAATTAACTGAAAAGATTAAAAAAAATTTTTTTAATGTTTATTTTTGAGGGAGACAGAGCGTGAGCGGGGGCGGGGCAGAGAGCGAGGGAGACACAGAATCCGCAGCAGGCTCCGGGCTCCGAGCCGCCAGCACAGAGCCCGACGCGGGGCTCGAACTCACAAACTGTGAGGTGAGGTCATGACCTGAGCCGAAGTTGGACGCTTAACCGACTGAGCCACGCCGGAGCCCCCTATCCTTGTCTCTGTGCTTCCTTTCCACGTGGAAAGCAACACCTGAAAGCAATGCCAAGTGCCCTGTTAGCAGAGAGGACTGGAATTCATTTATTTATCGTGTTTTATGTAACGTGTTGCCGCGAGGGGAGGCCTTCCGGCAAAAGCACACCCGCACACGCACACGGCCGGTTATCTCCGCGAACCCTCAGCACGTCTCCAGGACGCGTGACGTAGTGATGAAGCCCTAAAGTCAGAGCTTCGAGAACTGGCAAAGAGGAATGTTTGCAAGGGGCCGTTTGTAAGTGGCTCACGGTATGGGGATTTCCGCGTCGTAACGTGTGTTTTCCCGGTTTTTGTTTTTGAACGCCAGGACTCGCATCGCTTTGGGAAGCACCTGGAACGGGCCATGACTGACATCATCGGTCTGTTTGGGCTCAGCTCCAACTCCAGGAAGTAATCCCACGAGAGCCACCGTGAAGGAAAACGAGCTCTGGTGATAAAAACCAAATGAAAAGTAGCTGTTGCTCCTGATTATAGTTCGGGGTGAAAAATCGCTCAAGAAACCCAGAAGTTTCCCTTCCCGCCCGGGGTTTGGTGGTGTTGTTTCCTAGAACAGCCTTCTTCACCCTGTGAAGTATAATCCCACTACTCCCTGGCAGGCCCTGACTTTGGGAATGTTTGATAAGGTGCCCGCCCCCCCACCCCCCCGCCGCCCCGAAAGTTTTTGCAGCCACACTGCGTTTATATATGGGATAAAAATCTGGTTGAGCTAGTTAAGGGACTAGTGGGGTTGTGACTTCACCCGTGGGAAATGACAGTGGCACGTTTCCTCGGTGGGGACCGAATACCTGGTCCTTAACGGGCATTTACTTCTTATCGGAGCTTTTTTTTGTCCAGAGAGAGAAGCGTTCCAGGCAGAGATGTTAGACTGTTCGTAGTTGACGCGTGTATAATGCACTAATGGAAGCCTCGTGCTTTGGGAACCAGTTTTGTGTCCCTGTGGGTAGTAACTCTGTCCTCGTCTGGCTTGGTAGTCTGTGTGTGCCTCTCCGTGTCTGAAGCGAGTTAGCATCCCGTATTCTGTAGTTTTTACTGACCGTGCAAGTCTTCAAACCCAGTGCCTTAAAAACGCGAGGCCCTAATGAAAGGGAGACCGTAGGGAAGATGTGCTCTGCAAACCTTCAGGTGGAATGGTGAGCGTCTTACTCCTTTCTCGTTTACGGAGCGGATAACCCTGTAAATAAGTGTTTCCTGTGGCTTCCCTACCCCTAGAAAGACCAGTTTCCTTGGGAGGGCAGCTGGCCTAGAGCCCTCTCTTCGGCCCGCCTTCCTTGCATCATTAAGCGACAAAGAAAGAGTGTGCGTGTGTCAGAAACGGGGAGCAAGGGAGATCATGACCGTGTCTGCCGTAGTCCCTGAAGAATAAAAAGGTACAGGACGTGCCTCGGGATTACTGCTTCCCCGGGCTGACGGCAAGGAGGGCGTGACGTTGACCACTGACGAAGGAAAAAAAAGCTCAAGAAACAGGAAGAGTGACCTCAGAAGGGTCAGGACAGTGCAGCACCTGGAGGCCCCGGGCGTGCTTTCTAACCCCACCTGGGGAGGGAGGACCCCTCTCCTTTCCAGCCGAGATGCGGGGAGATGGGAACAGGAGGCCATGCCATCTCGGTGACCCGCCACGAGTCACCGGTGACAGGTGCTAAGTTTAACGTAGCCTATCCTTCGGGTGGGGAGTGCCTTTATGGAGAGAGTCTGATTGACCAAAAAGCGATTATGCACTGAATCGTCTTCCGTATTTAATGTAACACTTAAGGATCATGGAATGAAATCACCCACTGCCTCTGGGCGGTAGTGACAGGCTCAGCTGTCCCGTTTTTAAAACTGTGTATTTATTTTTCTGACCACTTTGCTCCGGTCGGGCTTGCTTCTGTAAAGAGTTGTGCACTCCAGTGATAACAATGGCCAGGCTGAACTGTTGGAGGAGACAGGGCGCTTGCTTGCAGAGCACATTTATTTATGTATATGTTTTCATGCAAAATTCCCACCTAAATGGGCCAAAGATTTTTTTTTTTTTTTTTTTTTTTTGCTCTTAAAAGCAAGAAGAAGAAATGAAAACAGGCAAAAAAACCACAAAAAACAAAAACAAAACTAAGATGAAAACCAACAGCTATGATAACAAACCCTCATGTTCATCTGTGGTTCACAGTCAGGGAGGTGGGGGGTGGGGACTAACGCAGTCTGCCCCTGGTGGGCACGGCTTCCAATCAAGGGGGCATCGGCGACTGTCAGAGCCACCTAAATCCTGCACTATTGACCTGACAAGTCTGCATTCCCTTCGCGTTCGCATGTGAATTTGAATGTTGACCCGTAGCACTTAATACCTATTTGGGCTTGTCTCTCAGGTTTAAATATTTCCAATGTAATTACCTGTCGTTAACCAGCGCAGTTATCAATGCAATTTTATATTTCCTGGAAGAAAGAAGAGTGGGTTTTTAGTGTACATGTTGCAAGGAGGAGGGAAGAGTATTAATGTATTTAATTTAACGTGGAATAAGCCATAGTCTTTTCTTAAAGGAGCTGTGGTTTGAATTTGTTACCTTGGGCTGTCCGTTGCATGTAAATACAATATGCTCTTTTGGATGTAAATCTTAGAAATGCAGGATGAATGTTATCATTAATAAAACATTAATCCCAGTCTTTGTTTCTGGCTCTTCCCTTATGTTGATAAGGAGGCTATGAGTCAGGGACGAAGGAAGTCAGGCCCTGGAGACAGAGGTGAGGGGTTTGTGCCCATGGCCTGGCTTGGGCAGAGTGCACATCACAAGATTCACGGGCCTGGCTGAGAAAGGAAGCTGCTGTGGGCCGTGGGTTTCTATTCTTCATCCCTTTATGCGTTCCCTTCCCGCCCCCACGCCTGGAACAGTGTCCTTCGTATAGTAGGTGCTCAACAAATACCTGTTCGGTGAATGCACGAATTCGTTTTCTCAGTCGTCTTTATGGAGTGCCTATTGCGTGCCAAGCTCTGCTCGGTAGAGCGGGGGCCCCACCAGGTTCTGGCGGTGGTGGAGATTGGATCCAGTGGGGGGAGGAGAGAACCAAGACAGCCGTTCAAAGGATCCTTGGTGTCCCAAGGCAGACGAGAGGGTCATGGGTAGGGGGACGTAGCTGGCTCAAACAGGAGGTGGAGTTGGGCCCGGGCCTGAGGAACGAGATGGCTCTGGTTTTGGCTGACCCAGCCGGGCCGGCATCACATCTAGGAGTGTTCCAGAGCTCCTGGGTCTTTGAGTCTGGCTGGCTTGTGACTCACACAGGTGGCTGCGCACGCCTGATGATCAGAGCGGCTCGATGCGAATGTCTGTCACGAGAGAGTGAAGGGCAGGGCCTCTCGGGCTGATGTGCTTGGTCACAGCTCTTCGCTGCTGTTCGCATCGGCTGCCTTCCAGATCCCTAAAGTTCGGGAAGCCCCACTGCGATCTCAGCCCTGCCCCGAACTCCGCTGAACTTCCTCGTGATGTGACTATTTCAGCCATAAAATGAGAGTAAGCTCATCGACACATGCCCGTGTAAGTGAGGCCCTGGAGAGGGCTGGAAAGATCCACAGCCGACTTCAGCATCCCCTTTGGGGACTGGCGTGGTGCTTAAGGAAACTTCAGCCCCATTTGTAATGTTTAAATATTTCAGTAGGAGAGATTAGGTATTATTCACTTAAGGAAAAAAAAATCTACCTTAATTTTGATCTGAACAAGTCAGACTGGTCTCAGGGCCTCAGTTTCTCCCTGTGAGCCTGGCGCTGAAGACCCCGGGAGCGTCCCCGGCCCTCACCCCGCCCCCCGCCCCGCCTCCGACCTCCCACCCCGCAGCCGCCGGCCCCGCCCCCTCCTGACGCACCCGCAGCTCGGCTCCGCCCTCGCGGTGGCCCCGCCCACCGCTGCCCCGCCCCGTTCCCAGTCCCAACCGCCAACGGCCACGGGCACGTGAGGGGCCCGCTCGCCCGGCCCCGCATCCTGGATCCGCGCTCCCGCAGCCCCCGCGGCCCCAGGTGCGTCCCCCTGAAGAGGCCTGAGCCCGCGCCCCCTCCGACAACTGAAACGTCAGCCGACATCGATATCCCCGCGGTCCCCGGGCCCGGCCTAGGGGTCTGCAGGAGGGGAGAGGGACCGTGGGTCCCTTAGTCAGGGCCTCGGAGACCGCGGGGCGCCTCCCGGATCAGCCCCACGGGGACGGGGGTACCTCTCTCGGGCCAGGCCCTCGGGGACGGGGGTACCTCTCCTGGGTCAGCCCCTCGGGGATGGGGGTACCTTTTTCAGGCCAAGCCCTCGGGGACGGGGGGATCTCTCCCGGGTCAGCCCCTCCGGGACTGGGGGACCTCTCTAGGGTCAGCCCCTCGGGGATGGGGGTACCTCTCCTGGGTCAGCGCCTTGGGAACCACGGGGCCCCTCCCCGATCAGCCCCTTGGGGACTGGGGTACCTCTCCCGGGTCAGCCCCTCGGGGACGGGGGTACCTGTCGGGTCAGACCCTCGGGGACGGGTGGGACCCCTCCCCAGTCAGCCCCTCAGGGATGGAGGGACCTCTCCCGGGTCAGCCCCTTGGGGACTGGGGTACCTCTCCCGGGTCAGCCCCTCGGGGACGGGGGTACCTGTCGGGTCAGACCCTCAGGGACGGGTGGGACCCCTCCCCAGTCAGCCCCTCAGGGATGGAGGGACCTCTTCCTGGTCAGGCCCTCAGGGACGGGGGGACCCCTCTCGGGTCAGGCCCTCAGGGACGGGGGGGGGGGGGGGGGGGGGAGGAGGGACCTCTCTCGGGTCAGCCCCTTGGGGACGGCGGGGGGGACCTCTCCCGGGTCAGGCCCTGGGTGGGGGATGGAGGGACCCCCGGGGTCAGGGCGGGGCCGCACCCCCCTCACCTGGCCATGTGTGTGCAGGTGCTTGGCTCCCGGCCGGATTGCGCGCGGCGAGGGGTGCAGGGCGATGCCCGGCCCGAGGTCCCCTCAGCAGACATGGAGGAGGCCCCTCTGCTTGGCGGGATGTCCAGTCCCGAGGAGATGGTGACAGACCTTTTCAGCGCAGACAGTCCGTTTGTTTCCGACAACCTCACCCTGAGAGCCCCGGTGGTGGTGAAGCACGAGGAGGGCGAGTTCCCCATGTTTAAAGACGCGTACCTGAGCCCCGCGGACCCCACGGAGCCCCTCCTGCACGCGTTCAGCCCCCCGCTGCAGGCGGACTGTGAGACCCAGGGCAAAGCGGAGCTGGGGGGGGGCGACCACGCCCAGGAGATGCTGGCGGAGTACCCCGGCCTCCCCGACCTCAGCCCCCTGGAAGACGCCGTCCTGCCTGTGGCCCCGCAGCCGCAGGCCTACAACGTCCACTTCCTGTCCTCCCTGCTGGCCCCGCACAGGAGTCCCGCCGTCCTGCCCCTGGGCGCCTGGGCCAGGGAAGGAGCCGCGCACCCTGGTGTCCGGGTGATTCCAGTAAGATCCACGTGGGAAAAAGCCTCGGGACCTCTGTCACCCTGTCCCAGACAGAGTGACACTGGTCGTCCCAAGACCCCCCCCCCCCAAGCCTTTCGTAGCATCCCCAGTTGGATTCACACCTTCCAACTGAGCGCCCCGCTCTGGAAGCCGGGTGGCGGCTCCCCAGCGAGCCGTTCTACCTGGAGGAGAGTCGGGTCCTGGGGCCCTGGTTCCAAGGTGGGCTAACGCTGCAGAGAGCACAGGGCAGCAGAGGGAAGCAGCCAGGAAACGCGTCGTCCTGGGCCCTGTTGCTGTCACTGGCTTTAGGAAAGGGGCCCCTGTTGACGTTAGTGTTAATAGTGATTATGTGTTAATGTGAAAAGTTCATGGAATCGTGGAATCAAAATGTGAGAGCTGCTTTCTGCTGCTAAGGGGCTGTTCCTCGGGCACATGTAACACGAATCCCAGTTTACATAAACTCCCGCTAATTGTCAGCCCACCGCCCCCTTTTAGAACCACTGGTGATTTCTGCTTTGTTCTCGCCCAAAGGAAACAAGTCAGTTTTTATTTTTTTTTAATTTTTATTTTTAAAAAAAAAATTTTTTTTTTTCAACGTTTATTTTATTTTTGGGACAGAGAGAGACAGAGCATGAACGGGGGAGGGGCAGAGAGAGAGGGAGACACAGAATCGGAAACAGGCTCCAGGCTCTGAGCCATCAGCCCAGAGCCCGACGCGGGGCTCGAACTCACGGACCGCGAGATCGTGACCTGGCTGAAGTCGGACGCCCAACCGACTGCGCCACCCAGGCGCCCCCAAGTCAGTTTTTAAAGGCAACGAAGGATCCCAAGGAAATGTGTGCTGCCCCCTAAAGGGACCTAGTTTGGAAAGTCACTGTGTTCTCAGCAAATTTTAGGAAGAATCCTCATGGTTTTGGAATACCGAAATCTGATGGCAATTTCTTTAACCACTGAGTCTTTTTTTTTTAATGTTTTTATTTTATTTATTTTTTTATTCTTGAGTGAGAGACAGAGTGTGAGTGGGGAAAGGGCAGAGAGAGAGAGAAGGAGACACTGAATCGGAAGCAGGCTCCAGGCTCCGAGCTGTCGGCACAGAGCCCCACGTGGGGCTCGAACTCACGGACCGCGAGATCACGACCTGAGCCGAAGTCGGACGTGTAACCGACTGAGCCGCCCAGGCTCCCCATGAGTCTTTTTGGTTTTTCAATTGCATTGATTTTCAGCGGTACCCCTGGCATTTCGCCCCCTCTCTGGTGGTGGTGCCCCGTGCCACTGAGTGGGCAGCTGTTACCGCGCGTGGCTTGGAGACACGGTTGGCAGTTCCCCCTGACCTCAGTGTTTCTGGTTAGTGATCGTCCTGCCACGCAGTCAGGAGAGCACTACTGTGTAATTGTAAGTTCGGCTGTAAATGCGTTCTCAACATTACTGAAGCATCAGCGGGGATTGTGGGAGTCTCGAGAAAAAACAAAACAAAATAGTCAACTGAAACATTAAATACAACCTGATGAGCACGCTCTAAGAACGGGGAGAAGGGGGCAGCCTTTGAGGCCATTTTGAGGGAGGTCCCACAGGGCTGTCAGCTCCTTTACAGGGTGGCGGGCCGTCCAGCAGCTCCAGGGGCACCCCGGCCAGCCGGGAAGTCCTTACGACGTGTGTTTGAAACAGCGTGAGCGCCACCTCGAAATCGCAGCTCCACACCCGGGGTACTTCAGTTGAGGGCAGATGGTCTCAGTCCTCCGGGTCCTTACTCCCCAGAGACGCTGGTCAGATGGCTCATCGCACCCCCCCCACCCCCTCACCCCTTGCCCCCCATAGGGAGAATGACAGTGAGGGTCACAAGGAAAGGGAAGGGCTGTCTTTACTTCAAAAAACGCAGCTTCCACAGAGAATTTTCCATATTATGCAGCCATGAACCCCTGTGTCCCACGGTGTGATCTCTAGAATAAAAATTGCTTTTTTTAGGTGGAAATAAAGGAAGCCGGTGGCGCAGTTATAAGTAACAACCCAGAGGAGGCAACTTTTCAGAACGCCCTTGGCCCCGAACCCTGTCACACGTTTGAGTCATCCCAGGAAGCAGAGGAGGCCGCCGGCTGCTCTCTCAAGAAAGACTCTAACCCAATGGTAACGATGCCAAAGAAATGCGTCTAACGGGATCTTAAACGTTTGACCCCGACCGTCGCCAAGTCAACAGGAGTCGTTGATTTCACCCTGTTCACTTGTCGACCCCGCCTTTTTGGCTGTCTCATCTCGCAGAAGAGGGACGTCATTAGGACCTTGCTAGGGCTCCGTTCGTCTCCAAGATCCTCCTTGGCCGGGTCGTAGTAGACCAGACAAAGGTCGGGGCGTTGGCCGTGTTGCCAAGGAGGGGAACCACAAGTCCCCTCGGCCAGTGCAGACCCGGGGGGTGGCCCAGGGACCGGGGAGCCTGCAGAGCTCTGTGGTTGGGCTCGTGGTGCTGGGGTTCCTGGGTGGCTGTTTCCACACATTCCTGCCCCCACATTCCTCATAATGCCAAGTAATACTCGCGTGACTGTGGTTTATGTGCTGGTGTTACTTTGTATTTCCATTTGATCCTCCTGTCAACTCTGTAGGGGAGACATAATTTTTATCTACGTTTCACGGTTCAGCAAACAGATGCTACATGGTGTGCTTGCCAGTGGTACATCTGGGACTCCAGGTCTCCGCGTGGTGAGGCCTCCGGAGGAGAGGGGAGCCCGAGGATCGGGGCCCGCCTGTTCCTCTAGCAAAGAGTTCAAGGAACCAGAGACAGAGATTGCCTTCTCCGTGGCGGCTCTTTATTCTGAGAAAGGAGGCCTAAGCTCTAAGGCACAGGCTTGAACTAGGAAACACTTGAAAATGAGCTCATCACAGACTCGGGCTTAGCTGGGGCACACACTAGCCCCTGCCTCTCTGTGGTTTTACTCAGGCGCACGCGTTCTGAGAGCAGAGCTTTCCCAGGATGCCCGGACCAGGCGAGCAGGATGAGAACCTTCCAGTGCTGCCCGACGACCGAGTAGCCTGGGCACGCTCCTGGGGGGGACACGGCAGAGCCCGGGAGAGCCCACTCTGGACGTTTCCCCCAGTTTTGTGCACCTGTGTGTGTGTGTGTGGCTAGGGCTCTATCCTCTGAATACAAATAAAATTCCAACCAAACATGAATACTGGCCTCTTAGCCAATGTCAGGGTGATCTAAGGGTTTGACCCAGCAATCAGCATTTGCAAGGCTCTACGTGCGTTATTCTGGTAACCTCAGTCTTTTATGCTTATTCAGGTTTTCCTGTCTGGGAAACCCAAAGGCGACTTAAAGTCAGAAACCACAGCTTCTCTGGGTATCTGTGGTTTGACCGTCAGAATTAGAAGCTGTGCGTGGGCAGAAACCACGACTTCTCTTCCGTATTCACGCCGTAATGGCTTGGACGGGAGCGCACCCAGCGAGGACTCTGTGCTTTGCTTGACTTATGTCTTTGACTGACGGACTCACCTGGCTCGCTGAGGATTTGTCGGTGGTTCGAATCCAACTCGGTGATCTGAGAGTGCCAGTCAGGCCCAGGAAGACTGACGTGGCCTCTTCGAATCTTTGGCTTCTTGGATTAGCCTTTCTTTTTTTTATTTTTTATTTTTTTTAATTAAAAAAAATTTTTTTTAACGTTTATTTATTTTTGAGACAGAGAGAGACAGAGCATGAATGGGGATGGGGCAGAGAGAGAGGGAGACACAGAATCTGAAACAGGCTCCAGGCTCTGAGCGGTCAGCACAGAGCCCGATGCGGGGCTTGAACTCACGGACCGTGAGATCCTGACCTGAGCCGAAGTCGGACGCTTAACCGACCGAGCCACCCAGGCGCCCCGGATTAGCCTTTCTAAATGGTGCTTGCAGGGAATAAGATAAATGAACATTAGAAAAAAACACACATGTGTACAAGAGTGATAAATATGTGTGTATAGCAGGGGAGAACAAGTCATAAAATTAAAGATTATCCTAAGGGTGTGACCAGCTCCAGAGATGAAGTCAGGGGGACAAAGTCTTTCTTACGGTTACCTAGACCTGAACGGGGCTGGCACTGGGCCCATCACCACACTGTTCATTCGTGCTGACAGTGGGGCCCAAGGGTGGTGGAGGGAGCCCTGGTGCATGGTCGCCTGCTCTTGACCCTGACCCTCCGTGGGCAGGCACCCGTAGGGGAAGGCGTCAGCAGACTTCCATCAGCACACCGGACACGTCTCACAACACGCTTCCGGGGGTGGGGGGCGGTGCCTCCAGAGAGCATGTTATCGTAGAGTCAGAACTCGAGAACAGATCTCTAGTTTGCCGTTTTCCATTAAAACTGAAATTCTGGATTGAAGTTACTTTCTCAGATTTAAGGTTCTCTAGGTTCCTATTACTGGCTATCTTTTAAAAACGAAACCTGATCATCATTTCTCATTTTAGGTGATATGTCAGTTGAAAGGGGGCACACAAATGCTGTGTGTAGACAATTCTGGCACGAGAGAGCTAAAAGCACTTCATTTGGTTCCTCAGTATCCAGACCAAAATAACTACCTACAGTCAGGTACAGAGCAAACTCCTACGAAAATTGTGTCCTACGTCGTACGTAAGTTGTGAGTGAGTGTGTTTGGCTTTGGATGTAGAGTAAACGTGAAATAGGCAGTTAGGTTATGAAACGGGCAGCGTGGCAAGTCTCACAGCCCTTGTGGGTGAAGTAGGAATAGAAAACAAATCCGTGTAGACGAGTTGATGTGCGCTGTGTTCTTGGGCGGTTACCCCCTCGCGTTGCTGGCTGCAGAGAGCTTTGGGGGGTCCCAAGAGGCGACTGCTGTCACCGATGGGTGGGTGTGTCCACAGGGGACTGGGCGGAAATACCAAACTTCCCCACACTGGGTGGGGGCTGACTGTTCAGGTGGGGTATAAACCATACGCACTTTAATGGGAACGTTTTCACGTGATGGATGAGAACTATGGCTGGGCTTCAATCACCGTGAGCTTTGAAATAACTATAGCCGCTGCTGATTTCGCTGCCACTCACTCCGAAACATCTTTAAACGGGCATCACCACAATTAATGACCTATAAGTACTTGATTCTCCCCAAATTGCTTATACATGATCAGAGAAAGAATAAACGACATCGCTTTAGGATTGGGTTTACAAAAGTTTACTCATTCTTGAGAACTGGGCCTCTCTGTGTGGATCATATACGTGATCGTTATTCTAAACCTGGAGTTAACCAGAATGTTGTTATCCGATGTTTCACTGACCTTGCCAATGATTTATTTATTTTTGTGTTGTTCTTGTTGTTGTTGAAGTGTAATTAACACACCATGTTATGCTAGTCTCATGTGAATAACGTAGTGATTTGACATTTGTATGCACTGGGAACTGATCAACACAAGAAGTCTGATTACATCTGTTACTGCACAAAGTTGATACAATATGTTGACTCTGTTCCCCGTGATGCACCTGCCAATAATTTAAATCAAGAATAAATACAGATGTCATTTCGGTGGAACTTTGGAGTTCATGGCCAAAAGAAATATCATGACTCCTATCCCATCCTGTCTTTATTTAGGGACAGACAAAACGCCTTCAAGACGTTTGCTTTTCAACGATACAGGATTGGGCTTGGGGTTTTGTCTTCTAGAAGCCCTTTGCTACGTGCCCACGGATTTTCTGGCTCCATTCCCTGTAGGTCAGAGAGGCGTCTGATCCTCTACACGGGCAGAGAGGGGTGCTTTCCTCGTTCCCGTCCTTCTGGAACATGACAAAATCCTAATGCCCTTAGATCCACAGAAGGAGAGGGTTTATATAATGTTCTCCAAATCTGCTTCCTTGTCACATAATCGTAACCCCCCCCACCCCCATGCACATATTAAATACCCGCATAAAATCAGTGCATCCTGTTACCAGAGTCTCAAGATAACGTCACTCAAAGGCCGCATAAGCCAGGAGCAAGAAATGTGTTCAGTTGGTCAAGTGATTCAGGACGCTAAGGCACATTTCTTCTTCCACATGGACTCATGCACACAGAGATCTTCAGGGCTCTTAACGCCTGGGGAGTGTTTTTCGTAGCACCCTTAGACCAGAGAGATACTATCAGTGCAGGTAGTGAAAGAGTTTGGTCCAAATAGCCTTGTACGTATTTACATCCTAGCAAGAGAGTAGCCATTTGAAAAGAGAATGCACATAAATTGGAAGTAGTTCGCGTGGTGTCCAACAGATGTCGCTGTGCTTCCTCTGAAAGTGTGACGACGCTGAGACTCCCTGCTGAGTTGGCTGTGGTACCTGAGGGCACCTTGGCACACAGTTTGGGAACCTGGGCACTGGCAACAGAGGTGTGTGTGTGTGTGTGTGTGTGTGTGTGTGTGTGTGTTGAATATAGTCGACTATCCTTGGGAGCTTAAGTAGCTTTATGACCAAGAAAAAGGGTGTGATTAGCAAACAAAATAAAGTACATTGACTCCAAAGGTTTTACAGAGTAAAAAAACAAATGGGATCAAGATAAGTTTAAATGATTTTGCACACGATACATCCGTGATTCGTGATCATGTTTGTACTTTCTTCCATGTGCAAACGAAAAGAAACAATGCATGTTACCAATTAATTTTAATTGTCTTCCTTACAGATGTCCCTAAACCAATGACTACTTTAGTAGGAAGATTTTTGCCAGTCCCAGCAAAATTAAATCTCGTTACACAAGTGAGTCACTGTTTTAAATTAAAAAAAAAATACAGTTGGGCATTATTTTCTCCTAACGTTTCAATTGTCGAGGTTGGACTTACTCAGGAAATAGAATTTATCCTCTGCCTTTGCCAAGTACCCCGTACCTTCGCCGCTGGGTCAGACCCCGGGGGTCGGGAGGGAGCGGAGTGAGTTTGAGACACAGTTCTGTGCCCACCGTGGGGGCTGTCGTGCCCTTGCTATGGCCTCTAGACCGTCGCCCTGCCCGTTTGTTGAACTCGTCCTTTGTGGCCCAGCCACCCACCAGCACATGCTGCCCACTTGGTATAGAACGTGCTTCGGCTTCCTTGGTGTAATGGAAATGCTTTTTTAAAGTTTAAAGTGCTTTTAGGGGGCACCTGAGGGGGCTCAGTTGGTTGAGCGTCCGACTTTGGCTCAGGTCACGATCTCGCGGTCGGTGGGTTCAAGCCCCGCGTCGGGCTCTGTGCTGACCGCTCGGAGCCTGGAGCCTGTTTCGGATTCTGTGTCTCCCTCTCTCTGACCCTCGCCCGTTCATGCTCTGTCTCTCTCTGTCTCAAGATTAAATGAACGTTAAAAAAAAAAAAAAATTAAAGGGAAGAAAAAGCGTGTGACTCTGCCCCCTGCAGCTTACATTTCAGTGTGGGAGACAGACACCAGGCAAATGTAACGATTTATAACGGATGCTAGGAGAGCGGAGGATGGGCATAGGGGAATGGAAGTCCGCTGGGGAGGAGGGCGGTCACATTCGGCTCCACCGAGGTGACAGTCGAGCAAAAGCCTGAAAGAGAGGAGAGGGTGAGCCCTGTGACTATCACGTGGGAGAACTTTCCAGGAAAGCAGAACATCACAGCACAGGGTCGTCCTGCTGTAGAGACAGGGAGGAGGTGGCCGTGGGGGAGCTGGGCTGGAGTGGGTAGAAAGAAGGTAGCGGAAGGGGACCGGGGCGGGGGGGGGGGGGGGCGCGGAGATAAGGAAGGACAGGACCAGGGAGGGGTAGGGGCCGGGGGGGGGGGGGGCCGGGGAGCCGAAGCAGCGTCGGCTCGTGAGCAGGGCTCGTGATGCAGTCCCCGCGTCGGCTGCCCTGACTTCTTATCCGGTGTGGACCTTGAGGCAATCATCTTAGCAACACATTTGCCGCTTCTCTGCGAAACCCCACGTCCGTGTGTATATTTTGAAGGATTTTGTTTTGAAGGCCTCTCTACCCGCAACGCGGGGCTCGAACCCACCAACCTAAGGTCCAGAGTCACATGCTCCCCTGACTGAGCCGGCCAGGCGCTCCCAGATTCTGTATATTTTTTGAAGCGCTTCGCTACTCAGTTTGCTGCGTGGGCCAGAAGCCTGGGCATCATTTGGGAACTTGCCAGAAATGCAGGATCTCGGGCCCTGCCCCAGACTCACTGGCCCGGAATCTGCGGTTTAGCAAGGTCACGCCCTCACTCCCGGGTGGCCAGCCTTCGCTGACGAAGGTCACGGGTTCTGGCACAAAGTCACCCTAGATTTACCCCCCGTGGGGCACTGAAGCTACCTCTTCTGTGCTTTGCTTTGGGACTAAATAAGCAAAGGGGGGAAGAGAAGTTGTGCCTGGTTTGTGCACAGAGTTGCCTCGATCCTGAGAATCGGGAAGTCCTTTCTCCGAAAGCATGCAAAACTTTGGGCCGCCACTGGGGACATAGGCCTGACAGGTGTCTGGGTGACAGGAAAGGGATAGTTTCAGGAACTTGTGAGCACTCCCCTCCTGGCAATCGAGCGAGGAGGGCAGAGCCCCAGGTGGAAGAGAGGGGCTCTGGGGTAGGTTCCCCGGAGGATGGGGCTTTGTGCTGAAGAAGGTGGGACCCGGGGTGGCTTCTCAGTGTCTTCAAGCCCCACAGCCAGTGGTGACACACGGTTTAACAAGAGGCAAAAGAGAGAAAGCGAGAATGAATAAAGCATTTGCTTCTCTAAGATTGTACTTTTTTTTTTTTAAGTTGTATTTATTTAAGGAGTCTACACCCAAGGTGGGGCTCGAACTCACAACCCCGAGATCAGGAGTCACATGTTCCACCGACTGAGCCAGCTGGGCGCCCCACCAGACCGTACTTTTTATAGAAAGCTTAATTTTTTTTTTTCAACGTTTATTTATTTTTGGGACAGAGAGAGACAGAGCATGAACGGGGGAGAGGCAGAGAGAGAGGGAGACACAGAATCGGAAACAGGCTCCAGGCTCTGAGCCATCAGCCCAGAGCCTGACGCGGGGCTCGAACTCCCGGACCGCGAGATCGTGACCTGGCTGAAGTCGGACGCTTAACCGACTGTGCCACCCAGGCGCCCCGAAAGCTTAATTTTTAATTGCAAGTTGTCAGGGGAGGAAGGGACAAGGATAGGCTCTTGAGGTGTGATATATACAAATCATCTCAAAACCTAAATGTGTGCAGAACTTGACTTTTCCGTGGGCTTCTGAGAAGAGAATGAGGTCACTGCTGACTTTGCCACCCTTTCCTTTCCCCCGGAACACCCTCTGTGAGCCACGCTAAGGAGGCACAGAGAGAAGGGTGAAAGACAGCAGAGAAGGCAAAGGGCGTGGAGGGTGCGAGGCTGTGACGTTGTGTCTGGATTTGTTGAAACTGACTCTATAGATGAAAAACTAATGGTTGATAAGACTTCGGATGTCAAGATCTCTTTTGTTATACCAAGAATGTAATCACAATTAACAGCTCCAGCTTACGGAAGCTTGCAATTGAATTTATCTCACACTTCGCAGTCCTAAAAACGAAAAAGCTGTCCGTGTCAGTGTCGCCGGCCAGTCGGCCGATGGCTGTCCCCTGTGTGGGGGTGCAGGACCCGGGCAGCCGTGGCTGTGCCCCATCCCAGCGCCCCCTGGTCCGCACAGGCAGGGCCTTTTCCTCCCGGGCACACTGTGGGCAGGGGGTGTGGGAGACCTGGGCTGGGCTCCCCCCGACTGCTGCCGAGGAGCCTTGGCCGGAGCCCCCTCTGTGTCAGTGGGGTCGTGGTGGTGATAGGTGATAGGTGATAGGTGACGTTGTAAAGTGATCGTAATGTAACCACCAGTCGTTGTTGTCTGTACCTAGGGATTGGCGGGATGGAACTTTTAAAACACGCACTAATTCGAAATACGCTTGCCTTTGACTTTATACAGCTCGATAACGGAGCCTTACCATCCATAGTCAACGGGTCTACTGTCCCTTCGGGATCCACCCTTCCAGGACCACCCAAAATATCTTTGGCTGGGTAAGGATTAAAAGCAGTCAATTGTCGCTTTCTTTAATGTCAGAGTTTAAGAGGCTCTTGGGTACATTTGTGATTTTATCGTAAGTCGCAAAATCAGCTTTGCCTGTAAGCCTTCCTGACCTCTCGAGACTGTGTTGTACGTTGAGTGGTGACAGCAACAACGTGGCCGCGTGTGTCTGGTGTGTTGTGGCCGGAGAGGCTTCCGCGGTGCCCGCTGGGCCGTGCCAGTGTTTCAGAGGCTCGCTGCCGTTCGTAGCTCTGTCTCGGGTTCACGTCAGTTTAAACCGAGAGGCTCTATTTCCTTCTTGGCTGTCATCAACGTAAGTGATGGTGTGGCACTCACCTGGCGGTGGTCTTGGTGTGCCTTTAGCCCTTTACCAGCCCCTGCCCGCCGCCGCCTCCCTGCTGGGTCAGCCCCCACTCAGTGGCAGGCGCGAGGCACATGGTCTCCACGTGGGCACGGGCTGCACGTAATCTGGGATCTCGTCTTGCCCTTTTAACGTCATGCCTCTGATTGTAACCAATTAAACTAACCAAGCTGGCTGGAACTGTGTCAAGGTAGCGTTCATGCGCTAACCTTGGATGGGGCACCCCTTTCCGCCCCATCCATCGGGCCCTTTAATTGCTTGTGGACATCAGTGTATTCCTGCCTCCGCGAGTTTGGGGCGCACGACCGGATGTGGTGGGACAGCCCAGGCGAACCGCCTGGCGGGGTTCTGGGTTTCTCGATGCCTTCCCCTCCGCGCGGTCGCTGGGCAGTGTCGGTGGCTCCCATGGTTCCCTGCTGCTGCTGTGGTTTTAGCAACCGGTCTTTCCAGGGGGCGGGGGAGGGGGTGTAACGGGGCAGTCGATGACTTTGCGTTAACTTAATGAGGTCCGGCTGTGTGGAGTCCTTGTCCTTGCTTCCCTCTTGGTGACGGATCCGTGAGGGTGTGGTCGCTGTTACCGAAACTGGTCCTACCTACCATCATGGGTCTTCACGTCCCTGGACAAGCAGCCGCCGCCTGGGCGACGCCTCCCATCTGTGGTTACACGGCGTGACCTGTGACGTCACCATCCCGAAGACACTCCCTTTATCTTTCTTGTGGCCCCGGGAGCATCTGGCCCATGGTATTGCTTCACGATGTGCTTTGGTGTGTCTGGCACCATCGAGGGGATTTATTTCAGGAGTGTGCTCTTGGGGTCCCGGTGCCATCCGGGGTTCCTCTGTGACTCGGCCGACCCACATTTTCCCGGGGGAGCAGTAAGGAGGGAGCTCTCTGTGCGGCCCGTCCCCCACCGTCTGCCCAGGCTCTCCTAGGTTTGCTCCAGCAGTCACGTATCTTTCTCTATTTCGAAGGACCTGTGCGGGTCCTACAAATATTCTTCCCTTGCAAATGATGTGCCGGGAACCACACGGGCTTTCTGTTTGTGTTTCGTTGGTGCCAACAATGACTTGATTCGATGTCACTCGACTGAACGGCCCTGGTGATGTGTATCCCCACCCTCCGGTACCGTTGGTGAAAGTGGCATCTGGACGGTACTCAGGACTGTGCCGTTTGTGGTAAGCGGGGCGGTCCGAAAGCTGCTGCTGTGCGGCTCTGTGCGAGTTCCCAACCACGGCTGAGCTGCGCTGCCTCGTCACCCCCTTAGGTGCTCATTAGTTTCCTCTCTGACTTCCGCAAGGTAATGAGGTCAAATAAGGTCTGAAGACATCGGAAGGGGAGCTGCGTCGGCCCCGTGTGGTCTCTCGCCCAGCACATGACGTGGAGGCAGGCCAGCCGTCCTCCAGGGCGAGCTCACCCCGTCCTCATTCCTTCCAGTTGGGCGGTGGTGAACTGGCTAACTTATTAACTAGCTTGTCATATCAGTAAAAATATCCCTTTAATAATTCATGTCCCGTCACCCCCGTATGGCTTTAGTAATCTTGTTATCGGTCGGGTGTCCGGGCGAATTCGGATACGTCGTAGACGCTACTATTTTGGGCAACGTCATGAGCGTTACAATAAAGAACATTCATGAGTCTGTCTCTCTGAAAACTTCTTTCTTAAAGACGAGGTCATGTCGCGGTGGTGCAGTTTATTTATCGTGCTCTTCCGAGGCAGAGTCGTGCAGATCTCCCCCGACTCGGTTATTTGCAGCGTGGCGGAAGAGCGTAGACAGGTGTTCTTGGAGCCATGGGATTTTCCAGTTTAGTTCCCGTCCCCAGCACGACTGCGCCTCGTGCGCTCTGTGCTCACCCCTGACGTGGTCTCTTCGCTCCCGCGGCTACTGCAGCCGAAACACCCCTGTGACCGACGGGGTCCAGTTCTGTCTCCTTCCAAAGTCGTTGGTTTTGCGTTACCTTCTTCCATCTATACTAAGCCACCGTTTCTGAATTTTATATCCTTTACAGTCGGTATCGAATCGTGTGACAGCCGATTCTACGATACCTTCTGTCCTCCGAGTTGTCAGTTGTGGATATCTCATGTTCGAAATTATTGGCTGGATTCCTCCAGGGCTGGCACTATGAGTTCTTACGGTAAAACCGTGGCTGGCGAGGAACCTGTTGTGCGAGCGTCCCGCAGGACGAGCAACCACTTCCGATAAATCTTCGCTCGATAAACAAGCGGCGTCTTGCCACACGAGTAACACGTGATGCCGAACGTCACATGATTACATCGGAGCCAATGGTTCTTGAAATTGGCTTTGATATACGAGTGCTTCGGATGCCAAGCATGTTTCCGGAAGGAATTATGCTCGCAGACCAAGGTTCTGCCGTGTAGTTTTTGGCGCTCCCTGAAGCTCTTATCACAGTTCCGACCACGTGACAGTCTCTCAGGAAACGCCCGGTGGCATCTTCCTGATACTGGACGTTTGTCGAACTGCACTCTGTCCTCCCACAACTAAGGCAGGTCACCCCTGGGCTGTCCTCATGCGCCCCCACCCCCTCTCTTAAAGGGAACGACTTCGGTTCCTCCGGACAGGCGCCGCGAGGCCACGCTGTGCCCCATTGTGGGCGCAGGTCCGAGAGGGCCGAGGGCAAGGGCAGCGGAGTGGGTGTCCACACCCCCTCCTCGGAACAGCCCCCGTTCGATCCCGGGGGCACAGGCCAGGGCGTAGTACGGCCAGATCTGCCACCTCTGGGCACCCGTGGGGACAGAAGTCGGCCAGTGTGCTGCCCGCAAAGGGGAAGAGTAAACTTGATGAGTAACGAGTTAATACGGCATTCAGGACACAGTTTGGGCGCATTGTATTAAACGTGGGAGGATCTCTGCAAGTACGAATTAGCAGCTCACCCCAGAGCCGGCTACCAAGTGTGGGGCAGGGGTGTCACGAAACAGAAGCCCAGACAGGCAGGCTGCTGGGGCCAAGGGGTGCCGGGTGAAGCGTGCCAGCGCAGGAGGGACCCCGGCCAGGGCACACGCGCTGGGATCCGGGACGGGCCTCAGTCCTGTCCTGACTCCCGGAGTTGAGTGTGTGAGTGGGCAGGGTGCGGTAGCCACGGAGCGAAGGGCACAGAGTGGTCCCCGTGCCGTGTGGTGGCAGGAGACTGTCGGCCACCGTTGGCTGTGCCGAGCACCTGCTGTAGTTCCTGTGGGAAGCCCCAGACCGGAGCAGCCGGGGGGACGCAGAAGCGAAGCCTGCCCGCGCCATCGCGGGGAGCGCACGGCCCCGGGGAGGGGAGCGCACGCGACCCGGGACAGCCCCGTCGCGGCCGGGGTTCTTGTGCAGGTGCTGGTGTCCACGCCGTGGCGGTGAAACGGCTCACGCCACCGGAACAGGGGCAGCACCGTCAGGGGCAGCGCTCGGGAACCGCTCCCGATGTGCGATTTGCGCACCCACAGCTGCCCCCCGCGGCTGGCGGCGGCCAGGACACGTTAGCCTTGCCTCTGACGCCCCTGCAGACGGCCTCCGGGCTAATCCCTGGAAGAGTCAGGAGGGAGGTCCCTAGCAGCCACACGGCAGGCACACCCGCGCTTGCTGTGACACTGCGGACGGCCCCAACACCGCGGGGACGATAGGAAATGATGGCTTTCCTGTCGTCTCGCTCATATCATCCGTTGGGATTCAGGCTTTGGGAAGCACACAGTGAAAGGAGATGTTTGGTGCGAGGGGCCCCACACAGTCGGGGTTTAAGCAGATCGAGGGAAGGAGCTCCCGAAGTCTTCGCGGGGAGGGACCCGCTCCACACCCCCAGCGGCATGGGTGGCCTCGCGGGCTGGGACCGGCCAGGCCGGCTCGGTCCCGCGAATGGGCAGGCCAGTCCGTTTGTGATCAGGCCCCAGTGACTGAGACCGATAGCTGTCTGCTGTTGCGATTTTCAGTTTCTGTTCAAAAACGCCAGATGCTTAGCTAAGTCTCCTTTGAAAGAGTAACCATCTGAATACATTTTCTTTTTTAATCTTTGTAGAGTAACTCTTAGTTCATGGGACACAAAGTCTAAAAAGCCATGTAACTGTACCAAATCCCAGTGTCTGAAATTGTAAGTAATCACAAATCCTTCATTATTAAATAGAAATAAGGTTGTTTAGAAGCCAGTAAGTGGAGCAGAGTCCAGATGTGCCTCACGGCTCGCAGGGCGCACGCCCAGCTGAGCCCCAACGGCCGCGTCCCCACGCTCGCTGTGGGCCAGAGCCACAGGGACGTCGCGCTTCCCGCATAAGCCCGGGTCGGGTCTCGGGATTATCTGGACCAACGCGCAGGAAAGGACCCCGCCTGTAACTTCCCCGGGTCTTGGTGCCGACCGCGGCCCCCTTGCTGAGCGTTAACTGTAACATTTCCGCATCCTGGTTTTTACCGGTTCGAGGAACTGGTTAACTCAGTATTGAATTTTCTCGGAAAAATTTCCCCCCGGGGGAGGCCAGCTCGCAGGAGCCTCGGTCGGGGGGCGGGGGGCGGGGGGGCAGCGGGGCGGGTCCCGCGACAGAGCCGTGGGCCGGGGTGGACAGCATGGCTGACACAGGAGGCGGACCTCGTCGCTGCGGCTGGCAGCTCGTGGCAGCTCGTGGCCCCGGCATCCTCTCCTGCCCTGCCACGCGTTCACGCTGCTCGTGGTGTCTGCCCTGCCCCCACCTGTGCCCGGTCTCTGCCCTGATGGCCTCCTTAGGGTTGAGTGACACGTTGGAGGGACAACCACCCCCGTCCGCGTGTCTGACACCGTCCGTGCGTGATTTCCCCTTGCAGCGCTCCCGCTGAAGTCACTGACGGGACGGTGACTTGGGGGCGCACGAGTGGGGGTAAAAGTCCACAAGAGCGAGAAACCTGGTTCGCTGACAAGAGCAATTCATTCTCCAGAAGGCAGTGCCGAGGTCTAGGGTCGTCCCTGGGCAAGCGTTTGAGGTGCCGCGGGTTTAGTGCACGGATGCGAGTCACACACCTGTCTGAACGCCGCGGACGCGGGGCCACCACTGCCGTGCGGCCCCGGGCGGGGAGGAAGGAGAGGGAGGGACGTGTGACGCCGTCGAGCCCAACGGCCTGCCCAGACGGAGACGGCGGACGCGTGGGGGACACGGGGTGGCGTGTGGAGCGGACAGGGCCGGCAGGGTGGCAGGCCGGGCTGCAGTCTTGTTTGGGGACCGGGGAGGCCAGATGGCCCGTGGGGCCTGGAGCGAGGGGGAGACGACAACCGGGGACGGAGTGAGGGGACCCCTGAGGACTTGGAGGTCAGGCGAGGCTCCGAGAAGGGTTTAACTCACTGATGACCTCACGACGGAAGGCCAGACAAGTAGCTTCTCGCCTGGAAGCAGCTTTCCCGACTGATGGGCGACTGATGCGTTAAAGAAAGAACTCACCGCCCCAAGTGGGCGTGGTCAGCACTGGAACAAAGGAGAAGGAGGTTCAGAGCGTGTCCTGTGCTGTCCAGAGAAAGGAGGCACTGTCCCCGGGGGACGTGGGCACTGCCTTCCTCCGTGTGCAAGAGACTCACAGCCCGCACGCCGTGCTTCAGGTCCCCCGCCCTCTGACCGGGGGTGGGGGGTTTAGCTCCCTCGGTAGCTCCGCGCTGAGAGGCCAGGGCCCTTGGATAGAGGATGTGAGCGTGATGGGCACCGGAAGGGGCGTTATTTCCAGCAGAAGTGAACACCTGGCACTCTGCTCCGTGTTCTGCTCCGTGTTCTGCTCCGTGATTTTTTTTAAGTAGTTCCCTTTTACTCTTCCGTTGCTGCTACCTACGCCTTTTTAAATATTTTTTGTAATGCATTTCAGGCATGGATTTTGCCGCGTAATTAGTTTATAAGAGCACTGGTTGTGAAAGCCACTTGGATGACAGGATTTTTTGATGCAGACAGTGGCCTAAGTGTGGAACTCTGGGCCTCTGGACGACGACGTCATAGAGCAAGGAGGGTCTCTTCCTGTCTTCCTGTGTCCCGAGCACAGTCGGGCTTTATGAGGACGGGTGCTTTCCGGGGCAGTTTCAATGAATCAGCAAATCCAAACAAGGCTGTTTAAGTATCCTTCGGTGCAGTTCAAGTTGTGCTGAGATGCCGGGTGGGATTTGTTGGGAGCAGTTATAGTATCCACTAATCAAATCTAAATTAAAACAAAAACAAAACTAAATCAAGATTTTAATCCCAGATCGGCAGTCTCCATATTGGGTTTTCAAATGGCCTTTTGTCTCTGATTAAACAGGTTCATGAACTAAATCAGCTAGAATTTTGTGGCTAGAAGATCAACCCCGGGGGATCGTTTCGTACAGTCTCGTGTTTCTGACCGGTGCTTTGGCTTCCTCCTCTTATGTTTAAAAATATTAAATACTTCCTTCATCCCTATGCAAGAACTCCTAATCCTAATATTTATAGAGACCTTGCTTGTCTGCTGCTGGTGCTTCCTTCTCTTGATTCTTCACTCCTGGTTTGTTGCCTCGTGTATTTGGTGGGTTTTCAAGCATCCCGGATTATACCCACTGGGACAGTATCCGTGGGGATTCTTGGAGGTTGGCCGGAGGGGCCGTTCCTTCAGAGAAAGTTCGTGTTTGCTCCTCTGCTGTGTAGCTCTCGGAGCTGGCCCCCACCGCCTTGGGTGTGCCCTGGGCTGTGCGTTCGTATACGTAAAGCACTTAGAGAAACGGCTGGGGGACTGTACGTGCTCCTAAAGTGTTTGCCACTGCCGTGGTCATCCCGCCTCGCCCCTCCTCGTAACAGTTCAAACCAAAGCCTTGGCCTGTCGGGCTCGGCAGACGCCCTACGCTGTCAGCTCCAGCTTGCCCCGCTGAATTTTTGTGTCTCTTACTTTCTGGCCTCTGAGGGGTTTCCTCGTTTCCTTAAATTTCTTACCAGCTCAGCTGTGCATCTAAAAAGGTTTAAAAGCTTGTTCAGTTATTTATGTTTATTTTTTAAACATTTATTTTTGAGAGAGAGAGAGACACGCACACACAGAGCGTGAGCAGGGGAGGGGCAGAGAGAGAGGGAGACTCAGAATCCGAAGCCAGGCTCCAGGCTCCGAGCCGTCAGCACAGAGCCCGACGCGGGGCTCGAACCCATGAACCGTGAGATCGTGACCTGAGCCGAAGTCGGACGCTTCACTGACTGAGCCCCCCGGGCGCCCCTAAAAAGGTTTCACATATTTAATGCCAGTGTTTTAACGAATTTGTCCAGATGGCCAGTGAGTTAAGAATAAGTTTAGAACGTATGTTGTCTTAGATTTTTTCAAACATGTTAAGACTCCACAATTCTAGGATACAGGGTGCCTCCGGGAAGTGAACACACCACAGGGCAGCTCAGGTATTTTCTTGAACAGTATCATCCCCTTCCCTAAGCCACGGAGTAGGATTACCCAAAAGCGTTTTAGGATTACCCAAAAGCGTTGACAGGCTTCCGTCTTGCCGGCCCCCAAGCACCTCGAGAGCAGCGCCTTTAACAGGTGGTGCTGCTTCAGTGGGTTTCACGGACGAAAGAGGGGCCACCTCACTTCACCTGGGGGCAATGGATGTGGTTTCCTAGGCAACAGCGAGAGTCGACTCCGGAAGGGGGGACGCTACAAGTCCCTAGAGTGAGAACACGTAGACCGCGTGTGGCGGTGGTAACAACGCGTGACCACCTGGGAACGAGGCGCCCTCCCAACGACCGCCATCCACATCCATCCGTCAACCAGCCGCCAGTCCGATTTTCTGCCACCGGAGACTCGGAACCCTGAAGTCTGGGTCGAGCGAGTCTGCCGAGCGGGGGAGCCTCAGACCGGAGAGGACGACGCTTCCCCCGCTCTCTTGCTGCCGCCAACTTGGGCAGACCGGTCCGGGCCTTTCTGGAGAGCAAAGCAATTTTGCATGGACGGGCAGGTCCACATAAGTGGCGAGAACAGGAGTGGGAGTTCACTTGGGCACCGAGGTATTTGTCCTGACCCAACACGTGGGGTTTTCAACCCAGACGGCGCTCTGACCCTGCGGAGGGGGGCACGGACGGTTGTACTTCTCACGAAGACGGGGACAGCGTGTAAGGTCTGAGGTCCACCGAGCACTCGGTACACGTGGTTTAACGTCAGCACTGACTGCTGCTGGACAGGCGTTTTAAGTTTACTGCGGTCAAAATTGTCACTTGTCTTTATTATTACTGCCTTCTTGTCCAAGAAGTCCAGACATACCCCAAGTTTAAAACATTTTTTTTAATGTTTTTATTTATTTTTGAGAGAGAGAGACAGAGCGTGAACAGGGGAGGAGCAGAGAGAGAGGGAGACAGAATCCGAAGCAGGCTCCAGGCTCCGAGCTGTCGGCACAGAGCCCGTCGTGGGGCTCGAACTCACAAACCACGAGATCGTGACCTGAGCCGAAGCTGGATGCTTACCCGACTGAGCCACCCAGAGGCCCCACCCCAAGTTTAGTTGTGCTGTTAGAGTTCGTCCTAAAGTTTTAAAGGTTCGCTTTTCCCCATCGGGACCTTAATGCACCTGGAATTGATAGGGGATCTGATTTCGTTTTTTTGTTTTTTTTCTCCATATGTGCAATTAATTGTCTAGCACCATTTATTGCAAAGCCCTAACACAGTCCCGAGCGATCTGCAGGGGTTTCCCGTCAGCTGTCAGGGTTTGGTGTCTGTGTGCGGGTCTGGATCCTGCTCCAGGCGTGGGTCCCACTTCTTAGTTGTAAGGATTCGTCTGTAGATTTCCTTCACTTTTGTATTTAAACACTCATCTTGTCCGCAAATAATGACCATGACATCTTTCCTCAGCTTTATTCTCTTTTCCTTTTTCTTGCCTTATCCTCTTAGCGAGGGTCTCTACCACCGCGATGAAAGCAAGTGCCCGCAGTGGTTACTAGTTGGCTCCTGGTTTTACTAGTAATATTTCCAACATCGCTTGCCCTAAATAAGATATTTGCTGCAGGGTTTTGAGGCCGTATACCCGAGGCGTGCCTGAGACGTACACCTGAGTCATTTCGGGGCTCGTGCGGCAGCTGTCAGCGTTGGGGTGTTGGCCTCCCTTATCGGCTGCCCCCGCCCTCACCTTCACCTTCATTCCAGCCACTGGGGGAGGCGAAGGAGGGTGCAGGCACACTTCTCACCTTTCAAGGCATAACCAGAAATGGCCCAAATCACTTCCACTCACGCTCCGTTGGCCAGAACCTATCACGTGCTCAGACCAAGCTCGGTAGGAAGCTGGGAAACGTCGTCTTGAGTGGAGCCAACCACGTGCTCGGCCGGAATCGGTGTTGCTGTAGAATAAGGGGGGAGTGGTTACCGTGGAAACATTGCTTCTCTGCCCCACACCCGTGTCCGGCTAAGGGGGGGGGGGGGGTCTCCTCTTCCTGGTCCATAACACGCTTTCTTTTTTACTCCTCTTGTAAACGAGCGGTGACTTTTATCAAAGGCTTTTCCCCGAATTTGTGGCAATGATCATTGTTGTCTTCTTTTGATCTTACAGTATCATCTGTTACAATAAATTTTCTAATGTTAAGCCACCCTTGTATGCTGGGGGGTGAACCCAAATTGATCACAAGGTACTGATTTTACCTTTTTTTGTGAACATTTTATATTGCCTGACAAAATGCATTATCGGGCTTCCCTACCCCCACCCCACCCTCTTCTGTGAAGCCTCTGAGAAAGCCTGGGTAAGGTAGCACTTATTTGTTCTTTGAAGTTTGATTGCACTTCGCCTATAAAACCATCTGGGCTGGAGGGCGCCTGGGTGGCTCAGTCGGTTAAGCGTCTGGCTTTGGCTCAGGTCACGGGTCTCACGGCTCGTGGGTTCGACCCCTGCATCGGGCTCTGTGCTCACAGCCTGCTTCAGGTTCTGTGTCTCCCTCTCTCTCTGCCCCTTCCCTGCTCACACTCTGTCTCTCTCAAAAATAAATAAACATTAAAAAAAAATTGTCTCTGCATGTATCTTGTAAATTTTCTAATATTTTACTTTTAATTTCTACTATCATTTATTTGTACCCTTTCTCCTTCTCGATCTTTCCCATGAGGAATTTGTCTATTTTGTCAGCCTGAGGCAAGCTTCAGGCTCTGAGCTGTTAGCACAGAGCCCGAGGGGGGTGGGGGGGGGGGGGAGTGGGGGGGGGTGGGGGGGGGTGGGGTTGAACCCATGAGCTGTGAGATCATGACCTGAGCTGAAGTTGGACACTTAACTGACTGAGCCACCCAGGCGCCCCCTAACTGCTTATTTATTTTCATTCTTTCTTGTTCTTTTTTTTAGGAAATGGCTTTAAAGGTTTAGATTAACCCTCTGCACCTGCTGTAATGTGCCTACAACAGTTGGTATGAGGCACTTTTGGTGTCACTCACTTGAAATATTTTTATTTATTTATTTTTTTTAATGTTTATTTTTCAAAGAGACAGAGCATGAGTGGGGGAGGGGCAGAGAGAGAGGGAGACACAGAATCGGAAGCAGGCTCCGGGCTCCAAGCCGTCAGCCCAGAGCCCGACGCGGGGCTCGAACAAATAATCTATTTTTTAAGAAAACAAAAATACCGTCTACCTTTCTTTTTTAAACCCCATGGGTGAAATTAACTTAATTATTTTGTTTCTTGATGTTGATTTTTGATAGAGAGAGAGAGAGAGACACAGAGTGCGAGTAGGGGAGGGTCGGAGAGGGAGAAGGAGACACAGAATCGGAAGCAGGCTCCAGGCTCCGAGCCGTCAGCCCAGAGCCCGACGCGGGGCTCGAACCCCGGAACCATGAGATCGTAACCTGAGCCAGAGTCGGATGCTTCACCGACCGAGCCACCTAGGCGCCCCTAACTTCCATTACTTTTTTAAGGCTCAGTAGTATTCCACTGAATGAATCGACCACATTCTGTTTAGCCCCTCATCTGGTAATGGACATATGGGTTGTTTCCACCTTTCGGCTAATGTGATTAATGCCTCTGTGGACCGTGGTGTACCAGCATCTGTTTGAGTCTCAGCTTTCAATTCTTTTGGGTCTACATAGCCAGAAGTTGAATTGCTGGATTGCAGACTAAGTCTGTGTTTTAGCTTTTTAAGGAACTGCTATACTGGTTCTCCACGGAGGCTGTACCGTTTGACATTCCCACCAGGAACGCACAATACCACTTGAGTTTGTAGTCTCGAATTACAGCTTTTTCTTTGCTGCTTTTTGCCTGATACCCACTTCGGGAAATTAGCACTAACGGCCAAGGTGGAGGGAGTTGAAAGTGAGATTAGTTAAGAGGCTATCACAAGAGTGTGGAAGAGGTGAGGAAGACCGGAACTAAGGCAGGGAGGGTAGCAATGAGGGAAAAACCCAGAGACTGAAGAGACGTTTCAGACGTGTACATTTACTCATTCAATCCCACAGATATTTTTGAACGCCTGTGGGTTCAGGACTGAGGAAGACCAACATGAACAACATAGTCATGGTCCCCGCCCTCTTGGCACCCACGGCCTGATGGGGGAGATGGACGCGCATAAGATAATCGTATCCATAAAGGTCGGGGTGGAAACACGGAAAATGTGGCAAAGGAGAAGTAATGGGTGTGTGCGGGTGGGCGGGGTTGACCAAGTGTGAAAGCCGGAGACGCTTCCCTGAGGGAGGGGTGTTTGGATGAGGAGAGTTAATGAGGTGGAGGTGGATTGAAAGCGGGTGGCTAAGAGTGCTCTAGGCAGAGGAGACAGCAGGTGAAAAGGCCCTGGGGCAAGACAGGGGAGGGATACAGGGTTCTAGGAACAGAAAGGGGGCCAGTGCCACTGTTGGAGTATTGTTCATATTCCAAAATCTGTACATTGATCTAAACGTTCAGTAAAAAGAGAACGATTAAATAAATCATGCTGCTGCTACAGAGTGGGGCACTTTTCGGTCATTACAATGGTGTATGAATCTTTTTAGATGGGAAACACTCATAATATTGATAAGTAGTAAAAGCAAGTTGTCATAGTGATTCCTGATGTTGGTAAGTAATAAAAGCACACTGAAGCAGTGTATAGAATATGATCTTGCTTTTGTTTGTCTTTAACATGTGATCAAACAACATATGTTTATTTTGGTACGTTTCGTTTTAGAGAAAAAGTCTGAAATACGTTCACTGAATGATCATCTCTAGGGAGTGGGATTCTGGGTGACTGTAATTGTTTTCTTTGTGTTTATTTATACCGACACACTTTTCGTTCAACGAATGTGATTCACTTGTATAAAGATAAAATTAAAAAAACAAAAAAAGACATTTCTGAGCCGGAATCAGCAGACTTGGTAACTCCTTGGGAAAAGAGAGAAAGAAAGGTAACTGTCAGAAGGGACTCAGGATTATTTTAGTGGTAGACGGCACCACGGATGCAGAGAGGGAGCACGGCTTGAGCAGGAAGCGGTGGGAGAAGATTGCAAGTTAAGGCTGGACACTGAGGTGGAGGTCTGAAAGGAAGTTGGAAATGCGGTTCCGGAACATAGGAGTGTTACAGCCCCTGAAGCAAACGTGCAGCAAAGGGGTCTTTGCATCTCCAGTGAGGAGGTCGTTGATTGCCTCTGAGAGCCAGTGGGGCAGAGAAGAAGGTCCGAGGGCAGTAGGGCAAAGGGTGAATGGGAGACGAGGAAGAACAAGCAGCAGATTTAGATAATCCTTTCATGCTGATGGCAGAAGAAGAAAACAAGGGATTTTAGGGTAGGAGACAGAGCAGGTTTGGGGACAGAGATTTAAAAATCTTCAACTTAAAGTTAAAAAAAGCAGAGGGACAAGAGTTAGTCGATCAAACCACCCAGCAAAGTATGTAGGACAAGAGATGAAATGTGCCTGGTCTGGACCTTGGTGAGTAAACATAGTTTGACTGGGTATAAAATTCTAGATTGTCAGTTTTCCTCTCAGAGCCTTGAAGATATCGTTCTACTGTTTTCCATGATTTCTAACAGAAGTACACTGTCAATCTAGGTAACCTGTCTTTTCTCTCTGGGGCTTTTAAGATTTCCCTTTCGTCTTTGTTTTTTCTTTGTGTATGTCTTTTGGGGGGGGTTCGCTAAGGTTCTGAAATCAGTGGATCCACAACTTTTGACAGTTCTGGAACACTTACATGTGTCCTCACTGCACACAGTCTCTTCATCCTGTAATGCTAATCTGCCATTTTCTGGCCTAACTATCCACCGTTCCTCATAACCTTTTTTCTGTATTAAAAAAAATTTTTTTTAATGTTTATTTTTGAGAGAGACAGAGACAGAATGCGAGTGGGTTGGGGCAGAGAGAGAGGGAGGCACAGAATCCGAAGCAGGCTTCAGGCTCTGAGCTGTCAGCACAGAGCCCGACACGGGGCTCGAACTCACGAGCTATGAGATCATGACCCGAGCCTAAGTCAGACGCTCAACTGACTGAGCCACCCAGGTGCCCCTTTTTTTCTGTATTTTTAGTCTCTTTGTTTATGATGCACCTCGATCTTAATTTCTTATCTTTCAGTTTATCCTTTTTCACTTTGAATTTAGTTATTTTTATTCAGATTGTACATACAGTTTTTTTTTATTTTTATCTTTTTTTAATTTTTGTTTATTTTGAGAGAGAGAGAGAGAGAGAGCACACAGAAGCAGAGAAGGGGCAGAGAGAGAGAGGAAGAGAGAGAATCCCAAGCAGGCTCCATGCTGTCAGAGCAGAGCCCAGCTTGGGGCCCCATCCCACTAACTGTGAGATCATGGCCTGAGCTGAAATGAGGAGTCAGACGCTCACCCAACTGAGCCACCCAGGTGCCCTTATTTTTTATCTCTTTTAGATTTTATTTTTAAGTAATCTCTACACCCAACATGGGGCTCAAACTCACAACCCCAACATCAAGAGTTGCACGCTCCACTGACTAAACCAGCCAGGTGCCCCAACACACGTAGAGTCTAAAGAGCCAAATAATTCTACAAGGCTCGTGACGAAGAATGGTAGCTCCCTGACAATTGTCCCTTATTTTCTGACCTCCAGGAATTTTCGACTCTCTTAACAGAGTCTTTTAATATTCGCCTCCATAAATGGAAGTAACCTACCTGCTTTGCTAAGCTTGGCTTTTCAACTTGGGAATGATACCATTTCTGTACCATGGAAGATGTGGAAGATGTGGCCCTGCCACCCTGTCAGCTCCCCGCCACCATTTCCCACACCCAGACATCGGATGCCCGTGGTTAGATCAGTAGTCTTTGTATTTCACAGCTAGGAAAACACTACTCTCTGTGGACCTTGATTAATTTTCTTTCCTGCCCTTCTTCATCTTTTCCCTTGAGTTAATACCTGGTACTCAGCTTTCTATGTACATGACACTAATGTAAACCTTAAACGGCGCTCTGGGTATTTAACTGTCTTCCCGCCATGGACAGTGTGGCTTCCAGGCCTGATGCGCAGCTCTGACCTTGGACTCCCCTCTGCCGCCACTCCCAGGGCTTCCTCTGTGTCCTCCTTTGACTCAGTGTGTCGTTTGACGTAGCGCATCCTCCGGGGCGCCCTTTGAGAGGGTGCAGAGAGATCGTCCCATGTCGAAACCCGTCAGAGCCTGTCCTCAAGGCCTAGATGGTTATTTTGGAGTTGGAGTTCCAACTTTAGTTCAGAACTTCAGGTTTTCTTCAGAATTTGGAAGGCGCTGCCACCTTTTCTTCTAGTTTCCGGTGTTGCCATTGAAGTTTGGATAGCATTCTCGTTCTTGCTGCTGGAATGAAATCCGTTTTACTCTTTCTAGAACCTCGTAGGATCCCGTCTGTGTTCCCGGTGCTCTGAAACTAGGTGACGAAGTCCTGCTTTGGGTCTCTTTCACCTCTTGCGCTGGCCACCTGGCAGTCCCTTTACTCTGAAGAGACGTGCCCCTTAGTTCTGAGACATGTTCCTAAATTATTTTCTGCCCTTCATTATTTTCTTAAGGCATATTTATTTATTTTGAGAGAGAGAGAGCGCGCACGTGCGTGTGCATGAGCGGGGGAGGGGCAGAGAGAGAGGGAGAGAGAGAATCCCAAGCAGGCTCCGCGCTGTCAGCGCAGAGCCTGAGGTGGGGCTCGATCCCATGAACCGTGAGATCGTGACCGGAGCTGAAATCAAGAGTCGGTCACTTAACTGACTGAGCCACCCAGGGACCCATCTGCCCTTTGGTTCGTAAAACTCTTCTCTTTCCGGACCTCTAATTGTGAAAATTTTGGACCTAGAAAACTCAGCCTGTGTCTTCGCTTCCCCTTTTTGGTGGGTGCTCTAGTTCTCATGCCGTCTGTTAAGGTAGGTGATCCTCTCATGGGATTGCTTCTCTATTTTCCAGAACATCATTTTCATAGTCTGGTTTTTTTTAAGTATCGTTTTCTTGTTTCTTAATTCGTCCAAAGCCGCTGATGCCCTCGCTCCCCCCGTTTCCGTTTAGTCCCCTGTCTTTCAGGTCAAAATGTTCCCTGAAATGTGTGCGCATCTCCGGCTGTCACACTGCTCGCACTGAAGAACGAGGCGTAAGCTGCCTGGGGACTCGGCGTGCATCAGTGGGGACCTGCTCACTGTGGCCGCACCGTCGGGCCGTGTGACTAAGCCATCTGTCTGTTGGGAGACTGCGGGACCCTTCCTCCCTGTATGTCGTTCTGGGCTGGCTGGGGTCCTCGGAGAAGGCTTTTCCAGGGTGGTGCTAGGATCCTAGGGGCCACGGGGCTCCACGTTCACCTTTCCTCCTCTGATCCGTTGTGATCCCCCAGCCCTCACTTGTTGTACCCCAGAGAGTAATTTCGGTCTCTGGCCACGGTGATGGAGAGGGCGGAGGGTGCTGGAAGGGGGCAGGAGCCTGGGGGCCCGCTCCCCCCGAAATAGCATTTCCACCAGCTCTCTTCCCATCCCACCCTCCTGCGCTCCCGCCCCAGAGCAGCGTCTGGGCCCCCTGCTTCCCAGTCTTCAGAGCTGGCGTGCTCTTGAGTCAGTTCTCGGTACCTCTCTCCTCTGCTTTCCAGCCTCCTCCTCCTCTTCTCTCTGTCCCAGTGGAGTAGATGATTTGTGGGGAGTCTGCCCTTTAAGGGTCTGTGCTTTGTATGGGCGTGTGTGTGTGTGTGTGTGTGTGTGTGTGTGTGTGTCTGGTGCACCTCCCACCTTTGGTAGCCCGGATTTTGTCTTCTGTCTCCTGAATGAGCAGGCTCTGGGTCACCAGGGACCAGCAGATGCCCCAGGACAACCCTTAGCAGCCACAGAGCCATGCCCCCCCCCCCCCCACCAAGTTTGCAGTTTCTTCTTCTTCTTCTTTTCTTTTTAAATTTATTTTCGAGACAGAGAGAGACAGAGGTGAGCAGGGGAGGGGCAGAGAGAGAGAGAGGGAGACACAGAATGGGAAGCAGGCTCCGGGCTCTGAGCTGTCAGCCCAGAGCCCGACTTGGGGCTCGAACTCACGAACTGTGAGATCGTGGCCTGAGCCGAAGTCGGACGCCGACCCGACTGAGCCCCCCACCAGGCGCCCCGCATTTTCTTTCTTTATTTCACCTCTGATGATCTCTTGTACTCTCCTCTTGGCTTGACATGCATTTAAAAATATTATTTAAGAAAGTTAAAACCATACGCGATAAAAGGATAATGTTTATGAATTCCGTAACGGCGAGGCTGGTACGGACATCCGGCCACCGCGGTGTCCAACAGAGGCCCCTCCCGGCCTCGCCCAGCACTGGACGGGAAGCAGGGCCACACGCTGTCCCGGCTCCCCCGGGTGACCCCTTGAGACCGGCAGCTGAGACGCCATGACTCGAGACGCTGGCGACAAATGACCCGCAGCAGGTAATGTGGGGACCTGGCAGCAGAGCTGGTGTGCCAGACGGATTTGAAGCCCTTGTCGGTGCCTCGGGCTCTTGGGAGAGAGCGGTGTGGGACCCGTCCGGGAGGAGAACTTGCGAAACCTCCCCGGGGGGCCGGTCGTGGGTAAGACGGGGGGAGTCCGAGCCTCGACACTGAATTCCCACGCGAGGCGAGGAAGGCGTCTCAGCGCGCGAGCCACAGGCCCAGCCACGCTGACCGCTCTGCGAGGTCGTCAGCACGGCCACCCGTCACCGGCCGTTGCCTTTATGACTCCCGGAATCCCGGGACGCAGTGGCCGCGGTCTGGGAGGGATTCCGCCACCAAAGCTGTTCTGCAGAGCGGGGACCCACGAACGCCCTCCCGTTACAGCAGGGGGTGACATGCGTGTGTCTCCTGCTCGCCAGCGGGGGCCGCTCCTGGGGGCGGGGGGCGCCGGCGGGCACCCGGGCAGGGGTCGGGGCGGCGGCTGACGGCGTCCGGGAAACCGTTTTGCTTTGCAGACTCCTACGTTACGAAACGAGGGGCTGTGACTCGTTTCTCTCCGTCCTCTTGGCCGCTGGAGGGCATCGCCCCGGCTTGTAGCTCTCACCAGGAAGGCGTCAGAGGCGTCTAAGCGGCAGCCGTGTGGACTGCGGCACGCCGGCTCCTTTCCCGTGCCCGCTGCTGTCGATGGCGATCGCGGCCTCTGAGCCGCCGTGTTGTTGCTTCACAGGTACTGCGATTGCTTTGCCAGCGGGGACTTTTGCCACAACTGCAACTGTAACAATTGCTGCAACAACCTGCATCACGAAGTCCAGCGGTTCAAGGCCATTAAGGTGACCACTTCCCGCCGACTCCGCGCGTTCTAACAGTCTTTAAAAGTGCTCGAGGGGGCACCCGCGTGGCCCAGTGGGCCGAGGGTCCGACTCTTGGTTTCGGCTCAGGTCACGATCCCAGGGCCGTGGGATCGAGCTCCGCGTCAGGCGCCACTCTGAGCGTGGAACCTGCTTGGGATTCTCTCTCTGCCTCTCCTTCTGCCCCTCGCCCTGCCCTTTCACGAACGAACGAACGAACGAACGAACGAATGAATGCATCACACACGTGCATGAGATAGTCACAAAACCTATCTCCAGAGATCCCCGAGGGTGGGGTATTGGCTCTCGAGAGAGCTGTCGCGAGAGCGGCAGTCAGAGAAAGATCTTTGTTCCCCACCGTGTGGGATGGCTTCGGTGGAGGTTGTGACTTAAGAGCGTGCAGATGTCCACTTTGTCCTCATGTGGGGCTTAGGGATTTGAGTCCTAAACTCGATCATGCAGGAGACAGGCCGAGCTGGGAGGGGGGCGTCTGAGAGGGGTAGAAGCCGGCTGGACGGAGAGCTGGCTGGGGCTCTCAGCCACGACACGTGCCCAGTGTTTATTCTCTGTGGCTTCCGGGTGAAGGGGGGGGCATCTGGACTTTCCTCGGGCGGCCACGGCGGCTCCGTGGCCCCGTGTGCGCTACAGGCCGGATGCGGGAGCTCGCGGCTCACCCCTTCCCGTGGGCATCAAAGATCATCAGAGAAGGGAGGACAGTCGGGCGTGGGGCGTGACGTTTTGGTGCCCCCGGTTTACAAAGGGAAGTCACGGGCCGTCGCGTGTCGCCTTGAGACTGTCATGCTCCGTTTTGTCCCTACGATAATTTAATCGCCCTCTTGGATTATAGACAGGTCACTTGAAAGTATCTTACCCATTTTGATAGAGCCAGAGCCATGGGACGGAAGAGAATGATGATGCCGCTAAACTTCGGTGGTGTGGCATTTTCTTTCTTTGGGGCTGAAAGGTATTGTCTACAGCTAAAAGTGTATAAAGTTTTATTTAAAAAGTGTTGGAATGTGGGGGGCGCCTGGGTGGCCCAGTCGGTTGAGCATCGGACTCGTGACTTTGGCTCAGGTCTCGATCCCGGGGTCGTGGGATCGCGCCCCACATCAGGCTCTGCGCTTAGGATTCTCTCTCTCCCTCTGCCCCTCTCCCCTGCTTGTGCACGCTTCTCTCTCAAATTAAAAACAAAAAAATGTGGTTTTGAAAGCGTTGGCATTTTCAAGCATCGCTGGTAGGAGCATAAGATTCCATAAGCACGTGTGGAAATCGTGTGGCAATAGTTTCCGCAGCGGGACCTTTGCACGTGCTATGAGCCAGCAGTGTTGTTCCTGAACACAGGGGCACCGGAAGCGTGCGTGAGCGTGCGTGAGCACGCGTGCCCCACCGGGGACAGCCCAGTGTCGGTCAGCGGTAGAGTGGGAGAGAGCGGACGGTGAGAAGAAGAAGGGGAGTCTTGTGGGCGCCGTGCTGCTGATGCTCGCGCGGGGACAGCAGAGGGGGTCGGCACGGGGGTCCCCACCGGGTGTGTTGACGGGAGGGAGTCACGGGGAGCCTCTGGGGCTGGGTCGTGCGCCATTCATGACACCCCACTGTCCCCCAGTCTCGCTCCAGGCCGTGCTGCCCAGGGGACCCTCTGCAGCGACGGGAGGGTCTTGTCAGACCGCATAGACCCTGCGTGTTAACCCGTGGCTGGGGGGAGGGGAGCGAGGAGGGCAGGGCTGCTACCGTGACCTGCCTGGTGCTCGGATTGGCCTGAGCGACTTTGTCTGTTCTGCTGTTGTCTTTTTAATGTTTTCATTTTTTATTTTTGAGAGACAGAGAGAGACAGGGCACAAGCAGGGGAGGGGCAGAGGGAGAGGGAGACCCAGAATGGGAAGCGGGCTCCGGGCTCCGGGCTGTCCGCACAGAGCCCGACGCGGGGCTCGAGCCCACGAACCCCGAGATCACGACCTGAGCCGACGTCGGACCCCCAGGCGCCGCTGTACCCAATCACTTCGTTAAAAACACTATGCCCGCATTTGTCTGTGTAGATAGATAGCGGAAAGATGGATAAAAAGTTAGAGCGGCCAGGATAAAAAGCCCAGCGAGCGCGTCGTGTGAGCAGGACGGGGCCCAGCGGCGGGGGCCCCGGGCCGGGCGACCCCCTTCCGTCCCTTGCCATGTACTGCTTAAGCTCTCGGGCCTCAGTTTCTTCATCTGCGAGACAGAAACAACGGTGGGGTTTACTTCCCGAGGCCGCTGTGAGGACTAAGTGAGGGAGTGCACGCAAACCCCCCCGGAAAGGTGCCCGGAACACGGTAGATGTTCAGTACGCCGTTAGCACAGCGCCACCTTCCCCGCTGTCTCGGGAAAAACATGCCGGGAAGGAGACACGGCTACGGGGACACAATCATCCTGTTCGCATCTCTACCATCCAGCTATTTCACAGTAACTATGTACAGGACCTTGAACCTCGGGGCAGCAGTGGGGCAGCGGGGGTCGGGGGGGGGGGAGCCGGGGGGAAGGCAGTGCCTTCAAGGGCGTGCGTGTGTTGGGACAGAACACGCGGGGCCCTTCCTGGAGCCCCCGTGAGTCTCGCGGAACGTTCTCTTGCCAGAATGGAGGGTACCTGACGGAGTTTTGTGTTTTCTGCCTTAGGCATGTCTCGATAGGAACCCAGAAGCTTTCCAACCAAAGATTGGGAAGGGGAAGCCGGGAGACGTGAAGCCTCGGCACAACAAAGGCTGTAACTGCAGGAGGTCAGGCTGCCTCAAGAATTACTGTGAGTGCTACGAGGTCAGTCACTCTTCCCCGGGGCTGGTACAAAAACCAACAGGTCGGTATCTGGGCCTCAGTAACCTCTGCGGTTGAAAGAATTGTCTTTTACTGTAATTAAAAAAGAAGTCGGGTTCCGTTTGCTTCCCCCTAAGGTTTCTGTCGTGCACGCGTGTTAATCCGCATGAATTTCTCGACGACCAGCCATGCTTTCCGAGTCAAGCAAATGAACCCGGGGCCCTTTTGGGAACCGGTCGCCCGCTCCGAGCCCAGCCCCCGGCGCCCAGCGGAGGCCGCCCGCCGCCGGGCCCCGCCCGCTCTGTGCGGGCCCTGCCTGGCAGAGCTGGGTGCCCAGGCCGGGCGCTCAGAGCCCAGAGCGGGCGGCGGGCCCTGGCCGCCGGCCAGATGCTGGGGCACAGCGGTGCAGACCGAGTTCCTGGACGAACCCGTTTCTCAAAGGTTCGGTGGCCGTGGAGAGACTTGCTCCCGCCCTGGGGTTTCCCCTTTCCTGCCGCCTTTTCTGTCTCCTTTCTTGGTGTTGGAGGACAGGGAGGCAGAGGAAGGAGCCCGCAAGTCCCAGCAGCAAAGCAGCCAGGAAACCCTCCCTCGAAAGGCTCTCCTTTGGTTTGCTTGCCGTCTTGGGGGGGGGCACCTGTGAAGTTTACTTTTAAAAGGTAGTCACAGATGGTCAGGCTTCAGAAGACTCCTTGTGGTTCCGGGGACACGTGTTGGAAGATCTGAGTGAGCAGACCTAGCGATCCCCCGGCTAGGATTTTGCAAATACGGTCAGAGGTACTGCAGAGATGCCGAATTCAGCCAGCGAGTGGCATCGCCCCAGCAGAAGGATCTCCAGGCGCGGACGGCACCTCCAGCCGCCCTCCACGGTGCCCTCCCTGCCGCCCGAGACAGCGAGCCGCCCGTTTTCCGGAGGCCCGGGCAGATGTCCCGTATTCTCCAGAGTAGGCTAGAAATCCCGAAAGGCCTCTTGCTCAAGACACCCAGAGGTGTAGGTAAAACACAATGGATTCCTCTTGATGTGCGTCTCTGAGCTGAAGAGAACAGAGGGAAATCCCAGCAGCGGAAACAAAGAGGGGGCCGGGAACCATAGCGCTGGGAGGGCCGGCGTCCAGACCGCCCAGCCGGCGTGAGAAGGGGTCGCCCGGCTGGCCGGGCCAGCTGCCTTGCGACAAGAAACACAAGAAAGTCCGCCCACGAGTAAGCAGGAAGGGCCTCTCCCAGAACACCCACCCCAGGCCTGCCCTCGGGGGGGGGGGGGGGGGGGTGTCTCAGACCCCACCCACCTGCGCGAACTGGGCCACAGCAGGGCCTGCGCCACTGGGGCCCCCCTGGGGGGGGGCCCCCACGGGGCCCGTTCCAGATCACCGCAGTCAGGCAGCCAAACGGAGGTTTTGGCTTCCCAAGCGCATAGAAAAGTCGTGTCTATATTACACGTGGTCTGGTAAGTGTGCCGTAGCCTGGGGGCGAAAACACAACGTCCACGCCTCCGTTAAGAAATGCTTTGTTGGGAAAAAGTGCCTGCCACCATCCGAGTGCTGGGACGCCCTCACTGCTCACAGAGCGCCGTCACAAAAATGTCGAGGCAACGACGAGAGAATGACCAAACTGCGACGCCGAGACACGGAGTGAGCCAATGCCGTGGGAAAAATTGTGTCGACGAACAACTGGGTCAAAAAACTGACCCTGGACGCAGGGTCACCGCAAAGCCTCCGTTTGTGAAAAATGCCGTATCTGCCGCGCACACGCCCACACGCTGTTATTTAAGGTCCAGACAGAATGTGTTGCTTTTTGCCGAATTACGAGCAGTCTGATTTCATTGAAGCGTTTTGTCTTACCAGGCCAAAATTATGTGTTCTTCTATTTGCAAATGCATTGGTTGCAAAAATTATGACGAAGGCCCGGAACGGAAAACCCTAATGAGCATGCCCTACCATCCGGACGCTGGAGGGTTTGAAGGCAGCCCTCATTTGTCACCAGCTGAATCCGCGGGACTGCCGCAGTTCAGACAAGACAGGTAGGTGCCGTGAACCCGCCGTCAGAAGAGGGGAAGCAGGTGAATTCGAGGAGAGTCGGTCTATACACTTGGAAAGAAAGTGCGTGTGTCCAGGGGGTGGGTGCGAGGGACGGGGAGGACCGGCAGCCCCCCGGGCTTGACCGGCCCTGGATGTCACCCCGTGTTTCCTCGGGGAGGGGGGGGGGGTGCCCTGCCGAGACCGCTGTGTCCGACCTGTCCTCTATGTAAGTGGGTCGTCTGTTTTCGTCCTCGCTGAGTTACCTGCTCTGTGCGGGAGCCGGTGACGTTCTTTAACATACCAGGACGGGGGTCCCCTTGAACGTCTCAGGTGTCGCAGACACCCGCTGGGTCTGGAGTTCAGGACCGCGGCCCGTAACCGCCGTGTCTCTGCCAGGCGGCCGTCGTGCATCTCCTGGGAGGTGGTGGAAGGCACGTGCTCCTGCCTGCTGGCCCAGGGCGAGGAGGCCGAGAAGGAGCGTTGCTCGGAACGCCTGGCGGAGCAGATGATCCTGGAGGAGTTCGGGAGGTGCCTGTCCCAGATCCTCCGGATGGAGTTTCAATCCAAAGGGTTGGAAATCGAGTAGAGTGCGGTGGAGAAAACTCTGAAGGCACAGAGACGTCGTCTGGATGTGCCGGGGGGGAGGCGAGCCGGAGTCTGGAAGGGTTGTTTAAGGGGCTGCGGGGAAGGGGGGCAGCTTTCTGTCCGCATCAGGGCGCCGAGGGGGCTGGCGCAGGGGCCGAGGGTCTCGGCGATCAAAAGCCCCCTTTTTGAGGAAGTGCGGACGTGACACGCTGCTGTGTGGCCCTGGGGAGAGAGCGAGGACTCCTGTGATGTCGGGAGAAGCCTCTGCCCCCACGCCGAGGGAGGGAGGGTTGAAGGCTCTGCGGAGAAGTCTGTCCGTTCCTCCCCACTTCACCCCGTCTGGGCGGTTTTCCTCTGGAGGCTTCTCTGCCTAAAGAGCCACGGTGAGTTTTCACTAGTAGTATTTTGAAATTAACTCTCCAGATGGGCTGCTAAGATACAACTCAGACTAGAGACGTACTGAACACCTTGAGGCGTCCCTGAGCGTGGACACTTTCCCAGGGTCGCCCGCAAACTCTCCGTCTCTCTCAGGGCCCCCGTGAAACGCAGGCGGTGGGGGTTGCGGGTTATGGGACCAAAAACTATCTGGTTTCTTAGGTGTTTTCATTGGGTTGTGGAAAAGCTGTATCATCCAATTAACTTTCTCCCTAGTTATTGTTCTAATATTATTATTGTTCGTTAAAATACCGTTAAGATAACCGGTTTGCAGAAACCAGCAGGTGAGATTGGTTATTAAGTGGACTCTCTTTTGGTTCTGTTGTAAACAGCAGAGAGGATTAAAATTTTCAAATGCCTCCCCTTGTTGTAATTAACTCGGTCAGTGAACATATATACCCGGCAGGTGTCCGTGTTTATTGACAGTATCGGGCCCTCAGAGCTCAGTTAGAAAGCTCGTTTACAAGCCGAGCGGTGCGGAAAGCGCGGAGCCCTTGGAACAGCAAGTTCTGACGGGGAACCACAGAGCGGGAGGGAAACACCGAGTTCTTGGCCACTTCTTTCCCCCTCTGGCCCCTTGGGATGGAGACTCCGTGGGCACAATCCAGGGGCAGAGACGAGCACTGCCCGGGGGTGGTGGGGGGCTGTCCCCAGGCTGGTGCCCCGTTGTTCGTTGTCCGGGTGCATCCGGGGCGGAGCTGGAGGGGTGCGGGGGTGAGGGGTGGGGGGAGCCCCGCCCACTTCACCCCTGGGGCTGGGAGGGGCCTGAAACGGGCTTCCCGACCCCTTCCTGGAGGGTGGCCTGCTCCCCAAGTGCTGCCCACGGCATTCTGTGCAGGCCAAGGCCACACCGCTTTTAGAAAATTCAGCATGAGGAGGGAAAACCGGAGCAGAGTTGCGTGCGAAGCCAGCCCAGAGGCATAAGTCGCACGACCAAAAGGATACGTTACGTCTATTGTTGCGGGTAGAGAGCTGGTGCCTTGTAAAACCACATAAAAATAAAAGTAGCGTGTCCTCGTCTGTGGGTGTGGCTTTGCACAGTGTCTGTCCTGTACTGCGTGACTTGGCCACCTCTGTGATTAGGGTTAGATTATCCGGAGGTTTTGGGGGGTGTTTTTTTTTTTGTTATTTAATTCAATTCGGACACTAACTGCCTGGACTTAGTGGCAGATCGCACGAGGCCCTCGAGGCCGGCCCCCATTCGGACACGGGTCACGGCGCGGGGTCCCCGGGTAACCCACACCTCTGTCTGCCTTGGCCGCAGGCGGCAAGGCCGTTCCCAGGGCCGCTCCTCGGGTCTGAGAATTTGCTGTAACAGCCCAGGAGCTCAGGGAGACACTTTTCTTACCATCCCAATTTATTATAAAGGACACAGATGGACAGCCAGAGGAAGTACATTGCGGAGGGAGGGGGGGTTCAGCAGGGCCCTTTACAGATCCCTGCACCCCTACCTGGAAGTCTCCCACGGTTGGCCGAAAGCCAGCGGGGATGCAGCTTGAAACCACAATAGACAGGGGCGCCTGGGGGGCTCAGTGGGTTAAGCATCCGACTTCAGCTCAGGTCACGATCTCGTGGTCCGTGGGTTCGAGCCCCGCGTCGGGCTCTGGGCTGATGGCTCGGAGCCTGGAGCCTGCTTCCGATTCTGTATCTCCCTCTCTCTCTCTGCCCCTCCCCGTTCATACTCTGTCTCTCTCTGTCTCAAAAATAAATAAACATAAAAAAAAAATTAAAAAAATAAATAAATAAAAAGTCATCGCCATACTCAAAGTCATCTAGATTTTCGACGTTATCTAATAGCTTTCCAGCTTTGCGTTTCACATTCATGTGTGAGGTCTGCTTCGGGCTAATTTTTGTGACGAGTGGAAGATCTGTGTCTAGATTCCTTTCTTTGCATGTGGACGTCCAGCTGTTCCACCGGCGTTTCTTGAAAAGCCTCTTTTCTCCACCATGTTGCCTTTGCTTCTTTGTCAAAGAGCAGTTAACAGTATATAGGTGGGTCTATTTCTGGGCTCTCTATTCTATCCCATCGGTCTACTTTCTTTTGCCGACACCACACTGTCCCGAGTACCGTAGCTTTGTGGTAAATCTTGAAGTCAGGGAGTGTCAGTCCTTCAGCTTTGTTCTTTTCCTCGAATATTGTGTTGGATATTTCCTTTTTCCATGTTACTGGGTTTGATTTGCTAATGTTTTGTTGAGGACTTTACGTCTATGGTTATGAGGGATCCTAGTCTGTAGTTCTCTTGTAATGCCTCTGGTTTTGGTATTAGGGTAATACCAGCCTCATAGAATGAGTTAGGATGTATTTCCTCTGCTCCTGTGTCTGGGAAGAGATTGTAAAGAATTGGAATAACTTTTTCTTTAAATGTTTGGTAGAATTCACTTGTGAACATATTAGGGCCCTAAATACGTGTATTTCAATAGCGTAAAAAAACTAAACTTTTCATGTCGAGGTAATTGTAGATTCACAGGTATTTGTAAGAAATGATGCGGACAGGGGCGCCTGGGTGGCGCAGTCGGTTAAGCGTCCGACTTCAGCCAGGTCACGATCTCACGGTCCGTGGGTTCGAGCCCCGCATCAGGCTCTGGGCTGATGGCTCAGAGCCTGGAGCCTGTTTCCGATTCTGTGTCTCCCTCTCTCTCTGCCCCTCCCCCGTTCATGCTCTGTCTCTCTCTGTCCCCCCAAAAAATAAATAAACGTTGAAAAAAAAAAAAATTTAAAGAAATGATGCGGACAGATGCCGGGTAGCCTTTGTCAAGTTTTCCCTAACGGTAACGTCTTGCAGGATATCACGACCAGGGTGCTGACATGGACACAGTCAAGATACAGAGCGTTTCCACCTCCTCGAGGGTCCCCAGGTCACCCTTTAGAGCCACGCCCGTTGTCCCCTTTCCCCCACCCCCTTTCTACCCCATTTCAGGAACGCTATATAAATGGGGTCATATAGTATGTAACTTTCTAGGATTCGGTTTCACTCGGAAGAGTTCTCTGGAGATTCATCTGGGTTGGTGCACGTCTCAGCAGCCTGTTAATTTTTTCTTGCTGAGGGTTGGGTGCGTGGTGTGCATGGATGGGGGTTTAACCGTTCGCCCGCTGAGGGGCATCTGGGCTGCTTCCGGTTTTTTGCTGTGATGAATAAAGCTACCGCGAACGCCTGTGCGGGCTGTGTGCAAGTCTCGTGTGAAGGTGAGTTTTCCCTCGTCTGGATGAAATGCCCAGGAGTGTCCTTGCTGGGCTGACTGGTAGCCACGTGTTTCCTTTGTAGAGAAACTGCCAAGGCGTCTTCCACAGTGGCTGTACCATTTCACGGTCCCGCCGGCAGGGGGCGGGCGATCCACTTTGCCTGCGCCTTTGCCACCATTTGGCGGTAACCGCCGCTTTTTAATTTTGGCCGTCCTGATACATGTTTCGTGGAATCTCATCGTGGTTTTCATTTTCATCCCCCCCCCGCTGACTAATGTTGAACGTCTTTTCCTGTGTTTGTTTTCCATCTGTGTATCATCTTCAGTGACGTGTCTGTTCATGTACGTTGCCCATTTTTAAAATCGGATTTTTTGTTTCCTCTACTGTTGGGTTTGGAGAGTCCTTTATATGCTTCAGGGAAACATGCCGTCGGCGGGATGGACCCCTTGATGGGACGGGTGGTTCGCAAAGATTTTCTCCCAGCTTTTAGCTTGCCTTTTCCTCCTCTTCCTTGATAGGAATTGTGTTAACCTACACGTCAACTTGGACAGAGTCAGCGCCTTTCCTCTGTTGAGAAGACAGAAAACCCAGAACTCACCACTGTCTTATCCTGGGGTCCCGAGGTCTGCCTTCTTCTTGACCTTTTCAGAGTCTTAGTTTGCTTTATACAGAATGCCCAGGGCTTTTTGTTGTACTTAGGAAGAGGATGAGACAGAAGTACGTCCGCTCTGTCTTCCTGAAAGCGGAAATCAGCAAACTTTTCCTTACAGGTTGGAGCAGAGGCCTTCTTAGTTTGTTTCGTGAGTAAAATGGGGTAAAATCCAGACTGCAAAGTGGAGCACGGAACCTCTTGTTTAGCTCATGGGGGGCGCCTGGGTGGCGCAGTCAGTTAAGCGTCCGACTTCAGCCAGGTCACGATCTCGCGGTCTGTGAGTTCGAGCCCCGCGTGGGGCTCTGGGCTGATGGCTCGGAGCCTGGAGCCTGTTTCCGATTCCGTGTCTCCCTCTCTCTCTGCCCCTCCCCCGTTCATGCTCTGTCTCTCTCTGTCCCAAATAAATAAATAAACGTTGAAAAAAAATAAATAGGTTCATGGGCTGCACATTAGAGTGATGGCTTCCATTCTTTTGGTCTTTCTGAGGCTCTGCTCCTGCACTAGGACTCCCTTAGCACCCCCCCCCCCCGCCACCTCTCCCCTTCTTCCTTTTCCAGGGTCCTCAAGAGCAAGGCTTTGGCCAGACCAGCGACACCACAACCTCTCTCAGTCCCTCCCTGGGGGAAGTCGACCGGTGTGGTCCCTGGCCGGCCACAGCCGAATCACCAGGTTCTGGCCCTGGAGCAGGACTCTGGCACACAGAGTCGTGACACGGAGTCGAGGCCTTTCTTCCCAGGAAGCAACTTCGTTTGTGCCGGCACGGGCTCGGAGGGTTTGTACCCAAAAAACTGAGCCCCGAGCCCCGCGTGGTGTAGTCTTTTATGCGTCTTCTACTTCCTCGTCTCCCATGTATGGGTGACGGGGTGGTCTCAAGTTGCGGGGTCGTGCGGGATGTCCCGGATGCACACGGCCAGGTTGCCCTTCCTTATCTTGAGGTCTTTTCTTATCACGCTCCTTAGGAAGGGGCTCCATCACATCCCCCCCTTTGATGCTCCGACCCCCCTAGTTTGGGTCCAAGAGCATCATCTGGGTTTAGAGGTCTCTATTTCCAGAACATCACATGCGTGGCCGTTTTCCTTTAGACCGTTGTCTCATTGAGACTGGAGACGGACCGTATACAGGGGCGCCGGGCAAGCTAGGATTAAGCAAGCTCCCCGCATCAGGAGGATAATTCCCATGAGGGTTTTGAATCCCCCGAGAGCTGAAAACCATCCTCCGCATAACTCTCCGGGGCCCCGGCCGTCCCAGGTCCAGAGTGGGACATGAGCAACCTTTCTCATCCCATCGGTGATCTCCTCCGTGACTTTTCCTTCTTCATCTGTAGGCAGCAGCGGCTCAGGTTAAACTTTCTGCAGACTCCTCCCTCCAAAGCAAGCAGGTGATCTAAGGCCGAGCGATTTTGATAGATGGCGTTGCTGCTTGGCCGGTAAGGGGAGCGCTCTGGTGGTTTCACTGCTGAGCATTTCGACAGCTGCCTGCAGCCTGATTATGTGGGTTAGCACGTAAAGGAGTATGTGCTGGCCCCAGGACCGTCCTCTGCCCAGGCGGCAGGGCCATAATATCGGGTTCTAGGCTGGGGAGGCCACTCGTTACCTGTCCAGTTGCCAGCTTGTGGGGCACTTCGTTTCCTTTGAGTCTCCCTGTCCCCCTACACGTGGACCCCCCAAACGTTCCCCTCTGGCAAGTGGGAGCAGGAAGAAAGATGATGGATGGTCCCCGGCACACCCACGACCCTGACCAGCCTGCGGGAAGTACCATACAGGCTGTCCTCCCACATGCCCAGAACAGTCCACCTGGGGCCCGCCATTCGACGGCGTGTCGACATTGTCCCAGGCCTCTCGGAGATGAGAAAAGTTAGACGAGGGGTGGGGCTCTGGCTCAAGGGGATCTGGGGGGCCCCCCACCTTTGGGTTTCCCGGGTGGTTGAGTTATCACATCTTTGGCCTAGCTGTGTTAAGTTTCCAACAGAGACGTGAACTTCCTTCCCCACCGGGCAAGGCATGTTTTTTTTCCAATTCGATTGAGGTTTTGAGGAACCAAACCCCGGTCGTAGGACTGGGGTATTCTGTTCCGCTATAAGGTTCGCAGGGATGGAATTCTCTAGCCTCCCATGGCCATCGATCCCCTGTGTTGGTACCAACGAAGCATCCTATCCACAAAGGGAAGGTGAGCGCTAACAGAAACCTCTCTCTTGGGGCGCCCGGGTGGCTCCGGCGGTTGAGCGTCCGACTTCGGCTCAGGCCATGATCTCGCGGTTCGTGGGTTCGAGCCCCACGTCGGGCTCTGTACTGACCGCTCGGAGCCCGGAGCCTGCTTCCGATTCTGTGTCTCCCTCTCTCTCTGCCCCTCCCCCGTTCATGCTCTGTCTCTCTCTGTCTCAAAAATAAAATGTAAAGAAGTTTAAAAAAAATTTAAAAAAAAAAAAAGACAGTCTTTTGTTTCATTGGACCGTGATTCCTCAAGCTGCTGCCGTGTGTAGATCAGTCAGCTTCCAGAGTGACTGAAGCAGGGCTGCGGTCTCCCAGAGCCTCTGGAGCGGCGGACTGCTGCTTTCGTGTGGTCAGCTTTCGCGGCGTCGATGGATCAGGAAGGGACTCCCAGTTTCGAGATGCCGGCCTCACTCTGCTGCGGTGAAGCCAGGGATCCACCTCGTCTACCTTTACTGCAGGAGGGGTGGACAAAAGGACGGTCAACGGGCCCCTCCAGAGGGGTTTAGCGGTTGGACATCCCACCCCGCCACCCATACAGCATCTCCTGGTTTAAAGGGGTGAGCATCTGTGGTCGGACTCACAGGCAATCGCTCCCTGACCCAATGGTGTAAGGTGGTTAGGGCAGAGCCGAGGCCCGCATCTGTTGCCTTAGGGTTAGATCGCCTATCTCATTTAGATCCCCGAATGATGCCCGAATGTCATCCATCAGTCCTAAGACTCTGCGACAATTTACCGGTTATATTGAAACAACGTATGTCAGGGACCCTCTCACAACCCGGGTAACGGAGGCGCGGTAAGCCCGGAGTCCTACTGGAAAAAAGAGTCGTAACGGCAGCCGTTTACCATTGTTAACTGGTAAATTTTTGGGTAAGCCAAACCCGGGTGTTTTCTACAGCAGACCTTGTGTTATTTCTTGTGCCTTTTCTGCCTTGCAGGGGAAGGCCTCCACCCAGTCAGTAAGAGTATCAACCCATCCCAACAAATGTTGAAACCCCTTTGACCTGGGCACAGGGGTGAAATCTAATTGCCGATCTTTCCCGATAGCCTCCAATTCTTTGCTGGCCTGTGGTTGAGAGGTTGTTTCTAAGACATACTTCACAGGCTGATATTACGTGCTGAACGGTCCTTGACAAGTTTTTCCCAGGAAACATCCTTTGGGCCACTTGGCGAGTTTTCTCTCTCCCTAAATGAAAGGCCCGATGCAGGACTTGAATGCTCTTCCGGTTCTGTGAGCCCGGTGATGGTTGTTGCCCTGCTCTGTCGGTAACCATCCCGAGGGCAGGAGGCAGTGTCCACGAGGCAGACCCCGGCTGATTTCCTTGGGAGGGTGGGTGGGACGGAGTCTCCTTGAATAGTTGATACGGCGGGCAAGCTATTCTCTGAACCCTGATGTCTCCAGCCTACAATATCCGGTAATTCCCCCAAACCCACATCATTGTTTATCTGTCCTGGAGTTAGTAGCTCCATTGTCTCCAATTTAGTTATAATGTCCCTTTCTAGCGAGGGAGTAAGGCTCTCTGGTCTTATCGAGAAAGAATGAGAAAAAAATTAGTTTTCCCCGTATGCATCCCAGGGGCCGAGAGAAAAATGTAGTTATGAGTTTCCCGGAGACACCCTTCATCGTCATGCTGCATTTGGAGGGTTGGCCTGGAGTGGAAAGGAGGACAGAGAAGGTGGCCCCGGGACCCAGAAGGAAATGAACCGGACTTTTAGTTACCTGAGTTTTCCAGAGTGACCCGAGGCTCCGGGCTTCCGATAGGCAGTCGAGCCACCCCGAAGAGCCCCGGGCCCCCATCAGTCCCCTGCCAGGGACACTGGTTATCTGAGCCCTCGCAGATAGAGGTCCCCGAGGGCATTCAGACCTCCAGTGACTGTCTCCACACAAGGGGCATGGCTGGTGGGGCTTTGACTTCTGTTGTCCCCACTTCTGAGGGCAGTCTCGTTTCCAGTGAGACTGGCCACGTAAGTGGGTGGCATTTGGGGCCAGGACCTCGGGAAGTCTGGTCTGACATAGCGTGTAAGGCCACGACTAAGGCCTCAGATTTTCTTACGTCCGCTTACTGGTTTTGTTTGTTTGTTTGTTTTTAATCTCGGTTGTAATGTGCCCGATTGGCAGCTCGTAAGAGCTCCTCCTGGGTCCCTTCCAGACCAACTGCCCATGTTTGCAGCTTCCTCTGAATATCTGGGGCCAGTTGAGTGACAAATGTGTCCTTTGAAATCATCTCAGCCTCAGGGGTGTCAGGGGAGATATATTTAATGAGAGCCTCCCTCAACCTCTCCAGGAAGGCCATCCGGCTCTCCTTCTGTGTTTGTGAAACAGTGGCTAATTTAGCATAACTTAAGGGCTTACCCGTAGACCTCCTTAATTTCCCTAAAGCACCAGCCTGGAAACGGGGGGCGATACCATTTCTCAGTGAGATGGTCGTAGTCCCAGTTAGGATCTGGGGGTCGAACTGCCGGGTCCCGGTAGGAAACAGCAAGCTCCCTGCAGGACCTCCAGCCCCGTGACAATTAATGAGTTGCTTTTTCTTCGGAGTTTATAGATCAAGATCAACCCGATTTTTCAGAACGCATCCCAAAGGAGTGTTGGCCTTGGCTGGGGAATATGCCCATCTATAAGGGAAAAAGAGAAGAGGCGTCCCTTATCTTAATTTGCCGCAGCGGGCCAGGAGAAGCCACAGCTCCTGGCCCTGAGTTTTGGCTGGCTGTTCGACGGGCAGCCAAAAACTTTGTCAGTCTCGGGAGGTGCTGGGAGCAAGTCGCTCTTACCCAGGCTCGACCCTACCTCCGAGAGCTGACCTTGTCTCCCTGATTTCTCCTATTCCGCCGGTTTCCGCCTGTGGGACTTTGGGGGTATTGACCGTGACCCAGGAAGCCTTCCCTGGTTGTAAAAGGACACCGTCATTTTATTTTGGCCTCTTTACAAATATATTTTAAAAGGCTGGTGAAAACCACGTTTTTTTGTAAGGATAAAATGGGTCGTCAAGGGGCTAAAAGGGCCAAAGTCGAGGTCTACTCCCCTGCCTTTTTTCAGCAGCGCCCACATAAACACGTTCCAGCCACGTGGATATCCATTTTAGAGTATCTAGGTGTTTCCAAATTGGCCCTCACTGGGCTAAGTGTAGCAAGATGGCTCCTGGGTGTCCCAGGAAAAGCCCTTTATGTATGTCGTTATCTAGCCCTCATCCGGCCCAGGCATCCAATCCTGTGCTGGAAAGAACACAGGTACGGGGCATTTGGAGGCTGGCAGCGAGGACGTCACCGTCTCCCCAACCTTTAGATCAGAGGAGGGGGCAATTTCAACCAAGGCTTGAGTAAAACAACTCAAAAGGGCGTGCTGTCCTGCTGTCCTGCCCTTCAGTTAAAATCGTACATTTTCCCCCCATCTTTTTGGGCAGACAAAAGGGGGGAACATCCTTTGTTCACCTTTTTTTTTTTTTTAAATCAAAAGCATACCAACAATCCAAGAAAACTTTGCCTTTTAATAGAGAGTAAAGCAGAATTTTAATCTTATAGCAGCGTACTTTTAAAATCCATTTTAACCTTCGTTCCGTCCTGGCCACATATAAAATTTCTTTCTAAAGGTTTCCTTTCACAAACCTACAACTTTGCTTTGCTTTCAGATGTCGACCTGAGCCCTTTTACTCCAAACAACCCTCTCAGTTAGGACAAAATTACTTTCTTTTACCTTCAACAAAAAATACATTTTCAGGGACGCCTGGAGGGCTCAGGCGGTTAAGTGTCCGACTTCAGCTCAGGTCATGATCTCGAAGTTCATGAGTTGGGGCCTTTCATCAGGCGCTGTGCTGACAGCTCGGAGCCTGGAGCCTGCTTCGGATTCTGTGTCTCCCTCTCTCTCTGCCCCTCCCCTGCTCACACTCTCTCTCAAAAATAAATGTACTTTCATTTTTTATATCTTTCTTACCTATCTCCTACTTTTTTACACACAGACTTACTTTCCTTATTTTTATCAGTCTTAATTACATTTAGCAGAATTTTAACTCTTAGGAACCTTAGTCTCCAGTGAAAGGTCAGCAGTAACCAATTGTGAACTGTTACATCAGAATTTTTTTTCTTTAGACGCTAAATGTCTCAACTAAGCACAAAGCAGATTTTCCATAGTAAAATCTTCATAAAGCACGAAGCACGTTTGTAAGACCCAAATAGTCCTTTCTCGCAATAAATCAGAAGCACAAACCTACGTCTGGTAATTAGTGCTTTAGCCTCTTATTAGGTATCCAATGGATTCAATCCCAATTTATCACGCAGGCAAAAGTTTACCGTTTCAGGTTACCAAAGACTTCGAAAGCTACCTTAACCATCACCCATCAAAACTACGGGACAAAGTTAGCCATCACTTGTCACCCACGAAAACTACTAGACAAAGTTTGAGGTAGACCAACCAGGGACAGTTGGCTCTAATTATCATAGTCATTGACCCAGGAAATGAATGAGAGAGAAGTCCCCACGCACAGTCACACGGCGACTCCGACCCACTGCCCAGGGCTCAGAGTCGCAGCTTTGTTCCTTATTCCTTATGAACTGCTCAGGCAACTCTGGGAGGTGATCAGGCTCCCCTCCTGCCTCTCGGGGCAGGCCTACCAGAACGGACGAACCGGGTGCGTACCAGTCTGACAGGCTGTGCTCCCGGAGCCGGTTCCTGGGCCTCACGGGTTCCATCGCGCACACACGGGGCCCTGACCCCGGCGCACCGCGAGGGCTAGTCTGCGGATCAAGTGGTCTGTTCCGCTGGCCCCAGGCAAGGTTGCCTGTCCCGGTGCTCCGAGCTTTGTACCCCGGCGGCAAAGCGGTTGGAAACGCACCGTCTCCAGATCCTGGACACGAGCCCCCCAGAAGCGTAGCAGGATTCTCGCACGGAGAGTCGTGACACCGAGGCTTTCCTTCCCAGGAAGCAACTTTATTCCTGCCGGCACAGGCTCAGAGGGTTTGTACCTCAGAGAAACTACCCTGAACACCGCCGTGGGGTGTAGCCTTTTATGCATTTTCTACTTTCTCGTCTCCCATATGTGGGTACCGTGGAGAGACGTACGGTCGGATTGGGTGCTCTCTTGTTACAGGGTCGTGAGGGACGTCACCTACGCACAGAGCCACGTTGCCTTCCCTTATCTTGCGATCTCTTTTTACCACATTCCTTAGGGAGGGGACCTTATCACAGCCCGCCCGGCTCTCCTGGATCGGACGCCCTGAAGACGGGCCTGGTGGCCCGGGTTCTGACGAGCCCGGCACAAGTCTGAGAGAACGAAAGGGAAATGAATGGGAGAGAGGGAGGAGGAGGAGGATAGTGAGGGGCGGGGATATGGCCCGGCCCGGCGTGGAGACGGCCTGGTGGCCTGTTCCCGCCCTGAGCTGGGAGAGGACAACCTGGGTCCAAGTCCGGCATGTGCAGGGGCGGGAAGGGCTGACGGGGTCGTGGAACCACCTGGAAGTGGCAGGGGCCGTGGGGCCCAGCTTCGGGGTCTGGGGGATGGCGGCCTCACGGAGTCCGGGAGGGACCCGAGGGCTCTGTGCCCGCCAGCGCGGCTTGGATGACCGGCCTACAGGCACGTCTTTAGGTGGCAAGTCTCACGCGTGGCTGCGTGTGGCAGTCACCGGGGGAGCCGGAAGGATGCGGTGGGCCTCCAGACTCTGCGGGCCGCCTGGGTCCCCCGGGGGTGCCCACACAGCTGCTCTGGCAAACGCTAAAGAGCCCCGAGTTGCCATTTAATGGAACAGAAAGGCTGGGGAATCACCATCCAGTTTCTTCTCGGATCTTCCGAGACCTTTTGGTCACCTTCCGTGTGACCTTTTTGTTTCTGCCCCAGAGACCCTCCCCGCCCTGCCTCTCTGGCAGTGCTGTCCCCACAAGCTGTCCCTCCCGCAGCACTGAACCCCACACGTCTCCCGACCGGTCAGGCAGTTAAGACTTTTAGGACCCCGACCTCCGTACCCCGGCCGCGTGATTTCAACACGGTTGTCAAACCCCACGTCGCCCTGCTGGGTCTCCCTCCTCCTCCTCACCCGGGACCTTCGCCAGCACCGGAGAATTCCCTCATCTATCATGTTCAGGGGTGCCCTAGGCTTTCCGTTTCCACCTCTCAAAGCACCAGCTCCCTGCGGGCAGGGGTTCGGTTCTGTTTTGTGTTTGGGTCGGTAACAGACCCACCTGCGTAATTATGTTGTACTCGGCTGAAAACGGAGATAACTCTGTGTTCCCTGGACACGTTCCCTCGCCGTGACAAGAGACGGAGTCTCACAGATGCTCTGGACGGTAAAATTTGGGCTTAAAACTCGGGATTCTAATCAGGCTTTATCTTTTAAACGCCCCCCCCCCCACCCCGGTGGCATGGGTGACAAGACAGACACACGGAAATGACCATCGAAAGCGGTTGCTATCTTTTATTTTGCCACTCAAGATAATTATCAAACGGGAAAAAAAAATCTTAACAGCAATAACACGGCACAGCATCAAGGCAGAGAAGACAGGACTGGCCACCCCACGTAAGTTGGCACAACACCATCCGTCGTGGCCGAGTTTGGCCGGAAGCGACATCGTGCGGAGGAACATTCTCGAGGGCTTCCTCAGGGCTGTTTCCAGTCTTCTGCGGAGGCTGCGGGTGGGAGGTCGGGTAGGAATCCCAGGGCCCCGGCCTCTGCAAAGAAGGAACGCGCTTGGGTAGAGCCCCAGAGAGAGCGGGCGCTCCAAACCCGCACGCCCGAGCCGATGCGGCCGCTCCCCGGGGGTCTCCCAGGATCATACCCGAGATCGGGCACACCCCATCCCACTCCGCACCCTTTACCGACGTTAAGTCTCACACCTCTTATGCATCTGAAACGGTCAGACTTTTTAAACCATGATTTAAAGGCGTGTAATCCGCATTGGGGTAATAAAAAGCGGTGTCCCCTATGCGTGTGACAAAATTCGAAACGTAACGGAGCAGAGAACGGGAAGCCCCTGGAAGAGTCCGTCTGCCCCTTGCTGGAAAAGTCACCACCAGATGTTCTCCGGCAGGAGCTCTCCGCGCGCTCGGCGGGGCTCCGACGGAGCGAACTCGGTTCTGGGTTCTGGGACTGCCGCGTCCTCCACGGTCCCCCTGCCCACGGGCGGTTCTCAGGAAGGAGCCGCAGGCCTCTGACCTCCTCCCTCCCACACCCGCCTGAACCCCTTCAACCCCGGCCACCCGCGCAGCCAGAAAGCACACAGACCAAAACACGACCCAGGAATTGGTCCCGGCCAAGTCTTGGCCAAACTCACAACAAACCGTAAAGTGCAAAACGTGACAACCGTGTCCCCCGCTGTCCCCGGTCCCTGTCCCCTGTGCTCCGCTCCCGGGGCACTGCCACCTCCGTCCTCTGTCCTGGCGCCTTCCGGCGAGCAGTGTGACCCCCGGGGTTGTGTGATGAAGGCAGTCACTGCTCACTGTCGCCCGCACGACCACACAAGGCAGAGGCGCGAGGCTGAAACGGGCCCCCAGGGAGGCCTCGTGGCATGTGGTACCCCCGGAAGACACCAGACCTAGGATGGGGTCATCAGACAGAAGGGCAGCCTGTCCTATGGGAAGGCTGCGGAAAGAAAGACTGGAATCGGAAACACGGGCGAACTAATTCACCGGGCTGACAAGACGGTTTATGATGGCCTACAAGGGGCCGTGGCCCCTAAAATGTACAGGAGTTGCTGCCGTGACACCAAGTGTGGCCCCAGCCGAGTGGGTGGGACCTGGGGCCTCCCTCTCCCCTGCTTCCTGTCGAGGGTCCCTCTCAGGGGACAGTGCTGGGACCACCAGCAATTCCGACCAACACTGGCGATGGGAATGTGGGGGGGGGGGGGTACTTACTCCCCAAGGGAATTCTATGGGAGCCCTTTCTGGCAGGTTTTTCACGTGTGTGGGGTTCCGAGAGGTGGCCTTTAAAACTGGTAATATTTTGGGGCGCCTGGATGGCTCAGTCGGTTAAGCGTCGGACTTCAGGTCACGTCATGATCTCACAGTCCGTGAGCTCGGGCCCCGAGTCAGGCTCTGTGCTTACAGCTCGGAGCCTGGAGCCTGCTTGGGATCCTGTGTCTCCCTCTCTCTCTGCCCCTCCCCTGCTCACACGCACTCTCTCTCTCTCTCAAAAATAAACGTTAAAAAAAATTTTTTTTTAATGAGTAATATTTCACATACCTTTGAGACGCAAGAAAGTCAGGAACTCAATTATCGTGCGCACAACAGCATTCTCGGACAGCGGCCTGGCAAAGCTTCCTAGGAAACAGAAAGAATCCGCGTCTGCAAAACCTGCCCCACGGTGGTCTGCACCTGACCTCTCCGTCTGAGGAGACCTGGGCATCTGGAAGTCAACAGACTGGCCGTGACCCCTCCCGCCCCGCAGGGCCTTGCTCAGCACCGCGGGGAGGTCGGGCGGTGGGGGGGGGGGGGGGGGGCGGGGGGAGAGCCAGGTCAAGGCCAAGGGGCCTGCGTGCCCTGGGAGTGGCGGACCGCGATGTGACCCACAGCTCGCTCACCTGGCCTTGCTTCGTCTTCGGGCGGGAGCTCCCGTTTGCCAGTGAGGCCAGGCTTCTCCTGAAACGATCTGTGGTTGTCAATGGCATCTGTTTGCAACCAGAGAGGAAAGCACCTGACTGTCGTCACACATGCCCCAGCCCCAGAGAAGGACGCGCTGGCTGCGTATAATCTAACACACACGGTAAAAATAAAGCCACGGCAGGAAAACCATAGAAGCAGGAAGATCATTCTCCGTGGAGCGAGGGACTCGTGCCAGGGCCAGAGGCACGATCTCCCCCAGGTGCTGGCACTCTGCCGGAGGGGGGAGCCCACCCAGACAGGAGGGGAGCGAGGGGAGTGTCCGGGGGGGGTCCCAGGGGCGCCGGCGCCCGAGCTGAGTGTCTCTCGGGGACACCGCAGGGGCTGGGGTCCTATGTCCCTGAAAACAGATTTATCTTTCAAAGACCTCTGTGGCAGCTGGACTGGAGCCAGGCGGCCAGAGACAGCCAGGACAGCGGCAGAGGGGGAGGGGGAAGCAGGGGGGCCGAGGGTGCGTGCACACGCGTGCGCTCGTGTGCGCTGGGCGGTGTGAGACGAGGGACCGCAAGCAGAGCGGCCCCTTGAGAAACTCGGGGAGAGAGCGGGAGGTCCTGACCCAGCGTCCAGCGGGGGGCCAGGCGCCTGATCGGGGCTGACGAGGCAGCGGAGGTGAAGGGGCGACGGGGGCAGGCTGCGGGGGCTGAGCAGGCCGAGCAGGACGAAACGAACCCCTTCCTCCAGAGCCGGAGTCCGTCCGGAGTTCGCGGCACGACACGCGGGAAGAAGCAGGGCGACCCTCGCGTGGCGCCCGGAGCCGGGTCAGGGCCCCGCCGTCTGCAGCAGCGGCCGGGACGCGGCCCGCGCTGGCGGAATGGGGCGCACCCACGAGCCGGTCTGGATGTCCAGCTCCTGGTGACCCAGCCGGACAGAGACACCACCTTGATGGTGAAAGGGTCCTGCCTCAGGGCTCACATCTTCCTGACGGACGCAGTTTCAACATTCTGAGGCACCACGAGCAAAGATCTCCGGTGGCCGGCCTTCCTTTCCTCCGGGCCAGAAGCACAGAGACGAGGTGCTTCCCGAGGGACGGAGCTCAGGGTCCCAAAGGGCTCGGGGAAACGAGCCCTTTGAGCCCGTCTGTCCGTCCCGCAGGCGAGGCCAACCCACTTGCAGCGACAGGACCGCACGGGGACCTGCCCTTGCCTTTGACCCGAGACCAGAGCACCCAGAGACGCTGCCTGTGGCCCCGGCTGGCTCTCCGTGCCTGTGTTTCCGGAAGCATCCCCCAGGCGATCAGACAACCCTCTGCGGCAGGAGGTCTGTATTCTCACGGTGGGGTTAGGAGCTAAGCGCGCCCTGCGGGCTCTTCCCTAGTTGCTCTGGTGGGAACCGAGTTATTCGCCTCCTTTCCTGCTACGGAAGGCAGTTCATAAACAGGGGACGGTTTGTTTCTGTTTCTTTTTAAGATCTAAGGCTGTCCCCAAACCAGCCCTGCCTGCAAATTTGAAACTGCAAGTGTGTAAGCGATTGGAGGGAGGGTGAAAGGTCTTCCCTCGTCCCCTCCTTTAGGATAATTAAAATCTGCAGGTGCCACTCGGACAGAGGGGACACACGCAGCCCGCAGGTCGCAGAGCTGTCCTCTTCGGGGCTGGGGCCAGCTGGAGGCCTAGCCTGCTGCCCCCTGTTCCTGCCAGGAGTCCCACAGCCCGGAGCGAGCACTGGCCTCTCCACAAGCAGCTGCCACACGAGGGGCGTGTGAAGGCCCAGCACGTCCAGACCCACCGGGTTCTCGGCATCGTGAAGGCAGTGAAGCTACACCGCGTCCCCACGGAGGCACGTCAAGGACGGGACGCTCAGGAGTAGTCCACCCACAGCCTGGCAAGTTCTGGGAACTGATGGCTTCGGGTGAAGCCACACGCCCGGGTTCTAGTGTGTTCCCCACACGCGCAAGCCCCCCACCCCGGCCTCACGGTTCAGCTGGAGTATTCGTGGCGCAGAGCTAAGGCCCGGGGCGGCCTGGCACCCTGGTGGGCGACCGCAAGTTGGTGCAGGTGCCCTGCCATCGGCCACCCGCCCAGATGTGAGCTTTCAAAGCAGACAAAGTGCTACCGAGGCCGACTGCGGCCGGCAGGCCCCTTGGGGGAACATCGGGACTCGGACCAGCTGACCCGTTTCCACTTACGGCCCGGGGTGAGGGCTGTGGGCATCTCATGCCTCTCCATGCAGCCGGGTACAAACCCCTGCCCACCAGCCCCGGCCCCAGTCACGCCCCGGGAGACCTATACGTGTGGGTCACCGGGCCCCCGGCTGACACTCGGCTTTCTTCCTGTTTGCCACTCGCCTCCCAACGGGGCATTTTGGTCAGGCTGTAACACTCTGAGTCCTGCCCTGTGCCACATGGGATGACTGACCGTCCGTCCCCAGAGAGCAGGGCGCCACGAGGGGTCCTGGTGATGGCAGTGGGCTGGGGAGGGCCCGCAGGCGAGGGGACAGGTTTGGAGCAGGGCACGGGGCGAGCATGTTTCAACTGTCCTGGGGCCATCCGGGAATTCCCATCCGGGGCTTCCAAAAACACGACAGAGAGAGGGCTTGAGTGGCGAAGACGGCCTGTGTTTGTGACGCTGAGGGGGGATGGGGGTGTTGAGGGAGGCGCAGGGACTCGGGAGAGGACCCAGAACAGAGCCCCGAGGGAAGGTCCGCCTTCAAGGGCTGTGACCTGGGGAAGCCCGGGCAACGTCGGGGTGCAGGGCAGGAGGGCGAGGAGGGAGAGGCTTCCAGAAGGAACGGTGCTTGGGCACATGTCCAGAGCGGAGGCTGGCAAGGCTGTGCGCAGCGATGCACAGGTCCCTGGTCACCCCGTGAGGTTTGGGGGTGGGGCGGGGGCAGCCCCAAGGGAAAAGGGGCGGTGGACGAGGCAAGGGGAGGGTGCCCAGGGTCTGCCTGGCCGCAAGCCGCAGGACGGGTCAAGGTTCAAGACAGAGCAAGGCAAAGAGAAGGGGCAGATGGGGTCAGAGGTCCCCAGGCATCTGCCCATTTGCTGAGGGACAGAAATAAAGGGGGAGCAGGAGGCTGGCGGCCGGGCCGGGGCTGCCTTTCGGGGCGCGGGAAGGGGCGCCACTGTGGACGCGGCGACTACTGGAATCAGCTGCCCCCCCTCCTGCTCACAGCCTCACGGAGCCCCCACTTCCCCTTGACTGAGACCGGAGAGTCAGCATCACAGTGTGGCTGGCTTCGCGGATCTCAGGGGCAGGGTCAGCACAAGTGGCTCCGGGCGTTGGAGGAGCAGAGCCTTCTGAGCACGTCACGCACTGTCACTTACGTGGCCCGAGGAGGTAGCCGGCGCTGTTCAGGGTCCAGCCTCTCTTTTCCTTCACCTTTGGGGGGTGGGGAGAAAAGGGGGTCAGATGGCCAGGCTGGAGCCGGTACAGGCTGCAGGGGCTCACGGGAGCCCCCAGGGCAGCTTCTGGCAGGGTAACCCCCCAGTGGGAAGCTGTCGCGGGGTGCTTCAGACTATCACGGAATTTACAAGCACACACACAACAGTGCGTTAAGGCGAGACACACATTCAAGGCCGGTCACCAGGCTTTCCACGCATGATGTGGGAATCTGGAAAACGCATACGCTTCCCGGGGCTGCAGGAATCCCTGCTTTGCCCCCACATTTGCTACATTCGACCTGAAAACAGGACTGCTGGCTTCACCAAATAATTCACTCTAGAGCCACCGCCCGGAACCCACGGTGCACCCAACTTGCTTCTAAGCCACACTGAGGACACGCCAGGTGGAGGGCACGTGTGGGTGGCCCGCTCCTGGACGGAATGAAATGAGATTTGCTGGCAGCCTCCAGCTTTCACCGGTTTCTAGCCCGGAGCCGGTCGTGCGCCGGCAGAGGCGCCTCCCCACCCCCCCCAACCCCCCAGGAGGAGCGGGGAGCGCTCCCGCGGGACCCCGGCCCTGGGCTGCAGGAGCCCCGCCGCCCCGCTCCCGGGCGGCTGCCCAGCCCCCGCGCCCCCTGCCCCGGAGCGGGGGGACGCGCCCGCACTCACCGGTGACCCGAGCCCCGGGGTGGCCGAAAGGGCCGCGGCGAAGAGCAGCCAGGCGAGCAGGAGCGCGCAGCCGCCGGGCATCTGCAAGGAAGGCGCGGGGCGGGCGTGGGGCGAGCAGCGGGGCCCCGGGGCGCACGTCGGGCGGCCGGGGCTGGGGGGCTGGGGGGCTGGGGAGGGGCGAAGGGCCCCGGGAGGGCCCAGTGCCGGAGGGGCGCGGACCGCAGACCGCAGGAAGGGGTCGCCTCCCGCTGCCCCCCCCCCCCCCCCCGGGGCGCGCCGTACCTTGAGCGGGGGCGGGGTCCCGGGTCGGCGGCGGGTGCGGGCGTCCGGTCGGTCGGTCGGGTCTGGCAGAGCCCGGGGCGCTCAGCGCATCGCGTGGCCTCGGGAACGCGGGGAGGAAGCGCGGCGGCTGGGCTCCCTCGACGTGTCCGCGGCCCCGGCTGCCGCCGCCGCTATTTATGCCGCGCGCAGCGTCACGGGGCTCAGTTCCCGCCTATCGCCCCTCCCCCCTGCAGTGCCCCCCCCCCCGGGGGGGGGCGGGAGGGGCGGTAGCTCAGCTCCTGCAGAGGAGGCTGCGAGTGGTTCGGTGGCGTGGCTGGAGGGGCAGGGAAGGCACAGTGCCCCCAAACCCCACGGGACAGCCTCTGTCACCCCACAGAGAGCCCCCATCACCCCTGCAGAGAACCCCCATCACCCCTGCAGAGCCCCATCACCCCTGCAGAGAATCCCCATCACCCTGCGGAGCCCCCATCACCCCTGCAGAGAATCCCCATGACCCCTGCAGAGAACCCCCATCACCCCTGCAAAGCCCCCATCACCCCTGCAGAGAACCCCCATCCCCCTGCAGAGAGCCCCTCATCACCCCTGCAGAGCCACGATGACCCCTGCAGAGAGCCCCTCATCACCCCTGCAGAGCCCCCATTACCCCTGCAGAGAACTCCCATCACCCTGCAGAGCCCCTGTCATCCCTGCAGAGAGCCCCCATCATCCCTGCAGAGCCCCCATCACCCCTGCAGAGAGCCCCTCATCCCCCCTGCAGAGCCCCATCACCCTGCAGAGCACCCCCATCCCCCCTGCAGAGCCCCATCACCCTGCAGAGAACCCCCATCACCCCACAAGTTTTCATCACCCCACTGGGGCGGTTGCACCATGGGAGAGCCTCTGTCACCCCTCTGAGAGCCCCTGTATACTGAACGGGGAGCCCGGGAATCCGTAGGGGAGAGCTCGCAACATCCCATGGCCCGGGTCATTACTGCGGTGGTGGGCCCCACCCCCCACTCCCCCCACCCCAGGTCCAAGCAGGGGAGTGAAGCCCCCACCCACAAGCAGCACTCCCCCGCTGCAGCAGGAGGGGGCGGGGCCCCCCGTGTCACACACCCCCGGGCAAGCCCTCAGTCCGAGCTAGGCCGGGTTGGGTGGTCCTGGGGCAGGGGTGAGGTAGAGCAAGGAGCAGGATCCCCCTCCCCTGCAGACGTGCGTCCTGGCTGGAGTGTGGCTTCAGCCTCAGAAGCCATTCATGGCCGGAGGGCGGGCCTGCTTGCGGGCCTGGCTTCGTGGCCTCTGGTGCCCAGTGACCCCTGTCCTGTCTTGGTAAAAAGGGGCAAACCGGCCAGGGAAATTGGGCTGTCTCCTGGGGGGGGGGGGTGCGTGTTGGCCTCCAGCCTGGTTGCCGTGGGTACCCGTACATCCCACAGACACCGCTGTCTCAGAAAGGGTCCCTGCTGTTGTCCCTCGTGGCTCCTGGGCCCAGGACACAGAACTCTTTTGAGCAGGGTCAGGTAGTGGTTGAGCCTTTGGGGGCCTGGGGAACCCAGAGCGAGACCAGCCGACCGGTGGGCAGGCGGGCAGAGCAGGAGGGAGAGGCTGTCCTGTGGCAGGTGTGAGGACATCACGCCGGAGCAAGGCTCTCCTTGGCGCACGCCAGGAATGCTTCCTTAGTTCGGGCCAGGCCCGGACTGTCCTTTCCCCCACCCACAGACATCAAGGGACGGACGAGAGTGGCTCCTCCAGGCTTCCAAGGAAGGATGAGGCCATCAGGTAAAGGTTGGCCTGAGCTCCTCCCCCCTCCTGGCTGGCCACCGAAGTCCTCAGCAGTGGCCGACCCAGCAGCGCGGGCCTGTCGGTGCCTGGTGGCCCCAGTTACTTACCGGGGAGCTGCAAACCTCTCCCCACCCACCAAGCCGGGTATTAGGTTGGTTGACGTCACTGGGGACCCTGGAGCAAACAAGACACAGGACAGATAATCACGATGATGCCACCCGGCAGGCATCCTACATTTTAGAGTGCTGACCCTTCGTGCACACGGCGGGAGAGCCATTTGCCTCTGCCTGGGCGCCTGCACGGGGAAAGACCCAGGGGCCCTGGGGGACTCGGGTCAAGGCCAGTCGGCTGGGCAGGAAGGAGCAGGGCCCTCGCCTGGGGTGCTGAGTGCCCACCCTGGCTTGCTGGAAGGCGAGGAGGGGTGCCGCTGGGGAGACCCGACTTGGTGAGGGGTCTCCTGGACAGACTCCTGACTGAGAAATGCCATTATCTCTTGACAACCGCTGGAGGCATGCGCGGTCACTCTGGAACGCTCACTTTGTTTCTGAGAACAAGGACATCCCAGCGCCCGGTGCATCTTGGCCATTTACTTTCTGCCTCCTTCCGGTCTCCCTCGTGAGGCGCCCCCTGCCATTGGCGCGGGTCGAGTGACCTTCTGAACTCAGCTCACTTCGTCAAGGAGCCTTTTTGTCTGGAGAAGCAGAAATTGTAAACCAGGGTCCTTGGGACTAATTAAGAAAGACTCCGAGCCCATCCCATACATGGGCTGGAAAATGAGTACTGTTCGGTTCAGCTTCTCACTGCTCTCATTTGGGTTGATGCACTCTTTTTATTTCCTTTTGAACTTCACTTTTATTTATGTACTTAAACAATTTTTTTTTTTACATTTATTTATTTTTGAGAGACAGAGAGAGACAGAGCACAAGCAGAGGAGGGGCAGAGAGAGAGGGAGACACAGAATCCGAAGCGGCTCCAGGCTCTGAGCTGACAGCACAGAGCCCGACGTGGGGCTCGAACCCACAAACCGTGAGATCCTGACCTGAGCCGAAGTCGGACGCTTCAGCTTCACCGACGGAGCCACCCGGGGGCGCCCCTCCCTTTTCTACTTTAAAAGAAACTTTGGGGCGCCTGGGTGGCACAGTCGGTTAAGCGTCCGACTTCAGCTCAGGTCATGATCTCATGGTCCGCGAGTTCGAGCCCCGCGTCGGACTCTGTGCTGACAGCTTGGAGCCTGGAGCCTGCTTCCGATTCTGTGTCTCCCTCTTTCTGCCCTTCCCCTGCTCATGCTCTCTCTCTCTCAAAAATAAACATTAGGGGCGCCTGGGTGGCGCAGTCGGTTAAGCGTCCGACTTCAGCCAGGTCACGATCTCGCGGTCCGTGAGTTCGAGCCCCGCGTCAGGCTCTGGGCTGATGGCTCGGAGCCTGGAGACTGTTTCCGATTCTGTGTCTCCCTCTCTCTCTGCCCCTCCCCCGGTCATGCTCTGTCTCTCTCTGTCCCAAAAATAAATAAATGTTGAAAAAAAAATTTAAAAGAAACTTTACAGTAGTTTTTCTGGTAAGAGCATCTTTATTAAAGAGACAGTTTGCCGTTAAGTCAGCCTCATTCCTGCAAGTGTATAAGGTGAACGGGTATAGAGGTGCCCTCTCCGCGGCATGTGAGTCTCGTATGTCCACCCAGATCCTAAAGAAAACTTGGCCACAGGCAGGTTGGGGCCGAGCGCCCTGACCAGGGAGCCAGCACCCAACCCAGGTGGCAAGTGGGGAGAAGGTGGCCCTGAGGGGGACAGTGTTCTCGGCCCTGGGAGCTGGCTTAGGCGGGGCTTAGGCGGGGCCATCAGGCTGTCTATCTGTACGATAGCACCCAGACCTTCCTGGAGGCGGAGCCCTGGGGCTGAGGGGCGCAGGTGCAGCCAGGTGGTGGGGGACGCTGGGCACTAACCGCGGGGGAGAGTGTTGACCCCATAACTCATTGGGAACAAGAACGTCCACATATCTGTCCTGTGGCCGCTTTTTCCGGGCGTCTCACAGAAAAATCATAAGCAAACATAAGCAATCTTCACATGTACTGTGACTCCATGTAACGGACGGATAATTTAGACACAGGAACTCAAAACAAATGTGCCTCCTCGAATTCATGAGGGCTTTCGCCAGGACACCACTTGGGGGTCGCCCCGCGTCCTCCCAGATCCTGGGCGAGGGGATTCTGCCTACGTCCTGGAAAGTGGCCGGTGCCCCTAGCCGGGGAGACTTTGGGAGGCCCGGGGAAGGCTGCAGACAGAGCCGGGCGGTGGCGGGGCGCGGTGACATCCCCGGGCCCGCGGACGCGTTCAGACAAAGAGACGGCGCCCCTGGGATGACAGACACCTGCTTCCCCGCACAAGCTGTTCTGGGTCCCACAGCCAGCGTTATAATGGGCTCTGTGTGCTCAGCAATGACCCAATGGGAGTCATTGTCAACTTGTCATCTTGAAGACGGCCCAGTGTGTGGCAGACAAAATGGGTCACCATTAGAGTAATGGAAATCAAGCAGAAAGCATAATTTTACCGTGTGCTGGGAGCCGGCCCATCTTCCCTTAGAAGCCCCGTTCACCGCCACCCACAAAATCCAACCCAGTCTGACAAGCACAAAGAGCCAGGGTCCGGGGCAAACCTCGGCCGTGCGCCCCAAGGAGGGATGCCGCTGGCCCCGGCGCCCGGCCTGCCCTCATGGAGACCACGGTCCAGGGAGACCCGCACACAACACAATCCTACAGGTTATCGTGAGAAGGAAGGCCGTGGGTTCGGGGCGCCTGACCTGGCAGGCGAACAGGATGGGCCAGCTGGCTCCCAGCACACTCCAGGTGGAGGGCTGGAGCCGGAGCAGCCATTCTGGGCCGTGAGGTGATGACCCTTCACGACGGTGACATTGGAGGAGCGTGGGTCCCCCGGGACCTCCAGCCTTCAGGCCTGTTTCACAACAGGGAGAAATGAGCTTCTATCTCATTTAAGCCAGTGTCATTGGTGGAGGGGTTCTGTTGTATGTGGCTGCAGTGACTCCCATCTAATTCAGCGTCTTACCCAAAGCAGTCAACAGATGTTTCATGAATGAATTAGTGAATACTGACAAGTCAAGGGCTGGGCCCCCTGGGAGGGAGCGAACGGTGGCCAGAAGGGCCCCAGAAAGGCCAGGCTTGGCAGAGAAGGTGACGCGACCCCACCACCATCTCTGTTCCCTTGAAAACACGAGGAAGTGACTTGATGTAACAGGGGCTTTTCTTTGACCCTGCCAATGTCTGTGTCCTTGACCCCCCCTTCCTGGTCTCTAGATGCCCCTACTCAAGCCCACCGGGGTCGGCGCGGTCGGCACGAAAAGCCCTGGGATGCTCCTTCACGATAGCAGCCTGGTAAGGATCTGGCGAGAGTGAACGGGTTTTTGACTGTACGTATTTGGTTCTTCAACAGACTTTGTTAAAAGGTCACGATGCGCGGAAAGATCGGCTTGCTTCGTCCGTAGACTCGATCAGGTGTTTTTGCGAAGGGTGCAGACGGGGCGGAGGGGAGAGGAGCCCCCCTCTCTGAACCTCCCGCTGGCCGCTCGCACCAGGCTGTGACCGAGGGGGTGGCATGGGGTCTCCCCCCTGCCCTCCCTGCCCCCTCTGCTGGCCGTGAGAGCTGTCACCTCCGTGGGGGGACAGTGTGGAACCAAGCCTGGGGTCACTGGAAGCATGCAGACAGCACCTTTTAAAGCATCAGCTGACACCCTAAGCCCACCCCCAGCATGTTCCCTCCTGCACCCCCCCCCCCAGCCCACTCCTCCGCTGCCCTGGGCTCCAGGCTCCTGCCTCTCAAGCGGGGGCGCCCGCCTGGTCTCTTCCACGTCCCTGGCTCCCCACGCACCACGGCGAGCCCACCCTGAGGAGCTCCTGGTATCTGGTTCCGGGGACCCATCTGTGCCCTGGGGTGACTCACCCCATTCGGTGTTTCTCTGGCCACTGATCGCGGAGGAAGGGGAGAGCTGTCTGCGCTTGGGGGGCTGGAAGCTGGTGACGCAGCTGCAGGCCCTGGACAGCTGCACCTGTTTCCTGGCCCGTAGGCCCATGGGCAGCACCCCCAGGGCCATGTGGGAGCCCATCTGGCTAATGGGATGTGGGTGCTGAGGGACAGGGCAGGCAGCCGGGGGCCAAGCGGGAGGGGCCGTGTCGGACGTGAGGGGACACCTCCTCCCGGGAGCCTGGACTACGCAGAAAAGCAGCCTCAGGGCGCTCCCACCTGCCCCTCAGGGACCCAGAATACTTTAAGGGGCCTCAGAACGATAAGCATTTTTAAAAACCTTTGGTTGAAGAATAATCCACATACAAAAAGGTGCACATATGAGTGTTGAGCTGGCTGTTTGCCCAGACACACAGCATTACCAGCCCTGGGTTGGGACGAGCCCAGTTTCCCAGGCCCCACGCCCCTCCTGTCACTACCTGTCACCCCCCAACCCCCGCCCCAGGGGAGCCTCTGCTAGACTTCCAGCAGCAGTGACTCATTTTGTTTAAAATTTTTTTAAATGTTTATTTTTGAGAGAGAGAGAGAGAGAACGAGAGAGCATGAACGGAGGAGGGGCAGAGAGAGAGGGAGACACAGAATCCAAAGCAGGCTCCAGGCTCCGAGCGGTCAGCACAGAGCCCGACGCAGGGCTCGAACTCACGGACCGCGAGGTCGTGACCTGAGCCGAAGTTGGACACCGAACCGACTGAGCCCCCCAGGTGCCCCTCGCTTTGCCTGTTTTAAACTAACCCGCTGGTCTCTTTCCTCCCCGCCCCACCCCCACTCCGTCAGAACCTGCCCCGTGTTGCTTCGCGTCTCTGTAAACCCAGAACCGGCTGATTTGCTGACCCCGTGGGCACCAGTGTAAGCCTGATGCGGCCCTGAGCCTGTCAGGGGGTGACAGTGTCCAGCTGGTGGGCAGCTCATGGGTGGACAGGAATTGAATCAGTCCCTTAAAAGGCACTGGGCACTGAGAGTCACTTTCGATTTACATCCCTGGGAGAGCAGGGAAGAGGACCCCCCCACCCCGCCCCGCCGTAGCTTCATCCACTCATTCAGGGGTTGGTGATCCCCTCCCCGAGGGACAGTCCCTGTGGGGGCGGGGGTCAGCTGCCCCTGCCTCAGGAAGGTTCACTGGCCAAAGTGGTTTGGGGGTGGGGTGCTAGAGAGATTTCCGGTCACCCGTCAGAATAGGGAAAGGAGCCGGTGGAGGCTTAAATCCCGTCTCAAGAGCATTCAGGAGCTGTGTGGCCTCAATCTGTCACCCACTCTCCCTGTGCCTCCGTTCCCTCCCCTGTAAACTTCGAGCTTCACAGGTGACTGTGAACTGTGAACAAGACGGTGGGGACGTGGGGGCGAGAGGTCAGCCAGCACAGGACTCTGACTGGTACTGACCAATGATCTAGAAGGGTCCGGATCCGAGGCTGGGCAGTTCTGCAGCTCCCGGGAATGCGGGATGGGGACCAGGCTCTTTTGAACGAGAGTGCGTCTTCCATCATAGGCTCAGTGTGGAGTTACCTTATTTTAAGTGCTTATTGTCAGAGATGTTGTATTTGCAACGGGCAGAAAAGCATAAAACGGAAAAGTCACCCATAATCATAGCAGTTTTTTTTTTAATTTTTTTTTCAACGTTTATTTATTTTGGGGACAGAGAGAGACAGAGCATGAATGGGGGAGGGGCAGAGAGAGAAGGAGACACAGAATCGGAAACAGGCTCCGGGCTCCGAGCCATCAGCCCAGAGCCCGACGCGGGGCTCGAACTCACGGACCGTGAGATCGCGACCTGAGCCAAAGTTGGACGCTTAACCGACTGAGCCACCCAGGCGCCCCTCGGATGTTTTTTTAAAAAACGTTTTTAGGGGCGCCTGGGTGGCGCAGTCGGTTAAGCGTCCGACTTCGGCTCAGGTCGCGATCTCGCGGTCCGTGAGTTCGAGCCCCGCGTCGGGCTCTGTGCTGATGGCTCGGAGCCCGGAGCCTGCTTCACATTCTGTGTCTCCCTCTCTCTCTGACCCTCCCCCGTTCATGCTCTGTCTCTCTCTGTCTCAAAAATAAATAAACATTAAAAAAAAAATTAAAAAAAAAAATTGAAAACCAAAAAAAAAGCATCCGACTTCGGCTCAGGTCATGGTCTCACTGTTCGTGGGATCGAACCCCACGTCAGGCTCTGTGCCATCAACGTGGAGCCTGCTTGAGATTCTCTCTCTCCCTCCCTCTCTCTGCCCCTCCCCCACTTGCGCTCTCTCTCTCTCTCAAAATAAATGAACTTTAAAAAATCGATAAAAATTAAAAAAGGAAGTGAACTGGAACTTGGTGATGTTTATTTTTCCGCAGCTTGCCACTCTGGGTTTACACCATCTCGCATGCCTTTCCGATTGAGGACCACCCCCTTCTTTCTGCGGTCAGGAGCTGCACCGCTGTGTGGGTGCACTCCCCTCCCACCCCCCCCCCGATGACCTTCCTGGGTCCTGGACGTTCACTGGGGTCCCAGCGTCCTGGGATGAAATGGACTTCCCCGTGCAGGCTCCTTCCAGAAGCAGGTGACGGAGACTGAGCCAGAGGGGCAGGGTACTCAGGGCATGCACCTTCCCACTTTTGTTGGGAACACCCCCTTCCCGTCTGGAGAGGCTGTGTCCTTGTATGGCCCCCCTCCAGAGTCGAAGGACCCTTCGCCCCAAACCCCGGCCGGGCACTGTCGCACTCGAATGTTTGCTCATCCCACAAGGGGGACGTTTGCTGGGGCTGCCGGAACCGAGTGCCGCAGGCTTGTGGCTCACACAACGGCACGGAACTCGTCCTCTGTCCTGGAGGCTGGCAGTCCGAGGTCAAGGTGTCCCAGACGCCCCTGTGTACGAGTTTTTGTCTGAATACCTGTTTTCAATTTGGGTACAGACCTAGGAACCGATTGCCGGTCACATAGTAATTCGATATGGAAGTTTTTTGAGCAACTTTATTTAAATTTTTGATATTTTGGGGGCATCTGGGTGGCTTAGTCAGTGAAGCGTCCGCCTTCGGCTCAGGTCATGATCTCGCGGTTCATGGGTTTGAGCCCCGCGTCGGGCTCTGTGCTGACAGCTCGGAGCCTGGAGGCTGCTTCCAATTCTGTGTCTCCCTCTCTCTCTGCCCCTCTCCTGCCCACCCTCTGTCTGTCTGTCAAAAATAAATAAAACATCAAAAAATAAATAAATTTTTGGTTATTTTGTTCATCATGGAAATGTTTACATTTCCTGTAAGTATTGGGTTGAAATATTTGTCTTGACTGGTGACTTTTTGGTGCCGGTGCCATTTTGTACCCAAGGCCGGTGCCTCACCTTGCCTTGCCCTCTCGCTGGTCCTGCAGGATGGGGGCGGACGGCGGGGGGAAGAGCGGACAGAGTCAAGCCGTTTGTGGGAAGCAAACCCACCTCCATGATTTTGCAATTCCTGCTTCCTCGAATCTAGAACGTCCTACCTGCTGAGAGCGAGCAAGCATCCCGGGTTGCCTGAGACTGAAGGGCTTCTGGGAGGTCCCCGGCAAGCGAGGACAACGGTCACCCGAGCGCCACTGTCTCTGGCTAGCTGCTTCCTCTCCATCTTGGAAAATCTGGCTGGAAACTCCAGCTGGCCGGGAGTCTGTCCAAGGTCACGTTCCCCGTAGGGTCCTCCTTGCGCCTCACGCCTCCCCCTGGGTGGTTCCGGCTACACCAGGCCCACCTCTCTCTGTGTCCCTCCCGCTTTTGTGGTTGACCCGTTAGCTGACTCGGGCGTGACTAGGAAGTGCAAATACAGGACCCACGGGTGCATTTGAATTTTAGATGAACAGCGAATACATTTGGAGCGTAAACACGTCCCGTGCGATATTTGGGACATCTTCCACCAAAACGTGACGCGCCGTTACCTGAAATCCACATTTAACCGGGCGTCCTGTGTTCCCAGCAGCCCTAGCGGCTGGGGTTCGTCCTCCAGAGCTGAGACTCCCGGTCGCGGAGATGGCTGCTCAAGACTCCCGTCTCCCTCGTTTCCACTGAGAAGTTCTTTGGGGTCAAGTTCTACTCTGAGGAGAATGGAAAGGCCTGTGTGGGTTCTCTGTTTTTTAAAAAGAAGACAGCCATTGGGTAGGAAGGTGGCCATGAACAGTAATTAAGAGGACATCAGGCTGACAGGTCCTTTGTGGTAAGAGCTCTCTTCCCCTGTGGTGCATTGAGAACGGAACAGAGCGTGACCATGGGGGAACAAAAATTAAATTCTCAAGCCCTGTTATTATATTTGAAGAGTCAGGCCGACTTCCCAAAGGAAAGACATTGCCAATTACCATCACGAGGGCCATCTTTTTCCGGGGAGCACAGCTGTCCTGCGAGCCGCCCGGAGGGCAGTCCCCTGCCCGACAGCTGGCCCCCCAGCCCGCCTGCATCGCCAGGGCAACCGCAGACCGTCTGCTGTGGGGGGTGACGGAAGGAGGGGGATGCTGGGATTTCAGCAGGAAACGACTCTCGGGAACGACTTTTCCTGGCCACCGCACGGGTCCCAGCCAACTCCCACCAAGTGCCTCTCTGCGGAGTCCAGCCAAGGCCTCCGTCCCCGTGTCCAGCACTTCCGGTATTCATTGCCACGTGACAAACTGTCCCCAGACCCCTCCCTGTCTAAGGAATCGGGTTCAAGCGTTTGGGCGTGGCACCCGAGGCTCTCCCGGGTCCGACCTGTACTCACCTTCCCACCCCTCCCCAGATATTTGGTCCACGCACCGGAGCCAAGTTGTTTCCAGGGATACATTTTCCTTTGTTCTGGAAACATAGTCTGTTACACACACAGAGCCCTTTCTTGCTGGGCTCAGCTCCTCGGGGAGCAGGGCCGGGTCATAAGCACCGACATCCTGTTTTCAGGTTGATCAAAAATATCTTCCTAGCCTCTCCTGTATCCCTCCCAGCCAGCCACCTGTTATTCTGTGGGCCTTTAGAAAATATAATTATAGGGGCACCTGGGGGGCTCAGTCGGTTGAGCGTCCGACTTCGGCTCAGGCCATGATCTCGAGGTCCGTGAGTTCGAGCCCCGCGTCGGGCTCTGCGCTGACAGCTCGGAGCCTGGAGCTGCTTCGGAGTCTGTGTCTCCCTCTCTCCCTCTGCCCCTCCCTTGCTCAAGCTCTCTCCCTCTCTCTCTCTCTCAAAATAAACAATAAACATTAAAACCATTCTGTATATTGTCCAAATTTCTCCTTGTTGTTCCTCTCCTACAGATGTCACAGCTGTTCTCATTGCTTATTTATTCGGATAACTTTCGTCATTATTTCGTTAGTACGTTATTACATATTATTTCGTATAACTTTCGTATACTCGTCTAAATTTCAACATAGCTTATCTGCTTCAGGGAGAACCCTTTTGACATTTTTTGGGATTTTCCACACGTGCAGGTTCTCCCGGCCACAACCGACAACCTTGCGACGTGGATCCTCCCACGGTGGGTCTCGGTGGGAACATCCATGTGGACTTTCACGTTTTCCCCACACAGCTTTTATTCCATTCCTTGCTGCAGTGAATGCCTGATTCCTTCACTCTATTTGTTGCCATTATAAATGGGGTCTTTTGGTTGTTGCTTGAAGGCGTGAGGGTTTATGGTTTTACATGCTGACAAGTGCCCGTCCCCTTGCTGAAGATTCTCACCAGTTGGCATTTGGTTTTCTGTGTTAGGTTGTTGCTTGCTTTTGTTTTCATCTGCTCGTTCAGGGAAGGAATCGTTCTTCGCCTTGTGGCCTGGGAGACGAGACGCCCTACGTGTGACTCTGCAGAAACACCCGTGGGTTTTCCCCTGGTTCTCTCCCTGTGGTCGTCTTGTGCCCCATCCACTTAGGAATCACCACCCAAGCTCCCGAGGTGGCGAATGTCACATGGTGAACATTCAGTGAACCCCCCTGTCATCCCCGGGCCCCCAATACACAGACACAGGGCTGATGCCGTGGGGCCACGTGGGACGGGGCAGGAATGACACGTCCCCTCAGCCCTGAGCAGGTCAGAGGGCTGGTGTGGGTCAAGGCATGGCAGGGGGGCCCCTGCTCCTAACCCCGTCTGACCTGCCCACTGCCCAGCTGGTGCTGCTGGATTCCTCTGAACGCCCAGCAGGGTGACACCACAGCCGGCACAGAATGTGACCCCTTCGGGCTCGGCACCTGCTGTGGGGTGAGGGCTGACAGGATCAGCCGTCGCACCAATAAATGCCACCAAGGGACTCCACTGGGCCTCGTCAGGAGGCGTCTGGAGCTGCCCCACACCTCCGCCCCACGCTTGGTGGCTCTACAGGTAACACTCACACCTGACACGTAAGTCAGAGACCAGTCCTCGCTTCTGAAGCTGTCCCACCGGGTGAACGGGCCCAGGTCAGCGTCACAGTAACCGAGGGGACATCGGCACTCGTGAGGGGCGGCCTGCCCTCTGGGTGCTTGCGGTCCAGCTGGGAGGGGACACCAAGTCGTGTGACCAGGTATTTAATGTCATCACTGTGTCCGAGGGCGACTGGTGTCAAACTCCCGAGGTTCGGAAGTACAATAAATCGTCCGGGCCCAGGGTTCCAGCCAGACCACGAGGGGGACGCTGTTTCCAGGAGGGACAGAAATGTCAGATGGCCACGCAGAGCGGGTCCCAGTGTCAGGCCCCTGCGGAGGGTGCGGAGACGGGCAGAGAGACGAGGCCGAGGGACCATGGGGCTCAGCACACGGGGCCCCCGAACATAGCGCAGTCACACGGGACATGGGTCCCCAGGGTGGAGCCCGTGCGTCCAGAGGTGCTTGGAGGGGCTTTGGTTCCAAAGGTTCCCAAAGGTGCCCGATGCCCTGACCGGCTCGGTGAGTTTGGGCTCCAGGGCAGGTGCTCCCCTGGGCTCCTGAGCCTGTTCTGTGAAGATGAAAGGGAAACTGAGGCCCGGCCAGACTCAGAGGAGCGGCTGGCGTTCCGGGGGCCTGTCGTCAAGTGGCCGCTTGGCCCAGGTGGGCTCTGGGGCCTGCCCAAGCTTCTCCTCCCCCCCCCCCCCCGGGGAGTGGAATCCCGCTGGGGGCGCCGAGGTGCCCTCCGCCCTTCCTGAGCCCTTTCCTGGGGAGGGGGCTTGGTGGGGACCCTTCCTCCTGGCTGACCCGGCCGGTGTCCCGGCACATGGTCCTTTCCGAGGCTCAGAGGCGAGGTGAAGGGGACACGGCGTTCGTCCCAAAGAGCTCTTGGAAGGGGTTGACAGGAGCCTTCTTGGCCGGGGGGCCTGGGTCCCAGATGTGCACTGAGTCGGGGCCGCCTACCTTGTGCACAGGCAGCTGGGGGCGGGGAGGGGAGCCTGTCACCCCCTGTCCTCTGGGAGAGCGCTTCCCCAGCCCCAGACGTGAGGTCCCCAAACACAGGGGCAACTGCGCACTTTCTCTCCTCGGCCCCAGGAGCTCGGTGGCTTGGTGTCACAGAGTGTCACAGGGCGCCTCTGGGGGGTGGCCCAGGCTCGCGACCCCTGGGGGCGGTGGGGACCTGGGAAGCTCAGCGACCCAGGCCCCCGCCAGAGCCCCTCAGATGGTCAGCCGGCGGGGCCCTCTTCTGTGCCTTCGGGCCCTTCCGGTCCAAACATGGCAAGACTCATCCACTCATTCTGCTATTTCAGTCCTGGTCAAGAACAGGGATTCGCTTTTGTGAGTAAGACAGAGGCACGACGTCGCCTCGAGATGATTTAGTCTTACGTGGAGTCTCGTAGCTCTGACAGGGAGAAAAGAAAATAGCATTTACTTCCTCTTCTGAAAATCGAGAAGATATTTTGAAACGATCTTAAAATTTTCCCTTCCCCAGAAACAGTATAGAGAAATAAAGACGTATTATCACCAAGAATAAAATGTCCTGAAAGTTCTTAAAAACAGAATGGTTGATGAGCACACAGTGAGACTTGTCACCTGGGGGTGGGGGACAGAAGTAGGGACAGGACAGGATGGAGGCAGGGAGAGTAGGGGGACAGGAGGGCACAGAAGGGGACGGAGGCAGGGACAGTAGGGGATGGGAGGGAGGGCAGGAGGGGACAGAGGAAGGGACAGGAGAGAGGCAGGAGGGGACAGGAGAAGAGTGGGATGGGAAGGAGGCAGGGACAGGAGGGGGACGGGGGGGCAGGAGGGGACAGGAGAGGACAGGGCAGCCATTAGGAAAGCAGCGACTCCCAAGGCAAACAGTTGAGCTTGGCGACAGATGAAAGGCACCGTCCCCTTAGAAGTGCCAAGGGATGGCCTCCGAGAGAGTTTTGCTGGAGCCCCATTAGAGGCTGCTTCTTTGCTCTGTGTCTGAAATACAATAATTTGGCTCCTTTGGTCACTTTTTGGTTTGATTTCCCTTTTCCCGCCCCCGTGGAGCATGAGACGGTCCATTACGGGAACTTTCATCTGAGGCTTTCTTTCTGAATCCCAGCCCTGGACGGACCTGCTGAGCGGGGGCGGGGGGGGGGGGGAAGGGTGTCCCCTCCCCAAGGGAGGACACGGAGGAAGGGCTGCTGGGGAGAGGAGCTCGCTGTTCCGGGGCGGGGTGGCCACTGCACCCCCAGCCCCAGGGGAAGGGGAGCGTTTTATCCCGTTGTAAAAATGTGTTGTCGATTTGTAGTTTGGGGGAGCAAGTTTTCTTTTCAGTTGACACAGTGCGTCCAGGTGGGGACAGGGGGTGGGAGGCCCGCTGCCCAGCCCGGTGACGGGCGCTCTTTGGGGAGCGGGCCGGGGGCTCCGGGGCGAAGAGGGGTGCTGGGAGGTGGGGCTCCAGGAAGCCGGGCCCCTAGGGAGGCGGCCTTGACTCAGGAAGTTCAGAGCAGTTGGCTGAGCTGCGGCCGCCCCCGTGGGGCGCACCCCGGGGGTGGAGAGGAGAGGGTCAGGGCCCCCGTGTCTCTGTCACCTGGCAACATGGATTTCTCTGCCCCGTCTCCCTCAGGCCCATCGGTTTTAGCTGGTGCCTGTCTCTTCCGCCATGCAGAGGTGAATTCTCAAAGATCCGAATCGTATAATCACAGCTACAGTGGGGAGCAAAGTTAAGTCACACCCCAGTTTGGTTGGCAGAGAAAAATTGTTTATTTTGTCCATGAGCTAACGTGCCCGGCACCCCTGCTTGTGATAACAGCCCCGAGCCACCTGTCCGGGGGTAGCCTGGTCCTCCGGGTATAAATTCCTAACAGAAAATAGTCATCTTTTTAAGACTCTTGAGATCTGTGAGCAAATCCCCAACATCCACGTGGTTCTGTGTTTCCTGAGGCAAAGCTGTTGAAGCCCTGCCTCTTCCTGGGGCTCCGCCCGGAGACCTGAGGCTTTGTAGGGGCAGGGGGCCTCCCTGACTGTGTTCTAGTGCTTTCTGTCGCCAAAGCGACTGGGTGTGCGCATGTGCGTCCACAGCAGCGTTGTTCACAACAGCCAAGAGGTGGAAGCAGCCTATGTGCCCATCAGTAGATGAGCCAATGTGGTCCGCCCAATGGGTATGATTCAGCCTTAAAAGGGAAGGCCGTTCGGACACCTGCTGCCTCCTGGATGAGCCTTGAGGACACAAAGCCGCATGAAAGGAGCTGATCCCCCCATACGAGGTGAATGTCTTTAACGCCAATGACTTGCACATGTAATGTGTAAATGGCACGTTACGTACGTCTTGCCACGGTTTGCCCAAAGGGGGACAAAACGGCCAGAGGGGGATACCTGTCCTCAAAGCCCCGTGATTCTTTACAGACTCCCCCAGGACAAGTCGCTCGGGAAAAAAACGCGTCTGCAAATTTCACAGGCTAGTGCCCCGACAGCGCTGCGTCCCCAGTAAAACCGGAAGCCTCCGTGAGAGGCGACAGGCCGGCGGGGCGCTGGCACAGCGTGACTAATGCCGCGGTCACCCAAGACGCCCTCGGCGGGGCCGCTGGGCTCCTTAATGTCGAAAATGCTTTCTGATTATTATATAAATTTGTGCCTGTCAAGAGAATCACGAGGGCGGCGTGACCCTTTTGATGGCATTATCCCAACTTCTCGGAGTCTCGTTTCTGGGTCATCGTGATGGAAGAGTTGGCAAATGAAGCCTGTGGTTTTGATCCGAAAGCTCTCGTGCTCCTCATCCGCCAGAAATGGGTCCGAATACGGAGACGTCCTGGCTCCCTCCTCCGACAGTGACAGTCCGCAGCACGGGGCGGGGGCTCGGGGTCCTGGGGCTGCTCCGTCGTGGGGTTGGTTAAGTGCCATTTCCCCAGGATCACGCTGCCCAGGGATTTGGGGGCCATGCTGAGTTGGGGGCGAGCACAGAGGGGGTGCTCCCTCCCCCCCCCGGGGCAAAACGCACGACCCCTCTCGTCTGCTCACCTTCGTGCTCGGGCACTGAGCCATCTGTCACCGAGTCCCTGACAGCACTCGGGCACTTGTCCATCAACCAGTCTGCAGCCCCACTGTCGGAACTTAGCGGGGGTAGCGGATGTCACTGCGCCGTTCCCAGGTCCCCCCCGTGCACCTGCGGCTGTTCCGAGGGCTCCCGGCTCACCGCCGCTCCCTTCCACCAGAGCTGCTCTCTGCCACCAGGACCCACCCAGCTCAGCGATGCCTGGGAGGCTCCCCGCCCTGCGCCCAGCCCCTGATGAATGACTGGAAAGTTCGGTGGGATAACCCTGTGAAGGTCACTAGCACCCCAGAGCTGCCGCAGGCCCAGGCTGGCGCTCACTGGGCTTCTTCTCTGTCCTGTCCTGCCCCCCTGGCTTCCTTACAGGTTTCTCCCAAGGTCATTCCCTCAATAACCTGCTTACATAACCCTTGTCTCAGGCTCTGCTGGGTGGAAGCCAACCGAGGGCAGGAGTTTAAAAAACAAGGGCTTAGAGGGGCGCCTGGGGGGCTCAGTCGGTTGAGCATCTGACTTCGGCTCAGGTTGTGATCTCACGGTCTGTGAGTTCGAGCCCCGCGTCGGGCTCTGTGCTGACGGCTCGGAGCCTGGAGCTGCTTTGGATTCTGTGTCTCCCTCTATTTCTCTGCCCCTCCCCTGCTCACGCTCTGTCTCTCTCTCTCTCAAACGAATAAATGTTAAAAAAAGAACGAGCATGGGGTGTTTGAAGCCACCGGAGCATCCCCACCAGCTGAAACACAGAGGCAGGTGCTCGGCTAAGCGGGTCATTTTAGACCAGGACGCGCCTCGTCCGCTGGAGGAATAACCCTCGAGCCCCCGCCCTGCCCCGCATGAGCGTGCGAGCATGCGTGCAGGCGTGGGTGTGAGTGCGCACGGTATACACGGGTGCGGATGCGTGTGTGAGTGCTCGTGCCTGAGCGTGAGCACGCGTGTGTGTGCGTGCACGCACGCGCGTGCACTCGTCCGGGGGTGCGTCTCTGAGCGTGACCTGACCCCCGGGTTATGGTCGCCTCACGCCGCCTCGAACTCCCTCGGCTCCTTCTGGGTGAGCCAGACCCTCTCTGTCCTCAGGCCCTGACTCATGTCAAGGAAATCGGGTCCCCCACCCCCACCGGCCCAGGGCGTCTGCCTCCTGAGCTCCAGCTCCTGAGCAGGGACCTGCGGGGGGAGGGGACGTCTCGAGCGGCTCTTGTCCTCTCCCCGGCTGGTGGCACTCCGGTCCTGCCCTGCCCAGGGGAGGGGGCCTGGCCCCGGGGCACCTGCCTGGAGTCCTATCCCCCCGGGCCCCCCCAGCCTCACCCTGCGAGCTCCAGCCCCTCGCTCAGGACTCGCTCCCCCGGCCTTTCCGTCCCTGACTCCCGATCTGAGCCACGTCGCCACGCAGCTCCTCTGGAAATCGTACAGACTCCGGTTTGCCAATCGAATTTGACTTATTAGGTTATTCTTGCTCTTTTAAAAAACATCAACGTGCCTGGCAGGTCTCCTAATTGAATAACATATAGCACATGAACTTTTCTTTAAAAAACAAACCAACCCCAAAAAATGTTATCCAGAGGGGGAGCTGCTTCCGCCTGCCTTCCGTGCTTGCCAGGTAAGCCCCTTCCCGGCCAGAGGCACCGCAGCCTGGCAGGCCACCAGGGCCCGCTCCCTCCGGCAGTCTCGCGTCATTTCGAGCGGGCAGGATGCTCTCTGGCCAAAGACACTGGGCACCCGGAGGGGCCGGGCTCCCTGGCAGGGGCGGCCCCCGCTCACCTCCCACCTTGCCTTCCTGCGTCCGGTTGTGCCTTTGCCCATTCTGTTCCTTCTCGGCAATGCCCTTCCAGCCTCCCGGTGGTTGGCACGAGGCTCGGTGCCCAGGTCAGCCCGGGCGGCTCAGACAACGCACAGTGGTTTCTCCCCGCCTGGAACGGCTCCTCCTCTTCTCCTGGCCTGTAGGCGGCCGCCCTGTCGCCAGGCGCTCCCGTGACCTGTGCTCAGGGAGAGAGCGCAAGCAGGCTTTCTAGCATCTTCCACTAGACGGAAGGGCACTAATCCCATCATGGGGCCCCAACCTCATGACCTCAGCTGATCTGACCTCAACCCGCTCCCAAAGGCCGGCTCCGAACACTGTCACACAGCGGGGAGGGCGGGGGTGGGTTAGGGCTTTGACACACGCGTTGGGGACACACGGCTTCGGCCCGCGGCACCAGCTACGAGCCTCGCCGCCCTTCCCCACCCCTGGATCGAGCCTCCAGAAGCCCGCGCAGCCAGAAGCAGATGCCTGCCCCGTGCGTTGGACACCCGCACCCCTAAAGGGCAGCGTCCCCGCCTTGGGCTCGATAAACCTTGTCCGGGTTGACTCAGAGCTGTGGTTCCCGCAAAGCCCTCCTGGAACCGCCACCCAGGGCCCGCTGGGGGTGCCTGCCAGGGTCACAGCGTCGAGCAGCAGCCCCCTCTAAAGGAAGAGCCGGGGGCCCTGCCGGGGACACCCCCTCCCCACGCCACCCTTCATGCCTGGAGAGGATAATGGGACTCAGTGCTCGCTTTTCATCAACAAGGAAGAGAACTATTGTGGCAGCAATAATGGCCTCATTTCTGAAATTATCAGCAATTTGGGCCATTGAAGCTTTTGGGCTGATGACTTCTTTTCCTGAACACAGACTAGAGATGAATTCTTTGGAGGAGCCGTTTCTGTGGTTCTATTTTGGCTTTTTTTTCCCCCTTTAATGTGTTCGTAGTCGAGACATGATCCCCTTCTGGGGCCGAGAGCCTGGGCACCTCCCCTTGAACCCAGGCACGCTCACGGCTGTGCTTGAGCCCAAGGCCCAAGGCCACGGGCGGGCGGCTGAGTCTCTCCCCGTCCATCTGCATTTTTATTTCTTTACTTTCCTCTCTGTTGGTGACTTTAATATTTGAAACCACTAAAGGCAAATGGGAATTTATATTTGAATTTGCTATGGCGTCATCTAACAAAATTTGAGTCTCATCTGAAGCTATTAAAAACACATTTCAGGACGATTTGCCAGAATTAAGAACTTGGGCCGAGGACAGTCTAGAGAACTGACCCTTCCGAGCGAGGGCCAGGTCGCGGGAGACAGGAGGAGGGGAGCTCATCTCTGAACCCCTGACTTGATTTTATGCACAGAGGGGGCTCAGGGCATGGAGGGGTCTCGGGGGGACGAGCCCGGGCCTCGCCTGGGTTGGCTCAGGACGAAGCCTGTTCCCCGGGAGGCCGAAAGGAGAAGCCGTCGAGGACCCAGTGACCACCTCGAAATCAGGCATCAGCCAACGGTCCCGCCAAGGGCCAGACGGGACGATGTTCGGCTTCGTGGGCCATCGGGTGTCTGTCAGTTCGGTGGGCAGAGGCCCCTCCGTGACCTGGGCCCCTGGGGTCCTGTCTGGGGTGGGCGCCCCCCAGGCCGGCAGAGCACCCACCCGCAGAAACACGCTGCCACACGGAGTCCCTCCCCGTCGCCAAGGTGATGCCTCACCCCTGAGCTTTGTTTTCAGCGCAGGCCTTCCCAGAACATTCCATCGGCTGCACAGAGAACAGAGCAAGTTGTTCTGGGGACTCGTCTGTCCCCAGCAGGGACGTGGCAGGAGACCACAAGACTCCTGCCTGGCACATTGACACTTGCTTGATAAAAACTGTGGGTCTTACAATGTCACCTGGCAGGATAAGGACAAGTGGGAGGATGGTCGGCCTGCCCCGGAGAACGTGTCCCCACCAGCCCCCCGTAGCCCCACCGGGAACGGCCATCCCCAGAGGGCGTGGGGTCTGGGAGGGAGCAGGAGGGGGGCGCCAGGGGTGAGGGCGGGGGCCGCGGGCTGTGACTCGGGGGGCCCTCACATCAGACCGCAGCAGCCCGTAGCCAGCCAGGCTACGTCGTCCATATGAAAGCGTGCAAGGGTCTGTTTCTGCAAACGTCCATCAAACACCACACACGTGGTGGTCACCTGCTCGGGGAGTATCGCGGGGCGACGACGAACAGGGAACGAGGGCCGCTTCCAACCACACGGGTGAAACTCAGGACGTGAGTCAGCGGGAGGCACCCCTTCCCACCTGCCCTGACTCAGTTCACCCTCGAGAGGGCTGCTGGCTGGAAGGGAGCCTGTGACGTTCCAGGTGTGGCTCCGTGGGTGAGCAAGAGCGGGGGACAGGTTCTCACAAAGCGCGACCTCGTCGTATCTAAGCGACGCTGCAGACCTTTAAGTCTGCGGTTCCAAGCAGGTGACAAAGACTTGTGTGTGTTCGGGCCCATCAGGTGCTGTGGACCGTCAGCTCCCCGGACGCAGGGCCGGGCCCCGGCTGGATGCGAGGCTCCAGGCCGCCTGGCCCCCGGCCCCCGTTTAGGGACGAAGCCGCTCCCAAGAGGAGAGGTGCCAGCCCAAAGCGCAGACTGCAGGAGCGGGGGGCGCCTGCCTCGGGGGCAGACACGTGGCAAGGGGGCAGGTCGGAGTCCGGGGAGTGGGTCCCGGTGGGCGACGGGAATCGGGCCACGAGTGAGCACAAGGACTCAGGGTTGAGATTTGCGGGAGCAGCTGTGCAGGCCCGAGCCGAGAGGGGTGGGGCGGTCCCTGCCCGCTGGCACTCGGCTCTCGGCTGCCATCCTGGTCGGCGGCACGCACCGGGCACGCGAGAGCCCCGTCTCGTGTCGCCTGGGTCTCCAGAGCTTGGCGGGAGGGACTCGGCCGTCTGCCGTCTCTGCTCCAGGGTGGGGTTGGGAGCCACGGCGTGTGTGAGACCTGTGGCTCCCCTCCAGCCCTCCAGCATGGCCTCCACCAGGCCGCGGCCTCCGTCACACCACAGGAGTCTGTGGCCCAGGCCAGGAGCAGCACCCGGGCAGAGAGCGGGAGGCTGCGCTCAGGGTCCTGGGCCGCGTCTGGAGCGGCTCGGGCCGGCCAGCCCCTTTCCCGAGCCCCATAGCGGAGTTGAGCTAAATTGCACTAAGCTCAGCTTTTAGAGGCTCTTTTCGCATTGCCTCCCTAATGGGCTTCACGTCTTAGCTGAATTCTGACTTGAGTAATCTTGTCTCCCACTCACCCTACAATGGCCCTCGTCCAGGTGAGCGGAACAAAAAAACTAGCAGGAAAATAACGGTAAAAATGGTGCAACTTTCATCGCCTTTATGGTTTTTTGTCTGCTTGCTTATGTTTTTCTGGTTTTGCCCCGTTTGCCTAAATTTCCAACAATGTAGGTTAGGAATAATTCCCGGATAGCGTAACCTTTTTGGAAATCCCCCTCCCCCTCCACAAATGAACAGCTGTGTGTGGTCATCCAAATAATGTCATCCTGGGCCGTCACTGCTCGTGCTAATGAGGCTAATTGACATCAGCGAGCATTAGCGTGATTAGCCACAGGCATCTAATAGCATCGCTGTGCCTGTAATTTTCTACGTGAAGGGGTTTTTGCATCTCTTTTCAGCCGCTGTCTGCTCTCAGGATTTGGAGTCTGGGCTGTGCTTTTCTCTCAAAAAGATCCCCTATTTGCCCGGCACTCAATAGTCGGGCTCTCTTTGCAAAGGTGGAGGACAGAGTGCTGGGATCGAACATTTCGTTTGGCGAGTTTTTAAAACGAAGAGTGTCAGCTCCAGAGTCATCAGCCATTCTGGGATTTGGCATTTATGAACACGGACACGCTCCCCTATCATGGGTGAACCGGAAGCTCAGGACTCAGCCAGGATTTACCCAAGAACTATCACAATAGAAAAAGACGCTGAAATCGAATATGCTTTTTACAGAAAGCGAAACAGTCCATACAAATTTTCTGTACCACCAGACATTCTATGAGAGCGGAGTCTTTTAAGATCCCCGCCAGGGAAGCCTCGTAGGGGGGTGTTCTCTCCGCCCCCCACCCCTCCGTCCTTGAAGGGAGAAGGCCTGGGGGCAGGGCCAGGGTCCGGCTGGGTCACTCGAAACCAAAGCTTGGTACTCAGTTTCACTCCCGAGAGAGGACGTGCGTAAAAGTGCACGGGACAGAAAAGGCTGAGAAGTAAGAGACTCTGAAATAGAGCTTTCCATGGTGGTCCTTGCACCCCGGGGACCCGGAATCACAGGAGACAGTTTCCAGAGGGAGATTATGGACTTCTGCATTTGAGAAGAATTGGTCAGGAGATAAGCAGAAAGGAGGGTGATGGGGAGTGCATAGTAGGGGTGCTTTGGAGGAAATCTAATTCCCAGGAGGTGGGCCCCACCCCACAGCTACGGCAGTGGAAAGCCACAACCTTTCCAGCTCAGGGGGGCAGGGTCCAGGGCTGGCAGAGCCGCCGGAAAATGGGGCACCGACCTCTCCAACGAGGGAGCTGCAGGGAGGTGAACCTTCTCCTCCAATCCTTGCCTCGCCGTTAAGTGTGCAGGTGTAGGGGACCAGCGGTGTATCCGCGAGTACACGCTGTGAAACAATTGAAGAATGAAGGCTGGGCTAAACACCTTTCCAGGTCAACAAAAGCTTGAAGTTTTTGCCAGCTGATTCAGCACAAGAGATGCTAACAGAAGATTCGGGCTGAAGGAAAAGGACCCCAGAGGAATCCACAAGTACGAAGAATAACCAGCAAGGGCAAACAACTGTATAAATATTAAAGACTACATACACACAGGCCTGTTGCCTTCTCTTTATTTCTTCATGACTGTTGTGGCACTACGCACGATAGCCAGAAGGTGGAAACCGCCCAGATGTCCAAATGAACGGATCAGCAAATCGTGGTCTGTCCGTTCAGTGGAATATTATTCAGCCATAAAAAGGAACGAAGCTCTGACCCCTGCTACGATGTGGATGAACTTGAAAACATCCTGCACGGTGAAAGGAGCCAGACACGAAAGGTCACATGTTACATAAATCCATTTAGATGAAATGTCCTCTGTAGGTGAATCTGTAGGGACAGGAAGCAGGGTGGTGGTTCCCAGGGGCTTGGAGGAGGGGAGAGTGGTGATAAAAATATTTTGGTACTAGAGAGAGGTTGTGATCGGACGACATTGTGGATGTGCTAAATGCCACTGAATTGTTCACTTAAAAATGGTTGGTTTTTTGGAGTGCCTGGGTGGCTCAGTTGGTTAGGCGTCCAACGTATTGATTTTGGTTCAGGTCATGATCTCGTGGTCTGAGACATCCAGCCCTGTGTCGGGCTCTGCCTCGGTGATGTGGAGCTTGCTTGGGATTCTCTCTCTCCTCTTTCTCTTCCCCTCCCCTGTGCTCTCTGTCTCTCTCAAAATAAATAAACTTAAAAAAAAAATAAAATGGTTTTGTATGAATTTCACCTAATAAAAATGATCATAAGAAGACATAACTGTTTATAAAGCAAAAATAATGTCAGGTTTATATCCTACATAGACAGTTTATATCAGGTTTATATCCTACACGTAATATACGTGACCACAATAGTGCAGAGGACGGGGAAATAAATATAACCCTTCGGTTGCCAGACACCTATAATCCCGAAGGAATTAAACATTAGCTTGACGTATATTTTGATATGTCAGAGATTCTTATCGTAGTCTCTAGAGAAGCCACTGAAAATTGCTAAATGGCCAAAGAAGGAGTTAAAATGGAATGCTAAAAAATATTTGATTAATGCCAACGAAGAAAGGAGGGTTAGAAAAACAACAAAAAATGGATGAGACTAAAGCGAAATGAAAAACGTTAATAAATCTAATCATATCTGCAACTGCATTCAACGTAAATGGACTAAACCCAAGGTCAGCCAACGGCGGCTCGCAGGCCAAGAGCTGTCTGTTGCCTGTTTTTGTAAATGAAGTGTTATTGGAATGCAGCCACACCCATTTATATATTTTATGACTGATTGCATGCCGCAGTGGCAGCAGTAAGCCCTTAGGACAGGGACCGGGTGGCCCAGCAGACCTAAAATGCTAATCAATACAGGAAATCGGCCAACTCTTGGACTAAACACTCCAATCAAAAGGCAGATATTGCTAGATGAGATTTAAAAAAAAAATTTTTTTTTAATGTTTATTTTTTGAGAGACACAGGGACAGACGGGGTGTGAGCAGGGGAGGGGCAGAGAGAGAGGGAGACACAGAATCCGAAGCGGGCTCCGGGCTCCGAGCTGTCGGCACAGAGCCCGACGCGGGGCCCGAACCTACAAACTGTGAGATCATGACCTGAGCCCAAGTTAGACGCTCAGATGACTGAGCCATCCGGGTGCCCGAAATTTAGTCCATTTACATTTAATTAAGTGTATTTGGATTTAAATCTACTATCCACTGTTTGTCTCCTTTGTTCTTGTTCTCTTTCTTCCCCCCTCTTCAATGCATCCATTACGTTGGAGGTGCTGCACTCAAGTCACAGCGCGAGAGGTTTGTCGGGACTCACTCTGTGACAGGAAGGGGGCTGGTGGGCCGTGATTCAGATCTGACGAAGCGCCCCCCCAGCCCAACTAGGCACTTCAGTACACAGACTTCCCAATATTACAGCCACGGACTCATCGGATTGCGCACCTGAGACCAGTATCACCTGGAAACCACACCTCAATAGAACAATTTTGTAGATGTGGCCCAGTAGAACCGTCCCACGTTGGACTGATGTGGCTGGGCACATACAGCACTGTCTCATTCGTCGCCGAGGGTAGGGAGCACACCAATAAAAACGTGACCTTGGGTCCTACCCCCTTGCTCAGTCATTGGCCCCCCATGAAGCCCCCTGTGTTGGGCTCCCACTCAACCACGTTTGCCACAGCTGGTCAGCAGATCGTACTTTCTTGAAGAGGGTGCCACCTGAGCTCTGTTTCTGCCACTGACCACTCCTTGTGCTGCACGGATCTACTGATCCGCTCTTTCTTACATGTGTAGGAAGCAACCCCTCCAGGGCCCCTCTCTGTGTGGGGAGGCTTGGAAGGGGGAAGTTAATAGGATGGGTGATAGCCCGACCATCGCAGTAGTCTTGGGCCACAGTGGTCCCTGGCGTCTCCCTCCTCTGCACTCCATTCTAAATGCCCCCCCCACTCAACTGCCACCTGTTGATCTCAGGCTTCTCTAGTGGCCTGACCCAAACCCTGGTTCCTGAGGGTTGTGAGTCTCTGGTAACCATGCCCTTGGGCTAGGGTTGCTGCTCACACCCCTTCCCAGTCCCAGAAGGAAGAGGGAGCCCTGAGAAGTTCTCAAGTGGGGTACCAGAATCCCACACGTATTCCCCCACTGCCCACCTTTGCAACAGTGGCCCCGCCTCCTCCTGCCATTCAGAGTGACTTATCTGTCTCAAGATGGCGGCTCCTTTTACAGCCTTTGCCGGCCTTGGGTCAGAGGCAGCCCAACGTGCCCAGAGAGAAGCAGTAGCTTGCAGTTTTGAGGGACACTTGTCTATCTCCTGGCCAGCAAACATCCCTCCTTGGGGCCGAGAACCTCTAAGCCTGTAGAGCCAAGAGTTGTGGAGATGAAAATCACGAAGTCATTTGTGGGTTACGGGGAGCGATGCCAAATGGGACACCCCTGCTTCCACGTCTTGGCTCCCAGAACAATGTATTCTTCCTCCCGAGGATGCAGTGCCATATTTAAGGTCTTTGAATCAATGTGTATGCCACATCCTGGAGGATGGCGCCCCATCCTTGTGGGCTGCCGCCTCCAAGTTTGAGCTTGGCTGTCCATTCAGGAGGCTATTCCAATGTTCTAGCAGCTTGACAGCTTCTGGGCGAAGGATACAACTGGTGGATCTCATGGCCACGGGCCCATCCCCATGTCTCCTTCACTACGCAGTGAAGGTGCTATAATGTTCCTTGGTCAGAAGCTGTGTCACGGGGATACATGCCTATAGTTCAGACATTCCACAAGTCCTCGGAGAGTGGCTCCGGCTGAGGTTCTGGGGCCGGGAAAGTCAAGGCCACACCCAGCAGAGGTATCTGTTCTTGTGCGAACCACTGGCCCTTCCAGAATGAAAGGGTCCCGATGTTGTCAACTTGCCACCGACTGGCCGGTTGGTCCCCATGAGGAATAGAGCCACGTAGGTGGCTCAGCGGTGGTCTCCTGTTGTTGGTAGGTTGGGCGTCTTCAATCTCTGCTGCTGTGGCCACTTCATTCCCGTGCCCACCATTTCCGTGTTGGTGTGGCTGCTAATGGTGGCTAACCTCAACTGGCTGAGTTATTTTGTCCACTTGCTTGTTGACTGCCTCTTCTGTTGAGGACGCCGGGCACTACTGTGTGATCCAGAGATCGTCACGCTCTGTGCCCACTGCCAAACGCAGCACATGCCTCTACTCCGCACCCTCTTATCTCTGATCGCCCAACTTTCCTCCTTCTGGGTCCTAGACCAGCCAGCCAGGCCTCTTGGCACCGACCGTGAACCTGAACACGTTCTAACCCCGGGCCGCCTCTGCCACACAAAGTAAACGGGCAGGTTCACACATGCAGCTCTGTCCATTGGGAAGATTCTGTTTGCTGTTGTCTTTCAAGGCCACCCCTTGACCTTTTCGGTCGTGGTAGCTGCAACTCCCTGACTTCTGGTTATGCGCTGCCACCTGGCCTCCATTGCTTTGGGGCCCTCACATCTCACTGACCATCGGGCCATGTTCCGTAATGGCGGCCTTACCGTCATCCCCGGCCTGCAGAGAAGGCCCTCTCAGCCAGTGCATTCCTGGCCACGCTGGATGGTATGTTCTCTGGGTTCCTGGAACCATGTGGATTCCACACTGGCGTGTCCACAAGACTTTCTCTACCACACACGTGGCAATTCAGGCGCTTTGTTCTAGTCCCATTTCTCGGCACGGGCCATTGCTTTCTACAGGCTTCTGAGAAAGTTTACACCCTCTCTAGGGCGCTTGAAGCGCCCTCAAATCAGTAAGTGCTCCCTTAACTAGCCTAATGTTCTGATTCCCTCAGCATGACCCTCCGAATCCGGTCTCATGGGTAGTTCCCAGTCCCTGTCAGCCTCCTGTATCATCAGGCCCAATGGTTCCCTGAGTGGGTCACGCTGTGTCTCAACCCGGGCCTGAGGCTTGGCGGCCCAGAGAGGCGGCCAACTCCTGCGGGGGGAGCCTTCTGCCCTGTGGGAGAAATACCTCTGTGTTTTCTTTACACATGAGGAAGGTTGGGCCACTTCTACAGACTCGGAGAAGGGTGGTGGGTCAAGTTCTCTAGAGGCATCCACCAAGGTGTCCCCATTCATGCGTCAGGATCACAGATTTTCCCGGCGAGGGTCCTGAGAGCGGCATGAAAGGATCTGAAGTACAGCCATTCTGAAGCCCACTGTAGGAGATGTAAGGCGTGTCTAAGCTGCTAAAATGATCCTTGGGCTCCCAGGCTGCTAATTGTCCCCACTTGTCATTATCTAGCCGAAGGGCCTCCATGCAGCTTAGTAACATCCTTCTGTTTCCACGATCCTTACATTCCCACTGCCACTGCCCCATACAGTTCAAATGCCTGGCATCACCCTGGCGACTGCATTACCCACCCCCCCCCCCCCAACCAGCTCAGTCTTCCCGGACACCACTGGTGACCATTCCAGTAGCTGCTCCCCACGCTGTGCTACTGTCCATGTTCCACCCCAGCCAGGCCATGAGGGAGCTGCTCCCCAGTCTCCGTCTCACCACCTATTTGCGGGACCATTCCTGCTGTCGACTGTTGGGCCCTCCAGGAGGCAGACATGGAGACAGAGTAAGGAATACAAAGGGCCTACTGGCTAGGAAAGGAAACAGGAAGAAGTTGGGTTGGATGGGCTCTCCTTCCACCCAGTGGGGAGCCGGAGCCCTGGAACAAAGACTGTTGTTTCGAGAGGTTCCACCTTTGGCAGAGAAGGAACGCTAGGACCTGGCCCCGCCCCCTGGGCTAAGGGCCAGGAGAGCAGGGCTCAGGTGAGACAGGTGAGGCAGTCCCGTTCCCTGAAGACGGGCATCTCGTCCTTCAAAGGGGAGCTGAGCAGCACATCTCTATGGCCCCTTCAACAAAGTGCGAGTCTATTTTACTCCTCTAGTAACTTCTAGCTACACTTTAAGATTTTTAAAAAAATGTTTTTATTTATTTAAAAAAATTTTTTTTTTCAACGTTTATTTATTTTTCGGAGAGAGACAGAGCATGAACGGGGGAGGGGCAGAGAGAGAGGGAGACACAGAATCGGAAACAGGCTCCAGGCTCTGAGCCATCAGCCCAGACAGAGCCTGACGCGGGGCTCGAACTCACGGACCGCGAGATCGTGACCTGGCTGAAGTCGGACGCTTAACCGACTGCGCCACCCAGGTGCCCCTGTTTATTTTTGAGAGAACAAGAGAGAGTGTGAGCAGGGGAGGGGCAGAGAGGGGAGGGGGAGGGGGGACACAGAACCCGAAGCAGGCTCCAGGCTCCGAGCTGTCCGCACAGAGCCCGACGCGGGGCTCGAACCCACGAGCTGTGAGGTTTTCTTTTCTTTTCTATTTTCTTCTAGGACTTTAGCAGTTACAGGTCTTACATTTGAATCTTTGATCTGTTTTTGAGTTTCTGTGTTTGGTGAAAGGTGAAGTCCAGTTTCATTCTTGAATGTGGATATCCAGTTTTCCCAACACTGTAGATTTTTCAACCTCCACAAGACACAGTCACATTCTCCTTTTTACCACTCGTGTCCCTTTCCGGTGATCTCTGTTCTTGCCGCCTTGCTGGCCAGGCTTCCCTCTGGGAGGATTTCCTTTGACCACTAACACTCCTTTTAATACAGCTCTGCTGGTGTGGGAATCTCTTGAGTTTTTGTTTCTCTAGAAATGTTTTTCTTTTGCTTTCATTTTGGAGGACAATTTGCTAAGTGTAGAATTCTAGGGTGGCAGCTTTCTGTCAGCATATAAAGTGTCATTCCAGGTCTCTGGCTGCCACCAATTCCACTGGGAAGGAACGTGTCTGTGGAAGGCAATGCCTTCCCCTCTGGGTTTTGGTGGGTTTACTATGACGTTTCTAGTTGTGGTTCTCTTTGCACTTATCCTTCCTGGCGTCCCGAGTTTATTGCATGTAAAGCGTTATGTCTTTTGGTTAATTTTGGAAAATTCTCGGGAGTTTCTTGTACCCCATCCTTTCCCCTTTCCTTTCTGGAACTCCAAATACATGTCTGTTACATTTTTGCTGTATCCTATATGTGTCTTTGGTGTTTTTCTGGATTTTCTATCCTTTTGCTCTCACATTTGTTTTCATGTTTTCTACAGACCTATCGTAAATTCATAAATCTAATCTTCTGCTTTGTCCAATCTGCCTTTAAATTCATTTATGGGGTTCCTTTCTTTAAAAAAAAAAGTTTATTTTTGAGACAGGGAGAGAGCGAGTGGAGAGGGGCAGAGAGATGGGGACAGGGTAGGGGATCTGAAGCAGGCTCCGTACTGATGGCAGAGTCCAACGCGGGGCTCGAACGCACCAACGTGAGATCATGACCTGAGCCAAAGTCGGACACTCGACTGTTGAGCCACCCAGATGCCCCATTTGTGGGGTTCCTAATTCCAATTACTGTTTCAGTTTTGGAGTTTCCATTTGATTTTCTCCCCTCTTTTTGTAACGGACCCCAGGCCTTTGATGAAATTCTCCAAATTGGTCACCTATTGGCACGAATATATGAATCGCTTAACATCTAGAATCTCCAAGATCCGGATCACCTGCTCTCTCCAGTTTTCAATCACTCGGCATGTGTTGTGTTCTGCCACATCCAAGAAATTTCTATTCAATACCAACATTGCGTATGGAAAACGGTCACAGCTTTTTGGGCGATACCGTCCTTGGGAAGGGATTGGTCTCTTCCAGTAGTCTGCTGTGCCCTCACTCCCGGAGTGCAGTCCATCCGTCATCTCAACATGTTTATGAGTCCTCCTCCTTTGACGTCCCAAACCTCCAATGTCTGCCCCCCTGACACTGAGCTAGTCTGAAGACTCTCCTTAGCCTCTTAGTTTCTCAGCAGTTTTCTGCTTGGCTTTTTAGCATCTCTCCCTGCATAGCTTAGGAATCATCAAAGGCCCTGAGAGGTGAGTAGAGATGTCAGGCTCACTTGTTTCTTTTCTCGAAGAGCTTGTGCCTTCAGTCCTAGCAGCCTTCACAGCCCTTTGCTCTGGTTGTTTTTGTCTTCCCAGCCCTGTAGGTGCTGAACGCTCGGAGCGTCTGCTCTGCTGTGCCTCACGCCCCTCACCCAGCAACCTCCGCGAGGTGAAATGTCAGGTTTCCTTCCACACCTTTCCTTTCTCTCTAGACCTTGGCCCCTTGAGCACTTGCAGTCTGTCCAACAGTGAGTGTTCAGGGCTTTCGCTGTCTTCAGGATGTCTAAACCGATAAAACCGCTCCTTTGGCTGCGAACAGAAGCCCCTTTCCTTGCATTTCTAGTAATTGCTTGGCTGTTGTAGTTATGGTTGGATGCAGGCCTTTGACCCCACCCAGAGGCTTTCACTTTAAATTCCACTTTACTTGAGATTCCGTTTTTTGTTAGCATTTTCCTTTTTTATTTTCAGCTTTTGTCACCTTCAAGACTTCCATGCAAACAACATATCGCTGGTTTTATTTTCAAGCCGTCTGACCATTGATCTTTTAAAAAGAGAAATCTAGATTTGATGTAACAGCGAACATTCTTTCTTATTTTTGTTTGGGGGAGCCCATTTCTCTCTACCTGGGAGCTCAGAAATTGTGGGGAATGATAAAGTGGACGACAAATGGACAAAACCTGGTTGGAAAGTCCAGCTTGAGGCGTGGGGCTAGACAGGCTCGTTGATACCTCCCGGCGTAGAGTCCCATACCTAGAGACTTGCAGAGCTCTTGTCTGGAGGGACGGCTTACACAACAGACTAGAACGAGCACCAGTAGGCCAGCAAACGCGAGAAAAGGCACATAAGGCACTGAACCAAAATTGCAGATCCTTCCCAAATTAATCAGATAAATCACTCTAGCCTCCCCTAAGAGGGAGACATGAGGTAGAGAGGCCAGGAGTGTCCACTTAGCATTAAGGTCCCACAGAGAAACATAAGGCCAGGAGAAGCACCAATTACCCCAAATATTACTCGCTTGTGGGTCCTTTTAATCCGGTAGACTTAACCATGAAGCTCTGGTCAGCCACGCGAGTGGCTGCCCTCCACGGGAGCAGAAGCAGAGGTAGGACATTTCTGCCCCCGCCGACACGACACCTGCCGCTCCCTCATGTGTCTTCCTGGAACGAGAGTTTGGTTGTGTGCTTTTCATGGAGAAAATAAATACTGCCCCCTTCTAGCCTTCTCAAGTACCCCTCTGGGGAGAAGACACAGCAGACAAACACATGGAAGGAACTACGAACACTTGCTTTCTTAACCACCCTGTTTTGAAGGACATGGCTTGGGGGTTTCCTAATACTTGATCTCCGGGTTAGACTATTTACCCACCCGGCACAGGTGCACAGAACAAATGCAAACCTCTCCCTCCACAAGGACAGAATTCTAGACCGTTGCACGGAAGGGGCAATCCAGAATGTCTCATTTCTGTGGGCGGGCAGACCCAGTCTGGGTTCCAGAAAACGTTAACCCAAGCCTGCCCAGATCCTCTCCCCAAAGCCACCGAGATCTGGCCTCTTCTCTTCTGTTGAGGAGGAAAGCAATTCCCTGGTCACCGTGAGACACGGGCAATGTGTTCTAACAATGTTCGATGTTTGCTTCGCTTTTTCCTCCTTTTCCTTCCTGATCCTAGAAAAAGTTAAGGTATATACGTCCCATGTTAACAAGGCGTGTGGGTTTTGACAAACATCTATACTCATGTAACTGCCATCACAAACATGTTGATTTCCGTCATCCAGAAAGTTTCCTTGGGCTCCTTCATAGCCGACCCCTCCCCTCTCGCTCAGGAGTAAACCATGTTCTGATTTCTAGCACTGTCAGTCAGTCTGACCGCTTTTATGAGCTTCATAGAAAGTCCTCTTTCTTATAGGTCTTTCTCCTTTCCCTTAACATGTTCAAGATCGACAATATGTTGCGTTTATCAGTCCATTCCTGTTTACTGCTGAGCGTCTATTGTAGTAATATGCCATAACCTGCTTACCCATTTTCCTGTTGGACATTTTAAAAAATCTTTTGTCACTATGAATAAAGCAACAAGCAAAAAATCTTTTGTCACTATGAATACACAAGCCATGTCTTGTGTATCGTTTGTGGACGCCCAGTTTCTTGTCTCCTGGGTGAATGTCCAACAGAATTGCTGACTCATAAGGCAGAAGAATCCCGAACTCAAAACATTGGAAACTCGCCCAACGGATTTCCGCACGGGACGCATTTAGACAGCAAGGAGTGCTAGCTACTGCCTCTGCCGCACCCTCCTCGACTCTTGGGGTCGCCAGTCTGCAGTGTTAGCCGAACTGGCAGATGGGAAATTGTCCCCTCCTGTGGCCTTAATGCGCAAGTTCGGAAGCCTAGGCGGACACTGAACAACTTTTCAAGTTCTTGGCCGCTCGTGTACCTTCTTTGTGATGATGTGTTCAAGTCTCTTGCCCGTTTGCTAAGGGAGGAGTCCTGTCAGGGCACGTGGAGATTTTCCCCTTCTTGGCAGCCCAGGGCCTACCCGTTCATTTTGAAGGGCACAAAACGCTCATCGTGGTGAACGCCCGCTGCATTTTTGTCTGTCATTTGTGCTTTGTGTCCTAGGAAACTTTGCCCGTTCCAAAGTGGTTTATTTGTGTCCTTTTAGGAACTTAAGTGCTTCTGTTCACAGCTGTGACTCACGTGGGACTAATTTTTGGATAAAGTCTATGGTAGGATCGAGGTTCATTTTTTCTCATATAAATACCCAGTCATCGGTCACTGGCTGGAAAGACTTTCCTGTGCTCACGTCACTGCCTTGGCAACACTGTTGAAAACCAACTGCCGGTGAGCTCGTGGGTCTATTTGTGGATTCTATTCCATCTACTTGATCTATTCCAAGGGCTGGCAGCCTTTGTCTATGAAGGGTCAACAGTCAATACCTTGGGGTCTGCAGGCACTACGGTCTCTTGCACCTCCCCGACTCTGCCAGCAGATTATGAGAACTGCTAACCAGGGGTCAGGTCCAGTAGCGAGGTGGGGCGGTCCCAGAAGTCACCTGGACGTCTCCACTCCTGTGAGCGAACTCATCAAATTTACCATGTGCGCATGCACACACACGTGCACACTGCTCTGCTTCGGAACTGTTCTGTGCGTGGCTCCTCAGTCTGTCTTCTGTAATGGAGGTTGACATTTCTATCATTCTACTGGCTACCAAACATTCCACGCAGCTGGTCTCCGTCTGTCGTCTACTTTGAAATCAAACTGTCAAATTCCAAGAAAAACATAACCAAAAGGCTTTGACTAGGAGCGTCTTTTGTTTTTTAGTAACTTTTTAAAAGTTTTATTTATTTGAGAGAGACAGCATGAGCAGGGGAGGGGCAGAGAAGAGGGAGAGAGAGAATCCCACGCAGGCTCCACATGGTCAGCGCAGAAGCCGACGCGGGGCTCGAACCCACGAACCATGAGATCGTGACCCGAGACGAAGTCAGCCACCCAGGCGCCCCTGTCCTTGCCTGTAAAGCATTTAGGGCAGATCTGGGGTGACCAAAAACAGCACCGTGGCACCCGTGTTTTAGGTAAATACTGAAGAACTAACTGGCAGAGATGGCAAGGGCAAAAGAAGCCAGCATACGCGGACTGCTGAGAATTAATGACAGGAAAGGGATCCACGTGGATGGGGGTGGGATCCAAACAAGGAAGTGGCACCAGGGTGCACAACGAACACAGGCTATGCAGTGAGCGAGGCAGCGTTAAGCCCTCCACTCTCCCTCAGTGCACACGTGGCCATCGACGGTGCGTGAACACACGGCCACAGCTGTGTTCCAGGAAACCTACCCGTGAACGCAGCTGGTGCTGGATGTAGCTGACCCTGAAGCAGAGAACTAATTCAGCCCATCTGACTGGAGCGAAGGCGCTCGGGTTTTTAGGAGGCACAGGGTTTCAATAAAACAGGCTCAGAGCCAGGACTTAGGAAGGTTAGTGTGTGACGTTATGGGGTCGAGAAGTAACACTAACGATTCTGAAGCACCTACCACGAGGCAAAGAACTATTCTAGCTACTTCTCAGCCTGAAAACGTGTCCCTGTCGAGTTCCACCTGGCGGGGAAAGATGGGGAGACAGTCATTACGAGAGGGTTCGGCGGGACGCGATCACAAGCCCCTGGCCCCAGAGCCGGTGCCCTTGGTCACCCAGCACGATGCCCACAGGGTCCGGGCGTGCGCGGCCCAGCACAGAGGGTCGTGGTGGCTGGCTCGGGGAACCAGCCTGTTCTGTGCGTGTCTGTTGGCGTTCTGTGTCTGTTGGCGCAGACAGGTGGAAGGCGAGTGAAAAAGGAGAGGCTGAAAAGTAGCACCACGTTTTAAACCTCATGATGGGGCAACTGAGAATTTTACCAGCGGAGTTACCGGCAGGGATGGAGACCAACCACGTGGCCTGGAGAAGCGCAACCCACGGAGACAGTGAGGCGCCCCAGGACCAGGTGAACCACCTAAAGACCAGAGCTGGCGGGGAGTCTCCGTCTGCGGAAGTATACTTACTGGGCCCCCGTGCGCCGCTCGCGGACGGTTCGGGGTGCCTGGCTTACAGCGCTAGGCCCTGCGGACGGCACACTCCTCACTCGGGACCTGGTACACGGTCAGGAGGCCCCGCCCACTACACACCTTGTCTGCTTTTTAAAGCCCAAGCGAGGCACAAGAGGAGATTTCTAGAAACAAAGAATCAGGCTTTATTTTTGCCGCAGTTATCTTTAATACAGGTACTGTATTATAGACATCTGTTAGGCTCGCGATTCGGTATGGCCAATACACAGAAGTCAGAGACTACACGAGAGCGGACTCGCTCCTGGCCCTCGGGCTGGCGCCTCAGCACGCTTGCCTCTTTCCACCCTTGTGTCCTCCCTGCCACGTCAAACGAGCTAACAGAATGTCACTCCAAAGAAAAACCTCGAGTCGCTCTTTCAACGGCAGTAGGTGGGATGAAACGCTGTGTTACCTTGGGGTGCGGTGGAGAAGCCAACCGCGCGGAGGCGGCCGGGCCCTGTCGGCGGCTGGCGGGACCATCGCGGACCGTCCGTCGGCCGTCCCCGGGAGTCCGCGTCCTTGAGACAAGTGGAAGGAGCCTGTCCTCTGGCGGTGCTGGGTTCCGGAGGAGAACGCACGAGGACAGTCTCTTCGGAGAGGAGCTCACGGCAGCAAGGGTTCCTGAGGAGGTGCGCCAAGGCCAGGTACAGCACCCCCGCCATCCGTCCCGGGCGCGCTGCCGACCCCACGGTCCCGGAGCGCTGGGTCGGCCTCGGTAAGCCTCACACAGAGTTTTGACACCATTTACAATGGAAAAGTAAATAAGAAATAAGGCATTCAACATTTGATTCTTTTTTATTTCCATATGCAATGTAATGTTTAGGCACGCTGCTTGGGATGCTAGTTCTAAAAAAATCGTTGGCCATTATTCAGAATATCCTTTTGGTTTTAAATACTGGTCAGGAAAAACAAATGATGTAAAAATACGTGAATAATTTTCTATTACAGAAATGAAAAACTGATCTGCGTCTAAAAGTGCAAGAGGTGAAGTAACTGAACCCTTTCCCCAGACGATACGGCAATATACAATATATTGCTTCAGCTGTTTGAGAAGGCTGTGATGTATCTTTATATTGACATAGAAAATTATAAATTACACTGAATTAGTATCCATAATCACTATATATATACACAAACCAGTCCTAAAAAAAAAAAATACACTGGTTTAGAATTTACGAGTGAAAACCTCACAAGGTACAGGAAAACAATCACCATGCTTAGGTGCCGGGTTTTGATTTCTGGTTTTAGAATACCAGCCTGTGAAATGGACGCGCTCTAACCCATCAGCAGCACGAGCAATCTCCAACTGACCTGCCTCGCAGGATGTAGGTTCGTTAAATACGCAAACGCTCGGAAATGTTCACTGGTGATGCTTGTTAACAAGGTAGATTTTGGTGAATGGGTTAAAAGGCGGAGGAACTACTGAAACAAAACAAAAAACAGAAACAAAAACGAAAAACGAAATTACTCAAACCACAAGCCAGGTACACTCCAAACAGTCTAGTGTCTCACCTGTAGGAATAACCATTTCAAGCAAACGAGACTTTAACAGAACATATGGCTTTCCAATAACATCGATTTATCAACTAAGCTGTAGCAATAAATACTTAATCTCTACCCATAGACTTACATTTTTTGATCCGTTTAAAACAATACAGAAAACAGTTACCAATCGAAAGCTGGTTATAAAAAGAACACCAAATACTTCTTATTCAAAATCACGTTTGTAAGTCAGACCAACCAAAATAACACTCAGAGGGCATTTCAACCCTACGACTCCTCGCCAGCCTGGAAGGGAAATGAATTCAGAATTTTGTACAAGGTGAAAAATGTACGAAAACTGCCTAATACTTTGGTCACACTAATAATTGTCAAATAGTTATGTTTCAAATACAATAGATCTGTGTATTCACTTTTATAAAACTATTCTTACAGCCATTTGAACTACAGTATTACTGCCATTATTACACGGGTGGCAAGATCGTATTTCACAGGCTACCCATTATTTAGAACAATACAATATAAACATACGCAAAAATTCTTGGTATTTGTCAATGTGCAATATTTTTACACTTCTGGATTTCTCTGTACAATGTCTTAGAATCTAGAATAGAAAGGTTGCTGGTCCTGATCCCTTGCAGAGCGAGTGCAGCAGTGGCGGCTGGGCGGGCTCCAGGTGAAGTCTCCAGGGGCCCCAAACGGTGGCGACGTGCAGCCCTCAGTCGGCGGCGGAGGTCACTCATCATACGGGGCCATTGACCGACGTGTCGCCTGGCGTGCTTGGCTGGTCAGTCCTGCGGGGGAAGAGACAGACATTTGAGGCATTCAAGGCGGAAACGTGAGACGGTCAGTGAAAAACTTCCGTTTAGCTCCCCAAGGGTGGGGACGTTTCCTTTCCCAAGTTTACCCAACGCCCAGTGCAAGGCCTGGCACTGGTGGGGAGGCGGGTATTTAATGGACTGCTTCACAGACACAAACCTCCAGGAAGCCTAACTGAACAGGCTCTAGCTTCCCCTCTGCGGTGGTGAACGGGCACACAGGCAGGGCTGCGGCAGGGAGGGGCTCCGTGAAGCCGTCCCGCCTCAGCCTCCCAGGGGCACAGGTGTGGCCTAGCTCGGCCGCTTTCAGACTGTTGCTCCCGGACCCATCATGAGCCCCTTGCTCATTTCTCCTTCCAAACACCTGTTTATGTGTTCCACGGAGGAGAACCCACATAACATTTCACTTGAAAAACAGGATTCTCCTACCGAAAGAGGGGGGAAAAAGCTTGTAAACAGGCCAGCTCTGGAAAACAGGCGTGCACTTTCACAAACGTGCTTCTGCCGGGCAAGCGTTAGGCTGAGGCCGGGCACACAGAAGAGGGAAGGCTGGACAACACACAAACCCCACGTTCCTGCCAAAACGACGGGCCAAACGTGGCAGTCTTGGCCGTGTTTCCAGAACTTTGCAGCGCAGGCTCGGGAAAGGGGGCTAAGAGATGCCCGGGGAAGCACACAGGTGCCTCGGGACCGGCTTGCGGCTCACGAGCCCAAGGCTCCAGACACCTGCTAGTGGTGACAGAGAGCCCAGAAGCCGGCTCCGCGAGAGACACACGCTGCTCACATTCAAGGAGTCTCCGCGCCTCAGAGACACGACGGTACGGACCGTCATGGCTCACAGGCTACAGGGTCTCCAGCGCGTTCTCTAACCTCTCTCAGCTCGGCTTCTCCCTCTGGGAAAGGCGGGGGGCAAGTCCCCCGGAGGTGGGGGAGACGGGATCCGTGCAACGTGCCTGGCGCGCTGGCCAGCACAGGAGTCGCACGTGCTTGACGGACAGGAGTTACCGATTAAATACCGTGGCGGTGCGCCCCTGTCACCCCAAGGGAGCATCACGCCCGGCTGTGACGGGAACCGTGTGGGGAACAGGGCACACGGAGAGTCCCGACGGCTCTCTCTACCTCCAACGCTGCCACACGTCACTCAGGGCACAGATGTGACGCGTCGGACGACTTACCTTCTCCCTGCCATCACGGCAGCTCAACGCCACCTTCTCAGCGGCCTTCCTCCACCGCCCCATCTAAGCGGGACTCCTGATCTCAGCCAGCTTTCCCGATTCTTCAGCGGCACCTCTTTCTACACGTCCCTATGTCACCCGGGCGCCTGTCAACCTACTGCTTCACCCTCAGGCCTAGACCAATGGCTGCCACACTCACGTGTGTTGGATGGAGGAAGGACAAACAGATGAGTGCACGGGCACAAGGGACGCCCTGGTCTTCTTCCGCCAGCCCTCCCCAGTGCCCCTCTCCCCACCCCCCCCCCCCCCGCCCCGCCCCACCCCGCCACCTGAGTCTGGCAGGCGGACAGGCAGGGCTCTTCGCACCAGATGTTTCTAGGTGGGTTCCCCGGAGGCAGATAATCTGCGCTCCAGAGATCCAAGGAAATGACCCCAGAGCCTCCTGTAACACTTGTGCCCGAGAAACCAAGAGGCTCCCAAAGCGACTAGTCTGAACGGGAGCAGACCTGGACGACCCGGCCTTCGAAGCAGTTCTCGTAGAAGGGAATGTGTAAGTAGCAGGAGGGAGGGGACATAACTGGCGAGGGGTAAGATCCTACAAAATACCTTGAAAAGACCTAACCCGAAAACCCCAGGCAAAACAGGTGACCTGCCCGGATGCTTGCACAGCCGGGGCTGGGTCCCTCGGGGCTGGGGAGTCACTCTGCCTCCTCCCACGGCCCGCACGAGAGCCAACGTGCTCAAAGAGTTCTTGTAACTCATCTGTTTTATACGCCCCAAAGGCTTTTTTTTAATCATAAAAGCAAACCCTCGTGCTGTCATTCCCAGGAGAGAAACCAAAGCAGGGTTTGCTACACTACAGGTCTGCCGACCGGTGAACAGAGCGCGCCCCCTGCTGGCCCCCGCTGGTCCCATTACCCCGAAAATGGCGAAGACTTGGGGGGTGGGGGTCTGGCGAGGGGGAAAGTACAACTTCTCTGAAATGGCTTTAAAGGTTACTTTATTCCTTATGGAAGGAATGTACAAACTTAGATGTGTATAACCAAAAAAGTTAACTCTGGGAAGTGCTGAGCAAAGTTCCTTGTGGTCCAAGGGCAAGTCCTCTTCTCGTGCGAGCTCTGGAGCAATCGGAGGCCGCCCTTGCTCTACCTGCGAGGCCGTGCGTACGGGCCGGGGCGCCGGCCCTCGGCGGCTGAGGCTTTGGCTTGGCCTATCCCTTCAGACCACTGGCTCAGTCTAAGCAAAAGGTGACTAGAAAGAAAACATCACATTCCAAATCACTCAGCTCTGGCTTAAGCAAGACAACTATTTTGCAAAAACAAAAACCGTATAGGGAATCATCTAAGGCTTAAGAATATTTAGCTACATTTATAAAAGGGCCTCCCGGAAGGCTCTCCCCATGTGTCACATATGCGTGATCGTGGGAAAAGGGGCACCAGGTGCTGCCCGTGGCTGGTGGACCCAGTGAGAACTTTGGCTGCCACAGCCTAGGGACCCCAAACCCAGAAGAGCTCAATATCAGCCTCAACTTAACATGTCCTCAAAAAAAAAAAAGTGTAAGGGGGAAGGTATGCCAGCACCCAAGACCTTTCCATTCCCAGTAACGTTTCAAAGAGCCAGTGATGTTACTGAATCTCCAAAAACCAGTCAGATTTTTAGCTTTTGGAGTAAGGAGGTAAACTGATCTATAAGACCTTGACTCAGGCACCCTGCCTAGATGCGGCCTGAGAAAATGTTACCGTGCTAAGTCGCTGAAAGCCTGAGGATACCTGTAAGGCCCCCTCCTGTGTCCCCAGCCCTGGATGCCAACCTTCCTCCCAGCTCCCAGGAGACAAGAGCCACAGCCAGAGCAGAGCCTGGGCAGGTCCGAGGAAGCGGGGAGTTACCTCTGCTCTGGGCTACTGCTGGGGGGCCGGGGGCCCGCAGACTTCGCCTCTGCTGTCTCAGGGCTCTCCTCCACATCTTTACAAGCAGCATCTTGAGAGGTAGACAGTTTTCCTTCCTCGCTGCAGTAAAGAGGATGACAGGCAGCATTAGATGCCCGGGCTGCCAGCTCGGGGGGAGGATGAAGGTACATGCAACGACCCTGGAAGTCACGGCTGCCACGGAGCGGAGCCCCGGGGTTGAGCATGCTCGGGGGAGGGGCCACAGGGACCACAGACGGTGACTGGGAAATCACGGACGGGAAGGAGCACACACAGGAGGGAACCGGAGGAAGGATGACGTAATGCGGCTGGTGTCGGATCGAGAACGGCCCGTGTTACCATACATACCGATAGGATTTCAACACTCTGAAGCCCAGTGTGCAAAACAGAAAAAGAAACGTACAAGAGTTTCAGAATACTCCTATAAATGAGGAATGTGGGGGGGGAATGTGTCCACGACTGCACATAAGCACAACTGCAGACTCGGTGGAGGTGTCAAATGAACCTGTTTGAAGGAACGGGTCTTTAGTTACGGCACTTTGCTTTCGGGGCCCAGCCCAGCATCACACGGTCGGCCGGAGACACCCCGGTCGGCTTGCTGCCCCTGTCACGTGAGCCAGCCTGGGACTGGGGGCCTGCAGTGGGATGGAGCTCCTCGAGGAGCACCGCGAAGGCCGAGAGGCGAGAAGGGTGGCCACGACAGGCGAAAGCGGCTCCGAAGGGGTCACAGGGCTTGGGCGGGCAAGATACCGGCAGGGTTCTCTACCCCTTCGGTGGCTGCTGGCGGAGGAAGGTAAGTAGCAAGTGCTGTGGCTCTCTGGGGGCTGCACAAGCAGACTGTGGCCTATCCTGTCCGGACTTCCCATTCTGACGCCATAATTTTGGCACCCACGTAAGCTAAAGGGCAGCTAGCGGTTCCCTCCGGGAAGGGCCGCCATTCTCAGAGCTGAGTCCCGTCTTGCACTTGCTTACGAAAAACCCAATTTGGGATGATTTTCTTCGGTGGCTTTCGGGAGGGTCGAGGCAACCTATAAGGAGGAAATCGGCCTAAAGTCTGAAGAGTCACCCGAGTCACCTGGTTCCTTACTCTTCTTTATCCGCACCCCCCTCACCCCATCCTCACGAAAGCAACTATCCTGATGTGCTCACCGCGTGTTACTGCCGTTCTCGTAAAATGCAGTCATGGCCTGCGGCACGTGACTGGCGAGGAACGGGCCACCTCGCTGTACTGCTGTGGACTCACGCTGGGAAGATCATGTGTTCTGGCGATGGTGGCACAGTGCCCCGGTGCGTGCACCTCCCAATTCCACCTGGCTTCTCACAACGACCCGGTGCCCAACTGTCCTCTGCCCCGGGCCTCTACGCACAGTGCTGCCGTCCTCGCCGCCGTGGCCTCCACGTGTCCGCTTCTTCTGGGACTGCTTTTATCAGTTCTTCCCAACTGTCTCTAGATTCGTGGGTTCAATTACTCAGGAATTATCTTAAACTTGATGTAGTTGATGAATGCCTTTTATGATGGGTCCTGGCTGCTTATTACTGATGCAGAGAAAGGCTACCGATTTTTAAAAAATTTACTCTAGAGAAAGAGAGTGCGAGCAGGGGGGAGGGGTGAAGAGAGTGAGAGCCGAGAAAATCATAAGCAGGCTCCATGCTCAGCACGGAGCCTGACGTGGCTCGAACCCACGAACTGTGAGCTCACGACCTGAGCCGAAGTCGGATGCTTAACCGACTGAGCCACCCGGGCGCCCCCGCTAGCTTCTAACTTCAAAGTTGTGTGTGTATACGCTCACATGGAAAGTCCACGTCCCTTCTCGTGCCTGCTGTGTGTTTTGCAGCGACCTCCTAATGAGGCGGGAAGCGCCCCTTCCGATCCGAAAGGCTCAGCGGAGCACAGAGGCCACAGCGGCAAGCGCGGATGCCGCTGCAGCACACAAGTCTTGACGGAAGTGTTTGTGACTCTTTCAGTTTTCCGTTTTTATTTTCCATTAGGATCCCTGTTTTGCTCCATGAATTTAAAAGTGCGGTTAGTGTCCAAAATGTTTCTTAAGCTACCATTTTGCTACTGAATTCTCACGGCTGCGCCGTGTCTGGAGAAAGTGATGTGCACGACACTGATCCTCTGGGTTTTGACGGGCTGGAGCCCGTATGCGCGTCAATTTCTACCGTGACTACAGAAATGTCCATTTCCTATACTCCTCTATTTAGAACCCACTAGACTTAATCCACAGTCTTCCGAGCATCACAGAGAGAGAAAGAGAGAAAGAGAGAAAAAGGCACTCAGGGACCCCAAACTCTCCATGTCTGCGTTTAGATTTATTGGGCTCAACAGAGAAGCTGGGAAGAGGTCCGGCCAATGTCTGAACCCACATCGGAATCAAATTAAAGATGCTAACATTTGAGGTTTCCCCCCGCCGTCCTCCCACAACCTGAAGCTGCCAGCGTGATCCAGCCCTGGTTACCTTTTGAAGACTGCGGTTTCTGTCTTGGCATCTACAGTGAGGCTGAGAGTTTCCTTCATGCCGCCGTTCATCACTGTCTCAGTTACCTTGTCTGAACTTTCTGTGTCCTCCTCTCCGTCAGAGCTGGCCTCCATGGCTACGCTGCCTGGAGCTGAAAGCAACACAGCTGATGGTCACACGGACCAAAACCAACAAGAACGGGGCCCCGCTTTCCGTGCAGACCCAGCCACCCGGTGTTCCAGCTACTGCTTGGAAAAGAAAGAGACTGTTTGCTGGCTGCCACCTCGGCCAGTTCTTGACGGGCACGGGCTTCTGAAAACCGCCCACTAGGGAGACGTCCTGCCGGCCCTCTTCAGGACCACGGGCCCCCTCCGGCCTTCCCAGCTCAGCACCTACCCACACGCCCAACCTCTCCCGGCCGGCTTTCCCAGCTGGACGCTCAGGTTCACAGCAGACAGCACTCTAGGCAGCCACACATATTCGCCCGCTTTAGCCCACGAGTACCGAGGAGACAGTTTATTCAGGGTACTGTTCTCATTCTCTCTTTCAGTTGGGTCCTATTTTCAATTGGGTCCGACTGGGTCCTTTTTTCTTTCCCTAAGTTACTTTCCTGTGGTTCCTCGTGGACCATTTCTTTGTTCTGTAACAGGGAGCTATACGCTATATTGGTCATGAGCCTGGGCTCTGCGGTCAGACCTGCCGAATTCAAACCCCGGCCTCGCCACTTACTAGCTAAAGAACCCTAGGGCAAGACTTTTCTTATACGTAAAATGGGGGTAGCTAAACCCACGTGCGAAACCGCTGAGGGATAAGACGAGATCATCCACATAAACTACTTAAAAGCAGAACAAACAAATCCAATATTAGTTACCGGTTTTATTACTTTTCCCACCCCTTGGTTCTTGGGCCCCACCCCCCGTGTCCTCACTTCTCGTTCTAAGGACCTATCTACTTCTTTTTTCCTTCCACACACCAACTCCTCGCACCCCCCCTTCCACCAACCTCCTCCCAAGCCCTGTTCGCCAGGCTGAAAAGAGCTCAGGGCCTCTGCAAGGAACGGCGTGTACAGCTTGAATAATGTGACAATCCACTGGACCCACTTCAACTGTTCATAAAGGTGAGAAGGAAATGAACAGCCTTATGGCCTGAAACGTGCCTGGACACACACACAGGCTCCAGCAAAGCAAACTCCAAGTGACTAAAGAACTGGGCACCAGCTGGTCCTGAAAACACACGTGACTAATTCCGATCTCATTCACACTGGGTTCTGCAGGCTAACCAACCGGGCTCTTCTTCTCTGGGCCTGTTTCCATTTCTGCACATCGACAGGACTGAGTAACTGACATCTCAGATCCCTTGCGCCTTCTAGAATCCACGCGCTCGGCTCTGGAATGAACACATCGTTTCTCTTCAGCACTTGCCCCGTGGACGTCAGACCTACCATCCCGATTTCCTGACTCCTATCGGCCCTTGAGCCCAAACCTATTATGTGGACGGAAAAAACTAGATCTAGAACACTAAGCACAGAGTTAAAGCCCGAACAGCCTTGGCACGAGCGGCCGGTGGGCATGCAGGCTCGTGCCCTGTTCTCCACACCCACCTTCCGGCTGCACTCCCAGGGCGGCAACACTGGGAGCCAGAGGGTCCATCGGTTCAGTGCTGGTTTCCATCTCCACTGGAGAATTACTCCTTAGAGAATCTTTAGTACTTTTAGAAAAGAGAAAATTCAGTTCGTTAGCAGTGGGAAACAGCCCTCAGTTACCATTATTCACAAAACCCTCTGAACATCCAGGCTTCGCTGGGGCGACACAGGCGGTCGGTTACAGACTCCGCCGACACAGAGGTCTAAGTGCAGACAAGTGCGCTGCCTGAAGGTCGACGAGCGTGGGCAGGGAAACATTCCGCCAAAGCAGCAGGACAGTAGCTCAGGGACTTCCCAGAGGTGCGCAGGGAAGGTTCAAAACGCACCAGTCCCTCGTCCTCCGCGTGATCGCCAGGCCCGCAGGGCTGGGAAGGCAGGGGCTCGCCCTGTGTGGCACCAGCTGCACCCGCGGTGCCATTTTCACCAAAGTCCCTACTTTTACCTCGAGCCAAACCGCCTCAGGGCCTTGGTGATACTTCAAGAGGCGGTATGACTTGTGCACAGGGTTAAAGACGAGCACGCTGCTTCAACAACATGCCAAGGAGCCCAGGGCACCTAACCTCCGGTCACACTCGCGGCCAGAGGTGGAAAGGCGGCGGCCCGGTGCGGCGGCCCGGTGCGAGGGCGGAGCCAGTGAAATAACTTGTGACGCCCTGGGGACGTCTGCCCACAAATCTCCCTTTTACGTGTGAACGAGAACTTCCCGCTGGCACGACCACCGCCGTAAAGCCGTGTGGGTTGAGCCAGCTCTGCGGTCTGCCGAGGGTGGCATACCCGCAGCTGCTAACAGCCTGTCCTCTGGTCTGCAGTTACCGCCACCCGTTAGAGCAGGGAAAGCCACAAAGTCTTTCAAATGGGGCGGTGGAGACTGTTTTTTTCCCTCAGTAGACAAAATAAAACCACGTTTAGCAAATCAAACTAGGCCTAATAAGGCCTGAAATCCATAGTTAATACTCAAATGCGGACAAAACTGTTCAGGAAAACTATGAAATGACAGGGTGCTGTCGTGAAGAATGCTACAAGTAACAAGAAGGACGGCCCTACCCTTCACGCCCCTAAGTATCAGACTAACTACAAGCGACATACAAGTTGACGTTATCTTTCACCTGAAGACACATTTTGCACTGTTAGGCAGCGCTCTGCACAGAGGCACCTGTCAGGAGTCCCTGGGCTCCACCTTGCTCCCATTCTCCTCGACCCTGTTTCCCGATAGCTCGGTGGGGCCAGACGGGCGCCTGCAGACGGCATCTCCGTCGGCACCCTGCTACGTCACCTCCTGGGGCCACACCTTCCCGGGCGACTGCCTTTCCCAGCTCATCCTGGACGAGAGGGAGGAGGATGAGGCTGGTCTCCTTGTAATTCGTTGCCGTCTCCGCCACACCGATTCATAACCTTGTGTCAGGCGCGAACTTCACAAACGGTGTCAGCAGCTGGCACGCCACCCCCAGTTCTCCAGCGGAAAGGTTTAGGGAGCTGGCGCACGGGCACTCACCTCAGGGAAGACGTGAACTCCGAGAAAGAAGCCCAGCCCGTCTCCTTAGTTGGCATTGGCTCCTCTGTGCTCCAGACGTCAGACCCTACAGAATCTAAAGGAGCACCGTGGGTCGTCTCCATGGGGACATCAAAGTTGGCTGACCAGTTGGGTGCTGAAAAGAGGGAAGGAATTTCATCTTGAGAATACTTCAGTAGTTTAACGGAATACGAGAGGTCTCAAAAAAGACGCGCAACGATACTATGGACCAGAGTGGTGGGGACGGGACAGTCCCGCGGAGGGCGATTCTTACTTCTTATTTCAACTCTTATTCCTAAGATTGCTTTTCCCCATAGAAATACCACACAAGGCCACTTCTGTCCCAGTTAGGAAAGGAAGGACGCCGGATTTGAGGTTGGGGTTGGGAACAGCTACCATGACTTCCGGTGCTCTGTTGAACCCTCAGATGCGAGGCCTTCTGGCCAAGCGTCTGCAATTTCATACTGCGGGAGCATTCGCTGTACCCTGGGGGTTGCAGCGTTCTAGAAGTTTGCTGTGGCCGAAACAAGAAAGAAGGTATATGCAGATGTCTATGGAAATCACGATTCCATGAAAGATTTTGAGGATATGAAGGTGGCTGGTATCTTTCAGAGTGCAAAGCGATGTTGGAATGTGAAGAGTCTCTTTGGGCTGGCTTCCACGGAAGTCTGTCACTGACCTGTGTTCCCGAACTTGGAAACACGAACACCGGGGTATGAAGTAGCTTCTCTTGATAAACGAACAACTAACAAATACCGTGGGAAGAAAAACACACACACACACACACACACACACACACACACACACACACACACACACAAACAAGGACATAAAGCTACATCTAAAAGAAGATGCTAATTTCTTACTTCTGACAAATGTACCAAGACTATAGTAACATTGGGAGGATGACGGTGCACGGCCACTCCCTGCACAATCTCTGCAGCTTTGCCGTAAATCCAAAGTGATTCCAAAACAAAGTTAAAAAACGAAAGAAGCAGTATCAGTATGCTGGCCATTCTGCTGCCACAAATTGGAGACTTTCAATGCTTCCCAAGTCAGGTGTGGCCCCACTTTGCACTTCTAACGGCCTCCCCACACGCAGTGCCCCTGTCGTCAGCACACACAGAAGGCACAGCGCACCCCCAAACCCTTGGAATCCGAGTCTTTCTGTGTGCTACAGATCCGTCCGGCCGGGGACTCCTGGGGAGCCTCAGGGTGGGCTGGTTGCCAGGGGAACCAGCCGGGGGTCAGAGGGCTGCAACTTCCAGCCCCCACCCCACAGCCCAGCCTCCTAGGAATGGAGCAAATCACGAAGGGCCGGTGACTTAATCAACACGCGGCCCCAAAGAAGGGTCCATAAACACTCAGACTTGGGTTCAGAGCCTCGGGGCTGGTGCACAGAAGGCGGTACCTGCCACACTCGAGGGGAACAGAAGATTCTGTGCTTGGGACCCGTCCCGACCTCTCTCTTCACCTGGCTGCTCTGCTCGTGTTTATATCCTTTAACCCATCCTCCCTGTGCTGCCCACCAGCAGTTCACACCCAACCTGCAGGTCTGTTTCGACGCCGCCTCCTCAGAGATGTGTCCCCTGGGGCGACACGAGGTCTCTGTGTCTTTGCTCTCATTGCACACCACGCTTTAGGCTACACAGAAGTGACCTTCCCAGATGAGCTCCCCAGAGTCTACGGCAGTCTCCCCATTTCCTCAGGAGACCGAGCTCCGGGACGCGGACTGTGTGCTGTCCCGTACCCGGGCACACACTTGGAACCTGATAAAGGCGTGTGGATTCTAACTGAGCTACAGACAGAAAAGCCCACTGCTTCCTCCTGAAGATGGTGAGCTGGGAAAGCAAGGAGAGGAGAGACCAAGCCTCTCTCGCTCGCTGGGTCTGCGCCGTGGGGGTGTGCTGGCTACCGCTAAGGCCCCCGGTGCTGGGGTGCTGCGGTCCACCCGAAGCCCAGAGCTGGGGTTCGGCCTCCAGAACTGAGTACCCAGAGGCCTTCCTGGGGAACAGGAGCACTGTCAGCCCCGGGGAAAGCCCCAGTGTCAATCCACATGGCTCTCTCACGTAAAAATTAACCTGAACTTTCAGAAGTCAACGGTATTTTTGTACAGGCCAGCTAATGCAAGTCTTCTTCGCAAGTAGGACATAGATAAGCACTAAGGCGGGACAAGTTCAAGGGTCACAGTCCATAAATAAACCGAAGAACCCATTTCCAATCATTTCAGCTTTAAGGTGTCACCTTCAGGATAGTCCCTGCTGATCCCACAAACATAGCACTTCCTCATCTTTTCATAATCTACGTGGTCTCCCTTTCTGCCAGGCACCCAGAGGCTGGAGCTCCCAGTGTGCTGTGTCCTCCAGCCAGACCCACACAGAGGGCATCCATACCGTAGGAGACGCCCCATCCTCAGAGGGACAGCCAGCTCCTTCCCTCAGCCCCCACCCTTGACACTTAAACCTCCTAGGGGACTCAGAGGACGGAGTTTCAACCTAACTCCCATCCTGCAGGCCAGGGCGCCTAGTTTTAAAATACACCAGTTTTCAACACACAGAGATGAATACAGAAGGAAGACGACTTACGTTCATTCAAGTCTACCTCCATTTTATCCTCCGTACTGGCACCACTGGGTTCAAACAAGTCTTGTTTCGCTCCGTCTTCTTCTTCAGAGTCTGTACTTTCTTCACTGTCTGTACTCCCCGAGCTGGGGGGGGGGGGGGGAGGAAAGACTAAAATATTTAATGATGCCTATCAGTCACCAGCTAAATCCAGAAAATTCTGAAGGTCATCCAGTAAGAAAAAATAACATGCACTTTGTCTGGATCATTCTTGCCTTTGTGAACATGCTGCCTAACCCTGCTCTCAGCTGTCCCGCTGGCCCCTGTGCATCAACACGTGGGTGGCTTCTCACAGGATGCAAACGCCGCTCACTGTGGCACTGCCGTCACGGCCAAGGTGTTGAGCTGCTGTTCACATGCCGACCTACCTACCACCCACATATCATTCCTCGAGGGTGTTTTCCCACCTTCAGCAGTTTAACAACCAGGCTGTCATTACCATAGGGCCCCAAGAATCCTTTACATGGCCCGCACAGATGCCCCACGTCAGACATGTGACTTGCAGGTATCCTCCCGAATCCACGCACCATCCCTTCCTGTTACTAGTGCGGTCACAAGAGCAGAAGCGCTTAATTTTGACGCACTTGAGCTTATGAAAATTTCCTTTCATGCATGTGCTTTTGGTGTCGGATCTTAGAAATCTTGCCCTAACCCAAGGTCACAAGGATTTTCTGTAGAAGTTTTACAGCCTGATGCGTCACATTCAGGTTTAAGATCCACTTCGAGTCCCCGTGTACATATGGTAAGAGGCACAGACAGATGTTCACCCATTCCAGAACTGTTTGTTCAACAGACTATCCTTTCTCCACCGAACTGCCCTTGCACCTTTGTCAAAAGTCAGCTGTCACCAAATCTAATAATTTATACTCTATTCCGTCCCCCGATCTACTCCGTCTTAACGGCCACTGTCGCAGTTACTGTGTTCTGAAATCAGGTGCTGCTGGTGCTCCAATTCGGTGTTATGAAGGTTGTTTTGCATTTCTTTACGAATTTAAGTGCCAGCTTGTCGACAGTTACCAAAAGCCTATTATCATTTTACTTGAGATTGCACTGACTCTAGATCAATCTGGGGAGAAATGGCATGTGAACAATACTGAGTTCCAAATCATAAACATCTATCAATTCTGGATTTCTCTCAGCTGTCTTGTGATTTTCAGTGTCCAAGCCTTGCACGTCTTGTCAGTTACCCTTATATATTCAATATTCTGATGCTACTATCAATAGGGCTGTTTAGTGATGTCAATTCCAACTGTCTGCTGCGGTACGGAGAAGCACGATCGTACTGATCGATCATGCCAAACCCACTGAACTGTTCTGATAGCCTTTTCGTAGATTCCAACAAATTTTTCTACGCTGACAGTGACTGCTGTCTGTGAATAAAGATAATTTTACCCTTTCCTTTCCAATCTAGACGGCTTTTATTTCCTTTTCTTGACTAACTGCACTGGCTAGAAGCCTCAGCAACAATAGCGAAAAGCCTTGGTAAGAGGAGACCTCTTTTGTCTGGTTCCTGGTCTTAGGGGGACACTGTTCACTTTTGACCACTTTTTAACCTACCAAGCCGTATGTTTACTGTAGAAGTTTTAAGCAGGTTAAGGAAATTCTACCTCCAGTTTGCTAAGAATTCCTATCAGGTATAAACGTTCGGTTCAGCCACACGCTTACCGATTGATTTTCAAATATTAAACCAACTCTGTAATTCTGGAATAGACCTTATTTGGTCATGATGTATTATTGTTGCCTTTATTTACTGAAACCTTGAAAGGCGTTTCTGCATCCACATTAACGAGAATAACGCAGTCACATTTCTTGTCATGACATGTGATGTCAGCTCTGGTGTCACGTCACACTGATGTGGCCTCTTAGAAATGACATGAGCACTCGATTCTCCTTTTCAATTTTCTAGAAGCTTTTGTATAAACCTGGTGTCATTCCTGAAACATCTGGTCGAATCCCCCAGAGAAGCCGCCTGGGCCCAGAGTTTTTTGTGTTTTATGTAGGAAGTTTTAAACTAAAAATTCAACTTTCATAGATACAGGACTATTCCACTTATCTTTCTTGGGGGGCAGGAAAGCTCTGGTAGTCTGGGTCTTTAAAGATCGTCTGCCTCAGTCAGTCACGGCATGCCCTTAGTACGTTGTGGTGTCACTGCTGTCGTTCCTGGTCATAGTACCGTGTATCCCCTGCTTCTCTTGACTGCTCTGTCTGGAGGGGCACCAACTCCTCAGGCTTCTCAGAGGATGACTTTAAGTCGCAATGATTTCGTCTACTGTCTTTCTGTTTCCTAAGGTGGAAGCCAAGGTCACGGCCTGGAGAGGTCTCTACTTGTGCATAAAAACAGCACTAGGACAGTCTGGTCACGCCCCCTTTGATTTCCTCATTAACCCACTTGTTATTTAGTTTCCATGTATTTAGGGATTTTCCAGAGATCTTTCTGTGACTGACTTCTAACTGAATTCCACCGGAGTCAGAGAACATGCTTTGCAGGACTTGAAATCTTAGGAACATACTGAGACTTGCTTTATGGCCTGAATAGGATTTCTCTTGGCATAAATATCTCACATGCACCGGACAGTAGGGCCTCTGGTGCTGCTGCTGCCTGAGGTGCCTTGCACATGTCCGGCAGGGCCGCGCTGACAGTGGTCCGCGTCTCTGATTTCTGCCTGTGGTCAACTACTGACAGAGGAGTGTAGACGCATGTTGATGGTAACCACAGTTTGTCTGCTTCTCTTTGCCGCTTCACCAGTTTCTGCCCCACATATTCTGAAGCTCTGTTAACAGATGTGTAGGCATTTAGAATCGTTATGATCTCCTGAAGATCTGACCCCTGATGACCTTTTCTTTATGCTTTTCCTCTGAAATCCGCTTTACTATTAAATATGTAGGGGGCGCCTGGGTGGCTCAGTCGGTTAGGCGTCCAACTTCAGCTCCGGTCATGATCTCGAAGTCCGTGAGTTCGAGCCCCGTGTCGGGCCCTGTGCTGGCAGCTCAGAGCCTGGAGCCTGCTTCGGATTCTGTGTCTCCCTCTCCCTCTGCCCCTCCCCCACTCATGCTCTGTCTCTCTCTCTCTCAAAAATGAATAAATGTTAAAAAAATTTTTTTTTAAATATGCAGACCCTCTTTTTTTCCAGCCTGTTTGTGTCTTTATATTTCTTTCTTTCTCAGATGCAGCATATGTCAGACCTTATTTTTTTATCCGATCGGAAATCCCTTCATTTTAACTAGGGTTATGAGATCATATGTTTAATAGCATTTAATGAATCCTGATACGGTTGCCTAGGTTTAATATTATCACACTGTTATTAGTTTTCTGTGGGTCTCAGTTGCCTTTATTGTTTTGTTCTCTTTTTAGATATTTTTTATGATTTAATTTCCTTTGTTGGCTTATTAACTATAACTCTGTTTTTATTGCTTAGTGGCTGCTTCAGGGTTTACAATATATAACCATAACTTACCAGTCTACCCTCAAGTGATACCATAGCCCAAAACTAGAAACCCAGATGTCCATTATCAGGTACAGGGATAAACACAGCCACCCATTCGGTGGGTAGTACATCCATTTAATGGAACACTTCTCAACCGTAAAACAGAATGAGCTGTTGACACATCACCCAACATGAATGACTCTCACAATAGTTATGCCGAGTGGAAGAAGCAACATAAATTACATAATGTGCAATGTGACTTACACAAAACTCTAGAAAACACAAATTATTCTAAAGGAACAAAAAGCAGATGGGGGAAGGCAATAGAAAAGGGCAGGAGGAAACTTCTGCGGGTGATGGATAAGTTCATGATCTTGATTGAGATGATGGTGTCATGGATGTATTCATATGTCCAAACTTGGTACACCGTATGATTTAAATAAACGAGTTTTCTGTACGTCGATTACACCTCAACAGAGCTGTTAAATAATAGAAAGTTGCCTTTTCTCATCATCCTGTGCTCCCTCTGGGTATCAACTGTCCTGTCCTCTAGGATGCTACCTTCACTGCCATACTCGATTCTCTACGCTCTCTACAGAGGGTGCCCCGCTGGGGGTGCGACTGCTCCAAGGCGTGAGGACGGTCTGCCATCACAAGGTGAACGGTAGTAGGCAATGGCCATTCAGTGAATTCACTCAACACGAGGCCCAGAATTTCATAGTGAGATGGTGACAGACAAGTTTGGGGCTTTATCTTAAAAACAAAACAAATAAACAAAAACAAACAAAGTCACCATGAAGATCTCTGTCTTTGCTTCCTGGTCCGGGAGCTGCAGCTACCTGGTCATTACAAAGTAACAAGGCAACACGCAGACGGTGACAGAGTGGGCATGAGAAAAGCCGCTAGGTTTAATGACCTTACACGGCTGTGGATTATGAGACAAATACACCGTCGCGGTGTTTAAGCGACAGGTGGGTCTTCTGTAACCCGAAGCAGTACGCTTCCTAAGAGACACGACAGCTGCCGGTGCGCGCGGAGAAAGGGCAGGGGTGCTGGTGCCCTCTACCCAGCAAGAGGAAGAAACGGCCAGTGGGGCAAGGGCGGGAGGGGTTGTACTTTTCACCGTACGTTCTGTTTTCTTCGAATTGTCTGTCAGGTGGACACATTACTTCTTAAAAATACACGAAAAAAACAGGAGAGTTCCGCTGCTATTCTCCCGACTATGAAGATGCTGGCGATGGCTACTCGGATAACAAGAACTCCGTGTTCTCGTGCCGGAGTGACAAATTAGACGGGAAAAAAACCCAACTGGACTGACCCCAAAGGGCCCTCGCTGGCAGGAGCCCGTCTCCCCAAGCTAGACTAACTTGTAGAGACAGCTTTTCCCGCCCCTGGGGAAACCTTCAGTCTTTCGGAGGCAACCATACAGAACTCCGCTTCCGCGGACATTAGTGGTGAGGGGGCATCGACCCGAAGCGCCGTTCGCTACGTTCCTCGGCACTGCCTCCCGTTCAGAAGAGGCCGCGCCACGACGCATCTCGAACTACGTCTAAACGCTCCCTGCATTTTCAAGTTCATCACCTTGACTCATCCACACTCCTGTCACACTGGACACGGGCCGACTGGCACCACCTCGCGTCAGCTGACAAGGGCATTTCTGACCGCGACAGAAGCACCGGTCTCTAGGTCGCATACGTGCATCTGCCGAGGACCCGATGTGCGTCTCCCAACCACCCCCGACTCTCCGCCTGGGGATTACGGCCACCGTAACAAACCCCTCACCTGGACCGTCTCTGGGATTCCGGAGCGAACGCAATGTGCTTTTCCTCCCAGATGTCTTCCTCATCAGAGCCGCCATCGTCAAACTGCTGGATTCTTTCCTTACAACATGCTTCAAACAAGGCAATATTTCCCTAAATAAAAGCGAGAGAGTGAAAAATAACAAAACAAACTTAAAAATCAAGTTATTTTCTCCACAAGGTACCAACGCAAACTTCCTTTAAAAAACAGTGTCTGTCTGTAGGGGTGCCTGGGTGGCTCAGTCGGTCGAGCGTCCGACTTCAGCTCAGGTCACGATCTCACGGTCCATGAGTTCGAGCCCCGCGTCGGGCTCTGGGCTGATGGCTCAGAGCCTGGAGCCTGCTTCCAATTCTGTGTCTCCCTCTCTCTCTGTCTCTGTCCCTCCCCCGTTCATGCTCTGTCTCTGTCTCAAAAATAAATAAAAACGTTAAAAAAAAAAATTTTTTTAAACAGTGTCTGTCACACACACCAAAACGAAACGTAACAGCACGCAACGTCAGCTTTTGCGGAACCATAGAAAGCTCCCCCTCCAAAGACTCGATTCAAAACTGGCCCACAGAAGCCTACACGGTCTCCCCGGACTCCCCTCACCCGGAGAAGCACCGTGTTCCCTCCAAGAGCCTCCCTGCCCCCCCCCCCCGCCAAGATGCAATCCCAGATCCGCCCTGACAACAAAGCAACCCGCGTTTCCTCCGCTTTTACCAGCTAAGCGGCAGTGACGGTAACAGCAACAGCCCAGTCAGGACCTACTACCTCATCACATCAGCCAATAAGCCAGCGGTCCCTCGTGTCAATCAACAGAAAAATCAGGACCGTGCCCACTCAAATGACACCAATCCCGCATCATTTGCCGACAGGGCCGACTTGGTGTCTGAGCCCTGCCCGGGGATGACACGCTGGCCCTGATCTAGCCCAAGTTTCTCTCCCGGTGACATACATCTGGAATAAAAGGCATCTGGCTCGAGTCAAAATGCACTCTCTGAAGTCTAGCCTGTAATCACAAGTGACCCGGTTTTAGCAGCCCTGTCACATCTTAAACCAGGGTTGCAAACTCACATCCCCACAGGGACCACGCAGGTGACACGGGTGGGTGAAGTGATACCAGCCTAAGATGAAGGGTCCTGGGGCGCGGAGGGTCCCAGCGCACGTGGCATCCACGCACAGGATGGGACAAACCCCAGGCCCCACTGTCCACCTCTCGTATACCGTGTTGCTAAGGAGAAGAAACATTTAATACTTACGCTTTCATTTGTATTGAGAGTAAAGTTGATGTCTGATACTCGATCGAAAGAAACACTGTAAACAAAATGTACGTACAGGAGTAGTTAATTGCCTACACACGGACAGAAACATTATTTGCAACATCTTCCACATTTAAAACAGTTACCCTACCATTAAAATCTCCACAGGTAAAACTAAAGCAAAAACCTACTTGCATTAAATGATGCCTCTTCCCTCGGTATGAAGAAGGGACGGAAAGGCAGGGACGGATGCCTTGTAAGACAGAATGAACCCACCCTCGAAGCCTTTCCATAAAAGATCTTTAACATCCACGGCAACAACCGTGGTTCCACGGGCCATACTTACACAACCAAGAAAAAGGTTATTTGGAAAGAAGAAACAGTCAAAATAGGTACCCAAAAAAAGTACCCAAGGGCTGTCGGCTCTCAGACACTGATCTTTCTCCCGGGATGGCCAAATTCATCCACAGAATAGACACCCCCCAAATCCTAACATATGGCATGATCGGCAGGAAGGTAGGGGTGAAAGAACTCATAGCCTGTGAAACATAATTTCTTGAGGAAGTAAGATTCTTATTATTTTGGAGAAAGACGGTGAGCAGGGGAGGGGCAGAGGGGCAGAATCTTAAACAGGCTCATGGCCAGCTTGGAGCCCAAGGCGGGGCTCCATCTTGGGACTGTGAAATCATCATCTGGGCTGAAATTAAGAGTCGGACCTTTAACCGACTGAGCCACCCAGGTGCCCTAAAGTCAGTATAATTCTTAAAAGATCTGTTCTAATCAATCATTACTCCAAGCACCCAATGCGCATTTTAAAGGGACTGGATTCCTAACAGGTAACATTTAGTGAGAGCGGAGATGGGCAAGCGCCGAGATGCCGCGAGGGGAGCCCGTGGGCTCTGGTGCGAGCGTTTCTGCGGTACAGACACAACCACCACGGGGGCAGCCCTTGTTCATGTTGCATCCAAATGAGCTGACGCTTAGGGCAGCTGGCAGCCTTGAACTCTTGCTCTGTTTACAGGGAAGCCTCCGTCCGCTGCGCTAACACGGCGTGCTGTATGGTACAGCTGGACCGTGCCGGGGGCCTTCAGCTTCTCACATGCCACAAACTGCAGCTCGGGACAGAAGACGGCTCTGCCGGCTGCGTCACTGAACCACGAGCACCTAACTGCTAGCGACGAGCCACCCGGACGCCGGGTACTGACGAGCATCATCAGGCAGTGCCCCGTGACAGCAGCCGTTTGGTCCTCACCTCTGTTCTCGATGAGCTATGACCCTCCTCGTAAATACTTTACTTATGAACACCTCTCCCTTCCCCGGGCCAGGCGCCAGACCCTTTGTTTTCATTCCCGTGGATCGCCCACACATCTGTCCCTCACTGGTTTGGTATGGTACCAATCCTTCTGACTCCCGTGCCCCCCGCTTCCCTCGCCCACACGAGCGCTCTGCCTGCCCGGCTCCTACGGGACACCCGGCCGGCCTCATGGCGAGTGGGCTGGGGAGGACACACGTGGGGAGCCCCTGCTGGGAGGCCACCAGGTCCACTCCCACCCGCCAACTACAGCAGGGACTCACCACCCTGGGGGCTGCTACCTGGCACAGCCGTCGGCGGGGTCGGGGAGAGGGGTGTGGGCAGAGCAGCGACCAGAGCTCGTGAGCAAAGCTCAGTATACACAGCGACAAGCCCCTGTGAGAAAGAGCCCCGCGGCCCCCCGCCCCCCGGCTGCTTCAGGGCCCGACAGGCTGGGACCGCAGGGGCACCTCGTGGGGGCAGGCTCATCCCAGCCCGTGAATGTGCCCAAGTCCCGGGAACCCCGGAGAACCGTGTCTCACAAAAAACAGGAGCGCACGACACGGGGGGACAGGAAGATATACTCACTTGCCAATGTCATCTTGATCCGCAAACTTCTCATCGTTGAAGCCAAACTGGTCAATAAAATTGGACGTCATTTGTTGCATCTGATAATCAGAAAAGGCCTGGCAGCCCCAGGGCCAGTGACAGTGATACAATGATTCTAATGACATTCTACACACTATCTGCCCACCTGTGTTCCAGAAACCATCTTATTTACATAGCCTTAGGGCTTGAGAAGTTGGTGTGTTTTTCTAGAAACAATCAAATAATTTCAGACACAATTTACCCAAAAAAGGACATGTTTGGAATTCGAATGCACATGTCACTGCAGGAAATGTTAACGACCACTCTGTCCTCTATTGCAAATTATCTTTAGAGAGAGGTCTGGGTTAAGTCCAGTTCGCAGAGGTGATCAAGTGACACGTGACAGTCTGAAATTATAAGATGCATCAATCACCTCTGCACACAACCAACCTTAACCTAAGATCCAGTAAGTGGTGACCCACCGCCCTCCCTCCGCCGCCCCCCCCCCCCCCCCCCCCAGTAACACCGCACCCGGGGAAAACACAGCCAGTAATCGAACCTGCCAGCCTACAACACACAACGTTCGGGGACACTTCGTTCTCTTTAAGAAAAAGACTTGGGTCTCAGAGGCCGGGAAGAGTATCAAAGTGGCTTCTATCCTACCTACCTCAGAGACAGGATTAAGTCTTAACGCTGACCCGACACCAGGCTGAAAAGCTACAACTGCAAGGTCCCCAGAGGAGCCCATTCTGTCTCCTACATTCTAGAGAGCACCGGGCTCACTTGGGCTTTCTTAGGTGGCAAACGGGGGAAGGTTAAAACGGACTTCACGAGAATGCTGAGGTTCTGATTTAAAACAACAAGGAGGCCCAGCAGAACAAGAGAAACCGGCGAAGGTGTCCTGTGTTCTGAAGCAGGAGTAAAGGACAGCGAGGACAGCGAGCGGCACCCCGCACGCCACCCCGAACCAGGCACGGAGGCTGACGAAGAACAGTGTGTGCGCCGCCTCTCGCCTGCAGGCCGGGAGCTGAACCACGGGCGTCTCGCCAGAAGCCACGTGCTGGGGGGGGGAGGCGGCTACCACGGCCTGAAACCCAATTCTCCCCGGTTATCCTTCTGAGCAGCGCCCGGAGGTTCCACCCCGCGGACACCTGCTGCAGAAATGCCTCTTCTGCTCCCTCCTGATCACTCGTGCGGGTGGCAGGGAATTATGGCATGGATAATCCAAATCGGAGGCGATTAAAAAATAAACCTTATATTTGGCTTTGGAAGGCAACTTTTCCTCAGGTCCGAAAAAAGCGGTTATCTAGTTTGCTGAGAACCTGAAACTTCACTTTTCTCTAACTTGAGAGACCTCTCTCCCCGCCCCCCCCCCCCCCCCCCCCCCGTGCTCACTCACGCCCTTCCATGCTGTCCCCTTTCCTGCCCATGGAGGTGACACTATGTGACACGGGGCGGGGGGCCAGCCTCACGGGGGCGCATTTGGTAAGGTGCGCCAGGGCCGAGTGAGTCGCGGGTGAACGCAGAAGGGCAGAGACAAGTTCTGGAAGGCCGGGCTGAGCTCGGACAGGTGAATGAAAAATAGGACACGTAGCACTCACACCCGTTGAACCCAAAAGAAAGAAACGGATTCTGCTGAATTGCGCCCTCGTGTTTTCTAAGGTAAAATGGAACGTGTGGTGCCTTCAAAGATGTAAAGAATCATGAAGTCGTCCTTCCAAGCAGGCGGCAGAAGCCGGGCTCTGAGTTTATTCACAGATTAGAAACTTGGCCACACAAGGGAGAAGGTCCCTCCCCAGTTGGTCTGTTTCTTTTTTCTCCCTTTAACTTTTTTGTGCCTTTGGACTTCGGACTATGAAGTTTTGGGGTTCATAAAACCGAAAAACGTTCCTTTAAATGCCTCAGAGAGAGCACGCAGACACTGAATGTATTAGAAGTGTATGTATGTGAATACACGTACATATGTACAGATATACATGTGTCCACCCATATATGCATCGTCTGTCTGTCTCCCTGTCTATTCGTTCATGTCCCTACGGAGACACATATAGCCACTGACGGACACAAGTAACCTCTCTCTATGCAGTAACTTAGGGGAAAAAGGAAACAAACCTCCCTGGTCCTCATTAGTTCTAAGTCTATTACAGCTTCTATGAAGATGCAATTTCGCAAAGAACTTCCAAGTTTCAGACACGATTTTTACTAATAAAGCTACTAATGTGTACTAAACCCACCTAAGTGAAAACTGTTACTGTATTGTACTTAAAGTCACATAAAAAGTGCTCTGGACTTGGAGAAATCCAAGTCTGGGAAGCACCGTACGGCTGTGTCATTACTGAGAACTTGATTATTAAAAAACAAAAAAACAAAACACAAACCCCACACTGCCTAGAACTGTTATCCCGGCCAAAGCCGGGGACTGTTTCAGTCACTGAGAAGTGAGTCTACCGCTTTCTTAAGCAGATCTCTTTGGAGGCGCCGCTGGAGTGACAGGAAGTCCCTGCCTTGCCTCCTCTCCCCACCGCCGCCCTGCACGAGCCTGGGAGCGGGAGGCGCCGGCCAGGTCTCTGGAGCCCGTCTGTGGCCCTCAGCCCCAGTTCTTCAGACACAGCAGGGAGAGGACCTCCTCACACTCCACACCTCTGTCAGATTCAGAGGGAGTTAGAGTCGAACACTAGAGGCTAGGAAATCAGAAGGGCCAGAAGGCACAGCCAGACTGCCGGCATTCACAAAACGCTGTGAATTCACAAAACTTCCTGTGAAGCACCCCCTGAGCCAGACATGGCCCACAGGTGAGTGACATGGTCAAGGGACCTTATTAAATGACCTGCCCTAAGCTCTCTATACTCAGGACTTTATATCAACATGAAACCTCACTTTAAATGTGAACGAGAAATTGAAACTAATATATATAAACTAATATTCTATCATGGAGACCCGCATAAAATTCTTAAATTTATCTATACTGGTTGTCTCAAATTAAAAAAAAAATAGTTTGGAACATATTTCTTACTTTCAAAATGATCCAGCTGATTTGTCACTCAAGCATGCAAAGAAGTGTTTACTAGAAGCTTGTCCGGCAGAGAAGAATTATTTTTCCTACTTTTAGAGGGTTCCATGAAGTGGATAAAAGCCACAGGAACGGGAGCCTGTGGAGAGCTTTGTCAGGAAGGCGGTTTTGTGTCTGGGATTGCCTCATGTGCACACCAGCAGTCAGTCAAACCAAAAAGACATCAGAAAACGTCCTCCCCAGAACAGCCATGGAATCAGATTTCACGAGAAGGAGACCCACTTTCCAGATACCGAATTGTAATAAGCACTCCCTAAGATTAAATCAGCCGCCTCAAGTTCCGAGGGCATCAGCTTATCTACACGTAGGTTGAGGCCATTCTCTTTCTTAAAGCGATTCCCCAACAGGTTCGGAAGCACCCTGATAATTTACACTTTATACCACAGAGCTTCACTGCAGGGGTGAGCAATGCGTAGCGCTGGAGTTCACACCAGGCTGAGTGGCCGGTTTCAGGACTCTCCAGATGCTTCCGTAGGGGCAGAGAGGCTACCGCCAGGCCGGAGAACTCTGGGGTCAAGGAAGAAGGGCCTGTAGGCACCAGGGCTCACAGTGGGCCAGGTGGGCACCCTGGGTGCACCGGCAAGGCACGAGGGTGGCAGCGAGGGGCTGCTGTCTCTACAAGAAGGCCCCTGCTGCTCAACAGCGCCCCCTGTGGGCTGGCCGCCCTTGCCCCTAACCCCGGGAGGCTGGCTTCCGAAGGGCAGGAGCGTTAAGAATCAACGGAGAAGCCAGCCTAGCGCTGAAAACCCACTCCAGACCTGTCCTGTAAATGTGAATGTGAACCTGACTTAGTAACCGCCCTGACCACAGCAGGACAGCCTACTGGGAGGCCCAAACACGGGGTCGGCAGAGCCACAAGCAGCCTCATCCTGGCCCTGGGAAAAGATGAGGCTTAAAGGCTAAGAGAAAAGAAGCCAAGCGAACATTCAGTGCCGGGTAGGAAGGGGGCTATGTCAACCTCCCCCCGCCCCCCGCCCCCCCCCCCCGACACCAAAGCAACTCGGTGCCAAGATGGGGTCCCGGCACCATCTGTCGTCTGAGGAGCTGGTGCCTTGAAAGAGGGGCTTGTGCCGTTAGCTCCCACGTCGGGCACGCGCCTCGTATCCTGTCAAGGTAGCGAAACCACCGGCCGCCTCTCCAAGAACCACCGCTGGGCGAGGGACAGATCCGGGCATGTCACTTTTAGACCCCGTTTTCTCCCCCACAAAGGGCAGAAGCAGCTGATAAATGGAGAGTATTGGGGACAGGAGGGTGGGGTGGCAAGGAATCACTGCAACTGAAACTTTCACTAGAAAAGACCGTAAGGACACACGAAGAGTGTGATTCTCACCCACCGGTCGCTACTACGGGATCTTTTAAGCAACCACACAGCCGGTGCACAGGTCTGCATAGCACGTATGTCTGAGGCACTCGCTGAACCATTCGGTTTGTTCAAGTCTGAAAATTCACCCAATTCCGCTTTGTCGTGACCAGGGGTGAAACATTCCCTGGAAACATAATCAGTACAAACCTTCCTCTCACATACCTCAAACTTCCTATTTTTAATGCTTTTGCCTAACTGGTAAGTAACCCCAAATCATATCCTAGTGCATAATCTGCCTCCGAAGGGGACTCATAGGTGGCAACTAGATTAAGCATTTAAAATAAAAACAAAAAGCAAAGCTTTAGGCATGACTCACTTGCTGCAAAGAAGAATCCTGTGAGAAACCCGTTTCTTTAAAGTCAATTTCATCATCACTGGATGAATGAATATGGCAGGTTGTAACCTATATGCATAAAAATGTAAAACACTATTTAACAGAGAAAAGTTTTGGACATTTGCATCAGCATTTTTATGGAAAAATCACATTTAGTTTTTCTCTCAATGTGTAACAACAGCAAGCACAAAAATACGTTAACAGTTAAGTTACAAAATCCACCCCAATAATCCAAAAGCCCATTTCGCTCAACCAGATGGTCAGGTTCCCCGCCCTTCTGCTGCCCACTTGTGTCCTCGCTCTCGTTCCTAGAATCACCGGAAACCAGGGAAGAGGGGAGTTACTCCATTTGAGGGATTGTAACAATCATCTCCGATTAAATGTTTACAAAGGGCAGGTGGAAGGAACGGCTCAGGTGAAGTATAAAAATAATTCGTATGTGCCAAGCTCAGAGAGTGAAAATACCACGCCCAGGGGTTACTCATGGGCCCCCGGGAAGGTCAGGTTTAGACAGGAGCACTTTTACTTCTCGCGTCCCCTGTCCACTCTGAGAAGAACGTTGTCCATAAACCCTAGAGTGGACTTTGAACCAGTAGAACACCCTGCTTACAAAAAAGACCCCAAATCTTCTGTCCCTTAAAACATAGTCCCTGCCCTCAAGACTTACAACCAACTCAAATTAAACAAAACACGAACATGAACTGCTCACCAATTCACGGTGATTTTTATTCATTCATAAATGACACACGGCATTGAGGGAACGTATTAACAGTTAGAAATGAAAATACACAAGTGACTAAGCACGAGTAACAGGGACTGCTGTATAGCCAGTAATAAATATGAACAGTCTGTAAAATCCTAAAACCAGCACTGTACTTCTGAGGGTAACTTGCACTGTATTTCCTGAGTTACTCACCCTGTACCTTCCACAGAAGCATAACCGGCAGAGGGCACGGTCATCAGGGGAAGACGTGAGCGGCCGTGACCTGCTAACCCTTGAAACTGTGTCTAAGAGCCTGACCGGAGCTACAGAAAGTGGCCTGGTTTGTTCTGTGATGTTCCAACACTGGACCGAGAAACCCAAAGGAGACTCCCACAGGTCTGCGTGTGGTAGGGCTTATGAAACGGAATACATCACCGCTCGAATAAAATCAATCTCTTTTCTCTTCGACCATCTCTGGCAACGATGCTGAGCCAGGTGAATCGCCCGCATTTCCAATTAATCCCCCCGCCCCCCTCTCCCTGAGGTAGAGGTGGGTGTGCACGCTCGGAATCTGAAACTGGCCACATGAGGTCAAAGGCAGAACCTGTGACCAACGAAGGGAGTGTGCCGGGGTCAATCGTAGCTTCCGCGAGTTAGTGGGAAAGTCGTGCAGATGGGGCCCGAACGCGGGAGGGGGGGAGGTGGGATCCTGCTCCCGGGGGTCACGGCAGCCGGGGTCACGGGAGGCCCTGCCACTGTGGCGGGTTCAGAGGAGACCCGGGCTGCTCGGTGGCAAGCCAGTGCGAGAATCCTATTATGTTTTAGGGGGCGCCCCCCATGGTAGGGTGCAGGATTAGAAGACAAGCCAAAGAGCAAGCCAGGTCAACTAGACAAGAGAGAACAAAAAAAGACCTGGCCACCCTTGGCGGGTCTTGTCCGAGTTCAAGCAGGATACAACGTTTCCTCATTCACAGTGTTACCTTTCGCCACAAAATGCATCGGTTCATTGACAAAAGGTGAGAAAGAAACCCGTTTCTGTTGAGCAACTACTACGTGCCAGACGCAGTAGTGACCCCTTTTACACATCCTCTGTAACTTGTCTCCTCAAAGCAATTCTGGGAGGTAATTTTTTTCTCCAAAAAGAAGTTTTACCAAGTTATTAACAACACGGTGCACGCACACCTTTGTGTCTATGTACGGAAGGATGTGGTGACTCTGATTCCACCCACACCCTAGCTGGCCTCAAATTGTTACCGATAAAATGGGCTACAAAGATGGCTGAACGCACCCCAGCCCCGGCGGGGAGGGGACCTGCTGCCTGGAATCCCACCCAGTCCGTCACACAGCTAGATGCCGCCGCCAGAGCCCCCGCCCCGAGCCCCCGGGCACACCCCCTCCGAGGTGTCTTCATCTCAGCAGATGCCACTCGCTGCCTCCTTATTCCTCAGCTCAAATCTCGGCCTTCTGGTTTCTTCTCTCCCACACACATCTACTCACTCCGTCAAAACATAACCTAAGAGACCGTCGCTCCTCACCAGGCCGATCAGCTCTCTCTGGTGCAAGCTGCCTCCGCCTCTTGCCCCGGTCAACGCCGTACCTGGTGGCTGACGGGTCTCCCTGCCGCCACCTGCCCCACCGCAGTCTGTTCTCAACGCAAGAGCCGTGACGCTCTTTCACGATGTATGTTAAGTTATGTCACCTTTAGATGCCATACCGAACAGCTTCTCATCTCACTAAGATATAACCAGGGTCCGAGTGGACTAAAGCAGGAGAGCTGGCCTTGGCCCTCATGCCCGCTCTCTCCCTCCGGATGCCGTGCCAGCTTCCGCACGAGCTCTGCCCCCCTCACGCCTCTGCACAAAGGTGCCTCTCGGAGAGGTCTGCACACCTGCCCCAGACAAACCCCTGGCTCCCCGCCCTGGAGTTTATCCGTCTCCACCCAGACAGGGATCTTTGCCAGTCGAGTTTACGACAAGAGCGTCAGTGCATGGCACACAGTAGCCGCTCAAATGTTTATTAAATTAACGAATACCAACACATTATGAGAATGTACGGAGAACACAGTCATAACTTTTTAAAAAGTAACAAGTACGTACGAACACTCTGACCAAGCCAGAAGTGTTCTAAATATAGTCTTGACGCTTCAGTGGAAAAAAGCTTTTGAGATGTTGTTCCCTTCTTTCACAGTAAAATTTTAGTTTTGTTAACTGTTGCTACAGGAAAAAGCCAAGTGTTTTTGGCGCCTTGGCCGGTCAGCTTGCTAAATGCTAAGGAGGATCATGGGCACGGCTGGCATGTTAACCCAGGTGACATGTGGAAGTCACAGGCAAGATCTTCCCCCTTGCTACCCTGGGGCCCTGCTGGGGACCCCCCGGCACCCCCATGCCCCGGGGCGGGTGAGACACACAGCGGCTCCGCCCCACGCTGCTGGGCCTCTGGGCCAACGCACGGGCACACGTGTGCCTTATTCAGCACAACCTCCCCGAGCGAGCTCATCAGTGGCGGGAAGGACACGCCAATACTTGAGACAACACCTTCTCCCCCACACACAGGAGGCAGAGAATGAAGCAAACGCAACCTTCCAGAGTCCGTGTCGACACCTCTTACATTGCCTAACTTTACCAAGACTTTACCAGTTCTTACCAACAGACCCACGGAGAGGTCTCTGGATGTAAGTAACACACCAAATTTCATTCATAACAAAACTCCCAACATAAACACAGAAGCAATCTACGAGTCTACTGTGCATATACTTCGGTGTGATGGGGCCAAAAGATTAAAGTGCTTCACAGACCTCGGAGACAGGGTAGTTAGAAAGCCGCCCAGGAGCGGGAGGAGCTCGGGGCTGGCACAGTTTTTCCTACCGGAGTGAGTAGGACCTCAGGCCCACAGCCAGCGGCACAGGGGCGCTGTGCTGTTTGGCGCACTAATCAACGAATCCTCGCTGTGACTAGGAAAATCAGAACAGGCCAGGGCAATACAATAATATTTTAACCCAAGCATTTGGTGTGAACTGCAGGTGGGCTGAAGTCCTAGGCAACACCTAAAATGATTCCCAGGGAGACATCTGAGCCATGGTAAAACCAACTAAGTCAAGGCATCAAGACAGCGTCTCTAATCTATCGATTTGGGGGAGCGGACAGGGAATAAGCCATCTGTTATTAGTCAACTGCCTATTTTAGGAATGAATGTGTCTGAGATGCCTCTACTTAGACCTTGTACTGCGTTACATGGGGAAGTGAGCACTCTTTCTGCAGGACATTTTCCCAAGGGCAAGACCCACTGCGTTTACCAAGCTGGGTTTATGATAATGTGCCCTGGAACATGGTACCCAACCCTCCTAGGATATAACCTGAAGCTTTCTGGGCACAAACACGGAGAGCCCAGAGGCCGCAGGAAGTCTCGCTGGTGGCCTAGAATGCACAGGCACCCTTAGGAACCGGGAACCTACGTATCCCTAAAATGACTACAAAGCAAAATTCCCCACTGAAAGGACTTAAAAACTGAAGGGAGGCGGTATTTAAGTCCTGGGCACGTGGGATCACGGAACTGAAGAGGTCTTGAGACATCAGCCCGAAAGTTCTCACGGACAACAGACAACAAAATTACAGAGTGGGGCTAAATCAACATGGGATATGAGCGACATCAACAAGGCTCTAGAAGTCTCACCGCTTTTGGCCAAAGAGAACTAAGCTGCTATTAGTGACAGGTGGGCCCAGGATAATCTTCCCTTCCAGCCAGGTGTAAAGTCTGGACGTCAGACGTGTCTGACCCAAAAGGGCTGTACGTGAATTCTGCACTGCTTGTATACGCCCCTTCACGTAGACACACAGAACATTTACACGGACTCACAGCCCAGGTTACTGACAGCACCATGCAAAGCAGCTGAGTGCTGTCTGAACTGCAATGAAGGCTGTCTTTACACAGAACTGCTCACACGAGAAATCTGTTTCGATTACCAAAGACAAAGAACATGTTTTAAAAACCGCTGATAACAGCAAGTTTTACTGGACACTTTTGAAGTCTACTACCCTTTGAAGGAACACCTTTAAAGAAGTCTCCCAAAGTCACAATTAATATTCCTAAACATTCCTTTATAAATAAGAAATATGACAACACCCCTTCAAGGAGACCACACTGCCCGCAACCTTAACAAAGACTCGAGATGGGGCTTCTACTAAATTAAATGGTTCAATTTAACAGTGCCAGAGAACAATCTCACCCTACAATAAAACCTTGATTATCCACAATTTTAAGCAATCTGATTGGGGAAGAAAGCAATCAATCCACCGTAGGTGGTTATGTTCATCAAAAATTACTTAAGTCTTCCTTGATGACTCAGGGCTGTCAAAGTGGAGGTCAGTCTCTCTGCTGGGCTACGATGCACTGAGACACTGAGGCCATCGGACGTATTTTAATTAAATGGCCTCACACAGCTCCCCTTAGTGATCTCTTAACTTCACAGTCTTCCAACTCCTACTGATTCTATCATTATACCCATCCTTAACAAGCCATTACCCAACCAATCTGTGAAGAGTCTGGAAAAAGATAACCAAATTTGTTAGACAATCTACCAAAGAGAAGGCAACAGCCCTTTGGGAGAGTAACACAGGATGACCTGGTGACCGCTCTGTAGCTGCCACTTCTGTTTCCGCTCTGAGCCCTTCTGTTTCCCTCCTGTTTCTAAACTCTGCTGTGAACTGATAGGGCTGTCAGGGACCTGACCGCCTAACAGCCAAGGCGTTAGTGTGTATTAGAAGCAGCTGCTGAATTTCAAACATAGAATTAAATGCCCGACACATCTACTTCTGTGTAGAGTTAAGGCCACCACCTCAATTATCAGCTGGCACGTGCTTACAAAAGGAAATGCTTTCCTTATCTTTAAAACCAAAAGCAATACTTACCTTCAATCTCAATGCATTAAAAAAACAAAGAATACATTCCAAAGTCCAATATAATTTTTAAAAATATTATCAATGCCATTATTCCCTGGCTAATGGTTCTAATGTGTTAGTTCCAAAGTCATCTACAAAATTCTCCCCCGCCCCACAGTGGGAATAATCTAAAAAGAGGGTAAACTCAACTCAGTAATATTAGAAAATATCCAAAGGCTTCCTGAGGCTTCTAACCACCCTGGCTTATCTGAGGCATAAGGCAACACACCTGACAGAGAAGGCGGGCTAGCAGCGGTTCTGTCGAGGCACTGAGGGAAAGGGGGGTGGGGCGGGGGGAACGTAGAGGTCAGTGGCCTCTCTGTACCCTCTGGTCACCGCAGGCAGGAATTAGGAACTGACGAGACAAGTTGTCAAGAATATGGTGAACACTGACCTCTCTTCCTTGGTAAAGAAACATGAACTTATCCTTGGCCCCAAATGACCGAGACAAACGAAAGATCTTTCTCTCATCTCTTTCTGAGCAAGTGGGCAAAGGCCGAGAGCACTGGAGTCACCGAAACGTGACCCAGTAAAACCTACTAGATCTACCGTGTTCCTCTTGTTAGTTTCTCCCAAGGAGCTTGCGCAGAACGCCTCCCATCGCTCCCTGACTGTATCTGGAAGACCTTTGGAGAGAGAGAAAGAAAGAGGCATGGTCACTCCAGGGGCCTCAAACACAGACGCACAAAACAAACAGGAAACAGGGGGTGCACCACCCGCTCGGCTCATCGAAGGCAGATGTGCCCCATCATGTGGGTACCCGCCTCTTGGAGAAACAGAGTTATAAGGCCTTGTGGCCTGGACGTCAGTAATGTCAGGAACCAGAGCCACCCCCCCAAAAGGTCTCTGCTTGATGCCAAGGGTGCTACGCAGCTCTGTGAATTTAACAAGTTTTAAAAACAGTAAACACTGAATCTGGAAAGCGTGTGCCCAGCGCACTTCAGAGAGGACAGTGGGTCTTTTAAGGCAGGAGGAAAAACCGTGCTTGCACGTCGTTCAAGTTCAGGAACGCTATAGCGCAAGCTCCCGCACACCCGTCGGATACGGCGACGGCTCCTGGAGCCTGGTTCGGCTGCTCAAACTATTCCAACACAGCGTTTCCTAAATGCTTGTGCCCACAGGCCACCACGCCAACACAGACGCAGCAGTGAGACTCCACCTTCTAGAGGAATTTTAAAGAAAAGGGCACACAGATACTTTTTCCGAGAAAAGGGAACTACGGCTATAATCTCGGAAGCCTGACTAGAGCTGTCCTCTGACACTTCCGGTTCCAACAGATGTGTGTGTGCCCCTCGCATACCCCGTGGTGAGCAGCTCCGGGAAAACAAAGACTGAGCCACAGGACGTAATCACGCCCATGGCCACCTCTCCAGGTGAGCACACAACCTGGGATGGCCCCGCTTGGACCTGTCTCGGGGAGCAAAGTTACAGGGGGGCAAAGCCCCAACCGATCCCACGGCCTAGAACAGCTCTTTCAGTGCACGTTCGGCAGGGAACAGCCTCTTGAACACAGGCATTCTTAAAAGACAAACCGGATAGACTGGGAAACAATTTCTAGTGTTCAGCAAGTTGAGTTTGGATGAATTCAGAACTACAGGGGTTGGAGATTTTCACACTCCTGGAGTGAAGTCGCAGGACCAGTCCAAGCCCCGGAGTCCACAGAGCTCCTGGGCCCTCGGGGTAGAGGGGACGGACTCTTGGCCTGGGCGCCAGTGTAAAAGGCACCTGCAGCTTCTTGCCAGTAACCTCGCCTGGTAAATTTCAATGCTGGTACAGAGAGCATCTTTTAGAGTCCGCCAGCCCTCCTCTCAGGAAGAGAGACGGAAAACATGTGGATAAATGCTGTGATACCCCAGCTGAAGGAACTCAATCCACAGGCTATATACACAGGGGCCTTCAGAAGTAAATAAAAAGAGCGATCCCAGCTCGTGACATAGCGGCTGGCGATGGGACGCCAGACTTGGTGGATATGGTGAGCAGGCTCCCTGAGAGCGAGAGCGGGTGCCTTGGCCGGGCTGCCAGTACTCACTCAAAGGACTGCAGAAGTAAGGAGAGACACAGAGCAAGGAACTACACTCCTCAAACAACTTCACTCAGATCTCCAGATGATACACGCAATATAAGGGAACTCCACAGACTGCCATTAAAAACGTTACGAAAGTTTCCACTCAATTTACCCTTAAATCCTTCCTCCAATCCAACAAAAGTGTAATTAAAATTCCAAAAGCCACTTACCTTTGATAAGCTGCTGTACTAATGCACTGTTGGGGCCCTTGTCAGTGCTGTGCACGATACAGTTAGCTATCCTTGTCAGGTGTCCCATGTAGCCGTGCCGTCTGCCTCCCTCGGCCCTGACAAGGGGGAGAGGACAAATCCTCAGGCTCCCGACCGGAGGGAGTCGTGAGACAGCCTGGTAAGCACAGCGGGTTGGAGTGATCATTCTAAAAACAGAGGCCTGAAGCTGGGGATGGACGGTCACCAGGTCAGGCCAGGGTGGGGAGGGGCAGAGGCGGTCCGCTCAAGGATCACACGGTGGCCACACTCACCAAGGTCCGTTCAACATACAAACCAATCATTAACCTTCGATAATCTTAAAAAAAAAAAAAAAAAAAAAAAAAGCCCAAACATTCGCTGACACCTCATATTTCTGTGACTTGGCTCTGGATCTTTCTGTGAACAGACTTTAAAAAGGCTGAAAGCACCTAAGGTGACAATCCTGCTGCTTCGTTTTCTGAGACATCACGTCTCCACTGCGTCTACTAACAGACACAATCGTCTACCAACGGCACTTCTCGGGTTAAAAGAGCAGCCGATCTTAAGGATCCGGCCGAGGCGAGGGGCTGGTCTCGGGCCCACACGGCACCTGGAACCCGGGTACAGAAACTACCCCCGTTGCTCTCCCCCGTTTAGGGCCTACCCTTCCTAACCAGGACCCACCTTTACCAAATCCATCCATGTAGATACACTTCTCACATCGCTGTGATTCTCTGCCTGTTTACAAAGGGTCAGGACTTAGATTTTTGCTTACAGGGAGAATCTTTCAGGGGCCACTAAAAAAGCCATACTGTGCTTGAAGGCTTTTCTGAGAAAGAGGGTATCTGCTAAGAATCTTAAAGGGTCTGGAAACAGCTAAGGGTCAGAAGACACAGAGTTGATCTCAAGTGAGTTGTTAAGAGCCTCTCCTGGCTTCACGGTAAGATCCCGAGACCCCGGTGTTCCTCACAGGCAGCTTCCTGGTCAGACCCTGTGCGGTGCTCCCACGAGCTCCCGAGGGAGCTCAAACGCCCACCCGCCAGGGCTTTGCTCCAAGGCTCCTGATGTTCTTTTGGCTTCTGGGGCAAGGAAACGTTAGGAAAGCTTGTTCCGGGACCCCCAAGGTGGGGGGACTGTAACAGTCAAGCCTCTGAAGGATGGAGCTTAGGGGAAACAGCATACCCGACACCTTTGCACTGGCGACGAAGAGGCAGAGAACAAGGGAGGCTGGGGAGGGCACTAAGCTGCTAACGTGGGGCCAAACACAGACCCAGAGAGGCTGATCTGGCCAGACACAGCACCCCCACAGGAGCTCCGTGTGGAAGACTGGACCCGAGGCCCACCGAGACGAGCCTCGGACGAAATGCAGGTTTTCCAGAGTCCAGTCACAGCTCTATCAGTGCCAGTGAGCGCTTCCGGAAACACCAAACCTGACAAAATGAAGCCGACCCCTCCCTTTAGTTCCTAGCTCTCCCACAGGCCGCAAGAGGAGTCTGAGCAGAGACACAGAGCAAGAAACCTCCCGGCACGGGCTCAAGCACGAAGGCGCACGGGACGGCCTTCTGGGCTGATGGAAATGCTCCGTGCCTCGAGCGCAGCGCTCCCGCACCCGCACACGTTCGTCAGAGCTCCTAGAAATGCACGCCCAGAAAGGATGGAGTCCCACCTTACAAGAATTATACCTCAATGCACCTGACTTAAAAGCAAACGCAAGAAGTGGCCCTGAGAGTGTCTTCCACGCACGCCCTGCCACCGGCCTCCTGTGAGATGGCGTCCAAGCCCCCAGGGCCCGAGGGAGGAAGCGGGGTGTGCGGCAAAGCGCCTGACGCGTGTCAGCCACCACTTCAGGTAATCGTGCCCGTCAGCTGACGGAGATTTTCTGAACACAAATTGCTAGGGCGGTCGCCGTCCCCTCTTCAGTCAGGAAGTGCCCCTCTTCACGGCGAGAACACAGGGCGACCTGAACTTGAAGCATCATCGGGGAGGCCTTGACTTGAGGACTCTTTTTCTTCCCTACTGTCAGTAGAACAGCTGTTCAAAAAGGTCCCGGGAGTTTCAAAGGCAGCTAACCCCTGGGTTCCCCTCAAGAGAGCTCAAAAGACAGGGGGGATCTAAAAATAAACGGCTACAATGAAATAACCTGGAGAGAACCATTTGTAACTGGAAGCTGGTCTGTACCTCGTAGTTACTCTCACTGTTCTCTCAGGCAAGGGAGGGTGTTTTCTTCAAGTTAAAAATCAGACAGAATTCCTCTCAGAAAACGGCTTACTTACTGTTTCTTCTCATTCATTTCCCAGGCATCAAGTATTCGTTCTATTAACTGACATTTTTGAAAAAGCTGAATAAAAAGGAATATTCCAGTTAACATTTATGTAAATAATGTCAAAGCATCAAAGTTCTAAAGTGAAACAGAACCCTCCTCAAATAGAACAGTGACATGTTATCACCCAGCAAGCTGTGAATTACCGGCTAACTCATCTGCAACGTGGTAACGGATTCACGCAAGGCCCTCAGACAAACGCTACGGGGATCGAGACGGGAGCCAGGCCTCCAGCGCTGTAGCTGCTGGGGAACAGCGACACTGCGGGTGCCGCTGCATTGAGTAGCTGACCTAAAGCAAAGCCAGGTTTCATGAGCCATGAAAACTGGCTGATAAATTCAAAAGAAGAAGGAAGACTACACCCTGGCAAAAATCTCTCGGAATCCGCAGCAATCCCTGTGCTTTCGAAGCCCGGGCCACGCCCGCTTCCGCACCCGCTGCCATCGCTGTCGGGATGCGAGATGCAGTTGCACCCGAGGTCATGGTCTTTCCCTTCGACCTGGTTGAGCCAGCTTCTCCCACGTCCCCGGTTTGCGAGTAACCCAGCGTGAGCTAGAAAACTTCGTACAACCACAGAACTTCAGAGCAAGAAGAAATCTGAAGACTGACTTAGTGAAATCACCTCGTAGGTAACAAAAGGAAACAGGGCCACAGAAACGTTTCGCTCGTCACTGCACGCAGCCCACTCCTGCCAACCTTCACTCATGTGTTTAGCCTACAAATTAAAACTGGCAAGCCGGGGCGCCTGTGTGGCTCAGTCCGTTGACTCCTGATTCTGGTTCAGGTCATGATCTCACGGTTCGAGAGTTTGAGCCCCGAGTCAGGCTCGGCGTTGGCAGCGTAGAGCCTGCTTGGGATTCTCTCCCTCCCCGTTCTCTCTGCCCCTTCCCTGCTTGCACACTCTCTCAAAACAAGTAAGCACACTTAAAAAATTTAGAATTGGTAAGCCAAACAACTGGTCAAACGCTTTCTGCAGACTTTAAAACAAGAGAGTTAACTATCTGGACTCTGAAATTACCTCCCTGCCCTTCGACTAATTCACTTCACACTTATCAGGAGCAGCAGAAAAGAGACACCAGTAAGCTTACGTGTTTCAGTAACAAATTGTCACCGGCGGAGTCTTGATCGGTAATGGTGTTATTTTCTGTATTTTCAAAAGGACTTGCAAGAATCAGTGCGATACAAATTTCCACTTGAGTATGTAAAAAGTTATTCCACGTATATTTGAAGAACATGTCCTACAAAAAAGAAAAAGCAATGCTTGTTTTTATTCGGTTGCCTCAATGTTGAAAGCCGCTGCTCTAACACACTTCCCAAAGAGTGACTTAATAAAGTGGAAATGATATGTTCTTAGTTCAACAGGACTATTTAAAAGGAAAACAAGTTTACTTCAAAGGGCTTGAAATGCCACTACGTACACTGAAGAGCATGATACCTGCTCATTCAACATGCCACCAATTGCATGGAATCTAGTAGAAAACAGCAGCAAACATAGGAAAACAACAGTAAGCTTCTGAAAGAGAAGATCTTTTTACATTTTCAAGGCAACTAACACAGGCATTAAGTTCAGTAAGCATCCGATAACTTTTAAAGAAATGTTTAAGAATTTTATTTTGAGTCAACAAACCTGTACTGATGGCTTTTGTGCAGGGCACAGTGCTAGAGGCCATACAGGAGACAGGGACAGACAAAAAGATGGTCTCCAATCTCAGGGTGCTCACACCTTAACAAAGAATAAGCACTCAGGCATTTGAAACTCATGGAACTATTAGCGAATGGAGTAAAACAAGAGAGGTCTGGGAAGCAGTGACGTGTGGACCTCCAGAAAGCACACGGGTTTCCCAGATTGCTCGAGAAGCTGACAGTATCACAAAAAGGAAAGACAATTCCTACAAACACAAAATCCATCATGCATACACATATTCAGGACATGCTTTGAGTCTGGCTACCTCAACTCAAAACCAGGTAACGATTCATGACCCATTTAGAAGTTTTATCAAATTTGCTGTGCTTCAAAAGTAGTCGGGTACTTACTATCAGTAAGATCAGAGGCTAGTGACTGACGACTTCAGGGACAGGAGTAGAAACTTATGTTGCTATAGTTTCATACACCAGCCAGAGGGTGGGCAAAAACTGTCCCCAGACAGCAGCGGTCTGTCACCAAAGAGACTGTGGCTCTGTAACGTTTTATCCACTCCAACGTGTTCCTGCTCTCTATTCCTACACTGTCATCATTCTACCCAAAGCTGAAACGCAGCTAAAAATACTTAGTGACATCAGGTGGCGTAACAGTGTGGCTGACAAAGCCCACGTCGGTTTGAAACTGGATGTGAATTCAAATCTTGGTCCCACCACTTATGAGCCATAGAATGTGTCCCGTCTCTGGGCAAGATGTGAAAAGCGGACCCTCTCTCTCGCACAGGCATTTACACCCAGCACCACATGAGAAATGGAAGGAAGTGCAAAGAGTGTGCAAAAAGCCCAAACTTCCCCTTGTGCACGGCAAGGCCAGATGGCTCATGAAACCCGCCAAGTGTTAACCCCGTGCCTTCTATGCCCTGGGGTGGCAGGACAGACAGAGCAGGCAGGGGCACCAGAGCTGGGCCTGGGGATTCTAAGCACAAACCTTGGAACTGGGGAACCCGAGGGTCAAGGGAGTCCAGATGATTCCTGGGCTCTCCCTTTCCCCTTCCACCAACCACAGACTATAGTTGTGTCAGGGAAGAATCTGGACTCAACTTAAAAGACCACCTATCTGTCAGGGGAGAGAAGATAAACACTTGTCCCTTTGCTAATTACAAACGGAACACGGTGCTGTAACCAGCAGTCGTTTCTAGCTAACAGCTCCCCCGAGGGACAGGACTGCTCGACCACCTGTGCCAGACTGAGATTCTGGAGGGAGAGTGGGTCTTAATCATCTATGAAATCTCTACTATACTTCTTTACACGCAGCAATAATAAATACTGAAAACTTAAAAACTGACGATAAACTCAAGGCAAAAACTACATAAAAGACCATTTGTGCTCAGAACCAGGAAGTCACTGACAGACTGTAAACGCATAAGGTTTTTCACTTGTGCGAGTTGTAGGTCTACAAAACATCAAGGGCAAATTAAATGACCTTTTGGGGGAAATCTTACCAATATGACCCCGACGCTATTCAGCTCCATAAGGTCCCCGTTGATACTGCTGGTATTTGTCTGCAGGAGGCTGGATATCAACCTGATCACATTCAGTCGGGTGTTGCCCACGGGAGGGTCCAGCACACCCCACGTAGTTTTCATCACGCTTTTCTGAGGAGGAAAAAGCTTTCCAATTAAATCCAGCTCAGTAAACAAGCAAAAGGGTGGAGGGGTACGGGCGAATATGCACGCCACGTAAACTCCCCCTGCAAACACTGGGGCCTGAATCCTCCGTCTGACGGAAAACCCAAAGCCACTTTTGCCATCTTGAAGATACGATGAAATAACCAAGAGGGGGGGAAAATTGAGTCATTTCCCTGGACTGTACACTTTTTAAGAAACTGAGTATCCCCCTGCTTCGACAACGCAAAGTGCCGCAGGAAGATCGCAGAACGCTGCACTCAGGGGGAAAAGGGTGAGACATTCCAAACCTGGCCAGAAATCTCGAAACTAAGACATGTGACGGGTGGTTTTGGAACACAGTCCCCAATCTTTGCAAAATCCGAGAACGAGGCAAGCTCAAAAGCTGTCCCTGGGTCACAACCTTGAAAGAGGATCAACTTCGAACCTGTACCTGCCCATAAAAGGGAGTCTCTACACTTTGAATCACAAGAGACAGACACAGGACACTTGGGACTTTCACGAATCCCACAGGAAAGGGTGGCGAATCCTCAGCCGGCAGTGAGGCCGCCCTTTCCCCACGTCCCGCGCCGCGCCTCATACCCCCCTGCTCCTCTCAAGGCTGCGGGGAACTAGAAGCTTCAGCCTCTTCCTCCAGCTGAGGTAGCTCTAAGTAACGACACGTTAAAACCTTCAAGGGTCTAACTCACGCCGCATCCTCTACTAAAACCACGTACAAGCTGACCTCCTGGACTCCTAGCAGTGACAGAGCGGAGTTCAAACGGTGCCTTCCTGTCCATGCAGAGAGGAGACGCTGCCTTCCTGTCCATGCAGAGAGGAGACAGGCAGGCCAGCAAAGACGCGGGTGGGGAACTTCCTCATACGTCCTCCTTCCCCCACCTCCCATTCCCACCTGGAATATTCTCTCTGCTTCTCCTACTAAATCAATCCCTTCTTTTTCTTTCCTGACTCTGTTTCTTCCCTACGTGTGCCACGAGGGACGCTGCTGGCCGGAATGGTTAAACAGGGGCACAGGCGCTCTCCCCGAGGGTGAACGCCGAGCACTCCGGCCCGCACCCAGCGCTGGCCGGACGCGTAAGACACGACTCGGGCAGGGACCCTGCCTGCTAAGTGGTGGCGTCAGCCGTCTGAAGAGACCGTCTGGAAGCTGAACTAGACTCCCTGCGTCGTGGACGTAAATAATCGTGTTCCCCTCCACAAAACGCCGAAATACACAGAAAGCACCTAATGCAGAAGGGAGAAAGTAGCGCCTTCGGATTCCCAGGGCCTGGCACGGTGGATGCCACGAGACACGCATGACGGCTAGGCCGCTGGGTGCGAGGACACAGGGCAGGAGGAAAAAGGAAAGCGGCAGCACTGGGGTGGGCAGGGGACCTCCCGGACCGGACTCTCCCACAGAGATTCCCAAAGGAAGAGCCTCTTACCCTCACCTAGTTCTCTGCTGCGGGAGAACAGCACTCGTGGCCCACAGACGGCTCTCCTCTACCGGGCCTCGGGGTGTGTGACTCGTGCTCTCAGCGGACCGCCCGAGTGAAGTCCCTGCTGGCTTAGCACGCGGAGGCCCCCGGCGGGAAAACGAGCGGAGCCACGCTGCGCCGAGCACTCCTCAAATAAGACATCTACCCATCAGACTGATACGCCACTCCAGCTCGGATTAAGGCAACTCAGCCTCAAAGATCAGTTCCTAAAGGAGGAACTTAACCTCAAAGCTGGGAAAATGACAGGCCACAAGGACTGCTGGATTGGCAAAGAAGCCCCCAGAATTTATAGAAAAAAAGCACAAAAAGCTGAGTATCCTAAGTAGATAAATACTCTGCTTCATTTCAATTCTACCCCATCCACCAGTGTAGACACTACATATATATATATAGATAAAAGCTGTAACTCGCTTAAAACTAAAACCTCGCTTAACAGCAGTACAGACGATCGGAAGGGCTAGCTTGTGTGTGCTGTTCACAGCCGGTTCCATTTCCCACAAGGTTCATGTGCTTTCTAAGCACTATTTAAACCAAGTCACTGACCCGGCCAGCCGTGAAGATAGCTGCCCTACCTTGGGTGGCTCAAGCAGGAGTTCGTGAAAAGATCCAAGTCTTCCTCGGATAGCTTCTAGAACACTCTTGTTGACCGAACAAGCTGAATGACTCATGCCTGGTGGGCAGATCTCTATATGGCCTTCAAATCTTGAAACAGAGCAAGGTAATTTTGTTATAATTTCAAAACAAATCAATTAAGGTGCTCCTTATCAGTATGTAGGTAGATACAGAACAGCTATACAAATATGATTATATCAACATTTCTGGAAGGATGGGAAGAAGGTGTAATAAAACCTCTCCGGGGACAGCAACATGATCGGAAATCCAATGGCCTACAGTTGTCAGGAGAGAAATCACATGCGATTTCCTCCCATTCCCCCACACCTTCCAGCTCCGTATACCTATAATCCTAATAGCAGGTCTCTACCAGGAAATCTGGGAAACAAAAGGAGATCAGGTCCCTGAATTATAGGCCATACCATACCGTGTGCCATTTTGGGACACTGCTAATCACCAGGCCTGCGTCGGTCCCATTACAGTTTTTCTTAGGTAGCCAACACTGTTTCCGACTTACAAAGCCTAAGTTGCTCGTGTACGTGAAGCTCAAACTATACTCATTACAGGAGAGGCTAACCGACGAGTAGAACGAGCCATCGGAATCTCAATCGGTGTTAGTGATCACATGGGAAAAGGGGCCCCCAAGGACATCAGGAGGGGAAGGGCCTAAAAACGTGGGCATGAATTTCAAATGACAGGACAGACCTGGAAGTGGTGTGTCAGTAGTGTGACGTCAGCTGGTCATCAGTGCAAACTGGTGGTTGACCACGCAGCTGCCGAGCCCCAGCCCTGGTTTTTCACTCCCCGATTGTGCGTGCTACTGTGGACACTGGGAGCCTCTGCAGTGTCTCCCCCAGGCCTGCCGTGAGGGTCACGCTCGCGCAGAGGACCGAGGATGCCGCCTGGCGCACAGCTAGCACCCGGAGAGCAGCCTCGCTGTCATGTGAAAGCCTTCCACACACGTACGCGCTAACTCAGAGCTGCTGTAACGGTATTTAGCCATTTTCCAGTCTGAGGACACTTTGGGTTGTTTACGGTTTTGTGTGATTATGAATAAAGGTGATGCAAACCCTCACAATTTTGTGTCGCACAGTTTTCATTTTACTTGGGTAAACATCTAAGACATTGCTGGATGGTACAACAAATGTCTGTTTAACTCTGGAAAAGCTGCCAAACGTTTTCAGAAACCGGTCGTCTGACTTTGCATTCCCAAGAGTAACTTGTGAGCCCTCCAGGTGGCTCTCCACTGTCGCAAGCATGGAGTACTGTCTATTTTGTGGTCTGGCTTAGCTGTGTAGGAGGCTGAAAGGTGGCCTCCCAAAACATAAGTCTACACCCTATTCCCCAGGGCCTGTGAATGTTACCTTATTTGAATGTAATCAATTAAGGATCCTGAGAGGAGATTAGATTATCTGGGTAGCCCCTAAATGACATTCCAGGTGTCCTTATAAAGGACACAATGGGGCACCTGGGTGGCTCGGTCAGTTGAGCATCCGACTTCGGCTCAGGTCATGATCTCGCGGCTTATGAGTTCGGGCCCCGCGTCGGACTCTGGGCTGACAGCTCGGAGCCTGGAGCCTGCTTCGAGATCTGTCTCCCTCTCTCTCTGCCCCTCCCCTGCTCACGTCCTGGCTCTGTCTCTCAAAAAAAAAATAAATGTTTAAACAAAAATTTTTTTAAAGAAGCACAATGGCACACAGAGAAGGGGATGTGAAGCTGAAGGAGGCAGGTGACCACAAGCCCAAAGATGCCAACAGCCACCAGAAGGTGGAAGAGGCTAAGGAGGAGTCTCGGCTAGTGTCCCTGGATGCAGTGCGGCACTGCTGACACCCTGAACTTGGGCTTCCAGCATTCATTGGGACGCAGTGGTGTCTGCTGGTTTAAGCCCGTTTGTGGCTTTGTTACAACAGTTTGTTACAGCAGACACAGGAAACAAATACAATTTGTTCAAAAGGTACGTAATGGTATTTCAATGTGGTTTTAACTTGAATTTCAGTACTGACAAATGATGGGCATTTTTATATTTATTTGCTACACAAATATATTTTATTCATTAAGTGTCTGCTCAAATCTTTTGATCTTAAGAAACTGGACTGTTTTTCTTATTACTGAAGTTTTGAATATTCGTTATATAGCTGGATATAGTTCTTGCTCAGACACATGATTTGTAAATATTCTTTGACAGTGTGTGGCCTGTCTTTTTATTTCCTAAGTAGGCTCTACACCCAGCATGGAGCCCGACACGGGGCTCCAACTCACAACCCTGAGGTCGCTTGTTGATTTCTACAAACACTCCTGCTTGGATTTTGATTGGAACTACATGGGCACTTCAGATCAGATCAGTCTGGGGAGAGCTGACATCTCAACAATATTGAGTTTTCTAATCCATGAACACAGTATCTCTTTCCATTTATTTTTTTTCAATTTTTTTTTTTCAACGTTTATTTATTTTTGGGACAGAGAGAGACAGAGCATGAACGGGGGAGGGTCAGAGAGAGAGGGAGACACAGAATCTGAAACAGGCTCCAGGCTCTGAGCCATCAGCCCAGAGCCCGACGCGGGGCTCGAACTCACGGACCGCGAGATCGTGACCTGGCTGAAGTCGGACGCTTAACCGACTGTGCCACCCAGGCGCCCCATCTCTTTCCATTTAGATTGTCTTTGATTTCATCAATATGGAATGATTTTCAGCATTAAATCCTACACACACTTTATAAACAGGTATACATTTAAGTACTTTCTTTTTTCTATGTAAATATTTCATAAAAATTCCAAATTCCAGTTGTTTGTTGCCATGAGAAAGAAATCCAACTAACTTTTGAATACTGACCTGATGATGTCTTGCAATTATACATACATATATATATATATATATATATATATATATATATATATATATATAAAGTTTATTTGTTAGTCCTCGGAGGGGTAGTTTCGGGGTTTGCTTGTTTTGTTGTTTTTGTTTTTTCTTGTATTCTTTCGTATTCTCTGTGAAGACAATCCTGGCATCTGCACACTGATTCAGTTTATACCTTCCTTTCCAATCTGGATGCCATTTCTTTCTTTCCTGCCTTACTACACTGGCTGGCACTCAGGAGGCTGAATACGACTGGTAATGAATATCCTTGCCACGTTCCTTGATATCAGGGGCTTATCATTTCAGTCTCTGACCATTAAGAATGGTATTGGCTACAGATTTTGTTTTAAGGGGGCCTTATCAGTTTCCAAGGTCCTTTCTATTACTAATTTATTGAGAGGTTTTTATCATAAAGGGATTTATTGAGATGACTACATGGTTTTTCTTCTTTTATCTGTTAGTATCACTGTTTGATTTTTTATTAAGACTTTAATCTCACAGTTTTAAAGTTCACAGCAAAGTGGAGGGGAAAGTACAGGGACGGTCCATGTGCCCTCCACCCCCTTATGTGCAAGCCTCCCCCATTATCAGCATCCCTACCCCCAGAATGGTATATCCATTTCGATCAATGAACCTACACTGACACAACATAAGCACCACAGGTCTAGAGTTTACCATCACAGTTCATTCTTGGTGTTGTGCATTCCAGGGATTTACATAAATACATGACGACACATATCCGTCATGATGGCACCACACTATTTTCACTGCCCCGAGAGTCCCCTGCGCTCTACCCACCCATCCATCTCCCCACCGCCAACCCCTGATTGTTGTCTCCACAGCTCTGCCTTTTCCCGAATGTCACACGGCTGGAATCATACAGTATGTAGACTTTGCCTTGGCTCCCTTCACTTAGTAACATTTAAGGTTCTTTCATGTCTTTTCGAGGCTTGACAGCTCATTCTTTTTAGCACTGGGTAATATCTGTTTGGTTATACCGCCGTTTATTTATCCACTCATCTACTGAAGGACATCTTGGTTGCTTCCAAGTTTTGACAAGTGTGGATAAAGCTGCCATAAACATCCGTGTGCAGGTCTGTGTGTGAACATCAGTTTTCAACTCCTTTGGGTAAATACCATAATTGCCGGATTATATTTAGTTTCGTAAGAAACTGTCAAACTGTCTTCTGCAGTGGCTGTATCATTTTGTGTTCCCACCAGCCACAAATAAGAGTTCCTATCGCTCTACCATTTTGTCTGCATTTGGTCATTATCACCGATTATATATATGTATGTATGTATGTGTGTGTGTGTACACACACACACACACACACACACACACACACACACATATTCTGCGAGAGAGAGCGCATGAACGGAGGGGAGGGGAGGAGAATACAGTATCTCAAGCAGGCTTCACATTCAGCAGAGTCCAACGTGGGGCTCAATCCCATGACTCTGGGATCATGACCTGAGCCGAAATCAAGAGTTGGATGCTCAACTGACTGAGCCCCCCAAGCACCCCACACTGATTGATTTTTGAAGGATGAATGAGCCTTGTGTTCCCAAGATAAGCGTAGTTGGTTATGACATGCTATCTTTTTAATATATTGCTGTATTTAATTTGCTAATATTTTCTTAAGGAACTCTACATCTAAGTTCTTGTGGAATCTTGTTAGTTTTTCTTTTCGTCTAGTTTCAAAGTAAGGATGGCCTCATAAAATGAGCTGGAAAATGTCCTTTCCCCTGTATTTTTGTAGAGTCCTTAGATCTTCGGTGGAATTCAGCAGTGAAGCGAATCTGGGCCAGGAATTTTCTTTGCCGGAAGCTTTTAAATAGGAATTAAACTTCTTCAAAAGATCTAAGACCATCACGCTAGCTATTACTTTCCGGAGTGAGCTCTGGTGGTACTTCCTTAAGAAAGCTGTCCGCGGCCTTTAAACTGTTGGAACCGTTTGCCGAGTGTTCACAGTGTTCTGTTACTCTTCTAATGTCTGTGGGGAAGGCAATTATGTCCCCTCTTTTACTCCTGTGATTTATAATATGTATCTTTTCTACATTTTCTTAATCTGAGCACAGATGTATTCGTTTCATCAATCTTTTTAAAGAAAGGGCTTTTAAGTTTCACTGGTTCTTTGCATTATTTCTCTCTTCTCAATCTCTTCGATTTCTGCTCTCATCTTTATTATTTCCTTCCTGCTTTGCTCTGGGTTTCATTTGCTCTTCCTTGACTAGTTTTTCTTTTTTTAAGCATTTACTTAAAATGAGAGAAAAAAAAAGAGAGAGAGAGAGCGTTGGGGGGGGCGGGGGGTGGACACAGAATCTGAAGCAGGCTCCAGGCTGTCAGCACAGAGCCCGACACGAGGCTCGAACCCACAAACCGTGAGACCATGACCTGAGCCGAAGTCAGATGCTCAACCGACTGAGCCACCCAGGGGCCCCCTTCTTTTACTAGTTTCTTAAGGTAGTAGATCATTGGCACAAAACTTTGTCTTTCTTGATGTAAACATTTAAGGGGTGCCTGGGTGGCTCAGTCAACTGAGCGTCCGACTCTTGACTTCGGCTCAGGTCATGATCCCGGGGTTGTGGGATCAAGCCCCATGTTGGGCTCTGCATGGAGCGTGGAGTCTGCCAGAGATTCTCTCTCCCTCCCTCCCTCCTTCTCTGCCCTTCCCTGGCTAGTGCACATGCAAATGCTCTCTCCTTAAGAAAAAAGGGAGAGGGAGGGAATGGAATGGAATGGAATGGAATGGAATGGAATGGAATGGAATGGAATGGAATGGAAGAGGGGGAGGGGGGAGGGGGAGGGGAGAGGGAAGGAAGGGAGGGAAGGGAGGGAAGGGAGGGAAGGGGAAGGGGAAGGGGAAGGGGAAGGGAGGAGGGAAGGAGGGGAAGGAAGGGAAGGAGGGGAAGGAAGGGAAGGAAGGAAGGGAAGGAAGGAAGGGAGGGAAGGGGAGGGAGGGGAGGAAGGAAAGGAAAAGGAAAAGGAAAGGAAAAGGAAAAGGAAAAGGAAAAGGAAAAGGAAAAGGAAAAGGAAAGGAAGGGTCTTGCTTCGTTTCCAAATATCTGGGGATGTTCCAGCAATCTTAAACCCATTATGGTTGGAATAAATACTATGTATAATTAGATCATTTTAATTTGTTACGGTTTTGTGCTGAGCATCTGGTCTATCCTGATAAAAGTTCCGTGTGCACTTGGAAAGACTGCGCGCCCTGACGTGGCTGGGGGAAGGCTCTGCAAGTGTCACCTGGGTCACGCGGGCTGCTACTGCTGTTCCAGTCTTCCGTGTTGTCACTGGGTTTCTGTCTAAATGCTGTGTCAATTCCTTTTAGAACTGTTTCACATTTACAGAAAAACTGCCAGGGTAACACAGACCGTCCCCACACAACCCAAACCCAGTGTCCCGTTATCAGTATCTTACAACATTATTAACACATTTGTCACAATTAATACGTCAGTGTTGACACACAACATCCATCCTTTATTCAGATTTCCTCGGTTTTACCTAAGGTCCCTCCTTCGTTTAAGAATCCCGTCCAAGACACCACACCTTATTTACTTGTCCTGTCTCCTCAGGCTCCTCTTGGCTGGGACGGTTACTCGGACCTTACTGGGTAGGTATCCTGCAGTCCCTTCACCGGAGTCTGTCTCATGTTCTCCTCGTGACCGCGGGGCCTCTGAGAGGAAGCCCGCACAGGGAAAACGTCACTTCCGTGACGCCACAAGAGCACAGACTGTCAACACAACTTGTCACCGGCTGCCACTTTGATTATCTGGCCCAGGAAGTGTTTGCCAGAGTCGCTGTCAAGGTGCTCTTTTTATTGTCTTTCCACACAGAACTCTCTGGAGTGAAGCCATGGTGCGCGGTCTACGCACGAGAGCGGGCAGTCTTGTTCTTCCTCCTTGAGGGGGGTGTATCCACATGAACTCCGTGCAACTCTTCTGCAGGGGAGACGTGTCTCTGCTCTTCTGTTTATTGGTATCAGTATGAACTATCGGAAACATTCTACTCTGGGTTAGAAGACGACGCCTTGTGCCGTTGTGGGGGGTGTTGACTGGGCCAATCGGCTTTGGCCAAGGAAAGCTCTGGGTGTCAGTTGGCCCAGTGCTCTTCTGACCTAACCCCGGCCACTTACACCGTGGGGTTCTGCAGGGTTTTCTGTACTTCCTAATTTTTACCTGACACGATGCTCCAGACTCCTCCTGCCCTACCTGTAGAACCAGCCACTTCTCCCAGGAGCCCCGGTTCCTTTCCCTGGAGACTGGTGTGAGGGACCGAGATCTGGCCACCGGTCCTTGTTCCCAGCGGCGGGTCACTCCTAGGCCCTTGCAGCTCACAAAGCAAGTCTTTTTGGTTCACCTCTTCACGGTCAGTGTGGGTGATTTCTAACGTCCTAGAGATTCCTTCTTTGACTGCGTCCAACTTCACCAGTAAGCCCCGAGGCCTTCTTCATCTCTGCTGCGGGCCTCAGCTCCAGCACTGTCCGTGTGATGTTCTCTCTCCGCTAAAGTCCCTCACCTGCTTGCGCTTGTCCATTTTCCCCACAGGCCGCTGGCATACTAATCAGAGTTATTTTAAATTCCCTGGCAGACAGTTCCAGCATTTTTAAATCTCGGTCTGTTGACTACTCCTGCTCTTGAGTTTTCGGGGTTTTTTAATCTTGCTCGTCTTATAATTTTTCGTGGAAAGGTGGGCAAGTCGCGTCGGTCAGTAAGCACTATTTGTTTCTAGAACACACACCCCTTTCTCTCCAGGCCCTCAAGGCGGGGTTCACCTCCCCCTCCAGTCAGCGGCTGGCCTAGGTCTCGGTTCTGCTGCTGCCGTGACCTCAGCCCGCTCCAGACTTCAGGTGTGTGTCCCCTTACTTCGTGTTTACAGTTAGGGCTGGTTCGCCAAGGTCTTCCCCCCGTCACTCTTTAACTCGGTCTTTGGAGGTTCTACCCTTTAAGCTTGCTCCTGTGCCCGCAGGGTATCCTTCCACACTGGCCTCTCCTGCCCCATCAGCCCAGGGAACCGGGACTGCCGATGGGGAAAATGTTGTTTTGGTTTAGCCTGTCTTAGGCAGCTGACAGGTCCTTAGGTCTCACTGACCTCGCTTCAGTGCGAGGGGAACTCTAATGGTCGGGGCCCATAATGCGTCCCCACCTGTCTTGTGGGCTAGAGGGTTTTTGGCGGTTCCTTCTGCCTACTAAAATGGTCTCCAGCTGTGTCTTTGAGGCTAGAGCGTGTCCTTAGTAGCCAAAGAGCTTCGCTCAGCAGGAGAGAGGGTAGAGGAGGATCACGGAGGGGGATCGTGCATTCTGCCCAAAGGCCGCTGCTCTGGTTCCTCGCGCCCGGGGCAAAGCGGAGTGTTCTCTCGTCTGCCCAGCTCTGCCTGCCTCGGCCGCTGCCACCGCCACCGCCACCGTGGCTCCCCGGGGAAGGGCCTGCAGGTGTATGCAAATTACCCTGTGCCTACAGCTCTGAGGTTTCTCGGCCCTGCTTGCCCCCTAGGGAGCTTCGGCAGTGTCACAGCCTACTACTCTACATTTATGGAAAATGTATCTGAACTATAATCTATCACGATGAGAAAAACTGTGAGCGCACCTCAGTTCCTTGGTGTAAGACAAGAACCGACATACATACTAACTTACCCCATCTCGTGTCTTAAGTTTTATTAAAATAATCTAAAATTCATTGTTTTCCCCAACACGTGACTTATTCAATGATTCTTTCTTAAAAGTTAACCTTCACATTCATGTTAATAATGCTCACCCCGCCCCCCATCCATTTCATTTATCATCAATTTTACCAATATTATCCCTTCGAGTTCTTTATTCTAACTTATTTTCCGTCGGTTTCGGCAAAGTACAATCTTCACAAAATGTACCCCCTGAACAGAAACCAGATGGGCACACTGAGGTCACAGAGGCTTTAAAATGGCTCTCCCGCCCCCACACACCAGCAACGGCGCGTCAGGGTCGCAGTCCTGCCCTGCTTTCCGGTATCCAGTTACAATACCCATGGAAGATCTATTCACATGCACAGAGAACAGGCCTGGCAATCCGATCCGCTTTGTAGTTGACCCACGACTTCTTAGCCAGATACCTTCAGGATTTATCCTTTCTTCCTGGGATTCAGAAAGCTCATCAGGAAAAGGCTAGAATCTGAGCCCTCCCCCCCTAATATTTAATCTTGTTTAGTATTTGATAAACCTTTCTGATTTGAAGACAAGTTCCTTCTGGTCAGAACTTTCCTCCTCTTACTGGGGTATCTCCTCTGTCTGCTTTAGGCTGCACAGCGGTGTGGTTCTTCTCTTCCATACACAAAGATGCATCCTTGTTCTCAGAAGTAGCCTTCTCAAGGCAGGGCAGCTGGTCTAAGCCACCAACACCGCTTCAGGTGCTTCCAGACCATTTTCAGAGATGGTGCCACCACCGTGAGGCAGAACCAGCAGGATGACAGTCCCGCGCCACTTGACTGACACCTGAAAAGTTGCCGGTTACGTGACTTGAAACAGAATTTACAGAAGACACGGTCAAAGCTGCAGACGCAATCTCCAAATTACAAGGCATTTGAAGCAGGGTTGCCAGACTGCCCTTCCCCGACCGCTAACCAAGAACTCAACAGACCAGGACAAGAGATCAGGTATCTGGGAAGCAGAATGGCTGTCCTCACTACTTTGCTAGAAACCAAAATTACATCGTTAGAAACACATCCAGAAACGCTGGACGGCCGAGATTTTCATCTGCTGACGGCAGCCCTTTTCTGTCCTCTTCATGCCCTCTGGTTTACCGGATAAATCCAACAGCGAGTGAGAAAACACAAACTCTAATCTCTAAACCACATATTCCTGCAATGCTTACGGATACGTACCTCTTCTCATGCTCCAGGGAACCATCAGAAAACGCTGATGATCACCAAGCGAATTAGCCAGCAGTGGACATAAACTGAAGAATGACACGACGAACACAAATGGCTGGCCCGGGACACACACTTGGGGGAAGCACACCACATTTCTGGTTCTCACTTTGCTCAAATTTTGCCATAAAGGCCTCAAGCCACCTGCCCATCCATTTTAAAACAGCCTCACCAGCTGCAGTGGCCTCACATGTGAAACCCCCAAAGGCTCAATGTGAAGCCTCAAGCTAGCACGAGGAGGAAAGAATCACAAGACAGAAAGTCCCTGAACCGCTGCGTGGAGGAGAGAGAGCTGCCCACCGACCAGGAGAACACCTCTTTTCCATTTTCATATTTAGGAAAGAAGCCTCTCCGCTGTGACGCGTTTTATGACAGCACTTACAGCAACGTTTTCATAACTGTTACAAATACCCAGACGCTGCCCATAAACAGCGTCACCAAACCATATCCCTACCTACCACATTCACATAAAACTAACTTACAGTTTATGTGGTGGAAAAAGATTCGGCACCTGCAATTCAAGGGCATGATGTTGCACTTTATCAACCAACGACTCTGCACTTTTAGGAAATCTAAAAGCACGACAACATGGCTCGTTGCTGTAGGACAAAAGGAAAGCTTACGTTGGTCGCCGTGTCTCAAGTAAAGTCAGCAATATCTGGATTGCACTGACGATGGCTGATTCATTTTTCTCCTTGTGGAAAATATTTGATAGAAGCTGTTCTATAATTTCTTGCCTGGGGAGACAAACCAACAGTCAAGTGCTAACCGTAACATCATTTAACAGTAACGTCAGAGAAAAAAAATCACGCTACCGGTAAGGTAAGTATCCGTTTTACTTAATGTTTTATTTTTAATACATTTATTAGAGCACACAAGTGATCCTGCTTATTAGAAATGCAACTCTCCCACATACACTTTCCTACTCGCCCCACCCCGCCGCCTCAGCAGAATTACCTGGGCCCTGCTGGCCTTTGCCAATCTTGCCGAGAGCCAACAAATACTTCAAGATTGGCGGGCACCTCCCACTGAGACCAGGGTGGTGGCGGTGGTAGCTGTGGGTGGTAATAAGATTTGGAACTCTATGCCCCACAAAAGAAGGGTAATTTTTCAAAAAGGTAAATAGAACCCACAAGCGTTTTCCCACAAAGGCACTGATGTATAATTAACTAAGATCTGAAACAGGTAAAAGACAAGATCAATTGTTGCATTTTACCCTCTAATTAAAATCTGGTAAATCAAAGTAACACGGTAGCAATGAAATGGATCTGACTGAACTACTGCCCAAAAAGTATTCTCTGCGGGCTGGCTCTTCCCATTACATATTCAAGGTCATGATCAATGTAAAACACAAGGGTAACTTGTTAGGTAAACTTACATGGGTGTTCTCAAGGAAAAATCTCAGTTTCTCAGGATCTCAGTATTTCCGAATCCAAGTGAATTAGAACTGGGGTCTCCCGTACAATGGGGCCTACAGCTGGGGAGCCCCCGCTGCATACCCAGCGGAGACGCCAGTCATGCGGAGGACAGCTGGGCCCGCCGCAGCCCAACACTGCCGCCCTCTCCAGGCTAGGGCAGCAAGCAGGAGAATCTCCTTTTATTTGGGGGAAGCAAATACAACTGGTACCTAACTTCAGAGGACCCCCTTGCTGGAAGGAGCTCTCACACACTCCCAGACCAGCACTGAAACCCCTTGTGAGACCTTGGCCCAAAACAGCACCGTAAACGCTACTCAACGCATGGCAGTCCAGAGAATAAATACTAGGTTTGGGCTTGAGCTCTGGAAAACAGACAGCTTTTTCACAGTAAATATGTCTATTCTTCAAATAGCAGCCTCACCCCAGGTAGAGGAGTATGGACACGGCGACCAACTATAGATGTCCACCTTCTCGTTCAAGTGATGTTCTTACTTAGCAGCTTGAAACCACAATAGACAGGGGTGCCTGGGGGGGCTCAGTGGGTTAAGCATCCGACTTCGATTCAGGTCACGATCTCACGGTTCGTGGGTTTGAGCCCTGCATCGGGCTCTGTGCTGACGGCTCAGAGTCTGGAGCCTGCTTCAGATGCTGTGTCTCCCTCTCTCTCTAGCCCTCCCCTGCTCGCTCGCTCTCACTCTCTCTCTCAAAAACAAATAAACGTTAAAATCGTAAAAAATATAATATTGCTATATTACGCCATAATTTATCAAACATAAACAGGTATTATACATTACTACCTGACAATATATCAACTATATACAAATGTTATTACGATTAGTAAGTTTACCAAGCCTGTAGAAGCCTTTGGTCACTGTGCATTTTCTTAATCAACAGACACTAAGAAACCACCATAACATGGGAGCATGTGTGATATTAAAAGGGGCTGGTTCTCATCTCAAGAAGAGTGTGGGAGGCGCTGTTATAGAGTAAGTCTCCCCACTGCTAAGTGCAGTGAAGATTTAACTCAGTGATAGCATGGGACTCCTGACTCCTCAAGTCCACGAATTTGAAGAAATTTACTCCAACTAATATTTAATGATGTCAATTCTGAGTATGTACCTGTATAATTCAATTTATAGCTGATCCAGGACTAAAGACACAGCTTGAACTCTAAGAGCTAGTCCATACACAGGCTTCATGGGTCAGATTCCACATTTGAGAGGGCTCTGGTGGCGCTGAAACTCCGTGATTAATGTTGGTCAGTCTGACATTCAAGGCGAACCTGCTGTCCCAGGTGGCCAGAGTCAACCACATGAGGCCACTGTACTCAAACTGCAATTAGTCTCAATTGATCTGTCCTAAGTGTAAAATATATGCTGGGTTTCCAAAACTTTGGGCAAAGAATGTAGAATACCTCAATAATTTTTTAAATGAGCAGATGTTCAAATATTTTATATCAATTAGATTAAATTATTATTACAATTAATTTCACCTTTTACTTGAATGTGGCTACTGGGTAATTTAAAATTACATCTTTTATTTCTGTTGGACAACTGCTGTCATGAACCACAGATTGTTGGTATTCAATATGTTTTTACCCTACTCAAATGGCAATTTGACGTGGTTCAACCTAATACTATGATTACTGGTATTTGAATGTGGAATGTCTTATATTTATAAAAAGAGTATGCATGCCATAAAGCCAAGAATAACGGAAATGGGATGGGTAAAATGACAGATCACTCAGGAACCAATAATCTGTTTCGCTCCCTCAGAGAATTAGTCAACTCCTTCCTAGTCAACAACACTCACTGGGAAAACACAACTCTGCTTCTCCGATGACAGACTAAAAAGGTTACGACGTCTCTAATTTGTTCCTTGCTCATCTCACACTTGCCAGGTAAGTAATACACACACACGCTTTATTTGAATAAAAGGACCTTCCAGGTAGCTAAGCCAAAAGAAGCCACATGAACGTCAACGTACAGAAGGATCGCAAGAGGACGGGCGAAGTCATCAGCGAGAACAAGAGCGGCCGTGCACTGAAGCAAGGCCGCCACGCGTCCCTCACAGCTAGCGGTGTGTGCACCCTCTCTACTTACTCATCTGACGGGCGGAAATGCCTGATTCTTCTTTATGCCAACAGCCTGCAGCCGTGTGGATGCAGGTCGAATGTATGCCCAAGCTTGATGGTAAGCATTCTTTCAGAAAATGTGTGAATCTACAGAAACTAATACCTACGGGTTGGCCATTCGCATATTTCGGAACAGCACAGCATCCTCAAGCTATCTTCCACCCAAACAGGAGACGGCTGCTCAAAGGCACGGTCTCAAAGCAAGGGCACGAGCAGTTCAAAGACACAGAACATATAGGGCTTGTGACCCTTCGATCAGGGCTGGTCAGGTTGCCCCTAGTCAGCTGCAAAGATATAGTAAACACTAAGAAGAGCTTCTAGTAAGAACCATGGACTAAAATGGGTCAAATTAGTTTGTGTATAAGACTCTCCACCAAAGACTTGTGGGGCAGTGACTACAGTTCTACTGCGGCCACCCCCTCTTATGATGGCTTTACAGAATTCTAGTTTACAACTACTTGAAAGTTGAAAGTCCACACACAAATGTCATTTATTCACCTTCTTACCCTGTGGGTCTCCGGCGGGCCCCACAGACAGCTGAGGTCAGATAAGCCGGCTCTCCTACCTTCTCACCCACCCGAGGGGACTTTGCAGGGACACGATTCCCACATAAGGAAGACTTACCGACACTCACAATGGTAACACGTCGAACAGCATCGATAAGAACAAAGAACAAGAACAGACTTTGAAACATACTTTTCTAGAGTGGCAAGCAGGGGATCTGGTTCTGAGCTGTTCTGGATCTGTAACATCTGGTCTCTGCTCAGGCGAACAATTTCACAAAGTGACTGTGAAGCATTTGAATGCCGCTAAAGGGAAAAAGTACAATTTTAACTATCAAACACGTCAAATGTCAAATTTATAATAAAACATTAGAGAAGAAAATGCTTAAGAAATAACACAAATTAACACTGGCCATAATAAGCTGCAGTGAACAGAAAGTCAAGCTCAAAAGAAGTCACATAGGTAAAGACACGAGCAATTTATTCTCCCAGGCTAATGAGCTCCATGTAACAACACTGCACGATACAGATTTCCATGTGTAGGGACATGTGATCAAAGTTCTGGCAAGGAAGAATTTCGACAAGTGAAAACTTGAAAAAAACACGTCCCCAAACACAGCTGACCTTTCAGCAACACGGGTTTGAACTGCACGAGTTCACTCACACGCGGATTTTCTTAATACAGTACCATACTCATGTAAGTATGCATTTTCTCTTCCTTAGGACTATCTTAACAACACTGTCTTTCCTCTAGCTTACTTTATTAGAAGAACGTGCACGGAACACATCCACAATCTATGTGCTAACTGACGGCTGACCGGATCGGCAAGGCTTATGGTCAATCGCAGGCTATCAGCAGTTAAGCGTCTGTGGAGTCCAAACTTTTACGTGGATTTTCGACTTTGTAGGGGGTTGGCATCCCTCGCCCCTGTGTTGTTCAAAGGTCAACTGTATGTACTCTTATTAGCATAGAAGCTCATAAATTAGCTTTTAAATTGGCACTGATTTAAAAAATAAAGACAGGGGTTCCTGGGTGGCTCAGTCGGTTAAGTGTCTGACTTTAGCTCAGGTCATGACCTCACTGGTGAGTCCCAGCCCCGTGTTGGGCCCCGGGCTGACACCATGGAGCCTGCTTCGGATTCTCTCTCCCTTTGTCCCCGCTCCCCACCGACTCGCGTGCAAGCACTCTCTGCCTCTCTCTCAAAAACACATGGACGTTAACCAAAAAAAAAAAAAAAAAAAGACAAAGCTTCCTGGAATATGCCAATGGGTAAGAAATACTGCATGTTCTCCTCGTGTGTGGTGTAACAGCCTGCCAGGAAAGGCCCGAAGTCCCAGCACCCGCGCGCATCACGTTCTGTGGCGCGCGACACGGGCGCGGTCGACAGCGATCCTCTGGCACAGATGACGACACGCACCAGGACAGCAAAATCCACCGACCAGAACTAGGAGCCTGACGTTTCCTTCACGAACACAAACGGTCAGTGCCATTTTAGCATATAATGTATCCCACAATACAGAACAGAAGTATCAACAGGACTGTCCAGAGGCAAAATTAACTTTCTTGCAAGGCAAGTAAAGAAGGTGTTAATGCCCCAAATGCTTTGTTCTTGAAAAAAGAAAAAAGAAAGCTGCAGAGCTGGGCTTCTCCTTTATCAGTTTCTCCCGAACCTCGCGGGCAGGTATAACTAACTTCCCGTTGAGTAATCAAGCTCTGCCGTTCGGGAACGTGAACCTGGCGAAAGGCAAGCCTCGTCCACGGACACATACTCCCCCCGAGTGGCACGGGCCGCGCTCCCCGTCACCTCTCTCCACGGCCCGCACTGGCCGCACCTGGGTCACACGGGAAGCGTGCTCGGGAAGCGTCCAACCCCCGGCACGGGAGGGGTGACCACCCCAACCAGACGGTGGGTTCCCGCTGGGCAGGGCTCCCGCACTCGAGCACCCGCACGGCACGGGCGTGCGCGGCACTGTGTTCGGAACGTCGGCAGTGCCGACACCGAGGGGAGCGCCGGCTGCACGGTCCCGAGGGCAAGACGGGGAACGAATAGCACCTTTAATGATTAACTTTTTTTTTTTTTTTGGAAAAGCCCGTTTCAGCTGAACTCCAGGTAGCAAAGGTTTTGAGTGCACCAGAGTAGAAGGGGCTAACTCAACCTCGATAGAAAATTCACCTTTGTGAGCCAAATGTCCTCCGGGGACACACGCCTAGCTTTTTGCTACTCCTCCGTGGGGCTCACTCTTCAAACTAAGTGGCCACCTAGAGGCCTAAGAGAGGGTCCCCCGACCTCCCCGCCTCTACTTTAAAGCAGCCCCTTCACAGACAGTAGGCTGAGCCCCACAGAAGTGCCACGTGCGCGGGGAGAAAGGGCTGAACGCCCGCAATCCCGTGTGGCCCAGCCCTGCTGAAGGTGGCAGCCAGAGCAGCGGCAGAGGAGCAGAGCGAAGGGTCCCTCCACGAGGCGGACGGGCTGGTCCTGGGGACCCCTCCCCGACCCCGCACGGGCATCCCCTGGGCACACAGCTCTGTCTTCATGCTCCAACCCGGCCTCGATCCTATTGCCGAGTCCGTCGTCAGCACCCGGGACAAAGCCAAACCCTCACGTGAGCGCCGTGAGCCAGGCCAGGAAGTGCCACCGCCAGGAGCCCAACGCTCTAGGGGTCCGGTGGTGACGAAGATTCTGAGGTGCCGCCCGGAAAGCTTTAGCCAGAACAGAGACAAACAAGTGCAGATGTGGCCACACCATTTGGGCTCAAGATGTGCACGCAAGAAAAAAGGAGTGTGGACGGAGGTCTGCGGCAAAGGCGAGCAGACGCAGCACAAAATTCCAGCTCCGGGAGACGGTGCTGGAACCGGGGCCTGCTGTCTTCCGCATTTCCGGAAAAGTTCTGGGCAACAGGAAAATGTAGAATTTTTTAAACCCTTCAGTGTTTAGAAAACGGTCAACTTTAACAACACCTGTCCTCTACCTTCACGTCTCGTACAATTATGTTCTGTGCACATAAACACGGTTGCTTTTTAAAAAACAAAACAAGAACATCAAGTTTACAGTCGCACAAGAGAACTTACGTCTTCTTCTTGCGATGGATGAACTATTTCCACAAGCCTCTGGATAATTTGCTCCTCATTTAACCACTGTAAAACACATTGTAGAGGTAATCATAGCAATGCGTGGCTTTTGTTCAAGCCCCAATGAAGATTAACATACTTGGACATATCCATCACATTTTAAGTGGAATGTTACAGGTTTCTCTGGACTTTGAACACTACAGGAAATTAAAAGTCCCCCAAGGAAAATGCCAGTGAATATATTATTTAAACAGCAGCCAACAGTACCAACTATGCCCCAAATTACAGTTCCCACACATAGAAATTCTACCATCAGCTTCTCGGCCACAGAGCAATTCTCAGACACCACCCACTAAAAGGGTCTGTGTTCTGACTGTTGAGGGGAGGTGGAATTTATACATCTTCTATAAGAGTATGTACATCTTCGCTTTCAGACAGCTTCAGAAACACTGACGAAAGCAGTATTTGGTATCAGGCCTCTGGGTTAAAACATATGATGAACCTTCAGACTCAAAACCAAAGCAGCCACAGGAAGCACAGGGGCAGTACCCCACAGCAGGAGAGTTTGTCTGCCCCGTCACGAGTTCGTAAAGAGCTGGTATCCTGACCAGAACAATCTCCCCTCCACACGTGAGGTACTGCTGGGACTGCCAACAGGAAGAGGAAAGGAGTGAGGAAGAATAAATCACAAGTCAGCTAGTGGAGTATTAGTTGCGCACGGACAGGAACACCGTAACAAACAAAGCACTCGCAACCGCGAAAGGACACACAAAAACAAAAACAACCCCAAACGAGCAAAACCCAAAGGTTAAAGGAGACTGGGGACAGGGGGGAGGCGTGGCGCCGGGTGGCAAGAAATCAAACACACTTCGCTGAAGGCCCAGCTGTCTGGTCCTCAAGGAGGCCCGGGCCCAAAGGAAATGCACACGAAGCTACCAGAGGGCACACAGCTAGAGGTCCCACTTCACATTTTAAGACCAGTTTTAAAACGGGGACGTGAATCCCCCTCCTGGGTGTCTTGCTCAAGGGCAGACTTTGATTCAGCAGGGCTGGGGGGGGGGGGGGGGGGGGGGAAGCTGAGCTCCCGGGTGATGTCTGAGGGGACGGGGCGGAGGGTCCTGACCACCCAGGGAAAAGGAGGGAAACTGAGGACTCTGAGCTAACCTGCCCCACATCCATTAAGAAGCACTGAATACTCCGGGGCGCCTGGGTGGCTCGGTCAGTTAGGCGTCCGACTTCAGCTCAGGTCATGATCTCACAGTCTGTGAGTTCGAGCCCCGCAAAGGGCTCTGTGCTGTCAGTTCAGGGTCCAAAGCCTGCTTCGGATTTTGTGTCTCCCTCTCCCTCTGCCCTTCCCCCCGTTCGCGTGAGCTCTCTCTCAAAATACATACGTACGTACATATATATATACATACGTATGTAAAATAAGAAAGGCATTGCCAATAAAACGGACTTCAAGGAAACAAGTAAGTGCTAATAAGGTTCAAAGTGGACTATTAAGGATGGACTGGACTGGGGAAGGTTCCGGAAGAAGGCAGTGAGGAGAATGAGAGAGGAGGAGCCAGAAGACAAGAAGAACAGGCAAAGATAAGAGCCCGTGAGGAACTTCATCTTTAAGTTACTCGGTCCACCCAGACTCCACTTAAGAAAGCTCTTCAAGAGGCACACGGATCCGAGAATCATCACCTACCAGAATTCTAAAATGTGTGCTTTTGAAAATCAATCTCCATTCTCCCTCTTATCCCACGCTCCTAACTACCCACAAGAAGAAAGTTACTTGTGAAGACGGATTTCCTGGGAACAGCCACACGTGTCCTTGCGGCCAGACCCTGCAGGGTGGCCACGGTCTCAAGAGTGACGCCGTGGAGCGGAGCGGATGCAGACAAGATCTCTCACTCCCAATCTTCCGCTCGCACCAGGGCAGCTCTAAGACCCATCCTCGACCCATCCCGCCGAGAAACAAACCGGCAAAGGCTGGAGAGCCCCTCCCAAAGCATCCCAGGCACCTACAGACGTGCACACCTGGAAAACCAATCCCGCAAAACCTGCATCTCTTCCTACGAACGACCTTCCTTCCTCCCCCTGCCCTCTCCCCCCCACCCCTCACCCCTGCCCCGGTTTCCCAGACAACTCTCCTCTCCCAACCTCCTGGAATCCCTCCGGGCTCCCAGCTCCCAGCAGCCCCGGTGTGGGGGTCATGAGTCTACTCACATTCAGAACATCCTGCCTGGGCTGCGGAGGCTCGATGCACGTCAGGAGCCTGAGCAACAAATCCATGATGGCCGAAGTTCCTATGTGCTTTATAATAAGGTCTACAAAATCACGTTTCTTCTTTAAGAAATCCACGATCTAGAGGAGAACAAACCGAAACTGAAAGACATGGAAATGGGCGGAACTGTCAACTTTAGGTCCTACCCCGCCCTGACCCCCGGACCCGCCCCCTCAGAGCCCACCACCACCTTCCGCCGAGGACTGGCAGACACGGAGTCAGTCATCAGACATAAAACCGGAGCGCTGCTGGCTGTTACGGTACGCAAACCCCTTAGGAAAAAAATCTCCCCAAGTATCACGCATTCCTTAATATAAACACATCATAACAGAGTCTTTTTCTGTTCACTGTCATTACTAACTTTCAAAGAATAAGGATAAAGAATTTAATACCCTAATAATGAGCATGAGAATATACCATTTAACAGTTTATGGACATAAATATAAGTCCATTAGACTTTGCACGGAAATGCAGAATATTCAAAATCCTAATTAGACTCCAGCAAGTTAAGAAAAAAAATTCAAAGCAAAAAGCATTTCTACGTCAGTCTAAGTGGCTAAGTGACCTGCTAGAGAAACATCACATCTGGGTTTCATCTGGGTTCACCTGACCGGGTTCCCACAGGGAGGGGGTGAGGGAGGGACGGGCGGCTACACAGAAGGGACGTGGAAACACCCAGAGGCCACCTGGGTCTCTCTTCTGTGCCAGAAGAGGGAGCTGGTTCTGTCCTGCACACCCTGCTGCGCCTTCTGTCCGGAGCTACCCGGGGTCCCTTCGCAAGTCCCAGAAGCAACACGACCAGCGTGGCAGCCGCTAATCTCACCGAAACCTCTCGAGAGCCCTCGAGGTGAGGCTGCCCCGCTCGGCGTTACAGATGAGGAAACCGAGGCGCAGACCGGTTCAGTATGTCGCCAGGGCCAAACCGTGGCTGCCCTGAGGTTTCAACTTAGATCTGTATGCCACAAAAGCCACAATCCTGCCATTGTCCCACGTGGAGAAGCCTAAGAGCCAGGGATGACAGAAACTGCTCCACACCACCGGGCACAAGTGCAGGACTAACCATCATACGTTGCTTCTCTAGACACGTTGTAACAGAAACTTTCAAGAAGTTAATCCACTCACAGCTGAGTCACACGGTTTTTAAAAGCACGAGGAGAGGAGCAAAGAGGAAAAAGTCAGATGTGCCCCAAATACTGCAGGATTCAGTGGCAAGGCGCCGGACGTGGGGCCCCAAGGCACGAACTGCAGCCAGTGCCGTGGCCAGCAGAGCCAGGACGGCAACACGTCCCAGACGGAGGAGGACACTCCTGACGTGCGAGCCCCCAACACGGAAGGCGTCCCACGGCTCGACTTCCTGCCCCGTGAGCGAACGAACGTCCGTGTCGGTTAAGCCAGACGGAGTCGACGTGGTTTTCGTCACCTGCAGCTGCACAGCCCCTTCCTAATGACACATCATGTGATGGGACACCTTCGTTCACACTCTTAGCTCTCAACGGGAGAGAGAGGCGCTAGGTTTGAGCTCTTCCTACAGCGAGAAGAGCAGGGGTGACTCCACTCAGAGTCCTAAGCCAAGAAGCACAACAAACAACAGAGCGGCCAGGCCCGTCTCTCAGCATTTAATCGGCACGTGCCGTCACCTCTGCACAGAGAGGTCTGACCCGGAAGGCCGTGCAAATGCTGAGTCCCAGAAAGCTTCCAGCGCGTTCTGGCTCTACAGTGAAGGTCTGGTGAGAACCGGGACCCGGGGATTCGGACTCCCCCAGCACAGAGGGAAAAGAAAAGGCACGCCGAAGGTGTAAAGACCTGTTTCGATAATGGCTACAACCATCCTAAAGGACCAGGAGTAACTGGGGCTGATGGGATAAGACCCAGCAGCGCTGTCACTTCTCCCCAGCAGGCAGAACAGGGGAAGACAACCTGGGTTACAGTGATCATGACTGGGGATTCACTCTCTAAGAAAAGAGAACTTCAATCCCAACTCATTTAGGAGGGTAATGCTGCTTAATTAAGAACGTGAAAAGAACAACCTCGTCTTTCTAAACTCTGCCTTGGCACAGACAGACGGACTGGGCCTAAAATAGCTTCAACCCTCTGCTGACAGCAAGGACGGGTCACGGAGCCTGTTTTCCATCAGGAAGGAGGCCAGGCCCGGCCGGCTGGACCAACTGCACCCGGTCATCACACCCTTGCTCGCTGCTCTCTGGCAGATCTGTCTGTGCTTGAGCGTCGAGGCCCTCGTGGCTCCTTGGGTGCGTGTTTCCGTAAGCGGATCGTAATCTCCTGGTAAGCACGTCCTTTTTCACACCAATATCCACCACAGCTGTGATTCTCAAATTGTCATCAGAGTCATCCAAGAAGGCTTATTAAAAATCCCAGATCGCTGGGCCCCACCCCCAGAGTGTCTGATCCATTAGGTGTGAGGTGGTTAGAACTTGCATTTCTAACAAATTCTCAGGTGGCACTCATGTCCAGGAACCCTACTTTGAGAACCACTACACATGCCACAGATCCTTAGAATACAAATTTCCCACGCGGATCTGAAATGTTTAGGAACAAAACAGACGTGAGGGTTTGGGGAGGGGGGACGGGAGGGGGAGGTTCCTGCCACAATAGTAACGTAGGGATTTCTGCCCCCAGCGCTACTGGACAGGAACAGCAGTCTGAACAGAGACGTCTCACGCTAAACACTCAAGTTTTTGAGTGGAATCAGACCATTGGCATAAACTAATCATCAATTACATTTCTAGAAAAGCTTTTTGATTTAAAGCCTCATCTGTTGTGTTCATCATTAGGGGAACGCAAAAAGTAAATAAATAATAATGATAATTAAAAATTTACTTTGCCAGAGTCACTACGACCCTTCAACCACTCGGTAGGAGCCACGCCGCTCGCTACCTTCGCAGATGGACACCCCACATTCTCATGCTCCAAATATGTCAAAAGAGGAAACCAAAGTAAAGCAAAAAACGGAGCTGTGGGGCACTGGGAAAAGAACACGTCAAGTGGGAACACGCTCATTAACGTGTGAATCGGTGGTAAGTCAGTATATTTCAAGTACACTCTTCCTCTACAGAACCTGGACTTACGGCACACTCAGAACACTGAAGCAACAAAATGATTGGGGGATCATCTCAGGGGGATGATCAGCCCTAATACTTACCTTTTGGAAAATAATATTTACCTGTTCTGGTTTTCTGCTGATAAGAATACTTAGCACCTTGCTGAAGAAACTGGCAAGTAGTGGGTTCAAGGGGGAATCGTTTAGGAGGAAGCTATATAATTTCATTAGCAAGGACTCATCTTCTCCCAGTCTATCATTCATCTGGGAGACATCAGAAGTGAGCAACTCACAAGATATATTTGGGTACCTAGAAGAACAGGACACTTGTATCATCATCTGTATTAACAGTTTCATCACATAAAGTAAAAACACAAATCAGAAAGGCTTCCTAAAATTTTGTGAAAAACAAAATCACCTTTGGGAATTAGAAAAGCATGTCAATCCATTCTGTCCAACCTGTAGCTGAAAGTGAATTTTCTACCGTGTCTCAAAAATTACTTCTAAAGCAAGCTGTAACAGGATACGTTTTCCCCAACAAAACTAGAGCACAGCCAGGGCTCGGGAGCCTGGGGAGGCCACGCCGCAGGGCGTGGGCCTTCTCCCACAGGACAGGCCTGGCGAGATGCGGCAGCTAAGAGCCTCGGGCTGCAGCCCTGAGCAGCCTGCTCTGACGTGGGAAGTGGCCCGGCTTGTAGGACGACCACGGGGGACGCTGGTGTCCAGGAAACCGCCCTGCACACAGCACCTCGTAAGTACTCGCTCAAGACACATGCAGGTTCCGAGACCGGCCACGCCTATTTTCACATGGGTTGCAAATGGCACCAGAAAGCTGTTTTGGGGGCGCTTACCAAGCGTCCAGTCCAGGTCACATCTTGAGAGAACAAATCTTCTAACATAGGGAAGCGGAGAGGTGGATGTCAGCCTGAGCTAGCTACCCAAGTGGAAAAACGGCATACGGGAAAAGAGCTCTCCAAGCCAGCCTTGCAAGGTGGTCCAGGATCAGACCCCGTCAGACCTCGCTGCTGTGGGACGCAGACCTCTCCGCAGACCCTACGGCCCTGGACACACCTGCGCCCCGAAAGCACGCTTGCCTCTGCCCACCAGAGCACTCTCTCTCTCTGAAAACCAGGCAGCCCATCCGTCTTCTCCACTCGCTCCTTCTACCACAGTTTCCCGTCTGTTTTCAATGGCAACAAATGGAGACGCCACGGCTGTTCTAGCCACAAGCTCACTTCGCTGCTCTTACTTCCGCCCCGTCAAGCAGCCAGGATCCAGAACCAACTAGTCCTCTGGAGTGGCAAGTCAAAGGCTGACCAGGATAGGGAGGTGACAGAACAGCCACAAGTGGCTGTAGGACAAGAAAGAGGGAGGACTGCAGTCTAGAACACACGCCACACCCCTCGAGGCGCCCCAGGGCTGCCTGCTGCGAGGCCCCTGGCAGACCAGAAAGCCGCAGCCTCTGCGAGGGTCTGGGGTGAGGTCGGAAGACGGAACAGAGCAAGAAGAGCGTCCCCAGAAGAACCTTTGTAGGGAAAAGACAGACAACAGAACTGGAAGGCGTGTGGGCGTCAAGATCATATTATCAAACAGCTCTCTTCTGTGGCTCAAATTAAAGTCTCTCTCTCCTACTCTGTGGAACATACGGGCTCAAAGACGCCACAACATAAAGTCACCGTTGTGCCAGGGGCAGGATCGTGCACGGGGTGCAGGTGCAGCTTCTGGAGTCGCACCGCCTAGGTTCAGACTCCACCTCTACCACTTACAAGCTGCATGACCTTGGGCAAGTTCCTTAGCCTCCCTGGGCCTCAGTTTCCAAGTCTGCAAAATTAAGATAACAGCATTTACCTCACGTGGAAGGCTATGACATATGAAATACTGGGAAGGAGGCCTGGAATAAACAAAAGCTAACTTTTTATTCCTCTGTATTTTCCACTTTACAAAACTTCCGAAATGCTACTACGGGGAACACTGGGGGACGATGTTGGGGGAACGTTGTCTCAATTACCCCAATTTGAAATTGCTGGCAAATAAAGGACCGGTAAAAGGTAGTGGCCTCAACCGTGGCCGCAAACCAAACGTGTAGCGTGTATTCTCCAAATTCTGACACACGAGGTCCAGAAGAGGCCACAGGCATTTAAAAACTTTTTTCAATGAATTTTTCACCTGTTTTTGCACAATGACTGAGACACACGACCTAGATAAACAGGCACACGTATGGGCCTGGGCACTATACGAAAGGCTCAAGGTCCTGGTTCTGGACAGGCTGGGGTCCTCTCTCTCTCCCCTTCCCTACCTCTCAAACATTAAACGAGCTTCTAAAACACCCCAAGACCCCCGCCATCCCACCCTGCGGCAAGCGCCACCCTCCCCCCCCCCCCACCGGCCCCAGCACAGGCTCTGACCCCCCGATTCCTCTGTAGCTACACCCCCACCTGCATCTGGGCTCCTTCCTCCTCCCCATCCCCGGGGCCGACTCTGCTCCTAAAGCCTCCCTCCCCTTGTCCTTCTGACCACACGGCCTCCCGCCTGCTTAGGCACAGCACGTCCCTGGATGGCTCCCCCCCTCTGCCCCGTCATTTCCCACTGCACTGCACACGGCCTCACCGGCACAGAAACCCCCCACTACTTCTCCCACCGGGGAGGACACCACCAGCACACCCCTCCTGACTCCTAGCTGCCCGCAGCGCCCACTTGCTCTCTCTGCTCCTTTCCAGGGAAACTAGCCAGAAGAGCTGTCTCTGCTTTGCCGCCAGTTCCTCCCCAGAGAGCTCCCGGCCGGGCTCTCCCCTCCGCCCCTCCAGAGAACGCACGCTGCCGGGGCCCACGTGCTCTGTGCCGCGGACACCAACGGTCACGGGGCCTGTGCGCAGCGGCCCCGACCCACTTGTCCCATCTCTCCTTCCCGAAGCCTGGCTTCCCTTGGCCTTCAGGGCGGCAGCCCCTCCTGCTCTCCTCTTGCCCCCAGCCCCCCTGCGGGAACCTTGACCCAAACAACAGCACCTTAGCTTTAGGATTTATTATTCTACTACTTAGGAACCAGGGCTTAAAGTTCTGCTGGATCAAATTTCTGCTAAATAGTTTAGGACGGAGGTATCTGTCATTAAAATTAAAAAGGTTAGCACAGGGGCGCCTGGGTGGCGCAGTCGGTTAAGCATCCGACTTCAGCCAGGTCACGATCTCGCGGTCCGTGAGTTCGAGCCCCACGTCAGGCTCTGGGCTGATGGCTCAGAGCCTGGAGCCTGTTTCCGATTCTGTGTCTCCCTCTCTCTCTGCCCCTCCCCCGTTCATGCTCTGTCTCTCTCTGTCCCAAAAATAAATAAACGTTGAAAAAAAAAAATTTAAAAAAAAAAAAGGTTAGCACAGAATGACAAACCTTTAACACCTTGTGTATGATCATCAGCTTAGAACAGTGAGGAGTTCAATCCACATGTGAGACTAATACAGTTATGAGGTTCACAAAACACAGAAATCATTCCATCACCCAGACTCTATAAAACACTAGTCTAAATTTCCTGAGATGACTCTAAGTCGACCTTAACCCCCAAGAGCTTTCAGGTCCCATCTGAAACACCCTGCTGCGCATCTAGCTATGTGTATTGTGTACCTTACACACGGCCCGTGGCTCCTCCCAGGCCAGAACTACAGCGGAGAACTCACCTGCCCAGCTCAAGTCAAGCTCCCTCAAGACGGTGCCATCCGGAAGGCCACATGGCCAGGGAGGCAGAGCTGCTCTTGCAACCTCAAAGGGAACACAAAAGAACACCAGCATGGCGGTACTACAGAAGCCGTGACTACTTTTCGGTGAACTAAGCACCTTCCAGAAGACGTGCTGTGCCTGCTCTTCCCAGTCACAGAGGTATTAGCTTCGTTCAGCAGGTGAGGAAACCGACCCAGAAGGGTAAGCCCTTTGGCTCAAGCGTTCCAAGAGGGGAGGTCGACACCCCTCCCAGGTGGGCTGGGTGCGAAGCCCGCAGCGCACTGGCTCCTGCCAGGACAAGCCCCAGACGAGCGGCACCCACACGTGCGGGTTGTTCACCGTGAAGGGAATTCCAAAACGGCTGCTGGGGGACGCGAGTACGCCAGTGATCCTGCTGCGAAATTTCTTTCCTCTTCCTTTTCGGGGCACTGACCTGAGTAGAGGCTGTCACCAATGCTAACTGTCAATCTTAATGGCCGGCAGAGAACATAACCTCACCTCCTTGAAGGTCCAAGTCGCTAGCAACTTGAAGGCATTAATAAGTATTATTTCTCTGACAGCAAAATTCTCCCCAGAAAGAAATAAAAAGATATCTGAAAAGAAGAACAGACTGGGGGAGAAAGGGCAAAGAAGGATCTACTAAAAGCCTTAATTCCTCCTATTCCGTTAAGTTTATTTAATGCAGAATCAATGGCTTTTTGTTCCCGAATCCGTCCTATTTTGGGGGGCGGGTGTGGGGGGGTACGGAGTCAAATCTTTCAACACAGTTGGACATGGAGGGACAGCTCCCTGAGACCTAGGTACTTTAAATACACACGGAGTGCTCACCAGGAGTTGGTAGGAGTGTGCAGTCCAAGTGCGGTCAAGACACAGGGATAAAGGACCCCGGCGCACTACTGCTCTGCCGTAAGCAGATGAAACTAGTGATGAGGACGTAAACTCGCCACGGTGATCCAAGGCGCTAGCTAGTTAAATTTAGCTCCACTCACGTTCACCAAGACCCCGTTCCCTGAAGTTAACGAAGGTCAGAATTTATTTGATCAGTAACGGTCTTCATAACCCAAGCTCTGGCTTAGATCTGCCATATGATCTCGGGCAGTCACGTAATCTCTAGCTTCCTATTTGCAAAGAAGAGAAAATACTTACTTGAATCGTCTTACTATTTTAAGAAACTTCATCACTGTTTACAAAGCACGTCGCCCTGCCACAAAGCCTTCTGACTGCAATTTAGAACACTCCTTTTTAAAACCCTATGATTTCACTGGACTTGGTTCTAGAATGGATTACATGCTCCACCGAGTCTGTCACTCTTGACCATCTTAACACTCTAAATGGTCTACGACGGCCCTGGGGAATTGCTGGACAAGGATAAGATTCTACCCCACTTCACTTCAGTCCCACCCTAAAGAGAAGATTGAATTTTCTTACTTGTATCTGATCTTTTCATCCATGTCTTGAGGTGGTTCTTCTATAATGAATGAGACTAAATCTTCGAGACATTCTGCTTTTAACAGAAACTCTATAAGTTTGCGGTTCTGAGCTTTACATTCCTGTAAAACATCTTCCTCATCCATTAACTCCTTCAGTGTTACATCTTCTCTTTCTAGAAGTGTGTCTATGTGGGATGATGAATGAAGATCAAATTTCCAAAACATGCTGGTCTAAACAAAACGCAGAGAGTATTTCAAATAAAATTTCAACTTTACATATTAACTTTTCAAATTTCAGCTTAGTTTCACAGTCTAAAATGCTAACTTGCATCACATAAGTACAGTAAGTTTCATATCGAGCCTATAAGGTACTTGTCTAAATAAGTAAAATTCGCAGGGCTTTTCCTTCTCAGAAAAGAAAATAGTTTTATTGAAAACAAAAAATTTTCATTTAAAAATGCTGAAAGAACGCTAAAGCTTGGGATGATGTCAACCTACAATATGAAGCCGTCCATACTTTGCTAAGAATGTAATGCTGGGAAAGGAAGAAAGTAAACCCTCTCTTACAGGGGAAGCGCACATTCAGACACCGAGGTAGCACCTTCCAGCAACAAGTGACTAGTACTTGACCAAAGTGTCCGGCATATCTTCGGAGTATGAAAGAATTAAGTAAATAACCACCACAAAGCAGCACTTTCGCAGCTGAGAGTCCTAAAACGATCAGATCCGTGTCATTCTTCACAAAGAAACTACACAAGAGGAAGCTAGTTGCTAAGGAATTAGGGAAACGAGCCACCCTCAGCTATTAGGAAACCCATCTGACACTGACCGTGCCACATATATACTCCCCGCTCCTCGCCCTCCCACCCCTCCTCAACAGCGAGGGCACGGCCATCTGCAGAGTCACACGAGGTCCTCACTGGTTACAACTGGAAACAGGAAACACAGAGTCACTATGTAATCTGCAGCTGCCGCAACCAGACGCTCTCAAATGCCACTTTTGAGCAACACGTGACAAGATGACAGCATCAAACAAAAGTCCTGATTAGGGTCAGGACTATTCAAAAGTCGTTCTTGTGGGTCCAAGATGCTCACTACTGCAGAATTCCGGAGCCGGGGTTTGGTGAGACACACACTTACTTCCTGTAACACCCCCTCCCCGCCCCCCACCGACAAAGCCAAACCTACCGATCAACTGCGGCTCTACCACCCACCCAGGGCAGTGGCCCCTGTTACCGTGATCACTGAAAAGCACGTTAACCTCCACGCCCGCGCGTGCAAAATCCCGTGCTGGAAGAGCCTAGGTAGAAGGCAGGCAGCTGCAAAGGTCACAACCTATGTATAGCACACATAACATTCTGAGAACTACTTATTTTTGCTAAATCATCCATATTAGATCAGGTAGGAGTATTTAGTATTTTCAGGCACATCCGTCCAAAAAATTTTTTAAATCAGAGATCACGGAGGGCAAGTTTTAGTTATACAGCCAGTCACACCGATCGATCCAGGCACAGAAGACTGTGCACCATGGCAGGTTACTCAGGGACATGGAAAAGTACACCCACTTCATGTGACTTGACTATTAAGTGGACGATCATGGGAGTTTAAAATATAAGCAGTCTTAAGGAATCTTTAAAAAAAAAAAAAAGACTCCTTAAGGGAACAGGTTTTAGGGAAGATTATGAAATATGATGTTATAAAAGTTGTCCCTGCTTAAAAAAAAAAAAATTCTTTATGTTTCAAAAGGCACACATAAGCTCACACCAGTCAGCAGCATGAGGAAGACACAGTGGGCAGAGGGGCTACCCTGACAGTTCACGGAAAGCAGAGCGGCGGTGGGGCACCTGCACGGGGACACGTTCACCACGAAGCTCGGGGGACGGCACAAGAATAAGGCATCGCCACCTCCCATTATGTACAGAAGACGTCACAGAACACGCTAAAAGGGCAGCGTCACAACTCCCAGCACGGGCGGCAACTGCCCCCATGCCACACCGGCGAGTGACCTCTCTGCTCCAGGACCAGGAGCGGGGCGGAGCGCTCGCTGCGACTATAACCCTTGCTAGCGAAGGACAGAAACGGATACTTCAAACACAAGAGCAACCTACTTCTGCTACTGAGCCAATTACAAAGGAAACAGGGCAAAGGTGATATATCCCTAGTAAGGAACTTCGGGGGAAAAGATGGTGGAAATCAATAAAACCATAAATGCTTTCCTGGTTTTCAGACTGTGGAAAATGGCAAACAGAAAAGGCGTTATTATGCCACTTTGCCCTAATAAAATTGACAACGTGAAAAAAGACAAAACGACAGCAAAAGCTCACTGCAAAGGAGGAAAGAAGGAAGCTCCCCAGGGTAACGCCGTCAGCACCGTCTACCAAGCTTCTGCCGGAGCAACACGGCTCATTCATCCGGGAGTTTGAACCACAAATCCTAAAACCTGTACACTCTACCGCTCTGCCTCATACTTGGAACCGAAGTGTATGGGCACGAAAACAGCTGTGTTCTCGCACAGCCCCAGCACACAAGTCCCAGGCCGTGTTCGGGCTCCGAGCACGTATTAATCTGCACTGTTCTGAAGGGCAGATACGGGCACTTGGGACAGATAATGGAGCTCTCGTTCGGCTCACGGAGCAAAGGCACCTTACAGAAGGCCAAAAAAAGTAACCATCCATGTCAGTACACCTTGGCCTCACAGTTGATCGTGGAAAGTTCGATCCCCGGATGTCTACAAATCGAAAGAAGAGTTAGTTCACTTTACTTATTATAAGTACTTTAGTGAAGTCACTGACTGAAGAGCTACAGGTGTATTCAAATATTTTCCAACGCTCCACTGACATCAGATGAGTTTGTGCTTATTTTCGTCTGTAAACCAAATTTCTGATCATCTAACAGAACAGTCTCTCCACCTGAAGTCAGAAAACTGGACATCATTACTAATTTAGCCTTAAGTCTTTTTTTTAAAGATTAGTTCTCATTTAAAGTAGTATGTCTTTTTTATTTTTTGTAATCCCATACAGAAAGGCGAGGTAAAATGAAGAATACTAAGAAATCAATCACAAAAAAGCAAAGCTGATTACCAAGACCTTACGATTGGCTAATTATAAACAAGATACACACTCACGTCCATCAAGTGGAAACTATAAACGTCCACAGACACGGATAAAGGCACACTCCTTAATTATGGATCAGAATATAGTTATATCCAGCTAATCCAAGTAAAAATGGACTCCCCAAATTTCAACCTTAAGAAGGTAACTCATTAAATACTGGATTTATAAAGAAGACTGATAATTAGTCATGACAAAGTAAGAGCAGGAATTGGCAAATTACGGCCCACAGACCAAATCCAGCCCACAGCCTGCATGCTAAGAATGGTTTCGATATTTTTAAAGGGTTGTTTTAGGAAAAGAGAAGAATGTGTGGTAGAGAGCAAATGTGGTCCGCAAAGCCTAAAATATTTACTACCTGGTCCTTCACAGAAGAAGTTTAGCATCCCTCGCTCAGGGGGAAGTCAGGTTCCCACCAACGCTAACTTTCCTCTCCACCATCACTGAGCCCGCACGGACGCCACCCCGGACCCTCGCAGCCCACTCGGCTGGGGGCGGCCACACGGTGTGGGGCGAGACTGGCTAGAGACCCGTTCTCCTCCTTCCCCGACTTCTCGGGCAGGTAGGGATAAGCGCACGACAACGTCATCCCCCACGTGCCATGAACCATAAAAATCTCCACGCACTCTCCTCTGCACCTGGCTGGATGCCGAAGACAAGAAGGGCTCTAAGGGATGGCAGAGCCAAAAAATGGAAGATGCTTCCGTCCCCAAATCACCACGTGGGAGAAAGACACCTGCCAACCTCAGAGCCTGCCCTGGGCGGTGTTACGACGTGCCATCACACGCTGGTCTGTGTGCTCTGACGGGGTGCCCTCCCTCCCTGACCTCCCAACTCCTCTAATCCCCAAGCCTGTGACTTCTTGTTTTCCTATACTTACTTAAGCAAGGGAACAGGAATGCTTAAGCAACTGTTTTAAAATGCCTGAGTCCTTTCGTTTTCCACCATCCTGAATTAGAAGAGCATTTTTTAAAATCGGAACACTCTGAAATATGCATTTCCACAGTGCATGTTCTTTAGACTGGGTATGCTACAAACTTAAAAATAAAATAAAACCACAGTAGACTTCTTAAGCAAACATTATGTATTTTACCTTTTGGTCAAGCAGCAAACTGACTGGAAATGAATGGCCTCAGTAAATTAGTTCCCCTAGCTTCTACTTATGCCCTGTGAGGTAGAAACAAGCTAGGTATGAACTGATAAGTTACATACAGAGTTCAACCGCCAGGGCCCTGCAGTACAATGGAGTCCTTTCAAAAATACAACTAGGATACTCAGAAAAACTGAAAGGAGCTGGCACTTCAACAGCTAATTTTTAGTTAACATACATATAGTTTAAAATCCTTACTAGGATTTAGGGATAAAAGGGAATACAATTTCCGGGGCACCTGGGTGGCTCGGTCAGTTAAGCGTCCAACTTCAGCTCAGGTCACGATCTCACGACTGGTGTGCGTTCGAGCCCCACATCAGGCTCTCTGCTTTCAGCCCAGAACTCACTTTGGATCCTCTGTCCCTCTCTCACTCACGCGTGTGCAACACGTTCTCTCTCAAAAATAAACATGAGAAAAGGTCAGGGGATACAATTTCTCACAGTAAGCCATGTCATGGGCTGTTATCAGGAGACAAAGAAGGGAATGGTGAATAAAACCTAACTACCTATTGTCTTTCTTCCAAACCCTAGAGTTGTTTTAGAAGTTGGAGTAAGACGGTTGGGTTTTCTCCCAAAGAACTTGGGTTAGGTTGGCGGGTCGCTGGGGAGTCACCTGTCAACTTGTCATAGACAGACTCTGCTGTTCTCGGTCTTCCCCAGAACTGACACCACCAGTGAAAACTACCATCTTATATGCACCAAATAGGACCAAAGGCCATAAACCTATTCATCTCAGATCAACCACTTTAATTACAGGTCCTCTGCAATTATCAAAATAACCTTCCTTCTTAGAGGCAAAATCTGGGCCTTGGTACCTTTTTTCAGAGCAGTTAAGCAGTGACGCTGTTTCTGGGAGAAAAGGTGTCACCCTGTCTGTGACATAGGAACCATACGGTGATGTGGTCAAATCATTTTTAAGAGGTATGACAAACACATCAGACCTTCTGCAGAATTTTCTAGGGCGCTGCTGGCAGAATATATTCAACAGGGGCTCAACTGTGGTTCGGTGTGAACCGCCTACAACCACTTGCTTTCATCAAATAAACAGCTTTTCCTCCCAAGCCTTGTTCGGACTCTTAGGCACCCAAACGGACCTGGATTCCAAGGCCCGCTCGGCTACGGGCTGGCCCCGAAGCCTTGGGAAAGCAGACCCCCCTCTCCAAACCTCCGTGTCCTCACCGAGCAAGCTGGCTGTGAGGAGTCAATGACAAAGGCCTGCTTCCGGAGCTGGACCGCACGGGCACCTCGGCAAGCAGAAGCTGCTGTCGACAAAGGTGTCGGCCTCTGACATCTGCGAGGTTTAAGCCAGCGCTTCCCTGATTCCCACGGGCACCGGAGACACCTAGGGGTCCTGTTAAAGGGCAGTCTCAGATTTGGACTCAGGAAATCTGGGGTCAGGCCAGAGATTCTGCATCTCAACAAGTCCCCAGATGCTGCAGATGCTGCTGCTACCGCCGCCCTGGGTTTAAACTATGGCTGATCATTTGCAACACATTGTAATAAGCGTATTCAAAATAATTACATAAGTAAGAGAAACAGGAAAAAGGCCGACTTTGCAAACACGCGGCTGTGTTATTTCAGAAACTCCCTGTGGACAAGCTGATATTAGTGGGTTTTCTCTGGACATGACAGATGCAGAGTGTAACATATTATATCACTTTCCAACAGGAGCCCAGGAAGAATGACACGATGAATGTGGTGAAAGATAAACCAGTGGTACCCAGAAGGGAGAAACTACTAATCATCCTGCCTCCCGATGGCAGCAGTAAGCCGAGGGAACGACAAAGAGCTCTGATGAGTCTAAAATTCAGAAAGCTCCTATTTCTATGAACTGTACTTAAGTTTAGCAAGGATCTAGCCAAGCGGGACAGGCTATCCTCCACGAACCCTACCGCCACACCCGTGGAGTACCTGCACCCGGGGCTGGCTGGGCCCAGGGCAAAACGTCCAGAGACTCAAAAAAGGATTCCAAGATTATTACTAAGAACTGCTGAGCTTACGAAGAGCAGCTGAGCGTCACAGCAAACACTTCTGCACGGGGGGGACCCGAGACCACATGGGCTGCACAGGCATGAAGGCTGCCTACACCGTTTCATCACTGGCCCCACTGGAATCGCCAAGATTCCATGCTCTGAAGTATTTGCTAACATCCTCCAGGCCTGCAACAGACATGCACCAGATCCTTGCAGTTCAAGTAACTGCAGTCACCTAAATTCACGGAGTAGAAACCAAAGGGAGAAGCAGCAGCCGCTTACGTCCAAGACAACACCCAGGAAACAATCTATAAACAAAATGTGTTATGTTTAATATTTTTCTTTTTCTTTCTATGTGCTACGAAGGGCATGTCTGTACTACAGATTTATTTTCAGAGTCTCAAACGAAGGCATACAGGCACATGCTGTCGGGAGTTCAAACTCCGGGGCACCTCAGGCCTCCCTCCGCACTCCTCCCGGGAGGCCCTCGGCCCGGGGCTGCGGGGCCAGTGCCAGCGGGGCCCCGGCGGACGGAAGGAGCACACAGAGCACGCGCGCCACGATGTGAGACACGTGTACGTTTACATTTTCTAGCAGCCACACCAAAACAGTAAAGCAAACTGGCTACGTTAACTTTAAAAATACATTTTATTTAACCTCATACATCCAAACAGTATTATTTCAACATATAATTCTACTGTGACGAAGCCTTCAAAATCTGAGTGTGTCTTACACTTACGGCACATCTCAATTTGAACCGGCCACATTTTATGCTCAAGAGCCCGATGTGGCCAGTGGTTGCTGTATTGGGCCAGGACAGTTCTAATTATACATTACTACAGTTATGGTTCGAAGTTCCTCTCTTGGTACTAAAATAACCACCCTACTCTTGTTCCCCGCCCCCCCCCCCCCCCAACCGCCCAATATCCTCCTACAGCCAAAGTCAACAGTTGACCACCTTTTCCACACAGGGCCAATGTGGGATTGGTGAGGAGAGGTTTATACGGGCCAGGTTTTCCCCTTCTGAGACATACACATACACGAGAAATCATGTTTATTCTTGTACATATAAAGCAACTTGGACATCCTTCAACACAAAAAAAGTTCATCACAAGAAAATCAGAACTGTTATTTAGCCTCTAATATCTAGAGATATTTGTAGCACTAATAGGAAAAGTTTTCATTCCTCACCCTGAAATAATGAAAGGTTAGATCTTGAGTCGAGAGGGCCAGAGTGGCTCACTACTGGTTTAGACATGCCTCGCCAAACTGTAAAAGAGGCACATGTCTCTGGAAATATCATTTCTAAGCTGACTCAAAAATATCGTAAAGAAGAAAAGAAAATACCCCGATCACTCAAATATTTTGGGGAACGATGATGTTTGATCAAAGTACCAAAAAACCCACTAGACTCCCCTTCATCTTGGGAGTAAACTGAGCCTTCATGGCCCCCAATTAAATTAATAACAACGTGCTGTTCAACATCACTCATCATCAGGGAAATACAAATCAAAACCACAATGAAATACCACCTCACACCTGTCAGAATGGCTAACATGAACAACTCAAGCAACAACAGATGTTGGTGAGGATGTGGAGAGAGAGGATCTCTTTTGCACTACTGGTGGGAATGCAAATTGGTGCAGCTATTCTGGAGAACGGTATGGAGGTTCCTCAAAAATTAAAAATACAGGGGCGCCTGGGTGGCGCAGTCGGTTAAGCGTCCGACTTCAGCCAGGTCACGATCTCGCGGTCCGGGAGTTCGAGCCCCGCGTCGGGCTCTGGGCTGATGGCTCAGAGCCTGGAGCCTGTTTCCGATTCTGTGTCTCCCTCTCCCTGCCCCTCCCCCGTTCATGCTCTGTCTCTCTCTGTCCCAAAAATAAATAAACGTTGAAAAAAAAATTAAAAAAAAAAAAATTAAAAATACAACTACCCTACGACCCAGCAATTGCACTACAAGGGATACAGGTGTGCTGTTTGGAAGGGACACACGCACCCCAATGTTTATAGCAACACTATCGACAACAGTCAATGTATGGAAAGAGCCCCAATGTCAACTGGTGGATGAATGGATAAGGAAGATGTGTGTACGTACACACACACACACACACACACACACACACACACACACACAAACTGGAATATTGCCCAGCAATCAAAAAGAATGAAATCTTGGGGCGCCTGGGTGGCGCAGTCGGTTAAGCGTCCGGCTTCAGCCAGGTCACGATCTCGCGGTCCGAGAGTTCGAGCCCCGCGTCGGGCTCTGGGCTGATGGCTCAGAGCCTGGAGCCTGCTTCCGATTCTGTGTCTCCCTCTCTCTGTGCCCCTCGCCCGTTCATGCTCTGTCTCTCTCTGTCCCAAAAATAAATAAACGTTGAAAAAAAAAAATTAAAAAAAAAAAAAAGAATGAAATCTTGCCATTCACAACTACGTGGATGAAACTGGGGGGTATTATGCTAAGTGAAATTAGTCAGAGAAAGACAAGCATCGTGACTTCACTCATACGAGGACTTTAAGATACAAAACAGGTGAACATAAGGGAAGGGAAACAAAAGTCATATAAAAACAGGGAGGGGGACAAAGCATAAGAGACTCATAAATATGGACAACAAACAGAGGGTTACTAGAGGAGGGGGGGGGGGGGCTAAATGGGTCAGGGGCACTAAGGAATCTACTCCCGAAATCACTGTTGCACTATATGCTAACTAACTAGGATGTAAATTAAAAAAAAAGGAAATAAATAAAAATTTAAAAAAACAAAACCAAAAACACAACTTGCTTATTCCGTGAGCAACAGACCCGGTTACCCCACGCCCCTGGCCAAGTTTCCAAGCAGCCTGGGAACGGGACGTGCTGGACGATCGAGCTGCTGCACGGCTGCCGGTGCTGGCTCACCTGCTCCCGCCAGCATCCAGACACCTGGAGTATCAGGGCTCCCCCGGGGCCTGGATTCAGGTATTCGGGGAACTCAGGGGGGCAGCGTCCGCCAAGACCCAAACGGGGAAGCGCCGGGCTCAGTAAGGTGGGAAGCTGCTCACGTGGTGCACTGGAAGCTGCGCCGCAAGGAGGGACAGGGAGCCAAGAGCCCACAGATAGGAGCACGCGGTGTCACTCTGAAGGGGGGACGCCTCTGTGCCGTAAGGTAAGGAGAAACTCTCCCTCCTCAGAGCAAAGCCGGACGCCGAGGCAAACGTTCTAACTTCCCACGGGGAAGCAGAAACACGGCACCCAAAGAAAGAGCACCAGCGGGCCTCTGAAGGCAGCTCTCCCTCGGTAGCAAGGGGGAAGGTCACGAAGGCCTGGAAGGTCCACCCAGGACCTGCTTCTCCGTTCTCAGCAAAGGCGTCCCCTGCCGACAGCTGCCCTCCCCTGCCCCCACTCAAAGGCCGGGCTAACTCAATCGAAGGTCACACTGCCTATCAGAGAGAGGTATTTCTTTAGAGGGAAGCTTCATTATATTTGGTTTCGCAACTGCTTCTTCCAAAGAACATGCCAAAAGCGATCACGTTTTTAGCACCCAGATACTCCAGAATCGTTTTCATTTTTACTTCGTAATTTCTTTGATATCTCAGCTTGTCTTTGAGAGCGATAAATAAAGGAATCAATTCCATTTAGTGTGTTTTATATTAATTAACAAGTACTTTGACTACAGGAGTAACATGTCAGATGGTCCCAACCCCTTGAAAAATACAAGAAAACCGAGGAAAGAGAAAACACAGAGAATAAAAGGCATCAATGCCAAACTTGTTCTGTAGAATGGGAGCTCAACAGAGGGGAGCTTGACCAGAAAAGACTCCCTTAATACGTGAGGCCTAAGCTGGGCCTCAAAAGACCTGCAAGGTTCAGTAGGTGAGGATGCAGCGAAAAGCATTCCAGGCCAGTAGAAGTTAAGTCTGCAAGCACAGAGAACAGGACAGAGGCTTCCAGGAGCTTCGGGAAATTCATAGCAGGGAGAAGGCCCTGACAACCAGAAAAGACTTTCAGAAGGCGTGAGGACAAGCTTAGGCAACACGAGACCGGGTCTCAAAGGGCCCCTGCAGGACTGCCCGCACAGCTGCATGGGCTTGCTGCGGGAGCAGAGAGAACCAGTGAGGTGTTTTTTTCTTTTTTTTTTTAACGTTTATTCATTATTGAGAGATAGAGACAGAGCATGAGCAGGGGAGGGGCAGAGAGGGGGGAGACGCAGAATCCGAAGCAGGCTCCAGGCTCTGAGCTGTCAGCACAGAGCCCGACGCGGGGCTCGAACTCACAAACCATGGAATTATGACCTGAGCTGAAGTTGGACGCCCAACCGAATGAGCCACCCAGGCGTCCCGGGAACCAGTGAGTTTTAACTGAGATAAACACACAGTAGAGACACCCACAGTAGAGAGTAAATAATGTATCTTAATAACATCTAGAAAGAACCAATTCTGAGCGGAAGCAGAGGCAAGTAACACAGGAGATGACTGGAGCTCTGGCGGGTGCACTCAACAGAGGGCGCACTCCCGGAGGCCAAGAGAGGGAGACGTCCAGCCTGTCCTGGGTGCGGCCAAGTGTCTGAGTGGAACTGAAACACAGGACGGGGAAGGGAGTGCTAAAGACAAGGCCACGAAGGTGGACACGGCAGGAACTGCACACGACGCCGACACAGAAGCGGGGGAGGCAGGTGAGACACGGCCAGTGAGCAGCACAGGGACATCTGTGCTTTACGTACCGAACGGCCCACAAAGCCACGGAGGCGCTGACAGACAGGAGCCTGAAGAGTGAGCGACCCGTGCACGAGCCTGTGTCAGCACCCCGGAAGGTGGGGAGCCCTGCGACAGCCCCTCCTCCGCAAACCACGGTATCCCCGATGAGGTTTCCCACCGGATGATCGTTCTGCCTCCGACATCAACCTCCAACATCTGCCTCTTCAAAGCCCGGTCTGCAGGTTTCCTCTGATCCTGGCCACACCGCGTGGTATCAGGCGACACAAACTGATGGCTTGCGTCCTAATTCTGAGCTGCCTGGGAAACGCACGACCCTCAGAAAGCAAACGCGACCGCCACACTGAAGCCAACTCCAAACCCAGCACTCGGAAGCGAAGGGCTGGGCGAGAGGTACAATCTTGTCACCCGGTTCGCTTTTATATTAAAAAAGCCAAGTGCCAACCAAGGAAGATCCAGTCTAACTCTTGTCACCTGATCCACATTAAAGCAGGTAACGCGTTCCTGCACAAACATATGAAAACTCAAATGTACGTGAATCTTTATGCGCAATTTCCACAATCGCAAACACTTCAATCCACGTATATGCAAAAATTCTACTGAGAACAAGTTTTGTGTTTTTTTTTAAATTGCGACTGAAGAGTTAGGAAGAAAGAAGGCAAATAATGAGGGTGACACAATGGTAATCAAGTTTCTGCCAGAAGGCCCTGGCAAGAAAGACCCAGCTGCATCTAGGTGGGGGGTGTGTGTGTGTGTGAGAGAGAGAGAGAGAGAGAGAGAGAACAAGAGAACAAGAGAACAAGAAGGGGTGAGGGGAGAGAGTGTGTGTGCAAACAAGCAAAGGTAAGAGGGGTGATATAACTCAAAGTCACATCCGAAAATTCTCATGGGTGAGGTGCCCGGGGGGTTCAGTCGGTTAAGCCTCCGACTTGGGCTCAGGTCATGATCTCACGGTTTGTGGGTTCGAGCCCTGCGTCAGGCTCTGTGCTGACGGCTCGCAGCCCGGAGCCTGCTTCGGATTCTGTGTCTCCCTCGCTCTCTGCCCCTCCCCCACCCCCAGCTTGCGCTCTGGCTCTGTCGCTTTCAAAAAAAACATTAAAAAAAATTTGTTTTTAATTTTACAAAAAGAAAGAAAAAAGAAAATTCTTATGGGCTCCAGAGGTTGATTTTCAATCTCAAGCCCCAGGATTCTCTGAATCTCCGAAACCACACAGGAGCATCAGCGACCTGAGCCGAACATGAGACAGAAGCAACGTGTAACCAACCGGAGAGCACGCGGGGCGCTGCCGTCTCCCCGGCGCCGTGTGCGGACGCGGGAGCCACCTTCTATTCGGCACGACGGCCACCCTCAGACTTCTGGTGAAGCCCACCAGCACCGTTAAAAAGAGAACGAATATGTCAAAATGAAGCACAACTGGGGGAAACTCGGAGACGCTGACACCAGGGTGCACGGGAGACTCGGGGCCGGCTCCTCGTGCCCGATGCTGATTACGCAAGGACACGAGAACAAGCACGTGCTGCCCGGTGGCTTCCGGAAGCTCCTAGTCCCCAGAGGCAAAGAGCCTGAAGCGCTGCCGATTTACAACAAATCCCACCGTGCACAGACTGCTCAAATGTCTCCTCCAAGAAGCACCACGCCACTGCAGAAAGAGCAGCCCGGCTGGCCATCAGTCCCCAATCCCCAAGCTAGGCCACACAGCCAAGGAAATGAATAGACAGCCCATGTGCATGTCATATTTTATTAGTAAAACCATAAAACTACGGAGAGAGCGAGAGCGAGAGCGAGAGAGAGAGAGAGAGAGAGAGAGCGCGCTTTTACCTGGCACAGCACAGAATAGTTTCTGAGTCTGTGGCTACAGGGAGCAGCCCAGCAAGAGAGCAGTGGTCTGAGAACTGCACAGCCAGAAAGAGCTCCCACACGAGCAGCCGGGGTACAGAATACCTAATGTGCCCAAGTTTTACTAAGTAAGTGAAGCCAAGGGACAGGTAAGTTTTGAGTCCTCTAACTCGAAGCAAGTGACAGTGGCCGCTGTATTATTCACATATCTGTTAGACACAAGATACCCAAAGAGAACAGCCTCTCCAAATTAGCTACAAATTCTAGAGCAAACCGAGAATGCTATTAAGATGCTTTTGAAAAAAGGACAGAGGGGCGCCTGGCGGCTCAGTGGGTGGAGCGTCCAACTCCTGATTTCGGCTCAGGTCATGAGCTCACGGTTCCTGAGATCGAGCCCCCAAGTTGGGCTCTGTGCTGATAGTGCAGAGCCTGCTTGAGATTCTCTCTCTCTCCCTCTCTCTGCCCCTCCCCTGCTCTAAATAAATACAGAAACATTTTAAAACAAGTAAAGATGGGGCACCTGGGTGGCTCAGGGGGTTGAGCATCCAACTCCTGATTTCAGCTCAGGTCAGGATCGTATAGTCTGTGAGTTCAAGCCCCGCATCGGGCTCTGTGCTGACAGTGCAGAGCCTGCTTGGGATTCTCTGTCTCCCTCTCTCTTTACCCCTCCCCTGCTCTCTTTCAAAATAAACACAAATTTAAAACAATTTTTAAAAGGAAAGAAAAAAAGGCCAAAAAGAAATAGACTGCAGATCAAGAACAAGCTAACTACCCTAGTTAATCTGTAGTTATGACCAATTCTGTGGCAGAAACCAGAACTGGCAAATTGGTCACGGAAAAAGGTGAAGTTCCGTTTTTCAGCTCTGGCTATTAAGCTTCCATCGTCCTTGCCCCGCAAACTTTCAGCAGGCCACGTTCCCTCCTGAAGCGTCCAGGTCAGGCTCCACAGTCCCCGGGACCCCGGCACCAGGCCGCCATCCTCCGGAGGGCCCGGCCTCCATGTGGTCTCGCGGCCAGCAAGCTAAAGGGCGAGGAAAGAACAGCGAGCTCGGGGGCTGCTGCGCGTCTGCTCAGGAACGAAAGTTCAGAGTCATTCAGAGAACTGAACGGTTCTTAGGATTGTTACAGCTCCTTCGGAAAAACAATCTTGAACCTCTTCCAGCTATTCCACGATAACATTAACCGTCCTGACGGTGCAACCTTCTATCAGAGGTGGAAACGCGATTACTAATGGCTACCCATTGAGTGCCTACCACAGGCCAGACTCGGGTCTGATGCTTTTAGACACACCCTCCCTCGAAACCTCGGAACAACCTTTCATGGTTTTGTTCTTGTTCTGCATACGGAGAAACCAAGATCGAGAGGTCAGAGGACCTACCAAAGACCAGAGCAGGTAAATGCGCTGGCCAGAACTGGGATCCACACCCGCGTCTGTCGAGCTCTGTCTGTGCTCCTCCCATTACAGCACCAGCGTGGGAACAGCAGCTGCGTGGCCAGGCCCAGCAGCAGGTCGGTCTCCCGGCACGAGCCGGCCCCAGGCCAGCCCGTGTACGCTCACGCCTGCAGACGGCAGTGCAGCGAGCCGACCCGTGAGCTCTCGGCTCTTAGGACTCGCCAGTCAATGGCAACAGCCTACCTGTGCGTGTGAGGTCAAGAAAGCTGGTTGGACAGCTCAGTCAGAACAGCACGGCTGGGGACACCGGGAGCCCAGCTCTTGTGGCCAGTGACTGTTCTCAGTCAGTTCCCCAAGATGCCACAGGCTCATCAAAATGCACAGAAACACGAGAATCAGTATGCAGAATATTTCTAAACATGATGAGACGAAGAGAAATTTAATCAACATGAGGTACACTTTAGATAAAAACTGAAAAACATGATTGGGGCGGGGAAACACCAGGCATAAGAAAACAGGAAAAGTAGCGAGGGAAACAGGTCCAAAGACTGTAGTTAATTATAAGCTCAACATGAAGTCGAATTCTGACGCGACTAATAAGCAAACCAACCTCAGAACAAAGTCATACGTGAATCTCGTCTAGGACCATGGAAGACACGAATCCTCCTGCGGCCTGCCCCGGGCCGCTCACCTCCTTGCCAGGCAATACCATACCTTGTTCGGGGGAGGAAAGAAACTGCTAACCCACATGGCCCCCAAAGAGATGACCAGTCAGAAGGACTCGCCACTTGGGGGATGAAATAACCGGCTCTGGGGCACCCGGGGGGCGTCCGACTTTGGCTCAGGTCACCATCTCGCCATCCGTGAGTTTGAGCCCCACGTCGGGATCTGTGCTGACAGCTCAGCGTCTAGAGCCCGCTTCGGATTCTGTGTCTCTCTCTCTCTCTGCCCCTCCTTTGCTCGCATGCACATGCGCGCGCGCGCTCTCTCTCTCTCTCTCTCTCTCTCAAAAATAAACATTAAAAAACAATTTAAAAAAATAACCAGCTTTGCATATCTTCAAGCTCTTTTATGCTATCATTTATAGTTCCCCAACATAAAATGAGAGCCAGTGAGTGAAAACTACAGACCACGGGCAAGCAGTTGAAGCAGGAACTTGTTCAAGATCAGGCTAAAGGTTAGGTTCACTAACACAAGCAATGCCCCAAGGCTGGAGGAAGTGTGGCCAAAGCCTGGATGATCCTCTAGGAGAGCGTGAGGAGAAGAAGGCTACACGAACGGATCGTCGTGTTGTTTGATGAACCTCTTCTCAAGCCCGATTGATATAAAAGGCACGGCTTTATCTGGGCCGAAATGGAGCCTCGACAGGAAGACAGAAAGGATTACGCAACCTTCCAGATGTTTACTGGGTTGAACCTCACCCAATTCTCCACTCCTCTGGCAAGTCTAGCAAGATAGCAACAAAGGACAAGGAAAAAGAAACAATGCCGGCACATTTAGGAAACGACAGAAACTGGAGAAAGAATTCAGAAAGTCCAACATCCAAGTGACATAAGTTTTAGAGGAACATATTATAATCCACAACCACCTGCCTCAACCAAAAAAACCTTTTCTCAGAGTGTAAAGCACAGGAGTCCCCCACCCAGGCCGTGCACATCCTGTCACCCCGGGTGCTGAAACAGACTTCTACAGCACAGTGTGAAATTCCAGAGCATCAGAGATAAAGACAGTATTGCAACTTTTCTCGTGAGGACAGAACAATCAAAAAAAGGACTGGAAATCAGAATGACATCAGCTTCCTCAACAGCAATTGCAGAAAAGAGCATTTTAAGACACGGAAGGTCGGAAAGACTTATTCATGCTTTCTCAAAAAGCTACTGGAAAATGGGCTCCACCAACGCGTGGCAATGCGCCAGGAGGGCTGCCCGGCTGGCTCGGTAGGTGGAGTGTGCGACTCTCGATCTTGGGGTTGTGGGACTGAGCCCCGTGTGGGATATACAAATTACTTAAAAAAAAAAAAAAATTTTATGCTTTCTGTGCCAAGCACTAAACACTTTTTTAAAAATGTTTATTTATTTTTGAAGGAGAGAAAGACAGAGTGTGAGCAGGGGAGGGGCAGGGAGAGAGAGGGAGATGCAGAATCTGAAGCAGGCTCCGGGCTCCGAGCCGTCAGCACAGAGCCCGACGCGGGGCTCGAACTCACAAGCTGTGAGATCATGACCTGAGCCGAAGTTGGACACCCAACTGACTGAGCCACCCAGGCACCCCAAAAATAAAATCTTTAAGGGGCACCTGGGTGTCTCAGTCAGTTAAGTGTCCGAGTTTGGCTTACATCATGATCTCGCAGTCAGTAAGTTCGACCCCCACGTCGGGCTCTGTGCTGACGGCTCCGAGCCCGGAGCCTGCTTCGGATTCTGCGTCTCCCTCTCTCTCTGCTCCCACCACTTGCACGCAAGTGCGCGCGCGCTCTCTCTCTCTCAAAAATAAATAAACATTAAAAAAATTATTTTTAAAGTTAAAACAGTAAAAAGAAGCATTGAGGTGCTTGGGTGGCTCAGTCAGCTGAGCACCTGACGATCCTTGACTTCGACTCCGGTCATGATCCTAGGGTCATGGGACTGAAGTACAGGTCGGGCTCTGCGCTGAGCATGGAGCCTGCTTGGGATTCATTCTCTCGCTCGCTCTCTCTCTCTCTCCCTCCCTCTGCCCCTCTCCACTGCTCATGCTCTCTCTAAAAAATAAAAATAAATAAAAATAAAAATAAAATATTTTCAAAAAGCATGGCAATAAGCCATGAGAGGAAGACAGGGAACACACGGAACTACGGATCCCACACACCCAGAAACAAAGACGATCCCCAGAAGAAAAGCAACGGGGACACCCGCCCGGAGGAGCCAGCCCGGAGTGAGGCACGAGGCAGAGGGCTCTGAAAAGGATGCGTCCAAACAGGAGATGTGTGTGCAGGATCTATGTGACCACGCAGAGACGAACTGTACTAATGAAGTCAGAGCCCCAGGGAATAATGGACTCAATACACATATCTTTGTACCGATTTTAAGCAAAGTTGTGCTGTAACTGTGCTGGAAGACAAGGGAGGGGAAGAAGCTATGCACGTGCAAGGTGAATCTTCACCCTCACTGTTAGAAGTCAGCCAGTTTTGGGGCGCCTGGGTGGCTCAGTCGGTTAAGTCTCTGACTTCGGCTCAGGTCGTGATCTCACTGTTCGTGGGTTCGAGTCCCACATTGGGCTTCTGTGCTGACAGCTCGGAGCCTGGAGCCTGCTTCCCATTCTGTGTCTCCCCTCTCTCTCTCCGCCCCTTCCCCACTCATGCTGTGTCTCGCGTCTCTCAAAAAATGAATAAACGACAAGGTGCCTGGGTGGCTCAGTCGGTTGAGCATCTGAATTCGGCTCGGGTCATGATCTCTCGGTTCACGAGTTTGAGCCCCGCGTCGGGCTCTGTGCTGCCAGCTCGGAGCTTGGTGCCCACTTCGGATTCTGTGTCTCGCTCTCTCTGCCCCTCCTCTGCTCGTTCTCTGTCTCTCTCAGAAAATAAACATTAAAAAAAATGAGTAAATGCCAAAAAAAACACAAAAGTCAGCCAGATTAGAGAAACAGCTCCCTACAGGCACACAACTTAGAAACCTGGAAGGAGGTAACTGTGCGAGAACAGCTAAGTGACGAAGGTACAAGCTACAGCCCCTGGTTAAGTAACTGAGGGACGAGGAAGGGAGAAGCCAGGAGAGACGGAGGAGACGACTGTCACTTCTCGTTGTGAACCATGCACCTACGTGAACCACGTACGCATACAGGATGGAACACGACGAGAGGAAGGCAGACTGACGGCACTGGTACCACGCCTGGCACTCAGCGAGAGCTCCGTAACGTCACCTCAGTCTGAGATCGGACGCTGTGGAAGAGGAGCTCGCCTGCCGGGGGGTGGGGGGGGGCAAGTAGGCGGCGGCCGCACACACTCACGAGTCTGTATACGAAACCCGAGCAAACGAAGAAACAGGACCAGCCGACCGACCAAACCAGCCCACGGCAAGAACCACAGCGGCACCTTCTCACAGGTGCCCCATCAGGTCTCGCTTCCACCCCATCCTTTCTGCCATCAGCGTGTGAACCCACGCCAGGGCCCTGGGACACCCAGGCTGCCACATCTGGCCTGCCACCTATTTTTACACAGCCTCTGAGCAAAGAACGATTTTCCTGTTTTTTACTGGGGGAGGGGGAACCAGAAGCATGACATTCTAGGACTTGTGAAAATTCTTTGCAATTCATGTAAGTTTTCCTGAAATGCAGCCACGCCGCTCATTTACATGTGGTCTCTGGCTGCTGTCACGCTGTGAAGGCAGTGCTGAGTGGGACAGATCTCTGCGCTGCTCCTCTGCTTTCCAGATCACAATGACAGTCACAACTCAACGGTGCTTTGAGTGCCACGTGTGGAACTGTGACACCGTATTTTCTTATCACCCGTGCGTCCCCACAACGTCCAAACAAGAGAAGAGGAAGTGGACTTCGCCTGCCGAGCTCCTCAGGCACAGCAGGACGAGGACCCCTCGTCACGAGACCTGCTGGCAAAGCCCTGAGTTCGTTGTGCCACCGCGCCACACCTGTGCTAGGAGAACACAATCGACGTCCACGCTTCCAGAAGAGGCGGTCACCACAGTATCGCTCATGCACAGGAAGGCAGCATCAGAAAAACTTAAAATTTTTAAATGCTAACCATTTTGGATGGATAGCTTTTATTATTATTATTATTATTATTATTATTATTATTATTTGCTTACTTAATTTTGAGAGACAGAGAGAGAAAGAGAGCGAGGGAGGTAGGGAGGGAGGGAAGATGAGCGGGGCACGGGAAGACAGGGGGACAGAGGATCCGAAAAGAGCTTTGTGCTAACAGCAGAGAGCCCGACGCAGGGCTCGAACTCACAAGCCAGTAGATCATGACCTGAACCAAAGTCAGACGCTTAACTGAGTCACTCAAGTGGCCCATAAAAATGTAAACATTTTAAACATTTAAAAAAAATTTTTTTTAATGTTTATTCTTGAGAGAGAGAGAGAGAGAGAGAGAGAGAGAGAGAGAGGGGAGAGATGTGAGTGGGGGAGGAGCAAAGAGAGAGGGAGACACAGAATCCAAAGCAGGTTCCAGGCTCTGAGCTGTCAGCACAGAGCCCAACATGGGGCTCGAACTCAAACTGTGAGATCATGACATAAGCCAAAGTCAGCCGCTTAGCCGACTAAGCCACCCAGGTGCTCCAAAACTTAAACATTAAAAAAAAATTTTTTTTTAACTTATTTTTGAGAGACAGAGATAGAGCACAAGCGGGGAAGGGGCGGAGAGAGAGGGAGACACAGAATCTGAAGTAGGCTCCGGGCTCCGAGCTGTCAGCACAGAGCCCGACACAGGGCTCAAGCTCACGGACCACGAGATCTTGACCTGAGCCAAAGTCGGCTGCTTAACCGACTGAGCCACCCCAGCCGCCCCAGAACTTCAACCTTTGAAATGGAAAATCTCGTAACAGAATTCCTTCAGAAAAATAAAAACGGAGAAGGAAACTCCAAGCGAAGCTGGTCTCCAAGTGGCCTGTCAGCCAAGCGCGAGGAGGCCAGCGACGGCTTTCCTTGGATTCTGGCAGAGGTCACGGGCACCACCGATACAGCTCAGCTGGTGTTTACTGGAGGAGTCTGAGACGGTGACGAGAAGCCTCTCGGAACGGCCCGCGTGGAACCACCACAGGAGAGTGTTTTCGGAGAAGGTGAGTGAGGATGAAGTCCCTACAACACAGCGGATCCGTGTCCCGGCTGATGGCAGTAAAATTACGTGTGGCGCGAAAAACAGCTTCGTGGGGCAAATTTACACGCCTGGGAAAATGTAATGTTTAAAGCTTACGGTTATTTCTTTCTACTTTCATCAGCAGGTACTTCGAGAGGTTTTTAAAATGCCTCGTGTGTGACTGAGCCAGTAATGTCAACAGGAACCTCATGTACTTGTGGAGACCTAACCGCCATTAGACCCTGACCTGTCCCGTCACACGGCAAGCAGCTCATCACGGGTTAATGGGGTTTGTTTTTTTTTTTTTTTTTTTTTTGTTTTTTGCAACTTCTTGAGCTCAGGGCCAAGACTGAAATTTCCCTGAATGAGAAGAACAACTCTCAACCACTACTAATGAACACCGAATGGCTCTGGAAACCGGCCTCTGGCTGCAATCTTCATGTTTCTTAATCAATTCAACCTAAAACGATAAGGCTAACCAGCACGGATCTGCAAAGTCTCCACTGTGGTTAAAAAAAGGTCATTTTGGCACTAGCTTTCAGGAGTGAAAAGAAGGGAGATCCCTGTCCTCACACAAGTTTACGGCGGGTACATTTTCTGCGCTCAAACTACAGTTAAACAGCATTTTTCAGACCTTAACGCAAACGTGAAGGAAGCTTTCCTATTGCAAAATCCATACAGCTATACACTTGAGGAAGTTTTTCCTAACTGTGAACTGGAAGCGCTTAATCTACGATGCAACAGAATCTAACAGAATTCTGCAGCTGCTCTCCGAGTGAGGACGAGTGAGGACGCTATGTACCTGTGGACTAGTATCGGAGTGTGGCAGGCGCCATCTGTGTAAAAGGACATTTGCGAAGATGAAATATGTAAACCTCATTACAGATCAGCATTAACAGACTAGATGAAGACGTGCGGTAGAGTCTGAGAGGGGAGCCGTGGCTCTGAACACCATTTCGGTGAAAATGTCATCCCCTCCGGAAAGAGAATCCCGTCCTTCTCATCAGCAGATCGGTATTACAGAAAACGGAACTCCAATATTTTTCCATTTTTAATTGCATCAGTAAGATCTGTGAAAATCTGCTCTCTTATTGTACAGACACTTTATAATATCCTCTTCTTTGCCTCTTGGTCTACAAAACCTGCGATATTTCCTCTCTGGGCCTCGCTACCCCTGGTCTAAAGAAGCCTATACTTACAGCGCTGTTCCTCTTTGGAAATCCTGCTCAGCCACCTGGCACTGATTCTAGGCCTCCTGGAGACTAATGAGTAACTTCTTAAGAGAAGAGTTCACCCGGCATCAGACAGCATCTGATGAGCAGAGGGAGTGAAAAAAGAAACGGGAGGAATACAGCTAACGGTAAGAAGCGTTCTACAAGCTGCCACGGCTAAGAGTCTTTGTCAGCAAAGAAAAACAAAATTAAAAAAGAGAGCGAGAAAGAGAGGTAGACAGTCTTTAAAATGTTACCGTGAGAAATGGCTCTAAAATTTCAGCTCCTACCACTAAATAGTGAATGGTACCTACCATCTAAAAAGTACTAGATACAAAGCAGAAGTCAAAACTCCTTGCTCCCGGCATGTTTAAATCTGCTCAAAGAGAAAAAACAATCCTAAAATAATTTAATGAGATATTCTAAGAGTTCACAAAGGAGTGGCCACAGAGGAACTGGAACAACACAGAAAAGTTTGACAAAAAAGGTAGAAAGAGAGTGGAGCCCTAGAAAAAGGGGGATCAAACACACAGACTAATAGTAAAACCCTATGATGGGGGATGGACAGAATGGGTAAAGGAGGTTAAAAGGTACAGATTTCAAGTTATAAAATAAGTAAGTCACGAGATGTAAGGTACAGCATGGTGGCTACAGTTAATAATCCTGTATTATCGATTTGAAAGTTGCTACATGAGATCTTAAAAGTTCCCATTACAAGAAAAACATGTAACTGTGTGGTGACAGAAGTCAACTAAACTAACTGTGCTGATCATTTCACTATGTACACAAATACCAAGTCATCACGTTGTACGCCTAAAACTCACATTATATGTTAATTATATCTCAATTTTTAACAGGCTAATATGTGTAGTATCATAGAAACACTTCCAGAAATCACTCTTGAAACTCTGGTATCACAACAGAAAAGCAGACGATTGTTACAATTTACAAACAGACAAGGGTCCGATAAACATAAAAGGATGTTCAGCCTCTAAAATAACCAGCTGGATTCAAGCTGGAGGGCTCCGTGGTCCTAAAACTAGTGCCCTCTTCCTGTCACCCCCGGCTCTGACCCAGCTGCTGAAAAGGGCAAGACGACAGCTCACGTGCGTCACAAATGATCTTTTTCATTGTGAATCGGCCCGATGGTCGGACCACAGCTTGTTAAACTACGTGGCCCTGACCTTCTCAAATCTGAACCCTCGACAACCCTCGGGCTGAATTCTTCCCGCAGTCAGAAGCGGAAAAGACTTTACCCACAAGGTCAGAATGTAGCCCCAGGCAGAGAAAGAGAAGGGCTGGGCCCCAGAACACACTCCCTCCCCTTAAGAAAAAAAAGCCTGAGGAGAAAAGGTGCCAAGAGGTGAATGAACACTTAGCAGAGAATCCTCTCTATGAGGATTTTTACAGAATAATACGGGGGGAAAAGCTGGAGAAATAAGAACCCTAAATATCAGGCCCAGGAGTTGCAGCTTCACTGTGTAAGCACAGAGGGAGGCCGGAGGTTGGAGGAGGGTCATTCAGGAGGGGCTGAAGGAAAGACAGCCCTGGGGATCAGGGGCAGAGACCCTGCTACAACAGAGTAACTACACCGTCTCCTGAGATGACGAAGCCTGAAACGTAGCCAATTAAATGGTTATGCCCACCTTCTCCTCAAGATACAATGGAGCAAGGGGTGTCTGGGTGGCTCCGTCGGTTGAGCGTCCGACTTCGGCTCAGGTCATGATCTCACACTCTGTGAGTCGGAGCCCCGCGTCGGGCTCTGTGCTGACAGCGCGGAGCCTGGAGCCTGCTGCAGATTCTGTGTTTCCCTCTCTCTCTCCTCTTCCCCCGCTCATGCCCTGTCTCTCTCTGTCTCTCAAAAATAAATAAACGTTAAAAAAAAAGTTCTTTAAAAAAAAATGCAATGGAGCAAATGAAAATGGATTAAAAATATGTCATGTCCCCCAAAAGACCCTACTGGGCCATTTTCTGAAGTGCCAACTGAGCAAAAAGTCAAATATGCCAAGTCAACCTCTGGTCTTTAATAAAAACTTTCAGTGAAGAGTTCCAAAATGACAGTAATTAGGACTCACAAGGAGTCAGACGGCTGACTAAAAACCAGAGATGTCCTGTGGCTGGTGTAAAATAAAAACAAAATAATCTCAATTTCTCTCTCTCTCCCTCTCTCTCTCTCTCTCTCTCTCTCTCTCTCTCTCTCTCTCTCTCACACACACACACACACACACACACACACACACACACACACTCCCTCTCTCGCAGGTAATGTGGGAGCAGCAGCTGGGCATCTACGAGCAGTCTTTCTCTGAGGGCTACTCCAGCTTGCTAGGCCTGGCTGCTCCTTGGGGCCCAGATTAACCCCCCCTAGGAAACTAGGAATCCCGTGGGTACTGCACATTCCAAAACATACCAGAGCAAACTACAAAGGCTGCTATTTAACTTCCTAAAAACACCCCAGTGCCACAGAACCACACTGTACCTGGTCTAGCCCTGGTTGTTCTAGGCTCCAGGGTCTCCCAACAGAACACTGCTCTCCTTGATGCAACTCATGGAAGAAAACGCCTGATGATCTCAATGGTCTTACCTTTCAAACCAAGTTTAAAAATTAAAAGAAAGGTTTTCTTCTCTGTGGCTCCTTGCCCATTACAGGTTATCCTGGTAACAGTTGTCTTCAAATTTACTGCATTAGCAGATTAGCAGGAGTAAAGTGGGACGTGGAAGCAAAACAGAAGCTCTTCTGTAAAGAAAAAAAGAGCATATGATCACAGCGTGTTCTGTCTGGGTCTGATGACAGCTGTCAGTAAAGATACTGTTTCAGGGTCCTGATTCACATAGAACTACACCTCAGAAAATTGAAAAGTTCTAGTTAACTGCAATTTTTCTGTGGGAAAACAGGGGAAAAAGGCACTGTCGTCCCCCTGCCTCAGCTTTTAACCTACACTAAACAATAACCCAGAAACAGAGACACCGTAATGTCACCATCTGTGAACAAATAACAAAGAACATATGTATTATCGTCATCTTATGAAAACATCAATAATATTCTTATCCAACACAGAGCTAAGTAATGGCACCATACTTTAAAATACTGAAAGCAAATTCGGGGGTGGCTGGGTGACTCAGATGGTCAAGTGTCTGACTTGGTTTCAGCTTAGGTCACGATCTCAGTTTCGTGACTTCTAGCCCTGCGATGGACCCTGTGCAGAGCCTGCTTGGGATTCTCTCCTCTCTCTCTCTCTCTCTCTCTCTCTCTCTCTCAATCTCTCTCTCAATCTCTCTCCCCCCCCTCCCTCCCTCCCCCCCCTCTACTCCTTCCCTGCTCACGCTGTCTCTCTCTCAAAATAAATAAACTTAAAAATATAGTAATAAAATTAAATAATAAAAATAGTAATAAAATAAAAATTTTAAAGCAGATTTTCAAAGTATCTCCCTCTAAATGCCCTCAAGTAGCCCCATGTAATACGTTAAAACATAATGTTTACCAGGAAATGTAAGCAGAATATTGAAGTCACTGAAGTACTGGCTATACAGCCAAATTCTAATGTCAATGAATCAAATACTACACATGAAAGGACTATAAACTGTCTTCCAAGGCACTTCATTTATAACTTAACACTGCAGGAAAAAAAGACTCAAACTATGGACAATATGCTAATGAGAAATCTTGTAAGAATGCAGTCTACAAGGCATTTCACAAAAAATGCTGTTCATGTGATAACCTTTCTTCCATAAAACACACTACACTCAGGTCAATGTTTTCCGTCAAGTAATAAATAGAAACAATGCTAACTGCTTGATAAAATGAATGAAACAAAACAGTAAGAAACCCAGGTTAAAATGAAAAGAACATAAAAATCTGATGTACTTATGTGCTCCACAGGGTTTGTGTGCGGACGCGTGCGTGCACGCGCACACACACACACTCTTTAGCGTTTAATTTGAGTGGCCGCAGGACCCTCAAAACGAATCCGCAACCATCTTTTCCAGGAGCCAAGACCACCCACCTCTCCTGCTTGTGGGCGGATCACAGGCTCCCAGCAGAGCTGGACAACCTGCCGGCCTCACCCTGCCCCACACGCCCATCCAGGAAGCCAAAAGAAAAAACCCGCTGTCAAATGTACTCCCGAGCATTGTGAACCTGAGTGCTTATTAAATAGGAACAAGTGTGCTGAGAGTTGATCCACTTTTCTGGAATACGGTCTTTGCATAATTGCTCCTACTCTTTTCACTTAGGCTAATTAGGAAAGGGAGTGGGGTCTATACTACTGATGGCAAGAAATACAGTTGGTTATTCTAAGGTGGGAGAACATGAGAAACAGGACCAGACGATGGAAGACAGAACGGGCCAGTGTCCGAGCGGAGCAGCAGAACTCTGAGTAAAGAGCGTATACTGAATACACGTTGAAATGCCTCTAGATCAACAGTAAAAAGACTACCTCGGTTGTTTTGCCTTGTTTTTCAAAGGCACAATCTACAAGGACCAGGAGAAGGCAACAGAATTGGAGGGGTGCTGGAAGGGAGCAGAAGGAGTGCTGCCTGAAGAAATTATTCCCTGAATACTCAGATCCCTAAACATCCTCACCCTCTGTCCCACCCCTGCCAGCCCCAGGAGGCAGGCCTCTGAACTGGGAGACCCTGGTTCAGCTGGGCACAGCTGGGGACAGCTTGCCACGCTGACAACAGAAAGGCTGTGGGACCTGCAGAACAAATGCGGAGACACAGGCACGCCCCACTGCCCACCCCAGCCCCAGCCGGATTCTCTTACTGGGCGCCAACAGTCTTCGGAGCTAACGGAACCTGAGAAAGAAAAGAACCTGAAAGCACCAAGACACTGGGCACTTCCCAACCAAGGAGCGCTACTAGTCACTGTGCTGGAAAGTTCGTAGCCAACGCACCCCTCTTGTGATGGGAGCCTCCAATCTACTACCGTTAAAACCAAATGTTGTTTTAAAAACCCTTTTTATCGCAAATTTGCAGGACAGTTGCAAGAGCAGTATGAGACTCTCAGCGAGCCTCCACTAGTCTCACAAGTGACCACTGGGTCACTTTTGCTTGAACGCTCCACTCCCTCTCCGCGAACATCCCAAATGTTTGAGACCTTTCTGCAAAGGTTTCGTGGACCTTTCCGCAAACACGCCACTGTGCATTTCGTAAGAACGAGGATAGTAAGTAACACAAGCACAGTACGTATGTCACAGTCAAGAACACAGTACCCGTTGACTATGGAGTAAATAGTTCACTTTCTAATCCTGCCAATGGTTTTATGATGTCGTTCGTGGCAATCTTCCCTCCCCTCCACTCAGGATCCTATGTCACATTTCCTTCCACTCCTGTCTGAAACAGCCCGCCAGCATTTCTTAGTCTTTCATTTTTTGATCTTTTTGAAGACCACAGGGTATGCATTTCTGGCGGGAATGAATGAAGTTTTGTTTTTCCCAGAGTATCACATAAGGCAGATGTCAACCTGTCCCTTTACTGGTGACCACTCTGATCACCCGGTTAAGACGATATGTGCCATATTTCTCCACTGTAAAATAACCGTTTTCTCCCAAGTAATCAATTGGTAAGTAATCTGTGGGAAGATATTTTGAGATTACGCCCTTCGAACACTCACTCAGTGGTTTTACTACCCACTGGCAATTTTTGTCTGAATCAACTGTTACTCTGATGGTTAGTTATAAAGCGGTGTTTTCTTGAAAGTCCACTATTCCTTCATCAGATGACATTCTAACTTCAGGAAGGTGGGCCTCCTTCTCCCCACTCATCTTTATTCTGTTAACAGTGTGGACTCATAGGTTCTTATTTTACTTATTAATGCCATTATCCACTCTGATACTCAAGTCGTCCCAGATTCAGCCAGTGAGAATCCCTTCAAGCAGACTCCCATGTGCTTTCCATGCTTTTTGAGCACTTCCTTATTTCCTGGCATAACAACATGTTCGAGATTCATCCTGAACGTTCTCTGTCCCAGCTCTAAAATCATCCATCTTCCAAGGAGCCCTGGTTCTTTTAGTGGAGAATGTAATGCAGAAATGAAGATCTGAGAGCCAAGGACAAAGCTGGGAAAGACGGCGATTCCATATAATTCAACTGTGTGTGCTATGTGTATCCCTGACTTTTAAATATGAAGGAAAACCAAAGATTGCCAGACATCTCAGGAAATCCTCTAGCATGAAAAGTCAAGGGCAAAACAAACAGAAAAATACAAGCTGGAGTAAAGACTATACAAGGAAGAGAGAATATAAAAAAAAAAAAAATGTGTCCTCAGATGGATAATACATCCATTGGGGGAAAAAAAAAAAAACAAAAAACACAGGATACTATTTAAAAGGGCACAGAGAATAATTAACAGACTAATACAGAAGGAAAATGATTTCTGACCCGGGAGTCTATACGCAGCCAAACTATCAACCAAGAGTACACAGAAAAACGAGTCAAAAGATCTACCTCCTACACGATTTATTCACAGAAAGCTACCGTGCAGAGACTGTGCTCCACTGACACAAGAGGGACAGCCATAAAGAAGACAACACAGAATACAAGAACAAGAGAGTCAATGCAGGAGAGAGGCGGAGAGAACCCCTGGGATCCTGGCAGACAACTGTGCTCCCTGCAGGGAGGGCAAGCAGGGCAGGCTGGAGCGGGGAAAGATTTCCTTGAAAAGATAAGGCTGATGGAATACTTGCTGAACACGTAACTGACTAAAAGTCTGAGGCTAAAACAGTGCATTAATAGCTTCTTAGAAAAGTGATGGTGGGGCATCTGGGTGGCTCAGTCGGTTGAGCGTACAACTCTTGATTGTGGCTCAGGTCATGACTGCAGGGTCATGGGAGGCGGGAGCCTACTTAAGATATTCTCTCTCTCTCTCTCCTTCTACCCTTTCTCCGCAGTTTGTGCACTATACTCTCTCTCAAAAAATAAAAAATTTAAAAGTGATGGGAGCCTGGCTGGTTCAGTTGGTACAGCATGTGACTCTTGATCTTGGGGTCGTGAGTTTAAGTCCCACGCTGGGTGGAGAGATTACATATAAACAAACAGGGGTGCCTGGGTGGCTCAGTCAGTTAAGCATCCGACTTCGGCTCAGGTATTGATCTCACAGCTGGTGGATTTGAGCCCCGCATCATCAGGCTCTGTGCTGACAGCTTGGAGCCTGGAGCCTGCTTTGGATTCTTTATCTCCCTCTTTCTCTGCCTCTTCCCCACTCACTCTGTCTCTCTGTCTCTTAAAAATAAATAAACATTAAAAAAAAAAAAACACAAACAAACATAAAATTTTAGAGGGGGAAATGATACTATTTCTGGGAAAACCAAAAAATTTTTAGGAAAGGAAAAATATTTGTGATTTACCACTTAACATTAAAGAGCACACAGGGTCATAATGTTAAAACTACTGATTTAACCAAAATTGTAATAAAATTATCAAGGAAAGATGGAGAAGACAGACTGTGGGGAGGGGAGAGGAGAAAGCTAATCCTTATTCCGTATCTTTTCACAGCAGGAAATCAATAGATATGCTTAAAACCAAAAACAAATTAGCATACAAGTAAGCAAATATGAACTCTTCAAATATGTTCTTCAGACATATGGAGGTAAATACATGTTTTAATTGGCCAGAAGAATTCAAAGAACTACAAGCTGCCTTCAGGAAAAGGGAAAAGAGGGTGGGGAGGCTAAAGAAAGCTGTTTTTCTTATCCAACCTCCCAGAACTAGCTCACTCTTAACTGTGGATGTGTAAAACACTGACAAAAAAATTTTTTTAATAAATTTTTAAGAAGAATGCTTAACTGGGAAAGGCTTTTAAATGTTGAGACCAGAGAGCTTTAACAGCAACTCACTAGCTATGAAACTAAGTCCTCTAACCTGAGTACCCATTTCTTCATCTATGAAATAACGAGTTGCACTAATAAACTCTAAATGTTCTTCCTGCTTCAGTAATTTATGAATCTGCTATAAAAACAAAGTAATCTAGGCTTTAGATATGGTGCCAGTGGCAGGGCATCTGACTTCGGCTCAGGTCATGATCTCGCGGTTCATGGGTTTGAGCCCCCCTGTCGGGCTCTGTGCTGACGGCTCAGAGCCTGGAGCCTGCTTCAGATTCTGGGTCTGCCTCTCTCTCTCTCTCTCTCTCTCTCTCTCTCTCTCTCTCTCTCTCTCTCTCTCTCTCTGTGTGTGTGTGTGTGTGTGTGTGTGTGTGTGTCCCTCCCCTGCTCATGCACTGTCTCTCTCTCTCTCTCTCAAAAACAAATAAACATTTAAAAAAAAGATTAAAGATACACACACGAAGGATGTCCACGAGGACAATCCACGAGGATGATGACAGGTACTTCCTTCTCAACAAGGGGCAACTCTCCCCAGGTGTTTAACTTACAGGAAACCCCAAGGTTTACATCGTAGCTAAAGGGCGAAGATGAGAAGGGCCTGGCCAAAGCGCTCTTGAGAGTACGGAAGCGCGGAACAGCAGCACGGTGTTGCGGGGCTGAAGGAGGAAAAGCAGGGGTTTGCTAGTGACCGCTACAACGTGCACTCTAGCGGCTGACGTCCTAGTCTATTGAGGCCACTGCAGAACACCACACTGGGCGGCTGGTAACAACAGAAATTCAGTTCTTACAGTTCTAGAGGCTGGGAAAGCCCAACATCTCGGCGTCTGGTGAGGACCCGCTTCACGGTTCACAGGCAGTGGTCTTGTTTGCTGTGTATTCGCTCAGCAGGAGGGGGCCGGCAAACCTCCGGGGTGGGTTTTTAAACCCCCTTCATAAAGGCTCCACCCGAATGGTCTAACCACCTCCCAACAGCATCACACCGAGGATGTGTAAGGATTAGATTTCAACACACGGACCTTGAGGGGGGACACCGACGCTCAGTCTACAGAAATGGGTATCGTTAGATTCTTCTCTCAGAGGAAATGGATCCAGAGGGCCCCCTTCAAAACAGGAAACCAAGACTTAAGAAAGAGATAGTACACTTTTATATTTATTTTCGCCAACCATTCTTTGAAGGAGCCCCATTTTCTTCAACGGCCAATAGCTCTATCACTGAGCATCTCCTCTTTTCAGTATTACTGACTCTGACCAAGGCCAAGAAGGGGAATTCAAGAACCATATAGCTATAAAATTGCCAGTCAGAAATGAGGACTGGTTGAGCCTAAGACAGTGAAAAAAACCAGACTCTCAACTCAACAGTGTCTAAATACGTACTCACTTAGTCACAGAATTTGAGAACAGCAACAATGAACATCTACCCTTACAAATCCTTTGTGCTAGCATTATGCAAGCATTTTCCACTCTCTTGGGTATTAATTCCTATTTTACAGTTGAGGATAATAAGGAAGGACTTACTCCAAACAACCCTTATGTGAACTAGGTTTTGTTTTTTTAAGCTCACCTTAGGAAAAAAGCCAATGAAAATCTCTCTATGCTGTCACATGAATTTTTACTATAGATTCCAAGATATTCCCCACTGATGCAAATCCACAAGAGGAAGTCACAGCTACTGCAGAACATACGAGAAAGCATGTTCTCCTTATATCCTACGTCACGCACAAACAAAACACCTTCTCAAGTACAGAGAGGCGACCCAGCCTGATCACATAAAAGCAAGTCACTTGATGACTTCTTAGCAACATCAGGAAGCTCCAAGGTAGGCCAGCTCGATCAGAGTAAAATTTTAACATGGGTCTTCCCCTCACTTCTGTAAGTATTCATTCTCACACACGTTTTTCAAAACACCCAAGTTCAAAGAGAAGGAGTATGAGATGGGAAGATAATCCATCTTTGAGGCCTTGTCCATCATCTCATCCTCAATGCCTGGCACAGTGTGAATAATAATTTTAAAAATCCACAAAAACTTGAATGCAAAAATCATCAAAAATGAACGAACAACTCATAACTGGGAGAAATCACCTAACTAAATAATTTGGATGACTTCAGAGGCATCTTTCTTTCTTTCTTTTTCTTAATATATAATTATCTAACCCATGACTCCAGTCTTGTGGTGGTCTTAGTGCAACAATTAAGTGTGGGGTTTTTGTTTTGTTTGTTGGTTGGTTTTTTTGAGAGGGGTGGGGCAGAGAGAGACCAGGAGAGAGAGAATTCCAAGCAGGCTCCACGCTGTCAGCACAGAGTCAGCGCAGAGCCTGATGCAGGGCTCAAACTCACAAACCGTGAAATCCTGACCTGAGCCTAAATCAAGGGTTGGACGCTTAACCGACTGAGCCATGCAGGCACCCCCAAAGGTATCTTTCAACAAAATTTAAAGATATATTTGCATGTAAATATTTATACTTAGTATTTCAATATTTATACTTAAATATACACATATACATGTAACTCAGCTAATTTCAGAAACGCCAATCATTTTAATACAAGCCGTGGCAAGAATACCAAGGCTTCTAAATCATTAATCATGGGGAACCTGGGTGGCTCATTCGGTTAAGCGTCCGGCCCTTGATTTTGGCTCAGGTTAAGATCTCATGGTTTGTAAGATCAAGCTCCATGTCAGGCTCTGCACAGTGAGGAGCCTGCTTGGGATTCTCTCTCTCCCTCTCCCTCTCTGTCCCTCCCCCACTCGCACACACACACACACGCTCTCGCTCTCTCTCCAAATAAACTTAAAAACAATCATTAATGAGAAATCACCATACCAAGAACGCAAAAAAAAAAAAAAAAAGTCTTTACTGAAGTATAAGACATCCACAGTAAATCCATACTATCACTTTTTAAAAACACAATCACATATGTAAAGTACTTTAGGTAAAAACTTTGGCACCTGATTAGATTACATCATCGTCTGGCTATGCACCTTATGGGATACTCAAATCACTGCAGTCATGCATGAAGCCAACCCAATCTAAGTTGCTATTAAAATGGAGCCAAGTCATAAATTAGTAAATTAGCATCCGAAGGAAAGCCCCAACTCTGCCTATAAGATGAGAGCAATGGTATGCAAGGCGACACGATCTCAATCGCCAGCAAGTGGCTCAGCCACGATAAACCATCAAGTTTAATTTGATGTAAAAGCTGAGATTTCCATAATCCAGGATACAACGGCAAGAAACACATCAAAACTTTTTGCAGGACATCTTGGTAACCAAGTGATTAGTAAGTTAAATAAAAGTACAGAGATTGGAAAATGTGCTAAGCACCATGAAAGTGGAAGAATTTGTCCACTGAGAACTCAACCCAAGAATGGGATTGTCTCTCTCCCTCTCTCTGCCCCACCCAGGTGCGCACACTCATGTGTGTGTCTCTCTCTCTAACTAAATAAACATTTTAAAAAGTTCAACTAGATTATCTCTGTGACTGTAAATAATTTAGCGCAGCGTATAAACGATCTTCGTTAGAACCGCGGCAACGCAACTAAAGCCACACCTCCCTCCAAATCACGGCAAGGTACTTCGGCCCGGGGATGCGCAGAGAGAGGCCATACTGTATGCCCCACGCCACCAAACGATGGGGAAGACTTAAAAGAGAGCACGGATTTGGTTCAGTCAACCTCTGGGCAAGAATTCTTCTCTCTAAACTTACCTTATCTGTAAAATGAGAAGATCAGACTAAACTATCACTTATGATGCTTCAAATCCTAACCTTCTAGAAAATGAAATGTAAAATCTAAGTGAAACCAGGAGATTCAAAGAGATGAAGAAAAAGGAACCAAGGAGTAACCATAGTCAAACTCTTAAGAAATTCAGTGAATTTCAGCAAGATCTTAAAGTATAGAGTCCCGGTAACAGAATTTATAGTTGTACAGTATCACTGTATTCTGCTAGGAAACTGATTTGGTCTGTGTCCAGTACTTTCGTTTCGCTTTAAGTCCACATGTGGACACACCCCCTCCAAGGAAGGCCAAACTGCAGAAAGGCCAGGGGAACAGAGGGCTCACAAAGGTGTGTACGGTCCCTCTCTCCCATAAAAAGTGGACCAAGAAACTCTTCCTCCAACGTCAGGTTATAATCCCCAGTGCCACCTTCAGCGTTCTCCAACGGTACCATAGGCCTGCTTTGTCAAGGACCCAAACCCAGTACAACCAGATGCCCTTTTGATAGGAGTTGTGGTTATTTGTAGGTGTCGTAAGGTAAACTGGAGTGTGAATTCATCCACGAAGCTTGTAAGATACCCCACACCCACCTTTCCTGTGGTATACAACCCAGTACGTATATAAAACAGGACAGGGTCCTCCGAAAAGAATCCCGACAGGTATCTGGAGAACAGGATTTAGATTCACAACTTGCGTGAAATGAGTTAATAGGCAGAAGCTCAAGGCAGAATGAAAACCTTAACACAGCTCTTCAAAGGCACATTTACAAAAAGCTTCTGTGGCCTGTACCAGACCTCATATTTTTCTCCATCCTTAAGAAGGGGGGGGAAAACCCCTCTCAAAGAGTTTGGTTTATAGCACGGTAGGAAAAAACAAAACCAAATTCTTCTTTCTCACAGAGTAAAATGTTTTACCGGACAGACTTTCCTCTGTATCGCAGTTGCTTTCACTAGGCCACGACTGATGACCGTTTAGTTTTCATTTTTCCTATTATGAAACAACGCCGGGGTTCCCAGGAGTGGAGCTGTCGGATCAAACGTGTGTTTCTAACCAGACGCACACGGGCAAACGGCTCCCCCGGAGGCCGTGCCATCCGAAGGGCCACCAGCAATGCAGGCGCGCCGTGTCCCCACACCCTGGCCCTGACGCGCACCGTTCGTACGTCTGAGAGCCATTTACACTCCGCTCTTCAGCCAACTGTCTGTTTACATCCCTTGTCCATGTTTCCACCGGGGCCGGCCTTCTCCGTGACTTGTAGTGGTGACTTACAAGGCAGAAAACAAGCCCTCTGTCCGACCGCATTCCAATCTCTTCAACTCATTCCGATCCGGTGTCTATCTGTGCCACTCAACTGAAACTGCTCTTTCCAGTCACCAGTGACCTCCAGATGGGGCTAAGTCCAAATGCAACTCCTTCTGTCCTCATCTCGAACTCGCCCTCGGCAGCTTTCAATACAGCTGACCAGCAGCCCCTCCTCATTAGAACATTCTCCTCACTCGCCTTCTTTGGTATTAGGCTCCCGGTTTCCTCCCTGGCTTCTTCAGTCTCCCTAGCCGGGGCTCCCGTCCTCCCCTCCCTTCCCCTCCCACACGACCGACCGCGGTGCAGGCCGCAGGGTCCGGGCGGTGCCCGCTACCTACTACGCTCTCCCAAGCTGACCTGACCGTATTAGCTGGGGTGTCCGCTCACACTTGTTCTATTCGCGCTGTCGCCCCAGCGACCGCAACAAGGCCCGGGACACTTTCAAAAAAAGTCTTGTTGACTAAATGAAGCCATTTCAGTGAGTTTTAAAAAGGCCTCTACAGGGGCGCCTGGGTGGCTCAGTCGGTTAAGCGCCCGACTTCAGCTCAGGTCACGATCTCGCGGTCCGTGAGTTCGAGCCCCGCGTCGGGCTCTGGGCTGAGGGCTCAGAGCCCGGAGCCTGCTTCCGATTCTGTGTCTCCCTCTCTCTCTGCCCCTCCCCCGTTCATGCTCTGTCTCGGTCTCAAAAATAAATAAAACGTTAAAAAAAATTTTTTTTTAAAATAAAATAAAATAAAAATAAAAAGGCCTCTACAGACACAGTTGAGATACAACTTTATACAACCGAAGACCATCTCTGCACTTCAAACGCAGGCACCCAACTGCGGGCCGACATTCCCTGTCGGATGGCTCAAGCACCCCAAAGTCAGTGTCTCCAAAACTGCCTGTCCACCACACACCAACACTGACCGGCCATCAATCCTTTCCGTCCCCGTGTCGTCCCCGTGTCAGGAAAGGCACGCCCCAGGTGTAAAAGTCAGAGCCTGGAAACCACCCTGGCTCTTCTCTTCCCTCCCAATCCTATTCATCCAATTCCGTCTTCTGAGTACCTCCCCGCCTCCATTTTCTGCCACCACCAGCCCCCTCCCCCACGAGAAGAGAAACAGCTTCCTGATCCATCTCCCTGGGTCTCCTCTGGACCGTCTAAGCCACCGTGGATTTGGGTTCCTCGTCAGCGTCCCCTGCCACTCCGTGCGAGGCATGGTAACAATAATTCTGATCCGTGTGGTCCACCACAGGAGCCACGTAAGGCTTCTGAGCACTTGAAATCTAGACGGTTTGACGGAGGTGTGCTGTAAGCATAAAACGCACACTTGATTTCAAAGGCGTGGTACAAAAGACAGAAATGAAAATATCTCATTGGTAATTTTTATGCTGACTGCGTACTGAAAAAAGTTAAGATTCCATATGTAGCTTGCATTATATCCTATTCATTGAGACACTGTCCTGAGCATTTCACTGAGAGCACCAGCACCATGGCCACCTTTTTCTAACCATGTATGACCACAGCATGGCAAGAGCTGGGCCTGGCACGGATCTGGCAGTGAGATGCTTGCCGAACGAATTATGGCCAGCAGTCAGTATCATTTATGCGAGCTCACTTAAAAACAAAACATTAAACGTGTAATTCTCACTTGGGAGTTGGATGACACTTGTACGACACACTTGGTATTAAGAAAATTTTCTATGTTTAAACTTTATTCTTTTAAATGTTTATTTATTTTGAGAAAGAGGGAGAGAACACAAGTAGGGGAGGGGCAGAGAGAGGGAGAGAGAGAAGCCCAAGCAGGCTCCATGCTGTCAACGCACGGCCTGATGCAACGTAGGGCTCGATCGTACGAACCGTGAGCTCATGACCTGAGCTGAAATCAAGAGTTGGACGCTTAACCGACTGAGCCACCCAGGTGCCCCTACGTTTAAACTTTAGGTACACACGCATCTTAAGAAATAATTACTTACTTCTTTAGTGTGCATTCTAATCATGTCGTCATTAATTTTTCTAATTTCTCATGGCCAAAATTTCTGTTAGAAGGGAAAGACAGACTGGGGAAGACTGGAAATTCAAGCTGGCCTAAAAATAACTTGAAGATTAGGAGTCATCAACTAGTAAAACATTGGTCATCACAACTCAAAAAATCAGCCACAAGAGAAGGAAGGTTGGCGGACAGCACAAGGCAAAGCAAGCAAGTTAAGGATAAACACGCAAAGTCTAGTTAACGAGAGCCGGACTCATTTTGTTATTCCCTCTGCAACATTATCAAGCCACGGAGAGGGTGTGGGATACACTCACGTTGACAAGCTTTACAGTCGTATGTTGTCATTCTACAGAAAACACACTCTCAGATGGCCTCACAAACCCAGAAAGTGATAGGGTAGAAAGGACAATCCAAATGATCGTTACATTTGAAGTACAGAACAACTGTGACCTGAACGAATTTCAATGTGATTTAGGTTGGAAGCCCTTTAAAAATTTAAATTTGGGTCCTCATTCAGCCTCCACAGACAGATCACGACCAAACAAGCACCCCCAGTGAGAGTACGACAAAGTTTACCCCTCAAACAGAGACATAGCTACCGGCGAACAGGACACAGAACACTGTGGGGACCCCACAAAACAACCCAGGTCTTCCACAAATACAGGGCAAGAGGGCGAAAAAAGTGATGAATGGGTAATCTACCATTTTTTTAAAACTGGTAGACTTTATGTGGATCCTGATTTGCCAAAATTAGAACACTGTACCAAAAAATTATACTATGAGACAGGTGGAAATTTCACTCTGGGTATTAGATAACATTAAGCAACTACCGTGTGGGGTTGCTTTCTAGATCTGAGAATTTTGTGGTTATGTTATGTATGATTAAACAGCCAAAGGGGAAAAGAAAGTGTTTTCCTTTGGAAGATAGTACATGTATACTGGCATATTTACACAAGAAACAATATAATTACTTGGGGATTTTCTTCCAAGTAATATGGAAAGAAGTAACCATAAAGGGAAAAGTAATAACGTGAATCACATTCCAAATGACTTCTCCTCCTCAAACGACACAATGGAAAGCCACCGAGCAGGTGAAGACATTCACCACACTTACATCTCCTGAAAAACTCATACCCAACATAAAAGAAATCCCACCAAGTGTCATGCTTGAAAGTATGTCCAAATATTGTGAGACTCCTCCTTTCAAAAAAAAAAACGGAGCCCAACTCCCCTCCCCTTGAAGGCAAGCTGGGACACTTTGACTCTCTTCTAACAAAGAGAACTCGGCAAAATTCAATGCCATGTGACTTCTGAGGTCATAAAAATGATAGCTTCCACTTGGTGCTCTTTCCCTCAAATCATTCTCGGGGGGCTGGTGGGGTGGGGGGAGTCGGTCACCATGTCCTGAGGACAGGACCCACAGGATCCCTGACACCAGCCCACATGAAAAGGAACCGTGGCCTGCCACCGACAGCCAGGACTAACCTGCCGGGCATGTGCATGAGCCACCTTGGGATGGAACTCCCCACCGCAGTCAAGCCTTCAGACTGGGGGCCAAGACACTGCCCAAGTTCATGTCCTATAGAAACTGAGACAATAAAGGTTTTTTTGTTGGGGGGGGGGGTCTAGGTGGCTCAGTCAGTTGAGCGTCCGACTTCGGCTCAGGTCATGATTTTGAGTTTTGTGAGTTCAAGCCCCACGTCAGGCTCTGTGCTGTCAGCTTGAGTCTGGAGACTGCTTCAGGTTCTCTGTCTCCCTCTCTCTCTGCCCCTGCCCCACTCCCCCCCTCTCTCTCAAAAATGAATAAACATTAAGAATTTAAAGGTTTTTTTGTTGCTATGAGCCACTAAAAGTTTAAGGATAATTTGTTGTGCAACAACAGAGAGCTAACACGATAAGAAAAACTAATAATGCAGTGAAAAAAAAAAAAAGAATGAAAACTTTAAAATATACTCTTTGTAACAAAGGATATCCCAGGGGGCACCTGGGTGGCTCAGTCAGTTGAGCATCTGACTCTTGAGTGCGGCTCAGGTCACGATCCCATGGTCGGTCGTGGGACTGGGCCCCACCTGGGGCTCCGTGCCGTATGCTGGACAGCAGTGGAGCCTGCTTGGGACTCTCTCCCTCCCCCGCTCTGCCCCTCTCCCACTAGTGCACACACGTGCTTGCACTCTAAGTAATAAGTGCACTTTTCAAAAAGGGCAGAAAAGAAGGAGAGCCAAATGACCAACGGAAGTACGGAAAGGTGCTTGACTTCACTGGTGCAAATTCAAACTCTCCTAAGACATCGCTACACAGCCAGGAGCGTAGCTGCAAAGCACAGCACGGACAACGCGAGCTGCGGGACACGACGTGCAGTGAAAGCCTGACACTCCGCTGGCGTAACAGCATTTTCACTCGCCACGAGTACTTCAGGAGGTGCAGCCACAGTCGTCCAAGACCAAATATACGCACGCCTCTAAGACCTGGCAATTTTACTCCCAGATACATTCCCCAAAGAAATACATGTATCTGTTCACCAAAAAAAAAAAAGACACCGTGAATGTTCAGGGCAGCAGTATTTGTCACAGCCCCGAACAGACATCCATCTAGATGTCCATCAACAGAGTAATTTCAGAGCAACGAGAACAAATGACAACTGCATGTAACGACGGATAACCTCACACACGACGCCAAGAGAAAGGACTCAGACACAAGGGAACATACCGTAAAGTTCTACTCATTTAAGGAACAAAACGGGGCAGACTAATCAGTTCGGGCAGACGGGAGGACACCGGTGCCTGCGGCAGGGAGGGTACCGACTGGACGGGAACAAAGGGGCATCCGGGGTGCCAACTACCCAGGTGCGTTTCAGCTTGTGGAAACTTCTTCTGATATGAGCCCTTTTCTGTCTCTTTAGTCTACTGAACTATAATTCAATAGAGTTTTAAAACAGTAACGATACAGGAGAGAAGTGAGGAAGGGAGTGAGGCAGGAACGGCCTCCAGTACGGCTGCTGGCGCTCAGCAAAGGAGGGTTCGTGATACTATTCTATGTTTCGCACGTTAGAACTTTCCCCTCGTAAAAAAGACTTTTAAGTTTCTTAATACAAAAGTAGCTGGAACTGCTGCTGGTAAAAGTATAAACTTGCATATTTTTTCTGGTCAGAGACAACAAAAGGTGTTGAATTCTTCACATTCTTTGACCCAATTATTCTACTTCTGTGACTTTATCGTAAGGTGTTTATCCTGAGCAAAAGGTTTGTATGTAACAATGTCCACAGGAGTTTAAAACAGGAAAGAGAAATGTCTACATGCGGAGAACACAGGACACCTAGGGACTACCACGGGACAAATAATCCAAGTCGCTCACAAACACACGGCACCCAACTATGCCATGGTGAACACCAACGATCGAATCTGCACCAAGGTTCTTTTATCCATCCAATGAAATACAGTTGTTACAAATGATCTCACGGGGTGCCTGGGGGGCTCGGTCGGTTAAGCGTCCGACTTCGCCTCAGGTCGTGATCTCGCGGTTCGTGGGTTCGAGCCCCACATCGGGCTCTGTGCTGACAGCTCGGAGCGTGGAGCCTGCTTCGGATTCTGTGTCTCCTTCTCTGTCTCCCTGCCCTTTCTCTGCTCGTGCTATGTCTCTCTCTCCCCCGCCTCTCAAAAATAAATAAACATTAAAAAAATTAAAAAACAAACAAGTGTACCACTCTGGGATGCAGATAACGAGAGAGGCTGTGCTAGTGTGCAAAGGTGGGGGGAAGAGCGGATACAGGGGAAATCCCTGACCTTCTCCTCAATTTTGCTGCGACCTTAAAATGCCCTAAAAATAGTCTTTAAAACGATGTAAACAAAACTCTTAGAAAAAACAGAGCAGGGGCGCCTGGGTGGCGCAGTCGGTTAAGCGTCCGACTTCAGCCAGGTCACGATCTCGCGGTCCGGGAGTTCGAGCCCCGCGTCGGGCTCTGGGCTGATGGCTCAGAGCCTGGAGCCTGTTTCCGATTCTGTGTCTCCCTCTCTCTCTGCCCCTCCCCCGTTCATGCTCTGTCTCTCTCTGTCCCAAAAATAAATAAACGTTGAAAAAAAAAAAAATTTTTTTTTTAAAAAAAATAAAAAAATAAAAAAATAAAAAAATAAAAAAAAGAAAGAAAAAACAGAGCAATAAATCTTTGTGACCTAAGATTAGGCAAAGCCTTCTTAAACATGACACCAAAAAATTAGAAACAAAAGAAAAAAAACAGATAAACCGGGCTTCATCAAAGTAAAAATGTGTGTGTTTCAATGACACCATAAAGAACGTGCAAAGATGATCTACGGAATGAAAGTATCCGCAAGTCATATACTTAAGAGGGACGTCATAACTCAATAATAAAAAGCTAAGCACCCCAGTTTAAAAATTGGCAAATAATTTCAATAGTCATACCTCCAAAGAAGATAGACAAATGGTGAACGGGCACACTAAAAAGGTACTCGACGTCATCGGCCATCAGGGAAATGCAAATCAGAACCACACAATACCACCAAATACCCACACTGACACGCTACTATCAAACAGACACAATCACAAGAGGTGACACAGATGTGGGAAAACTGAAACTCTCACACACTGCTGGGAGTGTGAAATGAGGCAGGCAAACCGGAGAACACGCTGGCAGTTTTTTCAAAAGTTTCCTCTTAAATACAGAACTACCTCATAACCCAGCCGGTCCACTCCCGGGTATGTATCCAAGAGGAATGAGAGCGTGTGTCCAGAGAAAAATGTGCACACAAATGTTCACACGGCATTATTCACCAGAGTCAAAAAGCAGAAACACTCAAATACTCATCATCCGATTAACGAACAAATAAAATGTGGTGTTTCCACACAATAGCGTGTTTAGCAACACCAACAACAAAAGGACTGACATACATGCGAATCTTGGACACGTAGCGAAGGGAAGGAGGCCAGTCACAAAAGAGCACACGCTGTACGATTCCACCCATAGGAAGTGTCCAGAATAGACCAACCCAGAGAGACAGAAATGAGATTAGTAGTCGCAGGGCCAAGGGGATGGGAGAGAAATGGGAGTGGCTGCTGAAAAACCCGGGGTTTCTTTCTCAAGTCATGAAACTATTCCGGAATGACAGCAGTGACAGCATGTACGCACCGTGACTATGCTAAAAAAACCCACATCAGCAGTATGCTGAAGCGTGTGAACCGTCGGGTCTGCGCACTGTGTCCCAACAAAGCTGTTAGAAGAAGAATGATAAAATCTGTATTTGCAAAGAGAGGTGGAAGAAAAAGTTGTTCGCGAAAAACTTCAGAGTCTATACTTCACCAAACGTGTTCGCACACACTCACTTGAACCTCACGACACTCCTCGGTGGCAAGTTACGTCACTTCCTGCACGTGGAGATTCTGGGAGGCAAAGGCAGTAAGGAAGGGACTCGGGTCCCAAACTCAGGGAGCGGCTAGGCCAGCGGGGCTTGGAAACGCCCCCCTCTTTCTACCACTTGTCGCCTCCCAGAGTGCTACAAACACAGCCCACACTACACGCGAAGCTTCTGCAACAGCCGCACCGTTCACAGAGGGGCTCTCGTGACCCACGTGGTCCTTAAACGTTTTTGTGCCTGGCACTTTGCGGGCACTCCAAAGTGTCGCTGAACAAATCACATTTTCCCCTCACAACTCCTTTTCCAATCGAGGGCACTAACATGAAGAAATTACGTAACCCACGGCACCTGGGTGACTCAGTCGGTTAAGCATCTGACTCTTGATTTCAGCTCCGGTCACGATCTCATCATGGTTCATCAGACAGAGCCCTGTGTCAGGTTCGGCTCTGACCGCTCACGGCCTGCTTGGGACTCTGCCTTCCCCCTGCCCTGCCCCTCCCCCGCTTGGGTACACATGTGCCCTTTCTCTAGAAATAAAAACTAAACATTTAAGAGAAATTAAGTAACCCAACAATTATTATGTAGTAAACTTACCTGACATAAATATGTTTTGGGGAGCTTCTTATAAGCATATTTCTCAATTACAGAGGTGGGAGGACCATAAATTGAGCCCAGAAAGGAACAATGATATAAAGCACAGGAATCAAAAAGGAACGGGAAGTCCTTTCAGAATACGGGAGCAAACTGAAAACACCAGGGGATAATTTTTGAGTTTATACAATGCCTGGTGAGGAGCCAAGGAAATCGAAACCTAATGGTCAAAAGATCTGAACAGAGTACTCATTTATAAAAAAAAATCAAAACATGGGGCGCCTGAGTGGCTCAGGCGGTTAATCGTCTGACTCTCGATTTTGGCTCAGGTCATGATCTCACGGCTCATGAGTCTGAGCCCCAAGTTGGGCTCTGCGCGGACAGCAGCGGACAGCACGGAGCCTGCTTGGGATATTCTCCTTCTCCTTCTCCCTCTCCCCGCCCCCCGCCCCTCCCCCACCAGGGGGTACAAGCACACATGCACGCCTTCCCTCTTTCTCAAAATAAATATTTTTTAGAAACCTCAAAACATAAACCAACATGTGAGAAACATTTAGCATGGATAATTTCTTAAATTAAAAAATCCAGGAGATACTCTTTTATATCCCATGAACCAGCAAACAAAAAATAATTAGAACTAATTAAAATTGATGGGAGAATGTGGAAAACGGGGATATTCATTTATCACTGATACACTGTAAATGGGCACTAATTTTTTAAAGAAGATGCTATATAAGACTAATAAAAATGACACTACTTTTTGATTAGGTGATCTCATGAAAATTAAAAAGAATTTTATCAAAAAGGGGAGAAAATTATTTGTACAAAGGATAAGAGTAACTATGGTTATACTCACTACCATTCAGGTATGTCCTCATAAATATGTCATTCCTACTGTACAAGAGAGAAAATCAAAGCTCAGAGCTCAAAGAACTAGTGTTTGGCAGTATTAGGATTCAAGTTCAGTAGTATTTAAACCCTACCTTACTAAGGTCATAACGGAGTCTGGGACAGAAAGACTCTGAATGAGAATTCTCTGGAAACAGCTAGATCCAAAAGAAAATCAGGGATACAGAGATCTGAGCAGATTAGCACATACATGATAAGTTTAGCCATGAAAGTAGGTATTACACAAGGCACAGTGTGGAAAATAAGGAAGGCTGAAGAACAGTATGTGAAATGAGTCTGGAAGAAAATTAAAAAGGAGGTCAAGAAAGCAAAGAAGAAAACCAAGAAAATGTCGTGTCAGAGAACTTGTAAATTCTACAAAGAAAACTCTTCCCCGGTTTTTGCTGCCACTAAGATTTAAATAACAGTGTTTTATTTATTTATTCATTTTAATGTTTATATAGAGAGATGAGAGATGGGGGGGGGGGGGGCAGAGAGGGAGGGAGACACAGAATCGGAAGCAGGCTCCAGGCTCCGAGCTGTCGGCACAGAGCCTGATGTGGGGCTCGAACTCACAAACCGTGAGATCACGACCTGAGCCAAAGTCAGACGCTTAACCGACTGAGCCACCCAGAGGCCCCTAAGCCACAGTGTCTTAAACACCTTTCTATAGCTCATAGAAAAGCACTCAAAAAGGAAAAACAAAGTCTTGTGCGCTGTTGCTGGAATGTAAAATGATGTAGCTTTTATAGAAAACAGTATGGTGGTTTTGCAAAACAAAAGTAAAAACAGAATTAGCCTATGATCCAGCAATTCCACTTCTGGGTATATACCCCAAAAGAAATGAAAACATAGGGCCAAAGTGATACGGTACACCCATGTTCACAGTACATAAACCAGAACAGTCAAAAGGCAGAGGCAAGTATCTACTGACAGAGGAATGGATGAACAAAATGTGGCAGACACATACAATGGCATCTAATTCAGCCTGAAAAAGGAAGGGAGCTCTGATAGATGCTACAGCACAGACGAACCTTGAAGACTTCACGCTTGAAGTCACTCAACAAAAGGACAAATACCATCTGATTCCTCTTCTATAAATGTGTTTATACGAACACTCATATGAAGTGTTCAGAGTAGTCAAATTCACAGAGAGAGTAGAAGGCTGGTTGTCAGAGGCTGGGGGAGGAGGGACTGGAGAGTAATGGATTTAACACGCACGAAGTTTTAGTTTGGTAAGATGAAAACAGGTCTGGAGAGGGATAATGGTGCGTGTACTTAATGCCAATGTACACTGAAGAGGGAACTTCCGGTTTCTTGTCCAGCATGTAAGGAGCTTCAAAATCACCTCTTATCCTAGCAAATGGTAGAAAGCTAACAACTTGGAGCCCGTGGGGGGGCCCGGTCCGTTAAGTGTCAGACTTCGGCTCAGGTCACGATCTCACGGTTCGTGGGTTCGAGCCCCACCTCGGGCTCTGGGCTGACGGCTCAGAGCCTGGAGCCTGTTTCGGATTCTGTGACTCCCTCTCTCTGACCCTCTCCTGCTCGCACTCTGTCTCTCTCTCTCTCTCAAAAATACACATAAAAAAGAAAAATTAGGAAAAAAAAAAAAGCTGAACAACCAGAAGAATCACAGCTCTTCTCAGATTCATCACAGAAATGCGGTCACAGGGTGAACTGCAGCCCGCAAAGAAAGGGAAATACAGAGAATGACAATTTACCAGACCAGAGCCCGTGAACAAAAACTTCCTCGGAATCTAATGCCAGGGTAGGAAACCTGAACTAAAACTGACCAGTTGCTGGAGGCTCAATGGGGACAACTCGTAAGACTTAAAAGACCCAGGAGGATTGTTAAGTTTTACCTCCAGGAGTTCGACAGGTCCTTAGAGCGAGCATAGGAAAAAAATCTGCTCCAGCGCGGGGGGGGGGGGGGGGGGGGGGGGGGGGAGGGAATAATTCCCAAACACTCCAGAGCTTTCTGATCTTCGCAAGGCCTGCCCTCAGGAGAAACCGTTTTACCTGAGCGTAACCTCTGGGGTTTTATCGAGGTCTTCCTCTTGGGGAAAGGAAAAAAGTCAACTCTAGCCATCCTGCCGCATCTACAAGGAGGGGAAAAAGTGGAGAAGCACTCAAGTTCAGAGGAAGGGCACAGGCTCACCAAGACTGAGATCCACCCACAGGACGGTGGCCCGGCTCCCCCTCCCGGCACGGTACCGGGACGCTTCCAAAGGCCTGTTTACCACAGTCACTTTTACCCAGTGCATCATGTCTGCCTTCCAAAAGAGATTACAAAGCACACTAAAGGCAAAAAACAGTCTGAAGAGACTGAACAAGCATCAGAACCACAGTCAGATACGACAAGGACATTGGAATTATCAGACAAGGAACTTAAAGTATTTTTAATGTTTATTTATTTTGAGAGAGAGACAGAGCATGAGCAGGGAGGGGCAGAGAGAGAGGAGGGAGACACAGAATCCAAAGCAGGCTCTGAGCTGTCTGCACAAAGCCCGATGCAGGGTTTGAACTCGTGAACCACAAGACTATGACCGAAGGCGAAGTCAGACGCTTAACTGACTAAGCCACCCAGGTGCCCCTGGAATTTTAAAAAACTATAATGTGCCAGCCAAGCACGTTAATGGAAAAGACAGGCAAATGAGGTAACGGATAGACAACAGAAAAAGAGGTAGGCATTTTGAGGAAGAATCAAAATGAAATGCTAGAGATCAAAAACACCGTAACAGAAATAAATGAAGGATGCCTTTGACGGGATCACTAGCAGCCTGGACATGGCTGAGGAAAGAATCTGATTCTCTAGCTATGACACAAAAGACATCCAAAATGGAAAGGCAAAGAGAAAAACAGGTTGAGAGGAAGAAAACGAAACAGAATATCTCAGAACTGTGGGACAATAACAAAACATGTAAAAAGGAACATGAAAAAAGGAACAGAAGCAGTGATGACGGAAATTTCCCCAAATTAACATCAGACACAAACCATAGATCCAGGAATCTCGGCGAACGCCAAGCAGGTAAATGCAAAATACAAACAAAGCAAGAGCCCAAAAGACCTACATCAAGGGGCACCTGAGCGTCTCAGTCAAGTGAGTGTCTAACTCTCGATGTCAGCTCGGGTCATGATCCCAGGGCGGTGAGATGGAGCCCAGGGTCAGGCTCTGCGCTGAGGGGGGAGCCTACTTAAGATTCTCTCTCTCTCCCTCTGCACCTTTCCCCCACTCACATGCTCGTGAGCCCTCTCTCCCTAAACTAAATGGTAAAGAGAGAAAAAAAAAAAAGTACATCGACACATCATATGTTGTCTGCCTATTTATTTATTTACTTATTTAAGAGCGCATGAGTGGGGAAGAGGGGCAGAGGGAGAGAAAACCTTCAGTAGGTTCCACCCTCAGTGTAGAGCCTGACGCAGTGTTCCTTCTCACAACTGTGAGATCACGACCTGAGCAGAAATCAAGACTTGGATGCTCAACTGAGTATTCCTTCCAACTGAGATCATGATCTCAGGCTTAAGATTCTTCTCTCCTGTTCCCTCTACCCTGCCCTGCTCACGCGTGCTCTCTCTCAACAAACAAACAAATTATAAAGACGTGTCTTTATACACAAGAAAATGGGGGGAGTCCCATCACACTGACGCTAATTAAAACAAAGTGGGGAGGGGCGCCTGGGTGGCGCAGTCGGTTAAGCGTCCGACTTCAGCCAGGTCACGATCTCGCGGTCCGTGAGTTCGAGCCCCGCGTCGGGCTCTGGGCTGATGACTCGGAGCCTGGAGCCTGTTTCCGATTCTGTGTCTCCCTCTCTCTCTGCCCCTCCCCCGTTCATGCTCTGTCTCTCTCTGTCCCAAAAATAAAATCAACGTTGAAAAAAAAAAAAAAAAAAAAAAACAAAGTGGGGAGTAGCTATTTTAATTTCAGACAGAGCAGACTTCAGAGAAGGAAAGTTATCAGGGGTATGGAGGAGCATTACAAAACGAAAAAGGGGTTAGTACTCTAAAACATGACAACCCTTAATGTTACACACCTAACAATCAGAGCAGCAAAATACACAAATCAGCAAAATAACCTGGGTGGCTCAGTCAGTTGCGCACCCGACTCTTGATTTCGGCCCAGGTCATGGTCCCGGGGTCCTGGGATGAAGCCCCTCATCGGGCTCCAGGCTGAGTGTGGAGCCTGCTTAACAGTCTCTCTTTCTCTCCTTCTGCCCCTCTCCCCAGCTCTCTCTCTCTCTCTAAAAATTAAAATCATTTTTAAAAAATACATGAATCAAAAACAAAACTGGGGTGCCTGGGTGGCTCAGTCAGTTAAGCATCTGACTCTTGATTTTGGATCGGGTCATGGTCCCGGGGTAATGGGATCAAACCCCGTGTCAGGCTCCATGCTGGGTGTGGAGTCTGCCTGAGATTCTCCCTCTCCCTCTAAATGAAAAACAAACCAACAGAACTGCAAGGAGAAATAGATGAATCCACTATTATAATTGCGGTCTTCAAGACCATTCTATCAGAAATGGACAGATCCAGCAGGCAGAAAATCAGTGAAGACCTAACTGAACTCAACACAGCACCACCAATCAACTACGTATAACTGACAGGTATAGACTATTTCATCCAACGTCAATTACACATTTTTCTTAAACTCACATGAACACTCACCAAGACATACCACATTCTAGGACATGAAACACACCTTAACAATTTAAAAGAAGAGACATCACACAATGTCTGCTCTCAGAACAATGCAATGAAGTTAGAAATCAGTAGCAGAGATCTGTAACATCCCAAAGTACTTGAAAATTAAACAGCATACTTCTAAAAATCACATGAATCAAAGAAAAAAAAAATCTCAAGAGATCTTTAAAACTTTTTGAACAAAATGAAAATGAAGATACAACGTTTCAAATTTGGGAGATACAGCTACAGCAGTGCTTACAGGGAAATTTACAGTAGTGAAAACACATTAGAAAACAAAGATTTAAAATTAATACCCTAAGCTTTCATCTTGAAAATATAAAGAGCAAATTAATTCCAAGGTAAGCAGAAAATTGAAATAATGAAAACAGAACTCAATGAAACCGAAAGCAAGAAATCAATAGAGAAAAATCGACAAAACCAAGAGATGGTTCTAAAAACAAACAAACAAACAAACAAAAAATTCAATAAAATTTATAAGCCTTTCTCCAGGCTAACGAAAAAAGACCCAATTGCTAATATCAGAAATGAAAGAGGGGCTATCACTCCAGATCCCATGGACAATAAAAGGATAACAGGGTGCCTGGGTGCTTTGTCAGTGGAGCATGTGACTCTTCATCTTGATCTACACTGGATGTAGATAGTAATTAAAAGTAAAGTCCGAAGGGGCGCCTAGGTGGCTCAGTTGATTAAGCGTCCATCTTTGGCTCAGGTCATGATCACGCACCCCATGCGTCGGGCTCTGTGCTGACAGCTCAGAGCCTGGAGCCTGCTTCAGATTCTGTGTCTTCCTTTCTCTCTGCCCCTCCACTGCTCGTGCTCTGTCTCTGTCTCTCAAAAGCAAGTAAAAATGTTTAAAATTTTTTTTAATAAAATCTTAAAAATAAAACAAAACAAAAGGATAACAAAAGGATGAACTGTATGGCCACTAATTTCATAACCAAGACGAAATGGACCAATTCCTTGAAAGATACAATCTGTCACAACTCACTCAAAAAGAAATAGACAATCCGACTAGGCCTGTATCAACTTAAGAAAATGAATCAGTGATACATAACCTTCCAAAACAGAACATACCAAGCCCAGATGGATCTACTCATGAAGTCTATAAAACATTTAAGGAAGAAATGATACCAATTCCCTATAATCCCTACCAGAAAACAGAAGCAGAAGCAATACTTCCTAACTCATTTCTGAGACAAGCATTAGGCTAGTACCCAAACCAGACAAAGACCTTACAAGAGAACTACAGTTCGGTATCTCTCATAAACACAGATGCAAAAATTCTCAATAACATATAAGCAAATCAAATGCAACAAGGCATAAAAAGAATTATAAACCAAGCAGGATTTATCCCAGGTATACAAGACTGGTTTAATATTTGAAAATCAATTAATGTAATTCATATCAACAGGCTAAAGAAAAAATCACATGATCATATCAATAAATGCAGAAAAGGCATCTGACAAAATCCAACACTCATTTGTGTAAAAACTCCCAGCAAACTGAGATCAGAAACAATTCGATTCAAATCCAATCAAAATCCCAACAAGTTACTTTGTGCGTACTGACAAACTGATTCTATGGCTTACATCAAAAGACAAAAGACCCAAAACCACTAACTCCATACCGAAGGGAAGGAAAGGAAAGAACGAAGTTGGAGGACTGGCACTACTGACTTTCAAGACTTACTATAAAGCTACAATGATCAAGACGGTGTGGTGCTGATGAAAGGACAGACAAATCAGTGGCACGGGACATAATGACGGTCAACTGATCTTTGACAGTGGTGCAAAGACAGGTCTTTTCAACAAATGGTGCTGGAACAGCTGGACAGCACACGCAAAAAAAAAAAAACAAAAAAAAAACTCCCATACTCTTCACAAGTTAGCCCTAAATAAGGGGAACTTGGGTGGCTCAGTCACTGAGGGATCCGACTCTCGATTTGGGCTCAGGTCATGATCTCACCGTCTGTGAGACTGAGACCTGCACTGACAGCACGGAGCCTGCTTGGGATTCTCTCAACCTCTCTCTCTGCCCCTCCTCCTCCTCTCTCTCCCTCAAAATAAACAAATAAACTTTTTAAAAAATGTTAAAAAAAAGAAAAATTCACAATCTCCTACCCTAGTCAAGATTTTAAAACCAAAGCCAGCAAAAGTTCGTCAAATAAGCCATTAGTCATTAAGAAAGTCAACTTGTGGCCTGAACCACTTGTTCTGTGAGAAAGTCTGTGACTTCTACCTAGAAATTAGAACACTTGCAAAAAAAATAAAGTAAATAAACATTCAAAAATTCAAATTCCCCGAAGTTATTTTCTATGGAAAAAGGAGCAGAGCTTTAATCCCTCCATACTACGTGGGAAGAAACTGGGGCTCAGAATGGGGAAAGAATCTGCCCAAAGTCAGCCAGCTAGTCTGGTCGCACCGAGGTTCCAATGCAGTTCCCATCAACTAAACAGCCCTTTCTCAGAACCATTCCGGCCAGACTGCCTCTCTCCCTCCCACAGGCTCCTTCTTCATATGAAAGATGAACATCCTACACTCATCTTGGGGGAAAACTTAAAAATAATGCGTGTAATGAATCAAACACAAGTGACAACTGTACTAACAGGCACAGGGCCAACAAACTAGGAAGAGACGCAATTTACACCTACCAGGGTGAGGCAGGTAGGGTGAGCTTGGGCAGACTGAGGAGGGTTTACACTGAACAGGAGGCAATTCAGCAGTAACTGACATGAAGAATCGAAAAACAGGCCTGACAATGCTGCAAACAGCAGGAATGGACGTTCTCTATTTTTTTCTGGAGACACATACAAACACGCCCAATACTGTTTATTTTTGATCCTTGCAACAATTCTGCCAAACCAGCTCTCTCTCCACTCCGTGCCCCCTACAATTCTTTCTCGTTCTTTCCTCAATGCCCTGGAAGATTATCAAGCTTTGGTTTTTGAAGTTTGATGAAAACAACGGCGACACTGTCTATGCATTTCAAACTCTTTGTCCTCAGTGAAACATCACTGGGACAGGACCAGAAGCCGCTATTAGGTCTTTGTTCCTGACGTCGGCTGCCCTCTCCGAGAAGGGCTGTGGTGGAAGCAGGACCACAATCTGGGGGCCTGTGAACCTCAGGGCCACAAAGCGACGTCAACCCTAGCCCAGCCTACACACCCTCAGGTCCACTGATGCCTCTTTTGTTTCTGATTGTCCCTCTTTCATCCACTAGTCGAAGTACGAAAAGACTTAACGTGAAGAAATAAGTGCACAACGGTCCCTCTCTCCCTCACGATAGGCCGGCCATGTGTTACAAACGCTGAAAGGCACTCTTCCCCTTTCCTCTTGGCTCATTATCTGTTTTGATCCATTACCCCTTTTCCGGATTATTTTTGGTGTTCTGTATTGGCCAGTCACATTTAAGGTTCACACAAATGTTTTCTAGCAATCAGATGATTCCATGTTAAAAAGGTAATTATCTTTGAAGTCTTCCCCATTTCTGGATATAAAAATGAGCTAACTAATGTGAAAGAGTAGAAAATCTCTAAGAAATTCCTTACTGACACAGGACCACTCCACACTAACAGAGAAAAAACTTCACATCTGCCAGCTCTTAACAAAATGAACATCTTATATTGTAATTTCTCAGGTTTTTTGAATACTGACCAACATGTATGCAAAAACGTGTTTCTGGTACCTGGTTATTCAGAGGTAACAAGACCAAAAGAATAATCCAAAATAAAAGATAATGCCACCAACCTAAAAATGAAAGACACTAAACACAGCTGCTGAACTGACCAACATAATGAGTGTTTTAGGAACAGAACACCTCAAATTCCCGGATAAGGAACAACTGACCGCTAACTTCCAGCTAATCTCAAAAGCAGCAATGGTCAGGGCACCTGGGTGGCTCAGTCCGTTAAGCGTCCAACTTCAGCTCAGGTCATGATCTCACACTCCGTGAGTTCAAGCCCCGTGTCGGGCTCTGTGCTGACAGCTCAGAGCCTGGAGCCTGCTTTGGATTCTGTGTCTCCCCCTCTCTCTGCCCCTCCCCTGCTCATGCTCTGTCTCTCTCGGTCTCAGAAATAAATAAAAACGTTAAAAAAAAAAAAAAAAAGCAGCAATGGAAAAAAGACAGGAAACACTGTCAAAGTGCTAAGGGAAAATAATCATCAATCTAGAATTGGGTATCAGACAAAAAACTGCTTTTCAAGAATAACAGTATATTAGGGGCCCCTGGGTGGCTCAGTTAGTTGAGCGTCCGACTTCGGCTCAGGTCACGATCTCACAGTTTGTGGGTTTGAGCTCCGCATCCAGCTCTGTGCTGACAGCTAGGAGCCTGGAGCTTGCTTCCGATTCTGTGTCTCCCTCTCTCTCTGCCCCTCCACTGCTCACATTCTGTTTCTCTCTCAAAAATAAATAAACATTAAAAAAAAAAACAACAACACAGTATACTAAAAAAAAGTACTGTCTCATCTGTAGGATTTTAAAAGCAGCAAAATGAAAACTAGGTAACAGCAGCAGATTAATCGGGAAGGAATGTAGACTAGAGCATTCAGAGGTTCTCATAAGGGTAAGAACCTCCGAATGAATGCTCTAGTCTACACTCCTTCCCAATTCTTTGTCAGGGCAAAGACATCAATTAACTATAGGCTGTTAAGTTAAATATGAAACGTCCGCGGTTACCAAGAAAAGAGTGTCTAATCTCCGTATTACTGGGAATGGGTACAGGGGGTAGACAGGAGTAAAGAAAAAAAAAAATCCTGTAATACACAAGGGAAGAAAAGAAAAAGAACAACAAAAAGCCAAGTTAGAAAGCAGAAAATATGGTAGGAGAAATAAATATTTCGATCACAATGAACATAAATGGACTAACTCATCACTTTAAAGTCAAATTATAAAAATGTAATCTAGTTGGTGCTGCTTTCAAAAGGCACATCTAAAACATCAAAGCCACAAAAAAACCTGTTGGTGAAAGGGCAGAAAAATAGGTAGCAGGCGAACATTAACCAAAGTCACTGTGTACAGCTATACCAATGTGACAAAATATCCTTTAATGGAAAAGCATTCTGAGAGATTCACAACAGAATGACAAAGTGTGCCAGTCACTGGAATTTAATGAGTCTAAACTTACAGGCACAAAGCAAAATCAGAGAGGGCTGCAGAGACGGGACCAGTGTCCCATCATTAACAGGGGCCTTCAACCACACCCTCCGTAACTGACATGACAGCAGACAACTAGTTAAGGTTACCAGTTTGAGTGTGAATTCAATTACTGTACTTCATCTAATACGTATGAGGAAGCCTCACCTTAAAAACAGAAACACACCCCAGCTTTTAAACACACTGGAACAGTGATAAAAATCTGCCACAAACCGGACACCATTAAAACAGCCTCAACAAAATTCAGAAACATCAGAATCACACTGGACCATGTTGTACTAACACAGTATGCTAGCAATCAGTGACAAAGCTTTAAAAAAAACACATACATACACCAAAAGTTTTCAACATACTTTTTCTAAGCTCTTAAGTCAAGGAAGAAATCATAATGAAAATCTGAAAACATTCAGAACTAAAAGAAACTCTACATAGCAAAACTTCTGAAATGTAGCTAAAGTGCTATTTGGCGGAAATTACTACTTTATGTAGAAATACACGTATGCAGGGACGCCTGGGTGGCTCAGTCAGTTGAACGTCTGACTTCAGCTCAGGTCATGATCTCACGGTCCGTGGGTTCGCGCCCCGCGTCGGGGTCTGTGCTGACAGCTCGGAGCCTGGAGCCTGCTTTGGATGCTGTGTCTCCCTTTCCCTCTCTGCACCTCCCCTGCTTGCAGCCTGTCTCTATCAGAAATAGAAATTTTAAAAGATACATGTACACTTAAGCATATGAAAAAGCTGAATATTAACGACATAAGCATCCTGTTTAATAAATTAAAAATCAGTGGGGTCCCTGGGTGGCTCAGTGGGTTGAGCATCCAACACTCAATCTCAGCTCAGGTCTTGATCTCAGGGTCATGAGTTCAAGCCCTGCACTGGTGGAGCCTATTCAAAAAGGTAAAAATATAAGTTAAAAATTAATGATGAATTACACATAAGGCAGAGATTCAAAAGAAATTAAAATCTAAAAATTTCTGCCAATATATTTGAAAATGAAGACAAAACAAACAGATTTTAGAAAAATGTAAATTACCAAATGGAACTCAAGAAAAACAAAGACGCTAATGATCCTGCAAATATTAAACCAAACAAATCAGTGATCGCAAAATGTCAGACAGAAAACACCAGGCAGGCTTTGTTGGTTTTACAGGCAAATGTTATCAAACACTGAAGGAACAGGTAATTCCAATTTTACATATAAACTCTCTGAGAACAGCAGGAAGTACCATAGCTTATCTTATTAGACGAGAAAAGCTTTCATGGAATTTACCAAACTCGATACAAAAAAGGGAAATTGCAGACCAACAACAGACCAATCAGCAGAGATCCATAAATCCTAAGATATTAGCGACTCAGAAACACTTAAAAACACCAAAAAAAAAATTTTTAAGACAGTATTTTTTCAGATATGCCACGATCAAGATGGATTTATTCCAGAAATGTAAGGTTAATTTCAATATTACCTTAATTTCAAAATTACCGTATTTTTCTCACCTTACCAGATGAGAGTTGAAAAATCCTATCATCATCATCTTGGTAAGACACAGAAAATGCATTCAATTAAACTTAACACCCACTTGTGATTCTGTTTAATTCTCCACAAACAAATCCCGAAGGAATCTTCCTCAAGTTGCTAGAGGAAAGAAAAAGTGCCATACATTTCATCTCATAGTGGAAGATGAAAGCATTTCCTTTAGACCCAGGAACAAGACAATCATGTATGTCTGCCATCACCATTTATCGTCTCCATTGCAATGGCTGTTCTGAAGCAGCGCATTAAGACTAGAATAAGATATAAAGAGAAAAGTACTGGAAAGAAACGAACCGCCATTATTTAAAGATGAGATTACCGTCCACAGAAAAACCCCACAAGAGTCCACAGGCACATTATTAAGTTAGAGAAGTTGCTGCACAGAAGAGCTGCATATAAAGGCAACCGCAATGCCATTCGGCAGCAAACAGAAAATTGAACTAAAAAAAAAAGTCATTTCACGAGGCACCTGGGTGGCTCAGTAGGTGAAGCATCTGATTCTAGGTTTCAGCTCCGGTCACGATCTCATATTTCGTGGGATCGAGCCCTGCGTCAGACTCCTTGCTCACAGAAGGAGCCTGCTTAGGTTTCTCTCTCCCTCTATTGCTGCACCTCCCCTGCGCACGTGTGCACGCTCTCTCGCGCGCGCTAAGATGAGTAAATTTTTTTAAAAATGTCCAACAGCAACAAAAACTATAAAAGTATCCAAAGAATAAACCTAACAAAAGATGTATAAGACTTGTAGGGAGAAAAACCACAAAAGTTTTTAAAAAACAACTACCCAGGGGCACCTGGGTGGCTCAGTCAGTTGAGCATCCAACTCTGGCTCAGGTCATGATCTCACAGTTCATGGGTTCAAGCCCTACGTCCGGCTCTGTGCTGACAGCGCAGAGCCTGGAGTTTCAATTCTGTGTCTCCCTCTCTCTCTGCCCCTCCCCTGCTCATGCTCTCGGTCTCGAAAGAAAAAATAAACATTAAAAAAAAATTTAAAAAAAAAAAAAAAACCTACCTGTAAACTAAAAGTCTGTTTCCTCTTCTATCTGGCCAGTACAGTGTCAGAAGACACTGACATCCTGTTTTGTCCTTTAATTCCATGCTTTCAAAAAACACTTTTTAAAAAGTCCCACAAACACAGTAAAAAGACAAGTCACAAATTGGGAAAAGACATTTTTCCCAATAATCAAAGATTTTTAATCAGAATACACAAGAGTTTCTACAGGGGAGACTGGCTGGCTCAGTGGTGGAGCGTGCAACTCGATCTCAGGGTCGTGAGTTCAGGCCCCACACTGGGTGTAAAGTTAACTTTAAAAAAAAATGAGAGAAAAAAGAATTCCTACAGATAAAAAAAAGCAAACAACTCAGTTTAAAAAAAAAAGAAAGAAACAGCCATTTCACAGAAGTGGAAATCCAAATAACCAAAAAGATGCTTAACTTCATCAGTAATCAGAGAAAAGAACAGTAAAACCATGCAAAAATGAGGGGCGCCTGGGTGGCTCAGTCGACTGAGTGCCTGACTTCAGCTCAGGTCGTGATCTCACGGTCCGTGAGTTCGAGCCCCACATCGGGCTCTGTGCTGACAGCTTGGAGCCTGGAGCCTGCTTCGGATTCTGTGTCTCCCTCTCTCTCTGCCCCTAACCCACTCACATTCTGTCTCTGTCTCTCTCAAAAATAAACATTAAAAAACAAAACAAACCAAAAAAAAAAGCCTATGCAAAAATGAGAATCTGAAGAGACTTTCTTCTAAGGGATGGGATGGGACAGCCAACCAGCCAGTGAGCACACGTGGGCCTGTCCACCAGCATGAGTCATCGGGGAAGCGCAGCTCAAAACCACAGGGAGATACCACACTCCACACCCACTAGGCTGGCTATTAATGTTTTTAAAACGGAAAATAATAAATGTCAGCAAGGACACGGAGAAACTACAACCCTGATATAGTGCTGGGGGGAATGTAATATGGTGCAGCCACTTGGGAAAACAGTTTGGTAGTTCCTCAAAATGTTAACTATAGCATTACCACGATCCCCAACAATTCCACTCCTAAGCATACGCGGAGAAAAATAAGAACGTTATGTCCGCCCAAAGACGTGTACACAAATGCTCTTAGCGGTACTACTCACAATAGTCAAAAAGCAGAAACAACCCACCGGATAACAACACGTGGTGTATCCATACAACAGAACATCACTGGACAACAAAAAGCAACACACTACCGATACTGACACCTTCTACAACGTGGACGAACCCTGAAAACGTTTTGCTAAGCAAAAGAAACCAGACACGAAAGAACTCACGGTGTGCGATTCCAATCACATGAAGTGTCCAGAACAGGCAAATCTACAGAAAGAGAAGGTGCACAGTGGTTGCCAAGAGGTAAGCAGAAATAGGGAATGACTGCTCGAGGGGACAAGGTTTCTTTGGGGGGGGGGGGCGAGAGGGGGGGATGAAAACGTTCTAAAATTAGACTGTGGCACTCATGACACGATTCCATAAACACACGAAAACCTGTTAAATTCTACACTTCAAATGGATGAAGTGTATATGTGAATTCTATCTCAATAAGGTTGTTGTATTTTTAAAAATGAGATGTAGGTTCGTACACACCAAATTGGCAAATATGAAAGTGTGACAAAGCCAGCGCTGGCAAGGATGCAGGACAACAGTGCCTGCAGGAAGGCAAGTGGAAGAGCCACCCTGGAATACAATCTGCAGCGTTTACGCAAGTTAAAGATGTCCAGGTCCCGCACTTGTACTTCGCTGCACTTCTCTTCAAGGCCTACGCCCTGGAGAAACGTTTGCCTTTGTTCAAAGCGGCACCAGCACCATTTCTCTACTGGAAACAACCCTATCCTCCAGTGCTGGGACAAAGACGAGATGAGATGTACGTGCGCGGTGAGCAACAGGACAGAGCACAGAAGCCGGGAGGCGTGAAGCACGGCCACGTGCCCAAGGGTGGCCGCAGCTGCCCGTCTACACACGCTCACTCCCCCCGCCCCCCACCAGTGGCAGCTCCGTGGCCCCCCACGACAGCCCCTCCCCTGACCTCCTCTGGCTTTGCCACTTAGGCTCCAGGAAACTCACAACCCCACAGGGCCTGCTCGTGTCTGGTAAGACCAAGGCAAGTGCAGGCGCTGCTCTCCCCTGAGCGTGGCCTGACTTTCCCTCGGCTTCCGCACCTTCTCTCCTCTCCTCTCGCCCCACCAGCCGCCATTCACCCTAACGTTCACGGACTGCTGCTAACTTCCTATTTCCCCAAGAGATGAAAGAAAGAGGGAAATGCCCACGTGCTCCCACTGCCCTGTGCCCCCCAAGGAGGAGCCCACGGCTCCGGCCCGTGTCCCCCCTGCATCACCGGTTGCTCACTCTCTGATCAATCAATCATGTCCCCCAGTGTTACAAAATGCCGTGATTTCTCCCATCTCGACAAAACCTTCTCGGGGTCCCAAATGTCCCTTCGGTGTCCCAGCACACGCCCAGAAAGAACTCTACCTGCTCTCCTCTTCTCTCCATCCTTCGTGAACCCTCCCCACCAGGCTTCTCGTGCACCGCCACGTAGGAACTGCTCTCCTCAAGGTCATCGACAACCTCCGTGCTGCGTCCAAAACCACCCAGCGAGGCCTGGGCCTCATTTCACTTGACCAGATGCAGTAGCACTGGCCGCAGGTCCCCCAGTCCGGTCCTCCTCCTCCGCCTCGGAGGCCGTCTTCCCGTCGTGCCTGCCGACTCGGTCCTCATTCCTCACTGTCCCCATTCCACCTTGGGGCTCCCAGGTGCCCTCACAACACAGAAGACCAACATTTCCGTCCTCAGCCCAGACCTCTCCCCCCCAGGTGCAGACAGCCGAACCCTGCGCGTGTCCGGCTGGCCCTCTAAAAGCTCCACAAACTTACCAGGTCCGAGCTCTCCCCAGCCTTTGGTAAGATGTCCGCACCCTGCACCTCCCGTGGTCTTCCCGTTCTTCACAGGTGACAACCCCCACGGCCAGCAGAGCCCCGCACCCTTCACTCTGCTCCCACGCTCCCATTCCATCTGCCCACAAACCCCATCAGCTCTACCTTCAAGAGGCATCCAGAACCCACCCGCTTCTCACGGCCACCCAGTGCCCCTCAGTCCCAGCTGCCACTACTGCTGACGGGTCCTGTGGCAGCACAGGGGCAGCTGTTCTCACAGCTTCGGGGGACTCTCCGAAAACATACGTCAGGCCTCGTGCCACACTTCTGCTCCAAACACTATGGGGACCTCCCATCTCATTCAGAGGAAAAGATAAAATCGTAATGCTGGCCCGTGTGACTGGCTCGCAACCAGCACCTCTGCCACTCTCCCCCGGGCTCTCCCTCCGGCCAGCGGGCCTCCCCAGTGTCCCTTCCACACAGCAGGCACGACCCTTCTTCGTGCCCCCAGCTGACTCTCTGCCTGTAAGGCTCCTCCAAGCCCCGGCCCCAGGGCTCCCTCACCTCCTTCTCAAGGAGGTCCACCCTGACCCCCTTTCAATCTTCAAACAGCCCCCACCATCCCACCTCCCCGCGTTACTTTCCTCCCTACAATATCACTCACCATATCACTGCCGCAGCTTTGACCTACCTGTTAACTATCTTTGCCCAATGAATTGTAAGCTCCATGAGGACAGAGACTTTTGTCCGCTTTACTCATGCCAGCGCACCCAGCATCAGAACATAGGTCTTAGCACCTAAGACACAGTAAGTACTCAAACATTTGAATGAAGGAATCTCAAAACACATTGTGGGGGAAGGGGGAAGTCACAGAACAAAATGATTCAATTCGTATACTTTAAAGATTGCAAAAAATTAAGTTACATTATATAAGGATACATTCACATATGGCAACCACAAAGAAAATGATACATGTAGGGTAGTGCTTGCCCTCCTGAGGTCAGAAGAAAAGGTGGTCAGAGAAAGACCTAGAGAGAGCCACAGGTACTGGCCACGTTCTATTCCTTAAGCTGGTTACTGGCTACACAGTTGCTGGTTTTAACATTTACCATCTACACACCCTGCTCCACTCTCTCTGAATTGATGACCTCATAAAAAATTAAAATACAAAAGCAGGTTAGAGCAGGACAGCCCACCACCTGCCTCTTGTGAGGTTTTCACTTTTGGAATTGTTTTATTATTTTTTCACTAGCATATAATTGACAAACAATATTATCCTAGTTTGAAACGTACAACATAGTGATTTGGTATTTATACACTCCACACTGTTTTTGTAAATAATGTTCCACTGGAAGACAGCCAGCCTCATTTGTTTACATGTTGTCTATGGCTGCTTTCATGCCACAACGACAGAGCTGAGTAGTTACAGAGATTCTACACCCCGCAAAGCCTAACATATTTACTAACTGGTCCTCTACAGAGAAGAGGTGTCTGGTTGTGATGCGGAATTTGTAAAGAAATTAAGTGCAAAATAAAGAAAGATCCAATCGTATGTTAAAACACATCGATCCCTCAAGGCCTGTGTGATTTTCTTCAAGAACACAGTACGCTGAAAAATACAGTTCTACGAAACAGAGGACCCTCTAAAGCAAACGGAGTTACCTTTACAATGTCGCAAGTGCCAGAGGGATTTTAAAGACTGTTTTAGAGAGCAAAGTACAAAACCTCAAATATATGATCTCTACTCCCATGAAAGAAATATGATCACATACATTTACCTAAGCATATATAATATAATCCAGATTTGAAAAAAAACGTGCATATCAACACTAACGCCGTAAGCCCTCCTCATCCGTATCACTATCACCCAGGACCACCCCAGAGCAGTTCGTCGGACCTCAAAGTCCTCTAAGATCCCTTAAAATTCCATTTTACCTCTTTAGAGCATTCACTACACCTTATATTAGAGACATTTCTGTACTTACTTCTATTGTTATTATGAAAAAGATTGAGAACAGTAATACCAATAAAAATATGACTCTGTTCTAACCATTGTGCAAATGAGTTTCTACTTAATATTCATATCACAGATAAGGAAACTAAGGAACAAAGATGTCGTCGGATATTAGGGTTACACAGCTGGGAAGACTTTGGGAGCCAGAACTCAAAGCCAGCTATTTTAGGTCCTCGCATACTCTTCACCTCCATGATATACTCTGAATTGGGGAAAGAGAACAGTATTAATCTGTGAAACCCCCTTAGTTTAAAATACTATGCCATGACAGGCGCCAAATGCATAGTTGTTGAATTCAAGTACGGGTGTAATAAATTGAGGACGAGAGGTCTACAATGGGAAGGGCAAGTTTTAACCAGAAGGGACAGGGTCTTGGCAAGCAGGCACCAGAGGCAGGTGAGACGTTCCCCATGCCCGCTGTCCAGAGGCAACAGAAAACCTCTGTATCTCCAGGGAGACACTATCCCCTCGTCTACTACAATGACAGAAAACTGCCAAGTACTACCACGAAAAGGAAACAATTCAGAAATTAAGCATTTATTCTTAATTCTCAGTGAGATCCAGTTGTGATGTCACTCTTGAAACAAATGACACTAGAAACTGTGGTCTAGTGGGGCCACCAAAACCCGAAGGCATCAACCAGGAACAGAGAGATCTGTCTGCTGCCTATGGGTCCGTTCTCCAGCATGGCCTACACTTTTCTCTAAGAATCAATGACCTCGAAGTTTTGTTCCAGCTCCAAAACCATGACTTTCAAGAAAGGAAACCCCAAACAGCCAATCAAGTCAGGCTTTTCAATGTTCCTCCTGCCACTGCCCCCATCTAGAGACAGAAAGCCCAAATCTCACCAAGGCCCAGCCAACGCATAGGAACCACCAGGCCACCATGGAGCGTGACTTAGTGGGGAGTGTAGCACGCCCGCCTTACTTGCCCCGATCAGGGTCTCGGGGTGCCTCGCATGCTCACCCAAGCTTTCCTTTCTCTTCCTGCCAAAGCACGTCTCTGGTGCCAGCACTGCTGTTCAGATTTGTATCCAGGTACGGGAACTCAAGGCTCCAACCAGCAATCTGAAGAGCTTTCTCCAAATCTGACTCGACGTTCAGTCACACTCTTACTTCTGCAGCCTTTGTGTTCTACTCTCTAACTCCAAGATAAGAATCTGTAATTCATCTTGCCTTTGGGTTACCAGATTTCATGGCAGTCAACCTCTGGGGCACACAAGCCATTCAAGTCAATATGTATTCCCACCGAAAGAAATACCACCCTAGTCTTCTCCAAAGTCACCAAGAAGTACAAAACCAATCAGAGCTTCTTTGTATTAGTAAAAAGATGTTCAGAACCAATCAAACTTCATCTGTATAAATTCACAGATGACCGTGTAGTCTTCACTAATACTTATTACAAAGCAGGTCAACACTAGCCAGCTGTGAGTGACGAGTAGTAAAACACTTCTGCTCAGAGCTAAGCTCAGACTGCTAAGTCCAGGACGTGGAATTGTCCCCATTAAGGTGAGAAGTCTTTCAACTACTACCAAGGTTCCTCCTACTTGCTTCTTCACGAGCTCATCTTCCTGGTATCCAGAGGTCAGTCCACAATCATTTAAGCCCTGAAATAAACTGGGTATTGATCCGACTAGTAACTATCAACCCTCCCCAAGTAAAGAAAAATAAATGGGGAGTGAGAGAGGAAAAAGGGGTTTTCCGTGGCAACTAAATCTAAGCCAAAGTCAAAAGGCCACAGAAACAAACCTCTAGTCAGCCTAGACCCAACTGCAGCAGGAAAAACAAAAAAACACTCCCATTAGAGACACGATCAATTTCAAGGATGCTCAAGATGTTCATTCAGTGAGAACCTACACAGAGCCTCTGATCGGTACGGGAGCAGTCTGCGTTTCCAGTTTGACCAACAACCATCATCTATGGAGCAAAACCGAATACAGACCGATCCTATTCGCCATTACAAAACAGCTTCGCCAGCACAGAAACGGCACCGCTTTCTAAGACACACCAACCAAAGAAGCAAGGCAAAGTAACCACTTAATACACATAAGAAACAAAGGTGTAACTACTTTCTTAAGTGGCAAGAGACTTCTGGCAAATTCAACCCCCAAGGAGCAAAACCTAAGCTACTTTCTGCCCAGGCTTGTAGGGCCTCCCTGAGGAGCCTACTTACCTACACCGTGGACAATTCTAACAAGCTTTGTTACCTGGCCTCCCAGCCAAAACTGCACCCCTTTTATAATTGCTACCTCTCCCTCCAGAGCGCAAGTCCTTAAGTGCCTGTTCGTGAGTCCCTAATACGGCTCCTGGCAGAGTAAGGATTCAATTACTCTATTTGCTGATCAAATAAATGAAGATTAGAAGAAGTTGATGGGGGAGGGGTCGTTCGTCCTTCTCAACAACAGCCATAAGCTGATTTCAGGATGAAAGATTACAAAGTGCCACCATGATCTTCTTTCTCCCTTTTAGAAGCCCAGATACTAACATTCAATTGCTGGAAATCTGTAGTTTTTAAACCAGTATTCTTCCATTCAACAAACAAGACGATCCAAATTGTAAGTATGTGTAAGAAAAGGATCTCTGCCCTTCTGCTAACGCACCTCTTCCCCCTCCCCAACTCCACCGCCCACCCCGCCAGGAAGAGAAACACTCCCCCATTTGGGTCCGAGTCCAGAGCACAGAGGAGGCTCCTTTCCTAGGAGGCAAGGGTCTCTGTGTTAAAATGTTACGCATGGAGTATGCCTCTCTCTTGCCCTAAAAAGGCAGAACTGGCAAAGAGATCCAGGGCTAACTCTCTGCAAATAGGCCTTCATTACAAAAGGAAAAAAAAAAAACAAACCAAAAAGATAATGATGAAGCTTGCATCTAAAAACAGAACTGACAACTGACTGACAGGATAGGAGCAAAGGATATAAAACTCAAAAATCACGTTCTAGGAGTAGGAGCAAACAGCCCTAAACACCTGAGAGCTGCACAACACAGTGATGTATTCTCACGAGGTAAAGGAAAAGTTTCTAAATTATATTATAAAATCTATTCACTTAAAATTTCTTTTAAAGTTCAGTCTTCAGGGACGCCTGGGTGGCTCAGTCGATTAAGTGTCCAACTTCAGCTCAGGTCATGATCTCGCGGTTCGTGGGTTCAATCGCCGCGTCGGGCTCTGTGCTGACAGCTCAGAGCCTGGAGCTGCTTCCGATTCTGGGTCTCCCTCTCTCTCTGCCCCTCCCCTGCTCGCGTGCTCGCTCCCTCTCTCTCTCTCAAAAAAATAAATATTAAAGTCCAGTCTTGAGGCACCTGAAAATAATGTGTGTACACCAAGTATCCCCACTACTAAGTGATCTCCTAGGTAGGATCTAGGTGCCACAAAGACAGAGCTCACAGGTCACCTGAAGGATTCCTTGGCCAACAAGTAGTCATTACTGTCTGTGGTCTTGAGCAGTGGTTCCAAAACCTAGCTACACTTCATTATTACCTGGGGAGCATTCTAAAAATATATTCTTGGGGCCCCTGGGTGGCTCAGTCAGTTGAGCATCTGACTCTTGATTTCGGCTCAGGTCATGATCTCATAGTTCATAGGATCAAGCCGTGAGTCGGGATCCACGCTAACAGCAAGGAGCCTGCTTGGGATTCTCTTCCTCCCACCGCTTCTCTGGCCCCTCCTGGCTCATTCTCATTCTCTCTCTGTCTCTCTCAAAATAAATAAATAAAACTTTAAAAAATATATTCTCAATACCACCACAAATTTCCAGAGGTGGGGTCCATCATCCTTGGTCTTAAAAATGTCCCAGGGGCACCTGGGTGGCTCAGTTGGTTAGGTGATCAACTCCTGATTTCAGCTCAGGTCATGATCTTGTGGTTTGTGGGATTCTCCCTCCCTCTCTCCTGCCCCCCCCCCCCTTCCCTGCTCACATACACACAGTCTCTCTCTCTCAAAATAAAGAAACATTAAAAACCAACAACAACAAAAAGTCCTAAGTGATTCTAATGCGTGCCAGTCTAGCGTCTATCTACAACAGAGTTTCTCAACTTCTACACTATTAATTTTTGGGGCTGGGTAATTTTAGGGTGCTATCTTGTACATTACAGACCGTTTAGCAGCATCCCCGGCCTCTTATCTTCTAGAAGCCAAATTGCACATTGCCCACTCCCACAGGCAGGACGTGCAAAAATGTCTCCAGACGTTGCCAGATGTTTCTTTAGGGGCAAAACTGCCTCCCAACCATGAAACACATACCTAGAGCAAATCAAAAACCAGTTACTTGAGATTCTCTTAAGGAAAAAGAAGAAATAAGACAGATGCTTAAAGCCAAGAGTCCAGGTTTATTTTTTTCAGTCCATCTCACCTAAGAAAAGTAGCTAACACACTACTCAGCCCACACAAGGACTCAGATCTTGACTTATGAGGACCAAACCACAGCTTCTTCTGCTTTTTATGAAATAAACTCAAGGCTGAGTTTTAGGTAAGTAGATAATTAGAAGAACTGCATTGTCACTACCATGTATTCTTCTTAGGGGTAATAAAACATTATAAAATTTGGACCAACATATACTGAAGCTGCCTCTCAACTGCCCAAAATATGAAATTTCAAGAAAGAAGTTCACAACGGCAACAAACTAAATACCGATCCTGACAAATACTGTTGTTTTTTCTTAAAATTTTTTTTGTAACATTTACTTACTTTTTAGAGACAGACAGAGACAGAGCATAAGTGGGGGAGGGGCAGAGAGAGAGGGAGACACAGAATCCGAAGCAGGCTGCAGGCTCTGAGCGGTCAGCACAGAGCCTGACGCGGGGCTCGAACCCATGAACCACGAGATCATGACCCAAGCTGAAGTCGGACGCTCATCCGACTGAGCCACCCAGGCGCCCCAGTGACAAATACTGTTTTAAGAAAGAGGTTTTTGTATACTAACTAACTGGACTTTAAAACATGAAAGAAAAAAAAAAAAGAGAGAGAGATTTTTGCCTGTGATAAGCACAATGCCTTTGCACCAAAGCAATGCAAAAGTTACCTTAAAAGAGCGAACGTCACTCTGTCAAATCTTACCACCATTCATTTTCTGTCCAGCTGTAGTCTGATTCTCAAATTCTCAAGTAGTTAGTTCAAACCAGCAAGTTTTTGTTTTGTTTTGCGTACTTCACACAAAAGCTAAAGTTTTCTAATCCAAAACCCTGTTCTTAAGTTACCCCAGGCGAGATGCCCACCTCTACTTAAAAGTGCACAGGGGAGGGGCGCCTGGGTGGCTCAGCCGGTTAAGCATCCGACTTCGGCCCAGGTCATGATCTCACGGTTTGTGAGTTCGAGCCCCAGAGCCCCACATCAGGCTCTGTGCTGACAGCTTGGAGCTTGGAGCCTGGAGCCTGCTTCAGAGTCTGTGTCTCCCTCCCTCTCTCTGCACCTCCCCAGCTCATGCTCACTCTCTGTCTCTGTCAAAAATAAATAAACTTAAAAAAAAAATTAAAAAATAAAAAATAAAAAAAGTGCACAGGGGCACCCGGGTGGCTCAGTCGGTTAAGCATCGGACTTCGGCTCAGGTCACGATCTCACTGTCCGTGAGTTCGAGCCCTGCATCGGGCTCTGTGTCGACAGCTCGCAGCCTGGAGCCTGCTTCGGATTCTGTGTCTCCCTCTCTCTCTGCCCCTCCCCTGCTCATGCTCTGTCTCTCTCTGTCTCAAAAATAAATAAATTAAAAAAAAAAAAAAGTGCACAGAAACACTGCCCCAGTGCAAGCGAAGCAAGCCGGGTCCCAAGCAAGTAACACCGAGGGAAGGGCACCACGGTTCCGAGTACCAGGGATTAAGAGACTGTCAGTATGTGTGTGACCGAGCGGATGGCATTCTGTTATTAGAGGCTCCCGACTCCCTAATCAGACACACCGAAGGCAAAACACTTCCGAAGCATCCGCGGGAGGCCGGTGACTTCCCAAACGAGGCTTGCTGAAGTACATCTCAACACGCAGCACCCTTGCAAACCTCGGTAACCCGGAGAACACGGACGAACAGATACCGGGACCACAAAACTGGAGCTGACAGACATGGGGACCAATCGCACCGAGGGCCTCGTATCCCCAGGCAGGCAGGAAGCGAATCGGACCCGGGCCCCCGACGGGCTTTTCCTCGATTAACCGTCACCTCTCAGACAAAACACTCTGAAGCACCACCATGAGCTCGTCACTTCAGGAAACACTGGTGATTTAACGAATCTTCAGCCACCCCTCTCCTGGAAAAGTTAAAATAATGTCCAGCCTCTTTTCTCCGCAAAGCTGACGGTGAAATAAATACACAGGGCTTTCTGGAGACCGTCACCGAGGGCCAGGGCTTACACGCTCATTTGACTTCCTAATGGTAATCCAAACATTCAAACACCAAATTTAAGTTGGTACCAACAGCCACTAATCGCCCCAAGCTGATTCTGCGCGCCAGGCACCGTTGCTAACTCGTTCCCTCCCCACAAACTCGCGAGATGGACTCTTATTATTGCCGTGTTACGGGGAAAGCAGACAAGCGGGGTAACTTGTCCAAGGTCGCAGAGCCAGCAAGTGGTGAAGCCAAGACCTCGAGCCAGGCACTCTAGCTTCGCAGTAGAGAAAAGCTGAAATCCCGCCACCGCTTAGGAGACCTTCATTCGAGTGGCTGGACATCCGGAGCCCCTCTCCCACTCGCCGCCTCCCTGCAACGTGACCTTGAGGACAAAAATCAAAGTAAACTTCCCATTAGCAAAGCGGGACGATCTCCACGCCGACGGGTGCTGTGGGGACGAAAAGGAAACAGCCACGTAAAAAGCAAAACATAAACAGAGCTCTAGCCGACCCGCCAGAAAGCGTTAAGAAGGACCGGGAACGCCACGGGAAGCTCGGAGGCTGAAGCGTCAGGGCACAGGGATGCTCGCAAGGGCTCGCTCCGCGCCCTTACAACCGAAAAGTCCCAAGTTGAGATGGGAGCGAGCGGCACCCGGGAGGAAAGCCCTCCAAGCCCGCAGCGGATGGGCTGCTTTAAGAGGGAGGTACTTCCAGCCACACGAAGGACCACCCCCCTCGCTCATATTCGCCGGGGAGGCGTTCGTGACCAGGTCCACCTTCGAGTCACAACACGGGAGTTAAAAAGCCGCTCGGAAGGCTATTTACATACTCCGAGCCGGCTTCTGCGTGTCCCGATGACTCTGCGGCCGAAGAGCCCAAACCCACAGAACTTGTTTCCCGCAGAACGGAGCCCAACAATGGCCTTCGAGAGTCTGCGGCGAGTTGCCGCCTCAACTTGACACGCTCGCGGGCCCGCGCCCAGAGAAGTTGTCCGGGGCGGGCCGGAGCCGAGCGGGGCCCGGCCGGGTTAGGGGCGCGCCCCGCCCGCCGCCGCCGCCGCCGCCGCCGCGCAAGGCCGCGGACGCCAACCCGGGCGCAAAGTTCGCCGCCGGCCCGCGGCCCGCCCCGGCGCCCGGCGCCGCCAGGCCCCCGCGGGCCGCGGCGGGCGAGCAGGCGGCTGACAGGCGCGGGCGGGGACGGGCCGCGGAGCCCGGGCGCCGCGCCTCCCCGGCCGCCGAGCGGCGAATTCCGGGGGGGAGGGGAGGGGGCCGGGACGCTCCCTCCCCGCGCCGCCGAGGCCGGGCGGAGGGGGCCTCGCCGTCGCCGCCCGCGCGCCGCGCGCCCCCCGCGCCCCCCGCGCCGCGGCCCGCTCCGCCGCCCCCACCCCCACCCCCATTACCTGGAGGTGCCCGCGACCCGCCGCTAGTCGCGCTCAGGCGGGAAACGCGCTCACCGACACCATCAGCGAAGCGCCCAAAATGGCGGACGTATCAAGCAGGCCTTGAGTTCCCCCCGCCCTCCCTCCGGCCGCCTCGCAGCCAATCGCGACCCTATCTCCGCCCCCAGGTCCGCGCTCATTGGCCTTCCTCTCCCGCCCCCTACAGCCTATTGGATCGCCCGGCGGCCCGGTTGCGCCTGCGCCGATTGGCTCACGGGCCCCGTCAGTCAAGCGCGAGGGGAGCATTCTTTTCCCATGGACTTGACGGATCCGGAACCTCTAGGACCCCGGAGTCTGGAGAAACAAATCAGAAACCGGGAGAAACCTGGCCGGGTCCCCCTACGCCGTAGCAACAGCAGGGCCTCCGCTTGACGGACGCTGCGGACCACCAATCCGACGGCCAATGCTTTTTAAAACTAAACTGAGCCAAACCAATCCTGGCCATGGAGTCGGGAGCAGTAAGGGAACCAATGAGGTAGCGAGAGCCGCGGGCAGGCGGGCTGGAGGGTCAGGAGCCGACCGTGATGACGTGAGCCACCATACGTCCCCGCAGTGGAGGGCGCCCCGAGCTGGGGAATTAGCTCAAATGGTAGAGCGCTCGCTTAGCATGTGAGAGGTAGCGGGATCGATGCCCGCATTCTCCACAGCTGCATTTTATAGGGAGGTGGGGTGGGGTCGTGCGTTCTCGGCCCCTTCCTCGCTCAAGTGGTGGCCGGGCCGGGAGTTGGGGTCAAGGTGAGGGGATGGCTGCTTCCACCCCCGGCGTCCCAAGGGGGTCTGTGACCCTAGCTGTGCGTCCACACCCGCGGGAGTGAAGTGCGCGGGGGGGGGGGGGCGTCCCTTTTGTCTTACAGAAAGATTTACACCAGAGCCTCTTCCAAAATGCTCGCCCAGGCCCCCGCATCCACTGCTCGGCCTCCCCGGCAGGGAGGGGCCGGGACACATTAGAGTAGCCCACCTTGGCCCATCTTAGACACCTTCTAATAACCCGTCTGGCTTCTCAGTAGGTGCGGAGCTCTATCTAGAGTCACGAGTAAATCGACAGGAGGGCGGAAGTTGGCGGCAGGGCTGAGCAGCGCAGGCGAGGTGAGGGTGGGGTGGAACCCAGCCCGAAGCCGGCAGAACGCGAGCGCGCGCGTTCGCGAGGCTGCCCCGGGGGGGAGTGCTGGCCTCTCGTGGGCAGCTCTCCGGCGAGCACTGTTCTGTGCCCAGCCTGCACGGGTGCGTGGGGAGCAGAGGGTCCTGGCTCTGGCGGTCTGCGGGGGACGGTCAGACACCCCTTGTAACACAGGCCGCAGAGTGGCGGGGGCCCCTCGGGAGCAGGTGGCATTTCAGCCCCAGAACAGGGAGGCCAGAACCGTGGGTTCCTGGGTCCGGGTGGCCGGGAGAGAGACCAGAGACCCCAGGGCGGAGCTTTGGAGCGCTGGGGAGGCAGGCACGATTCGGTTGTGGTGGGAGAGAAACGTGGCAGAGAGAGGAGGTGGCCGAGGTGGCTGCGCGATGCAGGGCCCTGCGGACCGTGCCACCGTGCCCAGGAAAGAGCAAGAATCCCTAATGCCCAGACTTGGGTTGGGCACCAGGCCGGGCGTCATAACGGGGGCTCCACGCAGGGAGGCTGGAGTCTTTAGGGCAGCTAGCTCACTCCAGTGGTGCCAGCTTGGTCCGGGATGGCCACTCCAGCTCACGGAAGGCTGGTTTCTGTGACCTTCCCCAAGCCTCCTGAGAAGAGTGACATAATCTGGCCACTGCGGGTAGGGAGGGCAGGCCCAGGAGAGCGGCCGCCAGGTTGCCTTGCAGATAGATGCTCACGATCTTTCTGTGCCCATACCCCCACCCTTGGCACCCACCTCAGCCGGCCCCCAGCTCCCTCCGTCTCAGGGACTCAGGCGCCCTCTGAGCCCCCATGCCACACAGGGAGAATGAAAGCCAGAGGAGCTGGGTCAACCCCAGTGCCTGGAAGCTGGGCCTCTGGTGCAAACATGCCCCTCCCCCAGCCCACCGCTTCAGCAGAGCCTGACGCTGATTCTCGAAAGACGTTGCGGCGGGTGGCTCTATTACGGTTCAGTATTATTGTCCCCATTTTATAGATTGGTGAACAGAAGCCCAGGAAGCATTCAGGCACCAGGTGTGGGCCGTGTTGGCTGAGTGAGCTCGGCTGGGTGATCTCACCTCTCTGACTCTCCAGTTCTCATGTGTAAAGTACAGTACTGATAATACCTACTAACCTGTGTCCGTGCCCTGAAGGGAGCTGGACGTCTAGGGAGGTAGCAGCCAAGGGCAGATACTATTCACCATTGATCCTGCTGCTCAGAGCGGCCGTGGGCCTGGCCAAAGGCCACACAGCTAGTGAGGAACGCAGTCGACGAGGTCGAGGTTGAAACCGGTTCAGGTGTGCCGGTGCGGAAGGGTAGGGGGAGGAGACATATGCAGATAACCTGGGGTGGGGCCGGAGCAGGCCGGCCTGGCTGAGCAAACCGCAGAAGGACGGTGCAGAGGATCCGGTGGGGATGACTGAGGTCTGGGCGAGGAGACTGGGAGGGACTCCTGGAGGCATTGGAACTTACGGTTTCTGCTGGGAGACTGAGGGCCGGGAAGAACTTCTGAGTTAGAAGGGGCGTGTTCAGGGCTGGCCCCACCTTGGAAAGGACGGACAGAGCAAGGGCAGCAAATCTCTGCTACAGAAGTCACACCCGGGGCCAAAGGGCCAGGCCCCAGCCGCTAGACCCAGCAGCCCGGGAAGAGGCCGCAGGGAACCCCTGGACAGGGGGGCGGCGCCTGAGATGAAGGGCTGGGCCAGGGTTGGGAGCCTGGGGAGAGCCCAGCCACACACAGAGATCCCTTTACTCACTCATCATCAGAGGACTTGCCTGTACAGGCTTCAGGCTCTTTCACCCCAGACCCTGAGGAGGGTCACAGGGGCATTTGCACTATAATTAAGCGAATGATGCAGTACCTCCCCCAACATAAGTGGGCCCCAAAAGTCTCCAATTATGATGAGCTAACCTAACTGGAAGGGTTGAAGTCAGGGAGGACTTCCTGGAGGCATCTGAGCTCAGCCTATCTCCTGAGAGCCCTAGGGAGCCATTGACAGGCTTTAAGCAGGAGAGTGATTTTGAACCTTTGCATTGGCCTCAGTATCCTCAAACTTCTAGAGTTCATGGATCACCACCTTCCCCTTTTCCCCCTAATCCTTTTATGGTTTCATTTTCACTGTTTAAATTTTCAATCCATCTAAATTTAAAAGTGTAATGAATGCCCACATACCCAGCTATCACCCCCTTAGCTTGTGGGAACAGACACAGAGCTGCCAAATTTCAGTTCTATCAAGTAATGATTTTTGAATAGAAAATTTTTAGGTAGTGATTTAAAAAAACACACACCTTATGCTATTACCATGATTTCATGAAAGAAAAGGCATTTTAACCCATACGTACACTCAGAAAAAGGCTTTAAATCGAATAAGCTCAGCTTGGGGGAAACGCCCCCTCCCCCATGGTCCTTCCTAATGTCATGTCACCAGGGCTCAGGCCTGATCTAAGGGCTGGAGTGAGGCCACCCTGGCAGAGGACGATGCCTCGAAGGCCAGGCTGGTGCTCGGCCAGGTCATGTGTTGAGGCTGGAGGGCTGTGGGGCCAGATAGGGAGCTCTAGGAGGTAGGAAAGGGCGACCCGTTTTAACATGGAAATTAAGTTCTTCTGTTTCTCCTCCTTTTTTTCAGTGCATTAAGATTCAGTCTGGGTTGCCAAGGAGGGGAGTGTTGTGCTTCCTACCAAGGACTGTTCGTGGCCCCAGGGTTGGTAGAAAGGGCGGCTACTAGCGTTGCTAATGATCAACCTGTCCAATCCAGCAGGGAAGAAAAGAAGAGAGGGCATTTGGGGAGGCGGAGTGGGGGGGGGGGGGGGAGAGTAGGTATGGGAGTCTGGGAGAAGCCCCCGAGGGGACAAGCCAGCAAGAGCCGAGTCTCACCCAGCTCCCCAAAGCACTCAGGTTTCTTGGGGACAGAAACTTCCACACCTGCCAAATCCCGGTTCCCTAGCGTCCTGCCTGGCGGCGGACATGGCCAAGATCTGGCCACCTGGATTGTGTTCAAGTGTCCAGGGCAGCTGTAGACCCACGGGGGCTGCTGGACCCGGGGCAAGGAGGAGCCCCTCACCCATTCTGGATGAGGCGAGGGAGGGCTGAGCGGAGCAAATGATAGGACCAGTGAGGAGTGAGACCCCGCAGGACTCGGGGGCGGGCGACAGAGACTTGGGGAGTAGTGGGTGTCACTGCAGAGGTGAGATGGTTGGGAAGGCTTGGGCACATTGAGCAGTGTCTGGTTGTCAGTATTGCTTGTTGTGTAAAGAAATGATTGAACAAATTAGTAAAAAAAAAATAATTAATAATAATAATAATCTATTTTCTCCCAAGCCTTGGTTTCCTCAACTGCGAATTGGGGACACCATCTACCTAGCGGGACCGTTGTGAAGTTTAAATGAAATAAGCCAGGTTAACTTCATTTAAGACACAGCTTAGATAGCACCTCTTCCAGGAAGCCCTCCCTGCCCTCCCATCTACATAGGATGTTCTCTCTGGGCCCCAGGATATCTCAACACAATGCTCTCTCCCCCTCAGCTTTGGAAACTGTCGGCCGTGCTTCGACAAGCCAGCAGGTTGGCCCCCCTTCCTCCTAGCTGACCTCATGGCAGCAGAGGGTCCAGCAGAGTGGCCTCTGGAGACAGGCCTGGGATGCCAGGGGGGTGTCTCAACCCTCCCCTCAGCCCATGCAGGCCGTCACCAGCGGTCAGCGGCATAGGCCGCTTCTCTTCTTGCCTGACCCTGGCTGGCCCTAGGAGAACGGAGGGGACCCTCACAATGCACGACTGAACGGAAGGGCAGGACAGTGGAGGGGGTCCCGGTAGCCCCCTGTGATGCAGCTCCTGCTTCTGAGTCGGCAAAGTCCCCCCACCCCCCTCCCCCTCTGCCCACGTTGAGATTAGGGCTTTCATTGGCACCGCAGGGCTTGTGGCCCAGCCTGGAAGAACGGGGATCCTGAGTGCTCGGGAGGCCCCAACCCCCCCCCCCCCCGCAAGAAGCTCTCTGGGGCTGGGCACCCCACCCTGGGCCTGAGAGCTCTGGGTGCACCCTCTAGGGCTGGTCCTTAGCGGTGTGACCTTGGGCAAGCACGTCATGTCTCTGGGCTCTAATAGGTCACAGCTTCCATTTACCAAGGAGCTGCTCCTTGCCAGGCGCTCACTGGGCAAGGCTTCTCAACAGGCATGATCCCATCGGAGCGGGATGTCTTAAATGACAGTCCTCAGGGGCGGGTGACAGCACCCTTCCTTACCAGATGGGGCCAGCTGGATGAAGTAAGTGAAGCTGGCCTTCCCAGGAAGATCCAGTCCCTCCTTCTGCAAAGGGACCTTGAGCACAGGTCCCCCCTCCGCCCCCCCCCCACCCCGATGGCAGCCCTCTTGGTCCCAGGGGCAGCAAGAACCAACAAGTCCGCCAGCCAGTCCCCTTCACCGCCAGTGCTGACCGTGACCTCCGGGAACTCCTGGACAATCAGGAAGCAGGGGAGACAGTTCCCCGAAAGTCTCAGGAAACCAGCCTGGCAGACTCATATGCCTGACACCCCAGCTATGTCCCCTGGTCAGGCAGTCTGGGGAGCCCCGAGGGCCACCACCTTTCCCATTCCACCTCCCCAGCACTGGGGCCCCAGGGTCTGAGTGTTCTGGGGTTTCCTCATCTTGGAGACTGTCACCTCCGCATTCCAGGCCCTGGGGGCTGGCCAAGGGTTGGATCTCCAGTCCCAAAGGGAGGCCCTTCTTCCAGATCGCTGTGCATCGATTCTTCTGAGTGTGTCCCCGGGACTAAAAATGGTAGTTCTCCTCTGACCTCCCTGTGACATTCCAAGTGAGGTTAGTCCCTTCCTGCCCGGCACCTGGGGAACAGCCTAACTTCCTCATGACTCGCCGGCTGCTCAGTCTCCTTCAGCAGGCTGGGGAACCCCCACTCCCGGGGGCGGGGAGCACGCCTTATCTCTCCGACGCCTCCTGTACCGACCCGGTGGGTACACGGCGGGCCTGGGGGCAGTGTTGACCGACTGCCTTTGCGGGGACCAGGCTGGGGCAGGTCCCCAGGGCCTGGGGGCCTGTGTGCTGGAAAGGACAAGATGGAAATGGGGGAGGGCACAGGAGCTGGGAGGTTCCCACCCGACCCTGGCAGCCCCATCCACTGGGGGTCCACACGGAATACACAGCCAGGAGGGATCCCCCTCTGTCCCTGCACCATCTCCGTGGACAGCAGGTGGTAACTGGGGCCAGCACGCACAGAGGTCAGACAGGCCGAGGAATAGCCCGAGGCACAGGTACGTAATCTGTGGGGCCCAGGGCAAAACGAAACGCAGGGTCTCTTTCTTAAAACCCATTTAGAATTTCAGGATGGTTAACAGTGGAGCCGGGGGCCCTTCACGAGGGCACAAGTCAGGCATCCTCCCTGCCCGCCTCTGCCCAGAGGCTCAGCCCGCCCCGTGGGGGCCTGACGGGGACCCGCGGTGCTCAGGAGGATCAGTGCACAACTCTGACAGCTGTCCCAGGGAGGGCGGAGGGCGGGATTCGCCCCGTGGGGACGCTCAGCTCAAAAGCACACGTGGCACAAAAGAATGGCAGTGACGTTTAAAAAAAATTAAGTTTATAAATATTTTCTCCACTGTACAAAGTTTTCCCCGGCCCGGCCCACCCCATCACTGTTCACATTTCTCGTGTTGTTGTTTTTTTAAAATCCCAACTATATTTATTTTTTTTAAATCATAAAATATATTTTTTTCTTTGTTCATATTTAAAACTATTTACAAGGGCGCAGAGAGAGGCCAGGGTGGCCCGGCGGGGGTCAGGATGAGTCCGTGCAGGGGGACGGAGGCGGAGGGAAGAGGTGAAAATAGCTCCTCTCGGTGGCAGGCGAAGGCGGGCAGCTGTCCTCCGCCGACAGGTACTGGCTGTGGGGCGTGGGCGGCGGCGGGTAGGGGTCTGAGTCCGAGTTCAAATCCAGGTAGTACTTGCTGGCCTTCCAGCGGTTGGCGCTGTAGTCGCTGTCACACACATCCGTGCTGCAGGGCGTCGTCGGGGGCGCCATGCCGCGGATGATGTAGGGCCTGAAGGGGACAGAGGGGAGTGGCACCTCGTCTCGGGGAGACCCCCGGGGCCCCTCAGCTGTGTGCTCCCTCTGAGCCACACTCCCCACGTCCAAAGTGGGTGTGTCTGCACCGACACACCTGGGAGCCACACTTGCCTTTTTTTTTTTTTTTTTTTTTTTTTAATGTGTAGTTAATTTTGAGAGACAGAGACAGAGCATAAGCCGGGCAGGGACAGAGCGAGAGGGAGGCACAGAATCCGAAGCAGGCTCCGGGCTCCGAGCTGTCAGCCCAGGGCTCGAAGTGGGAACTCGAACCCACGGACCGCGAGATCATGACCTGAGCCGAAGTTGGACGCTTAACCGACTGAGCCCCCCGGGCGCCCCTTGCTTGCCTTTATGGAGAACAAGGCTTGCAGAGCCTACCTGGCCTGGGCAGCTTACTTAACTTCTCTGGGCTTCAGTGTCTCATTGGGAAAATGGGGAGGATAAAACAGTACCCAGTTCAAAAGAGGCTGGTGAGGATTAAATGAGATTCTTCGTGGAAAGTGCCAGAAACAGTGCCTGACACCAGAAAGCGCTGGACGACTGTGCCCCATTTTATCATTATTACTGTAAGTGCCAGAGACCAGTGAGCCTGGAAGTCTAAAGCCATCTGACCCAGGCGGTGCCTCCAAGCGCCCCGTGACGACGCCTCCCAGACGTCTCCTGCATCGGAAGGTTCTGTCAGGGCCTGAGCTGGGGGTGGGGATCGCGGTGTGTTTAAGGGCCCCAGAGGGCTCACGGAGGGCAAGAAGGTGGAGCCAGCACCCTGGGGCCAGGGAGGGGCAGCGGGTGCCGAGAACATGGAGTAGGTGGACAGGCCTCATAGGACCCCAGGGGCAGGAAGGGACCCCGAGAGACGGGGAGGGAAGAGGTGCCATGAAAATAGGACATAATGAGAAAGGCAGGACGTGGAGCGGGGACTGAGGGGCCTGGCCAGCGTGGATGTGACAGCCTGAGGACAGCCACCCACAAGGCTGCTGGGGACACACTGGGACGCTGAGGCACTGGGGGTGGGGGGAGCACTGCGGGCCCTTGACTAGGGCAGTGGCTCGCTCTTCTTCCGGCCTGGAGTCCCTGAAATGGCCACCAGAGGGCAGGCACGACGCGCTCTGAGGCTCCCCGGCTCCAGGCAGCTCTAGGGAGCAGGGAGGTGCGGGCCACTCTCCAGCTTCTGCCTCCCCCTTGGGGCGAGCGGCCCCATGCACCTGTGTGGTAGGCCTGTGGGCTAAGGCCACCAGGCTGGAGGTCACCCCAGGCTCGGACCTGGCCCCTGGACACAGGCCAGCACACCCAGATGCCTCTTCTCAGCACCCTCAAGGGCCCCCTCCCAACCCAGGGGGGTGGGGTGTGCCACCCCAACACGGACCCCCCGGGGGGCTGAGAGGATCATCCCAATCAAGGGCCCTCCGCGGCAGGTGCCACCCCTGCACTCATGAGACTTGGGGCCCTTACGGGACGGAGGCGGCAGAGGTGGGCATCACTGCCAGAGTCCCGCAGCTGGATTCAAACACAGTCAAACCTTGGCCCCTGTGCACGGGCCTCCCTAGGCAGTGGAACCTGGCTATGCCACAGTGGGAATCCCCTGGTGGCGCCATTCAAGGCCACGCCTGCCCGGGCACGTCCCGACTTAAAAAAACAACCCAGCGCTACGTCTACCTTCTAGAGCCTGCTCAGAACACGGGGTTCGGTTCCTGGACTCAGCAGGTAGGCCCGGCTTGCCCCGCGGGGAGGCAAGCCAGGTATGGTCTGAGCGGCTGGGAGAGCCCACCAGCACCCCGAACCTCTCTTCCCAGGTTTCCTGACCCGGGAAATGGGGACCGGGGGTCCTGCTCTATCACAGGCTTGTCTGGAGGCCCAGACGGCCACGGGTATGGAGGGCGGTGGCAGGAACTTCGTACCTGTAGGGTCTCGCGGCGGTGGGAATGTTGGAAGAGTAGAACATGTCCACGTTGTACAAGGAGGGGTCCGTGGCGGGCGACGGCGGCGGGTTCAGGATCTGAGGAGAGCAAGCAAAGGTTACGCCAGCCTGACGGAAGCAGGCGCTCCCTATGGTGCGCCCACCCCGGCCCGAGCAGGCGGGCAGGGCTGGGAGGGGCCCGCTTGGCTCCGTGGGCCCCTCACGGTCTGTACGGTTCCGAGTCGGCGTTCGTGAGACTTAGGGAGTGGACAGGAAGCCACAGCCGTCCCCCCTGAAGGTTGTCACGGTGAGAGGCAACCCCGCCTGTGGCCCAAATACAACCCCGCAGACCAGCCGCGACCCCGGGCCCACACCTGAAGGGCTGGAGTCCGCCAGGTCCCTGAAGGCAGCAGAAAGGGCCTTTGTGGCCAGGCAGATGTGTGTGGGTCCTGTTCCATCACCCCCGCAGCTGCAGCGTGCCCCCGCCCCCCACCGGTGAGGGACCTCAGCTCTCTGGGCCTCCACTTCCCCATCTCTAAAGTGGGCCCCTTGGTGACACGTGGTGAGTAACCTACACTCCTTATTCTGTGGAGGGTCCTCTTCAGCCCAAATAGCCAGCCTTGGGGAGCCTTCAGGATCTGACCCCAAAGTTGGGAGGGCACGATACTGAGGGCGGTGTCATTCAGAGCGGGGAGCAGAGACCAGGCAGGGAAACCTAGCAGAGAGAGCCTCCCAGAGGTGCCCCCACACCCCAGCTCTTGGGGTCCCGTTTCCTCTTCTGCCCATGTGTCGGACTAGAGCTGGTTCCCCCCAGCGCACTGCTGACGGGCTGGTCTTCCCACGTTCCACGGGCGCAGCCCCTCAGCCACTTGGGCTCGGGAGAGCGCCTCCTTCTGGTCGGGTCAACGCGGCAAGCGGTGTCTCTACGCTGTGGGACACTACGATGGTGGCTGTGGGTCACCGTCCACCTGTCCGAGCCCGCAGAACGTACGAGAGCAACAGCGAACCGTACTGCGCGCTCTGGACCTTGGACGGCTGTGCCGTGTCCACGGGGGTTCATCAATGACTGTTATTCATCAAGCACTACACGACTCTGGCACAGGATGGGCAGGAGGCGTGTGGGAAATCTCTGTACCTTCCTCTCAATTTTGCTGCGAAGCTAAAATTGCTCGTACGAGAAAAGTCTTTGGGGCCCCTGGGTGGCTCAGTCAGTTGAGCGTCCGACTCCGGCTCAGGTCATGATCTCACGGTTCATGAGTTCGAGCCCCACGTCGGGCTCTGCTGGCAGCTCGGAGCCTGGAGCCTGGTTTGGATTCTGTCTGTCTGTCTGTCTCTCTCTCTCTCTGTCCCTCCCCTGCTCATGCTCTGTCTCTCTCTCCCGCAAATAGAAACAAACATTTAAAAAATTAAAAAAAAAAAAAAAAAAAAAGGAAGTCTTTAAAACAAAAAAGCACATTTCTAAAACTGGTGAAATCTGAATAGGGCCAAAGAATATCACACCAACGGCCCAGTACTTCTGTTGTGCTGTTACCATAGACTGAACGTTTGTGTCCCCAAAGGTCCCATGTCGAGTCCTGACCCCCGAGTGATGATACTGGGAGGCGAGGCCGTCGGGAGCTGATCTGGTCCTGAGCGGGGAGCCCACGTGAGCCCGGCCGCCGACCTCGCGCGCGGCAACCTCACCCCTTCCGCCACGAAGGGAGGAGATGGCCGTCGGTGATCCAGAACCGGGCCCCCGCTAGACGCCACGGACCCCAAATCTCCCAGCGTCTGGATCTCAGACTTCCCGGCCTCCAAAACTGTGACAAGCAGGTGCTAAAGCCACCCAGCCGAGGTTATCTCTGTCCGAGCGGCACAGAAGGACTAAGAGGACGTTAGTTACGCGAGGTGTTACCTTTGGGGGAATCCGGGTGAAGGACAGAGGAGGTCTCTGTCTGTTCTTACAACCGCACGTGAATTTACAATGATCTCCGAAAGCCAAACTATCACCCTCTCGGCTGGGAAAATAAAGCCCATACTCTTGGACACTTGCCTGTGTACAGATTACCCCGAGGACACATAAGAAACTCACCACGGATGTGCCTCTGGGGGGCAGGGGTTCACGCTCAGCGTGAGGGGGTGACCGTCTTTTCACTGTACGTTCTACGGTACCTTTTGAATTTTGTACCATGAGCATATATTTCTGATGTGAAACAATATAGTTATTGTTTTGTTTTTTTGAGAGAGGAGGCAAGCGGGGGAGGGGGGTGGCGGGGACAGGGGATCCAGAGCGGGGTCAGCACTGACAGCAGCGAGTCGGACGTGGGGCTTGAACTCACGAACTGCAAAATCATGACCTGAGCCGAAGTCGGACACTCAACCGACTGAGCCACTCAGTTTTTTACAAATAGCTGGCTTCGTGCAGGGTCTGTGTTTGGCGTGATGAAATGTTCTAAAATCCACGGTGGTGATGCTCGCACGTGTCCGTGAATTTGCTAACCACCGCCGAATTCTACCCTGTAAGCGGGTGATTGGTGTGGTATGTAAGTTATATCTCAACAAAGTTTTTAAAACGATAGCTGGGGGGCGCCTGGGTGGCTCAGTCGATTGAGCCTCTGACTTTGGCTCAGGTCATGATCTCACGGTTCGTGAGTTCAAGCCCCACATTGGGCTGTCTGCTCTCAGCACAGAGCCCACTTTGGGTCCTCTGTCCCCTTCTCTCTCTGCTTCTCCCCTACTCATTCTCTCTCTCCCCCTCTCTCAAAATAAATAAGCTAATTAATTTTAAAAAATAGCTGGCTGGGGGCACCTGGGTGGCTCAATCTGCTAAGCATCCGACACTTGATTTCAACTCGGGTCATGATGTCAGCGTTCATGGGATCGAGCCCTGCCTCAGTGAGGAGCCTGCTTGGGATTCTTTCTCCCCTCTCTCTCTGCCTCTCCCCTGCTCATGCTCTCTTTCTCTCTCTCCCTGAATAAACTTAAAAAAAAAAAAAAATAGCTAGTTGGTAATAGTGTCATCTCTTGCTAATAAGACCCCCTCCCCTCAGCTCCCAGCAGAGCCAGAGGACCGAGAAGCCAGGGGACTGAGCCTCCCGGTATCTGCATGGGGGACCCAGGGGGCTGTCCTGGAGTGAGCTCGGCCTTTCACGATTGCCGGTATTTCCAGCTGGTCATGTGGCACACGTGAATGTCAGGGGGACAGTAGCGGCAGAGAGGACCAGGCGGACGGTGGGGAGTATTCTAAACTCCAGGCTCTCGGCTCTTGGCTTCTGCTGCCCCTAGACGCAGCCCCGGCCTGCAGCCTCCTGGAGACGCGGTTCCCAGCAGGTGAGGCCGCGACAGCGACCCTTGCTGCCCCCTTCCTCCCAGACGCCTGCCAGTGTCAGATGTGCTAAGGAGGGGATGGCCCGGACATGAGAGACACAAGAAGGGCAGCGACACCCAGCCCTGGCGGGTGGGGCTTCCTGGAGACCCCCAGAGAGAGCGCAAGAGGCAGAGGTCACCTTAGAGGAGCATCTGTTGCAGGAAGCTGGGTTTTTAAGGATCAAAAAGCACAGAACCACGTAACGTCAGCCCCGATGCTTGTATACACAGATTCACACTCACGCATCAAGCTCGCCCCGTTCCCTGGGGCTATGCCCTTGGGAATGTCCTCCCCAGCCTCGGGAGAGGTCCCCTGGCAGGAACCTGTAGGGGGCTCGGGCGCTGGGGGCTTCTGTGTGTCACCCTCTGTGTGACCACTTCTCTCTAGCGTGTGGCTTGCCTCGGACTAGGCCCTCACCCTCCGGCTCTGGAAGCTCAGCCACAAAAGTCACCTGTGAGTGCCAGCCCTTTGGAAAACAACCCAGCTGTTTTCTGGGACCCAGCAAGGGCCTGGGAGGGAACATCGGGTGCTCTTGGCAGGGACAGCAAGGAGAAAGTCACACAGGCACACTGGGAGCACCCCGTCCAGACAGGCCCTACAAGAGACACAGTCACGGACAGGCTGGGCCTGCGAGGGTCAAAGACAATCTCCGGGACACTGAAATGCCCGGCGGCAACCCGGGAGGTGGGGTTATGGGGGAGACTCCGCCCTTGATATTGTTATGGGGTTTCCAGATTAGCCACCACGAACAAGAAGCACCCTTTCTAAACAGGGAAAAAAAAAAAAAAGTCACAAGGGAAAAATGACAAGATGTGCAGAGGGAGGAAAGTGAACGCTGTCACCATTCTCTGTGACGGCGGGACAGCTGATAATTCCAGAGATGCCGAGGTCACAGGAAGGGGTCTCCCTGGCCGGCCACCGATGGTGGGGACCCCCCCGGATGGCCGGGCCTCCTCCCGCGCCCACTCACCGGCGGGTACAGCGTGGCCTTGGTGCTGGATGAGCTGCTGGACGAGGCCCCGGTGACGTGGTTCCGGTCATAGAGGGGCACCCCGCCCCGGCCGCCCATCAGGCTCACGGAGCTCATCACGGACTTGCCGCAGGAGATGCCTGCCGCGGGGGGAGGGACGAGGTGGCTCAGGGGCCAGGCCATCCCCCCCCCAAAGCACACCCTCCTCAGTTCCCGCGGCCCCCAGGCCCAGGTTCAGGCCCCTCTGCCCACCGCCAGGGTGCGTCTTCCCCGCTCACCCCAGCGTGCCCAGGGCCCTCGCGCACGTCGGCTCCTCACCTGTGAAGGGGCCGTGCTGTGAGCCGCCGGGGGCTATGAAATGCAGGGGTACGTGGGGGGTCCCGCTGACGTACTCGTGCGGGAAGGGCCCGTTGGCCCCCGTGTAGCGCTGACACACCACGCGCTGGCAGACGAAGTAGACCCCGCCCATGACAAAGAGCGAGAGGATGATGCCCACGACCGGCCCGATGGCACTGCCGTGGGCCGGGGTGTCGTCGGAGGGCGGCTTGGTGATCTCTGCCAGAGGACGGGCGGGAAGAGACGGTCGACGTTAACCGAGAAGGACAGGCCCTCCCGCGGGGGGTGGATGCCGTGTGCCCTGGAGGGGCCGCTGGGGTCCAGGCACAGCACCCGCTGGGGGAGGGCGGGAGGAAGGGAGAAGCTGGGTGCCACGCCGCCTCCCCCCAACCCTGGCCTGCCCGGAGCACCCTCCCCCCCTCCGCCCCACCCCTGGCGGAGCTCTCCACGCTGCCCGACAAGCCCTCAAGAGCCGTCTCAGGTTCATCCCCCAGGGTCCAAGGGCTCTCTGGAGGCCCGGTGACGCCCCAAGTCAGGTGGGCCACGAGGCCGCTGGAGCCGGTCACCGGGAGCTGACAGGGGCCACGGGGGTGGGGGCAGGCAGGCAGGGCCCGGGGGCTCCGAGCCGCGCCAGCGGGGGACTTGGCCCACGCGCAGGGGCAGAGCTGGGCTGATGGAGACCCCGGGGGCCGGAGGCCTTCACCAGCGGGGCTCGCTGAGCCCCACGCGCCTGCTGACACAGAGGTCCCAAGTGAGGGCAGTGTGAGGGGCAGGGGCCAAGCCCAGGCTCAGGGGCCCAAGGGTCTTTCTGGGCATCCTGACGGGGTGACAAAGGCCGGGGGCAGGGGGGTGCTCCTCAGGCTGCCCCCCGCCCTGGGGAGGGAGCAGGGAGACTCTAAAGTCAACTTCGGCGAAAAGAACGTTCACTTTCCCATCAGGCCCAAGGATTCCGTCCACCGCGTCCCCTCTTGCCAGCCAGAACCCGGCAGAGGAGGAAAACCGCCGGCTTGGGCGACCGGACCAGACTCTGGATAAATGTCGCCCCTGACACCGGAGGCGCCATCATGCCAGAGGCTGAAGAGAGACACGGTCAGACTGGCGCCTGCCAGCAAAGGGGTGGGGGCGTGATCCCCGGTGGCACCCACGGCCGCCCTCCGGCCCCAGGCCACTCACTTTCTTGAGACGCTAACTGAGGTGCCTCACCTCACTTCACACGAAGGGACAACGTGCTCAGGGAGCCCTCCTCCTTCCCTGCTCTCAACACCCCTCTCCCGTAGTCAGCTCTCAGCCCAGATACCTCTACAGTGAATGCAGAGCCCACGTCCTCAGACGTGTGCACACATTCCTACTTCCTGTCTGAGACTCCGGCTCCCCCCCCGCCCCCGTCGGAATCAAAGACAGCCCTTCAAGAGCCACCACCTCCAGGAAGCCTCCCTGACTGCCCTGGCCTCACATCCCATGGCCGCCGTACCCCTGACTGTACAGGCCACGTCACTCACGGGGCACAAAGTACCATGCACCTCCTCGCCAGAGAGCAGGCTGGCAGGGAGAGGGCCACCCCGACCCCCATCCTCTGATGGGGATGCCTGACAGAGGCTGCCGAGTGAGGTCCTGGTGGGCAGAAGCGTGCCCTCTCAGGCACACTCAGCCCCAACCACAGGGGCCTGCCTCCGTCACAGCCGGAAATACCCTCATGGGCTCATGCGCCCCCCTCCCCCTCCCAGCTCAGCCCCACAGCTGCCCCTACCTCCAGGCAGGCTTCCCTGCCGGCCTCCCCCAAGGCCAAGTGCTCCCAACCTCCCAGCCTCCTCTGTCCGTGTACCAGGCCCCCAGCATATCTTCTCCCTCTAGACCCCACACTCGTGGGGAGCACCCCAGCCCAGGGTGAACCCTCCACGGGAAGCTGGCTCACCGCACATGAGCTCATCCGAGCCGTCGATGCAGTCAGGGAAAGAATCACATTGCTGCTTGATGAGGACGCACTGGCCACTGGCGCACCGGAACTGGTTGGGCAGGCAGACGGCTGCAGGGGGAGGGCTTGCGCTCAGAGAGGCTGCGGGGCGTGACGCCGCCAGGAGGGCGAAGTGGACAGCCGCCAACCAGCGCTTCCCGCCCCGCCCCCGAGACCCAACAGAAAGGTCTGGGTTCCAAACGCAGAACGGACAAACGGGACTCTTTCTAGGATGGGTTCAGGGAATGGTCACAGCAAATGCGGTCTCCACCCTCCCCTCGATGACCCCTATTCCAAGGTCTAGGCACGGCTGGCAGGGAAGGGACCTCAGTGACTCCCAGGAAGTACTTATCAGGCTCCTACCACGGCTCAGGCCCATGCAGAGCTAGGACTAACACAGCCCCTGCCCGGAGGCTCTCCTGAGTTATGGGGAGGTGACAGCCAACTAGAGGAATGACCTAGAATGGGTGGGAGCAGGGACAGGTGATATCTCAGCAGAGCTCCCAGGGTGGAGGATTAGGAGGGGGGAGCAGGGCTCAACCAGGAAGGAAAAGGCAGCTCACGGCCTTTTAGACTAAGAGGAGGAAGGCTGGGTATGGCCTGTTTCCCTCGTGTTCCAGAATGCCAACCCAGAAGGAGCTACCGTTGCAGAGGAGGGCACTGCCCAGGGGACTCAGCCATCGCCCACCCCCAGTGCTTGCTATCCAAGCTCTCCAGCCACCCTGCCCCACCCCAAGCGCCCCTCCCTGGGACCCTGTCCTCGCAGAGGGTGGGACAATTTGTTGGTAACAAAGGAGAGGAAGCTTCTGAAAGAGAAGGTGCAGCCCAGAGCCCGAACTAGGGCGTGCTGTGGGTGCTGCACGTTGCTCCCAGAGAAACGTTACAGGGGGAGAGGCGGGGGGACGGTTCCCAGCCAGGCCTCCTGCCATCCTCTGAGACGGCCACCTAAACACTCATGCTAGGGCAAGGCTGTATGGCTGGGCTCAGCAAATGTCTCTGCAAAGGGCCAGGCAGCAGGTATTCAGGCCTTGAGGGCCACGGGTCTCTATCGTTTTAGTGCAAGTAAACAAGCGAGCCTGGCTGTGTTCTCACGCAACTTTACGCAACCTGGTGGCGGTCTGGATCTGACTCTCAGGCCACGGTTTGCCAACCCCTGGCCTCCCACCTCCATCAAATTCTCGGAGGGTCCATAAGCTGCAGAGACTTAACATCTGCGGCTGTACAGGACCAGCTGAGGAGATGAGCCCCCACCCCCGGGCCTTCATCTTCCGTAAACGGCTGCTCATCACGAACGGGGACAGTAGACGGTGATCCACCAGCGTGTGGGTTATCTCACAACAGCAGCCGGTGGCTACGGGGGAGGCAGAGCAGGCCATCAACAGCTCGGCGGCAGTCGTGGGGCCGTGGTGCTGACGCTCTGTGGCACGAAACCACTGAGCAGGTCGTTTATAAAAGGGAAATTCAGAGAACGCCCAGAAACAGAGGTTAAGGTTAAACAGAGGTTAAGACCGCACTGCTAAGGTCTAAAGGAAGATCCTGCTGGTCAGAGTGGACCGAGATGACTGAAGCACATCTTTTTGTCACATCCGGCTCACCGGGTTGCTAGAAACCACCCAGGAACAAGCATTATCCCACAGACTGCTCTGTGGAGGGCAGCACTGCCTTTGGGGACGAGTATTTATCCAGCTGACTACTGGATTTGCCTGGGGTTTTTGTGAAACTCTTGAGCCAGGGGCGGAAGGCAAGTGACTCTCCCAGCCTGCCTTCGAGCCAAACTACTTGGCAGGACAGGGTGGGTGGCAAAGTTTTCCTCCGTAGGCCTACGAATAACATTTTCCTCTCCCAACCTGAGGATTTAGCGATTTCGCCGCGGACAAACGTTCTACCCTACTCTTGCGTGGCCAGCCTGGGTTCACGCTCCGGGAGGACGACAGGGCAAGTGGCTTGCAGGGGGTGGGAGAATCTCAGGAAGGGGGCAGCCAGGATGAGGCCGGGGAGGGCGGGGGTGGGGCAGGGCCTGCGAGGGTCGTGGTCCAAGCCCGGGTCGGGCAAAGGCGGGGGCGGGGCCAGCGGGCAGGGGCGAGCCAGTGGGCGTGCCCATCCCAGGGCTGCCGGGGGCGGGGCCAGCGGGCGAGGGCGGGGCCGCTCTCACCGTCGCAGTCCGCCTCATCCGAGCGGTCCTGGCAGTCGGCCTCGCCGTCGCAGCGCAGGCGCAGGTCGACGCACTGGCCCCGCGCGCAGGGGAACTGGGCCGCCGAGCACACCGGGCAGCCCTCCTCGTCGCTCTGGTCGTCACACTCGGGGAAGCCGTCGCAGCGCCAGGCCCCAGGTATGCAGTCGATCTCCCCAGTGGCACACGCGAACTGGTCTGGCGAGCACGTGGGAGGCTCTGCAGAGAACAGGAACACCATCACGCCCCGCCCCGCCGGGCCATGCGCCGCGGTTCAATCGCGGTGCGGCACCCGCGCGGTCTCCACTGCAATGGGACCTGCCGCTGTGAATCTTATTTGTTGCCTTTTTTTTTTTTTTTTTTACCGTAGAGGGGATGGGGGGTGTTCGGGAATCTGGGCTTGAAGCAGCAGGTACTACACCAAGTTGAGCAGAAAACGCTCTGGGCTGGAAACTCGACCCCGACCGCTGAGAAGCCGGGGCACAACCCCTTCGTGTGAGTCTCCATCCCCTCACATGCAACTCAGGGCACTGGGCCAGGTCTATGAGGATGCCCACGGTACCCCCAACTGGAGCCCTGCCTTCACCTGCCTGGGGTCCCAGGCTGGGCTGCCAGTCTGCTGCACCGTGTGCACGTCCGCCTGGCCACACCTGAGTGTCCATTGTGCGCACACACGCACACGCACCTACACACGCACACCCCTTAGGAGATGAAGGGTCAGAGAGCAGGTGCTCAGGACCAGCACCTGTTACAGGTCTGGGGCAGCTGCTGCAGTGGGACTGGGACTTCGTGGGACCCACGGCCACGGCGGGGGCCGGTGGAGGACCTGCAGGGTACCTTGCTGAGGAGTGAGCTAAGGAGAGGCAGGAAGGCGAGAATACCACGGTGAAGGGGTGCGAGGAGGAGCAGGAAGGCTCCCAATGGAGGGAGTCACCTGAAGATGGGGAGCTGGGTGGGTGGAGAGGAGACCTGGGGCCACCTCCTACCAGCTGACCACGGCGAGTCGTTCCACTCCTCAGATCCAACTTCCTCAGCACAGGCCAAGTGCAGGCCAGGACATGGTTGGGGCGCAGGGTGGGACAGGAGGGAGTTGGACAGGTCTGGGGTTGAACCTAGCCCCCCTCGGCAACCGTACAACCAGACAACCCCCCCCCCCCCAGCTCCCCCGATCTCCATTTCCTCGTCTCTGAAACAGAAGCAGCAACGCTAGACCCACGCCCCTCACGGGACAGCAAGGTGAGTGTAGATGTGTGTGGCCGTGCCGACTCGGGAAGGGCTCAAACAGCTTTCACGATGGCGTGCTGAGAATGCTGTCCGGCTCCTGCCACTTCACGAGGCACGAGGGTCCACGTCACCCCTGAGAGCCCCTCGGAGCTCTTATCCTTCTGTGCTGTCCCCAGAGAAGTAGCCAGGCATCAAGTCTGAAGGGCCAACGGCAGGGGAGGGGCAGAGGGGCACGTCATTCAGGAGCCCTAGGGCTGTGGTCCAAGGGAGAGCAGAGCAGCCCCCTTTGTGCAGCCCTCTCTTTTCCAGGGCAGCCTGGACATCTGTGGGAGTGGCAGAGCCACTCAGGCCACAAAGCCACTTGAGCTCTGGGGCTGGAACTTGGGAGAAAAGCCATAAAGACTCTCAGGAGGGTCAAAGCGACCCCCAGCAGGGACAGCCACAAAATGTCCCCTCTGCTCTCAGCAAAGCTCTCTGGGGTTCACAGTGTGAGAAAGGACCAGCGAAAGCTCCTGTGGCCCTACCCCTTGAGCTCCTTGGCAATGGACAGTCTCTCCAGGGGCAAGGCCAGCTGAGGACAGGCATCTATGTTGTACTGGTGGGCATGTGCTGACTGTCTTCTGTGTAAGACACAGTGTGGGTGCCGTAAGGGGTGAGGATAAGCAGAAAAGGGGCAGGATAAAGACCAGCCCCCAGGAGCTTACAGAAGATAAGGGGAGATAAGAAGATCCAATGTGACCTGTGGGACACTGAGGGCAGCAGAGAGGAAGCCCCAGGATTTGGGCTTCATCACAAGTGACAATAACGGTCGTCCCTTTTTGTTACTACTGCCCAGTGTCCCACAAGTAATAGCAGCTGGCATTCCCGTGTGCCACGTTGGGGACCATGCAAAGTGCTCGTTGCTTAATGTCACAACAACTCCAAGGTAGGCACTCTCGACTGCTCTATTTTGCAGAAGAGAAAGTGGAGGCTCAGAGAGGGCAAGTGACCAGCTCGGGATTGCTGGGAAGTGGTAGGGCTGGGATCTGAACCAGGTCTGTCTGACCTTAAAGCTTATATTCTTGACCACTCCCCACTCAGCTTTAGGGAAAGAAGAGACTCAAGCATGGAAGGAGAAAGAAAAGACAAAACTACAAAAAGAAAACAGACAAGCCTGCTATTGGAGTTGCAGACTTCAGCACCCCTGCCTGACAGCTCACAGGCAGTCGGAGGGAATACAGACGGCTTGAACACCATCCGTCAACTGGATCTAACTGATGTTTACAGAACACTTCCCCCAATAGGAGCAGATGACACGTTCTTCTCAAGCTGACATGGAACACTCACCAAGAAAGATCACGTGCTGGGTCATAATATTAAAAGGATAGAAATCATAAAAAGTATGTTCTCTGACCACAGTGGAATTAAATAGAAATCAGTAACAGACTAATGGCTGGGAAATCCCCAAATATTTTGAAATTAAACAACACACTTCTAAATAACTCAGGGGACAAAGAAATTGTCTTAGGAGAAATTTTAAAACATGTGAACAAATTGAAGAAGATATAATTTATCAAAATTTGTAGGATGCAGCAAAAGCAGTACTTAGAGGGAAATTCATAGCCCCGAATGCACACCCTGGAACAGAAAGGCAGGTGAAGGGAGAGTTGGCCCTGGAGAATGGATGCCACATTGAGTGTGACTTTAAAAGGATGCTGGGCAGAGACCTGGCAGGCAGGGAATCAAGTCCCTGTCCGGTGTCCCAAGAGAAAGTGCTGAGGTCACACCTACCACCACAGGTCAGCAGGTTCTGCAGGAGCACGAGGTGGACTGGGCATGAGCACCGTGGTGTCCCGTCACCCTTGGCGATGCAGATGTGGGAGCAGCCACCGTTGTCCCGGGCACACGGGTGGGCCGCTGTGGAGACAAAAAGAGAGAGGGGGTCAGGCTCGGCCTCTCACCTCAGGACTGTAGCCCCAAGGGTGCTGGAAACTAGGGCCAGGCAAGAACTCACAAGAATGGTCACTCCTATAGGCCAGGCCCCTGCAGTTAATCCCACTTAATTCCCGGGGCAGCTGACAGAGTCTACTTCCATTAACGTGCATTTTACAGACAGGAAAACGAGAGGCTGAAAGCACAGAACTGGCCCAACATCACACCCTAGCCCATCTACACTAGCTCCCACTGCTCCCACAACCATCACTCTACACTGCCTGTCTCTCATGGTGTAGTACACCACCCCCCACAAACATATGTCCACGTCCTAATGCCTGGAAGCTGTGAATGTGACTTTATTTGGAAAAGGGATCTTCACAAATGTAATCAAATTAAGGCTCTGGAGATGAGGTCATCTTAGATTTTGGGGGTGGGCCCTAAATGCAACAACAGATGTCCATATAAGAGCCCCAGAAGAGGAGAAGACACAGACACAGGGGAAGTCTGTGCAGGGACTGTCTCTCTCTCTCTCTCTCTCTGGAGCCCCACTGGAGCCATGTGGGCCCAAGGAGCACCTGCAATCCCCACAACGTGAAGGACACACAGAGCCGCCCCAGCCCACAGCCCCCAGAGTGGGCCACAGGCCTGCTGACACCTTGACCTCGGGCGTCTGGCCTCCAGGCTGTAGGAGAACACACTTCTGTTGCGTTAAGTCACCCAGTTTGTGAAGACTTGTCATGGCCGTCACAGGAAGCGAATACACATGGGGATAAATAGCAGGACGGCACATCCCCGGGGAACTTGCGGTTTTCGATTCAATTAACCGAATTAACCAACACCTGAACAACAGGAAGACGCCGAGGAGGGTGGCTGCCCTCCCCCGGGCGAGAGGAAAGGAAAAAAAAGCACTATCCCCCACCCCACGGAAAAATCAGTGTCCTGCCTCAACCTCGGAGGTTAAGAGTTTAAAGTGACAGAAGTCACGGTTTAGAGCAGGGGTCAGCAAACTTTCTCTAAACAAGAAAGTAAAGGGTTTGGGCTCAATGGGCCAGACCATCTGTCACAAGTCAGCCAGCTGTAACACAAGGGTGGCCATGGGTGATGCACAAACCAATGGGCGTGGCTGTGTGCCAATAAAACTTTATTATAAGATCAGGTGATGTCCAGATGGGGCCCAGGGGCTGTGGAGCGCCACGCGTGGTTTAGAGTTTAGCTGTAGAATTTCGTGGGTAAGCAGGTTGGGTGCTCCACGTCCCAGGTAAATATGGGAGTGCTCACTCAAGGATCTCCCACCCTCACCCAAAACAAGGAGCCTCTCCCTACACATCACACGTTGGCACTCATGGGGACATCCCAGTTTCCAGCTTCATCCCTGTTTGTTAAGCATTTCCTGGCTCTCCCAGCCCCTCAGGTCCAAGGACCTGCTGGTCGGCCTGCCTGGCTTTCTGCCAACACCGGCAGGTCTGGGCGTTCGTGGGCTCAGTGTTCACCATGCTGAATGGTTCTGAAGGCTGTGACACCCGGTAATCAGTGGCTTCCCTGAGAATGGTGTAAGGGGCCAGGGAAACTCAGGCATTCTCACCCCTATCCATTGGGTGTCTCAGCTATCCGGAAGCCATTGGCCCAGTGACTTCACTTAGGCAGGACCTGGCCAAGAACCCACAAGGACAGAAACCAGCCACCCGGCAGTCAACACAGAAGTGACCAATTCGCTCCATCGGAGGTCACGCCCCCAAGCTCAGAGCAGGGAGCCTCACGACCTCACTCAGAGCCACGTGTTTGGACTCCACACATAACTCTGATGAACTCGATCTGCCCAACCCACCGGGGGTAAGCTTCAGAAAAGCCAGTGAAGAAACAGCGGCTCTGCCCTCAGATCCAAGCCCTGCCGTGTTGATCAGCCCGTTGACGGGAAGTGAATACCCTTTCTAAGCCCCACCCTCCTCAGATGTAATGCAGAATTAGGGCAAAACAACACAGGCAACATAGTGATGCACTGAGCACAAGGCCTGGGGGCTAAACGGTCAGAGCAGCTTTGCAGAGCAGGGAGGCCGAGAGAAGCTTATCCACGCCAAGTGCCACACCTGACCCTGGGTGGGGGCCGAGGAAGTAGCAGGAGTTACTCAGAGCAGAGGAAGGCGAGCAGAGACAAGGACTCCAGGGACGGGACACGTGGCCAGTGGGAGCGTGAGGGGCCCAGGTGAGGCGGCAGGTGGGGCAGCACCCCCATCCCGGGCCTTGAAAACAGGGAGCTCGAAGATGGCCAGACCAGGGGCATCGCAGGACAGGGACAGCGATGGCCCTGCTCACCGCTCTGTCCACGCAAGCAGCTGGCAGCTGGGGTGTATTTAGTGAAAGCGGAGTGAGAAAGACAGACAGACAGACACATTTTCCTGTGTCCACCTATAGTCACACACAGAGCGGGTGGAGAAACCAGAGGTCCCAAGTGTAGGGGTCCTGATCTCCCAGCCCTTGGGCACAGCCCAGACTGTCGGAGGAAGAATCCTAAAATGCCTCCAATCTCCCAGCCTGATCCCCAACACGGCGGATGGGGTTCTGCTGGAGTTAATGAAAGGGGACGCTGATTTGAAAGTGGGTGACTCTCACGGGACCCTGGAAAAGCCAAGCAGATTGTCCGGCTGGTAGCAGACGAGGAAGTCAGGTTCGGATCTGTTGCTGAGATGGAGAGGCATACTGAGGACCCGAGAGTGGCCTCGAGGACCCGAGAGTGGCCCCTGCCAACAGCCAGTCAGCCCGCAGCCCTCACACTGGCCAGCCTCCTTTCTCCGAGGGGCCGGTTCGGGGCTCTGCACAGGTGCCCCCCCTCCGGTCGGTCGGGGACCTGCCCACGACACTGCCCGCCCTCCACGTACAGAACTCCTCCAGGCTGATGTCCTCCACGGCGTGGATGCCGGTCAGGTGGGCCACCCGGCCCTGGACTCGAGTCCGCTTGTCCCCGGTGGTCTTCTCCACACGCTCGATCATCTGCTGCTGGCGGTCAATCCAGTACAGGTGCTGGCCCAGCACGGTCAGGCCCACGGGCTGCACGATGCTGGCATCCTCCAGGGTCAGGCGGTTGGCCCCTGCAAGTGGGACAAGTGCCCCCCGAGTGGCCGCTGACCCCGAGCGCTCAGCCCATGCTCAGCTCGGAACACAGGGCCGCAGGGAGCCGGGAGAGGGGGGGGTGGATTCTGCGCTCTGGCCGGGGCCAGGAGCTGGAGCGGATTCCCTGGAAGCTGGCCGACCTGGCACCTGGGCTGACCCCTCCCTGCAAGCACGGTGCCACCCCCTCCCCTCCCCCGCCCCGAGTACGGAAGAAAAGCCCCTCTAAGCAGGTCTCCAGCCCAGAGGCATCCGGGTCTAAGGCGGCCCAGGGCAGAGCGGCCACAGGGGTGGGTGCTGGAGGCAGAGGGGTCCCAGCCCACACTGTGGGACCCTGGCAGGTCACCCACCCTCTCTGAGACGCCTCTTCTGCCCTGCCACACGGGGATCATTCAGGACCCACGTCCTGGAACTCTCAGATGATAATAGTACTCGGTAGACATAAAGCCCTAGCATGACGCCCACCTGACGAACATGGAGGCTGCCCCCACTGTTCCCAGTGACAAGGAAGGCCGGGTGTCCCCGGGAAGGTCAGACGTGTGGGTTGCCGAGGGACCCAATCCCTGGGGAGGCCCCAGGGCACCTACCTGACAGGTCGCAGCTCTCGATACGCTTCAGGTCCGCGTCCACCCAGAAGAGCTTGCCCAGCCTGTTGTCCACCACGAGGGCCACGGGGCGGATGAGGCCCGTGGTGAAGAGGACCTCACGCTCGGTGCCGTCCAAGGCCGCTCGCTCAATCTTGGCGGCTCGGTCCTGCATGTTGGTGAAGTACAGGTACCTGGGGGAGGGGAGCAGGTGAAGGGTGTTGAGTCCCCCCCATCCCTCACCGGGAACAAGCTCGCCAGGCACCAGATAGACCAGCCCCTGACCCCGCGTCCATCTAGCCGGGCTTTGGAAAGTCACCAGGCACAAGGCCATGGACTCTCAGGGCTCGCCCCCCAGGCCCTATGGGGTTCAATGTCCCAAGAATTCCCATCCACCCAGAACCTCAGAAGGGGACCCATAATTGGAAGCTGAATCTTTGTAACGCAGTTACGGTGAGGCCATCTGGTCAAAGAACACCCGGAGCCCCCAGAAGCTGAAAGACAGACAAGAAAGGATCCCCACCGAGCCTCTGAAGGGGGCACAGCCCTGCCACCGCTTGACATTAGATTTCTGGCCTCTGGAATCGTGAAAGAACACACATCTGCTCTTTTCACCTCCCCCGGCTTGTGGTCAATTGTGGCGGCAGCCTTGGGGACCAGCGCCCACCCCAGCGGCTACAGCAAAGGAGCCCCTGCCTCCGTGGAGGCCAGCCTCGAGGGAGACTCATCAGCTCGCGGAAGAGCCACTAGGCTTGTGCTCCCTGAGCACTCGTGTGCCGCGGGGGCTGACATCACCATCATCCTTCTCGGAAGAAGACACCGCACCCCCGAGGTCACTTCACCTGCCTGGGGTCACGGGGGCAGTAAGCGACGGGGTCAGGATTCCAACTCGGGTCTGCCCGGCCCCAGACGCGGGGTCGCGCTGGCCGTCGCCCGGCACGAGCTCCACCAAGCGGAGCCCCCCAAAATCTGACTCCCGCCTGGCGTGGCGGCCGTGCACGAACCTTCCTGTGCTCAGCCTTGTTTCTGAGCTTTACGGCACGTGGCTTTAAGGCTCCGCCTCGCCCTGGTTATTATTCCCTTTGGGACCTTCCACGTCTGTCTACCTCCTCTTGGAAGGAAGAAGCTCCCGGGAGTCGAGGCCGTGCCCAGGAGGGTAGTGAGCTCCCGGTGGTGAGACGTATTCAAATAGCCAGCCCCCAGCTGGGATGCTATGGAAGGGATTTTTGCTCAGGGTTCAAATTTGATGGGGATGGTCCAAAACCACGGATTAAAACTTCTATCCTTCCCGGGCCTCCCTGCCCCGGGGTGCAGCACCCCACACCGCGGTGCCCGCCCACCCCACCGCCTCGCACCCTCGCTCGGCGTTGACGACGATGGCCCGTGGCTTGTCGCGGTCCCCACGGAGCACCACACCCATGGCATCTCCATTCAGCCGGTGGACGTTGATGGTGTTGGTGGCCTCACACGTCCAGAACAGCGTCCGGCTGTAGATGTCGATGCTGAGGTCATGGGGCTGCCTGTCCGGGTTTTGGCTCTGGCTTGGAGAGGTCAAAACGAAGGGCTGCATGTAACACAGGAAGAGATGGGCGTTGGCTACGGGCGTCCCGGGAGGGCAGAGGCCTCGGTGCCCGAGTTCAGACTGAAAGTCGATCTCCGACCCTGCGTCTCGACCTTTCCTGTCGGATCAGCACTCCCCCACGTGCCCGCTTGAGAGGGAACCTGATCATGGAGAGGTCCTAGAAGGGCCCTCGCCCCTCGGCTCGGATCTCCAGCCCACCCCTCGGCAAACTCCCGGCGGACTGTCGGCTGCCACGCCCTCCGGGCGTTCCTGCCCCCGGAAGGGCCGCCTGGTGGCTCGATAGTCAGCCCAGGGTCACAGCCTCCTTCTCGAGAGACATCTTCTCTTTTCTCGCTCGATGTTTTGGGCTCATGCTTTGGGAGTAAGACCTTCAAGTCTTGTTATTTGTTCAACTCAGGGTGACAGGACCACAGGTGTATAGAACACAGTTCCACCTCTCACGGCCCCTTCCCTGAAGGAGAGGCCGGGGGTGCAGGCCCGGGTGGGGGTGCGTGATGACACGCAGTGCCTGTCCCGAGCAAGGGGCCAGCCGCCCCTCCCGGCAGTGGTTCTGTCTACACTCTCTGGGTCTCTGCCCTGCCGGAGAACTCTGCCTGACTCTGTGCCACCTGCTGTATCTCAGGGGGTTCCATGAAATGCCGCGGAGGAAGGGAGAGCCCGAGGTCACCCTCATCTGCCTTACAGACCAGAAGCCTCACTCCCTGGTGGATCTGGGCCCCTTGGGTTACCCCGAAAGACCGTGTTCAGGTTCTCAGGTGATCTGAGCTGGTGCAAGGCGGGCTTCCCCGGAGTGCTACCAATGGTTTGGATGAAAAGTCCCTTCCTCTGAGGGCATCCTTAAGATGATGCTGTCACAAGAGCTCATTGCAAACTTCCTTTATCTCTTTGGCAGTCACTGAAACGAAGTCCCCTGGTGGCAAGAAGGGGCTTGCAGCCAAAAAGAAGCCCCTTCACCAGGCCCAGCCTCTTGAACCCAGCTGGAAGGGTACACCTCCCCCCCTCCCCGACACACACACACACACACACACACACACACACACACACAGTCCCACTGGGCGGCTGGCAGTGTGTGACTCACATCTCAACACAGAGCCCTTCTTTAAAGGGTCGTGTGCCTCTGCAGGTGATAACACCCACCTCCCCAAGAGCTGGGCGCTCTGGGAGCCGAGCGTCTGCTCCAGCTGGGCACATCCCTTTCCCCCGAAGCACAGACTCTGGGCCCTGAGACCACAGCCCAGGGCAACTGATGGGCTGGGACTGAAGCAAGACTGCAGCCTGGCCCTGGCCGTGTCCCGGGCATCAACCCTGACTTTGGGATGCCAGCCATCAGAACAGGCAGCTGAGAAATGCACGGGGCGTGAGGTGACACACTGCCCACACCTGTCCTCGGGCAGACGGATGACTGTCCGGTTATAAAACCAGAACTCCACGAATGCAAGATTTCTTAATAGAATCCTATTCGAGGCCACAGGCAACACCGCACCTCCTCCCCAGGACAGAGTAGCACCTAGCCACGTGGGGGCATCCACAGGGGTGCTGTCACAACAGCCCAAAGACCCAGCGTCCATCAGTGGAAGGACAGAGAAGCAAACCGTGGTCCACCCACACAACGGAGCGTTTTCAGCCTTAAGAGGAAGAAAATTCTAACACCTGCTCTGATACGGAGGAAACCTGAGGACATTATGCTAAGCGAAAGAAGCCAGTCACACACACAAACAAAAATAAATAAACACTGCATGATTCCACTTATATGAGGTACTTAGAATATAGTCAGATTCGTAGAGACGGAAAGGAGAAGGGAGGTTGCCTTAGGGTGGGGGAGGGGGAGGGGGAGTCAGTGTTTCATGGGGACAGGCTTCCAGTTTGGGGAGATGACCGAGTTCTGGAGATGGTCGGGGGTGACGGCCACAGGACAATGTGTGCGCTTCGTGCTGCTGAGCTGTGTCCTTGGAAATAATTAAGATGATAACTTTTGTGTATATTTCCTACCCTGAAAAAGTTTACTAGGAAAACAACTTAGCCAAAGTAGATAACAACTTAAAACGTCGTCTTTGGGGCTCAGGGATGCCCCTCATAAAGGATCAAAGCCACTAGAGGGTAGAGTTTTGCAAGACGCACAGGGAGGGAAACAGATGTTTTCCAAATGAAGTAGGAACCCAGAAGGTGTTTCTTAAAAGGACTTTTCCTTCAAAGTCTTCCCTCGCATTTGCAGGACGCCATGAACGGACCCTCTTGATGAGACTTCCAGGCAATTTGCGCCTGGTACCTTTCTCAGCAGGAAAGCCACCCATCATCAATTAACACCTCCCATTCTCCAAAGGACTCAAAGGGACTGTCACCTGCATGGTGGAGGGAAGAAAGGAATATATGCCCACCATTTCACCAGCTCTGCTCCCGCAGAGATGATACACAGCTGCCAAGGCTCTGCTGGAGCTTTTTTTTTTTTTTTTAAGTTTACTTATTTTATTTTGAGAGGTGGGGGAGGGACAGAGAGGGAGAGAGAGAATCCCAAGCAGTCTCCATGCTGTCAGTGTAGAGCACGATTCGGGGCTTGATCCCATGACCCTCAGCTCATGATCTGAGCTGCTATCGAAAGAGTTGGACGCTTAACCGACTGAGGCACCCAGGTGCCCCTCGGCTGGGGCTTTTTTTTTTTTTTTTTAACGTTTCATTTATTCTTAGACGGAACACGAGCAGGGGAGGGGCAGAGAGAGAGGGAGACACAGAATCGGAAGCAGGCTCCAGGCTCTGAGCTGTCAGCACAGAGTCAGAAACGGGGCTCCAACTCACGAGCTGTGAGATCATGACCTGAGCCGAAGTCGGACGCTCAACCGACTGAGCCACCCAGGCGCCCCTAGGCTGGGGCTTTTATCACCGACCAAGGACACAGACCTCAGAGGACAGCCTGTTAACTTCACATCGTCGCTGGATGCAGTACTTTGCCAGAAGCGATGCTGAGCCCGTACACACAGCCCTAGCACCCAGTTCGGGCTAGAAAATGGCCAAGTGAACTTTACTGATGCCAAAGTCACCCCAAAATCTCCACCGGCAGCATTTCTCTGCATGGCTGCTGTAACGGTGCCGAGATTTCACCGTGACAACCTACGTGCCTACCCCGACCGTGGCCACGGAGCGGGTCACCATTTGGTTCCGTGGCCTCTGTAACAGGAGTCCTTGAAAACAGGCACGGTGAGCCAGGCGCGTCCGTGAGCGAATGCCACACGAACGGAACGCCGGCCACCGCCGCCTGCCACGTGGAGACTCTGAGGGGGCCCCGAGGCTGCAGTGACAACGTCCTTCATGGCACAGGCCACAGACACCTAGCACGGAAGCCGTCCGTTGTGCTGGCATAAGCATTCTGAAAAGACGAATCTGTCGGGATCAGTGAGTGACATGCCGGGGACGGCTGGAGCGCGACAGAGATTTCACACTTGCCAACGCACAGGTCGTCCATGAGAAACTCTCGGGGAATGCAGAGAAGGGCAGGGATACACAAGCACACCCCCCCCCCCCAACTCCCTCCATCTCCCGTGGGCGGCGTCACGCCTGTGAGCGCGGGGCTCGTGACTTCCCACCCGCCGTCCCGTCGGTTCACGCACACGCACACGCACACCCACGAGCTGCAGCCGTGCGCCCCCGCGTCCTCAGCAACGTCAGGTCTCTTCAAGGTAAAGCGCCGCAGTCACTTAGGAGTTCCGTCTTGAACCACTGAACGTATGCAGACAGGTGCACCTGTATTTACGACGTCCCTATCTTTTCTTCACAGGTCACCGGCGAGAGTTCAGAGTGCAGTGCGCCTCGCCCCCTTCCCCCATCGCCCTGTGGTCTGCCTGTGTGATTCTGCGTCGTGCAGTGAGTTTTAGGAGCGTAGATGCTGCGTTAAAGCAAACAGACCGTACGATTCCTACGAACTAAAAATAAATCCGGAATAACCAATACCAACTAGGCTTGCGCGAAACCACTGTGGGAAGAAAAAGAAAATCCCATTTCTGCATATAATCTAAGGGTTTCCCACTGCTCAGGATTATACCCTGCGATGACATCATTAGAACCCAAGCCGTTGTTGACGCAAGCCGGGCTCTGTTGGCAAAGCAAAGCGGGGGAGGGGAGGGGGGTGGGTTCCTCGCGGAAGTGACCCCCACATACCCCAACGGGTTACACTTGCCTGGGTCCCGTCGTCCTTGGCTCGCTTGATGTTCTGGCGCCCGTCCACCCAGTAGATGAACTTGTCCAAGGGGTCGTAGTCGATGGCCTTGACGTTCCTCAGCCCGTGCAGGGGTAGGATGAGGTCTGGGCTGTGCTGGTCATCGGGGATCATGCGGCTGATGGCACATTTCTGGCTGAACAGCAAGAAGGTGGTGGGCGCTAGAACGAGGCAAACAGATGAGGGGGCTGCGCGTCAGCATCCGGAGCCAAAGACGGGGTGGGCGGGGATGGACCGCGTCGCCCTTCGCGGCGGGGAAAGTGCCGGAAGGACCTAAAAGTACTTCCAGGGGGCGGGCCGTGGGGAATTTTCCTCTCTGCACGATGCGTGTCTCTGCTGTTTCAGCATCTTGTGAGTGCATGAGTTATTTTAAAGCAGATAGCAACTGATTTTCAACTTCTCAAGACTTAAGACAGAAGCAGGGAAATAGTAGCAAATAGTCAACTCCCACCCACAAATGTACTTGCTGCCTGGACAAGTGTGTGAATTGCCGTCGGCCCTCAGGTGGTCAAGTGAATGGTATGAGGTGAACGATGGCGTGGGAGGGGTCACCTCGTGGGGGTGTCAGTGAGCAAAACGGCCTCAGTGCAGAAACTGCACCGCTCGGAACGTTTAAGAGGCCAACAGCCACAGCCTGTCAGAATTCCAGTTGGGTGGCTTGAAACAAAGTCACGGCCCCCAGTCTGCCGGCCACAGGAGCAGAGACTCGAGTTACAGGCATCCCCGCTGGCTGATGGGTCACCTGCACCACCTGTGCTTGACCCCGCAAGGTCTGGCCCCCAGGGGACGGGGACAACAGGACCAAAGGGAGCCCAAGAGTAGGGAGGCCCAGGCTGGACAGAGGACCCACTACTTCATCAAGACACAAACACATGGGCCAAGCCCTCGGCTGAGACATTCCACGGGGGCATCTTTGGACATAAAACACCGTCACTGGGGAGAGTACTCACTCACAGAGCCGGGCCTAGGCCTCTAGGTAACAGGCAGTGTATACAGTGTGAAACCTACTCAGCCACCCATGAACGCCAAGGCACCCCAGAAAAGGAGCTCCTTTCTAGGGGCACCTGGGTGGCTCAGTTGGCGAAGCATCTGGCTCTTGATTTTGGCTCAGGTCATGATCTCGCAGTTGATGAGTTCAAGCCCCGCGTCGGGCTTGTGTGCTGCCAGCTCAGAGCCTGGAGCCCGCTTCGGATTCTGTCTCCCTCTCTCTCCGCCCCTCCCCTGCGCGTGCTTTCTCTCTCTCTCAAAGAGAAATAACAACGTTAAAAAACAAATAAATCGATAAACACTAGAAGAAAGAAAGGAAGCGTCTCTCTCCCTCGGCTCGCAGAACCAGCCTGATTTAACACGGGCGAGGGGCGCGGGAGCCAAGAAAGACACTCACGGCTGCAGTTGTGGCTGCTGGGGTCTAGGGTATAGTGGGAGGCGCAGCCGCAACGGTGACCGCCAGGGATGGCGAGGCACAGCTGTCCACACTGCCCGTTGTTGTGCGTGCAATCGTTGAGGCCATCCTGGCGGGAGGAGTGGAACACCAGGATGTCCATCACGAAGTCCAGGTGGCCCTGGATGAGGGTGCGGTTCCGGCCACTGGTCTTGTCGGCCCTCTCGATGCTGTGCAGGTTCCAGTCCGTCCAGTAGATGTAATCGCTGTACTGGGTGAGGCCGAAGGGGTGCGGGAGGTCGTCGGCAATCACAACCCGCTCCTGACCTGCGTGGAGACACGCAGACGCGGCATCAGCAACACACGGCCGCCGACCGGTTCAAAGCTGCCCGGCCACCCGGGTCAAGGTCCAAGTGTTCAACTGCTTTGGAAAACGAGCAGGGCCGGCTGAAGCCGGACGCCACCCACCCCGTGACCGGGCAACTCCCCTCCTATCCCGCAAGAGGAGCCCACGTGGGGTCCGCTCGGCACGACATCGATGCGAGTACGCACGGCAGCAACTGTAAGGGCCGCGAGCAGGAAACAACCCAAATGCCCGCCCATCAGTCGTGCGGGTGAAAAATGGTGGGCAGCTGAAAGAAGCCAGACCCTAAAGAGCACGTGCTGTATGATCACCAGGATAGAAAGTTCTAGAACAGCAAAACCGGCACCTGGAGACAGAAGCCGGGGCAGCAACCACACCCCAGCAGCGGAAGACCCTTGTAATGAACCGTGGGGTAACCCAACGATAGCATGGCCACGTGCAGAGCCCGCACATGATGCACCACGGGGGCTCCGTGTCAGTGTGGAGATTATTTAAAAATAAAACCTCAGAGGGGCGCCTGGGTGGCTCAGTCAGCTGAGCATCTGACTTCGGCTCAGGTCATGATCTCGCGGTCTGTGAGTTCGAGCCCCGCGTCGGGCTCTGTGCTGACAGCTCAGAGCCTGGAGCCTGCCTCTGATTCTGTCTCCCTCTCCCTCTGCTCCTCCCCTGTTCGCTCTCTCTCTCTCTCTCTCTCTCAAAAATGAATAAACGTTAAAGAAAAAAAATAATAAAATAAAATCTTAGAAACGTTTTCTTTGAGACTAGGAAAAAAACATGCCGCCACGTCAGTATTGGTTATCACGGGGCGGTGAAAATTAGGAATAATTCACGTTTCTTCATATGGTTCTGTATTTTTGGAAAGTGTCTACGCTGACTATTTTGCCATTGGGAGAACGCCAGTTATTAAGAGGCTCTCTGACTGCTTCCATCAAATGCACATGTGCGCTCCCCGCCCCCCCCCCCCCCCCAAGGGCCCTGCTGGAGGGACAGGTGTCCACAACCATCACGCGTGAGATGCACTTTTAACCCAACAGCCCCAGGTCCGTGCTCCAGGCGCTGCTCGGCTCTCAGAAGCCCCGTGACCCACCCTTCATCCACCCGGGGGCCTTACTAATCGAGTGCTCGGTAAACGTCTGTGGCATTCAACGGAATGCGTGCCACAGCAGAGTGCCAGCCAGGCCCACGACACGTGGCCACCCTCGGTCTGCAGGGTCCTGAAAGTCTCCAGGGTTTCCGTGGATTTCCGCCCGAGCGTGTCTCCGCTCTGGGGTAATTACTGAGCTTAATTATTTCAGGCAACCGCAGCTGTTCGGTGACTGGTTCCCCACATGCACCAACCAGCCTCTTGTCGTTCACTGCGGGCCTGGGACACATTCAAACCTTGCCGTTGGCCTCAGAAGCCAGCACGGTGAGCGTGCAGGGGCAGGCGGGGGGGGGGGGGGGGGGAGGGGGGGGGCGGCGGTGCGGCCCATCTGGAGCGGAAACCAGGATGCTGGGGCTGGGACAAGCCATTCAGCCAGCCTGTGCCTTGGTTTCCTTACCTGTGAAATGGGCACAAGCACGCCCACCCCAGGGAGCAGCAGCGATCAGGAAATCAAGTTCTCCCCCTCACACAGGGCGGCCCCATCACCTGGTGCGTTACCGAGAGAACTAACATAACCACTCCCCTCCAGCGGAACAGAGTCTAGACTTGCACGCCCCGCCCCTACTGCTGGGTGACTTGGAACGAGGCTTTTTTTTCTCTTTTTTTACCTAATCCCAGGATGTTGGGTGTGGCCCGTGAGTGGTCCCAGCACAATGTCCGGCACGCAGTAGGTGCCCAGGGTCCAATGGAGATTAAACGGGTAGCCCTGGAATCTCTCTGTGACCTTGGGAAGATCCTGTGACCTCCCTGGGCCTCAGTTTCCCCATCAATGAAAGCCTACGCTGTGATACTGAAGGATCAAACTGGACTCCTGGCACACGGCTTAGCTGGGACACGGCTCTCGGTAGGTGTGCAGGAAAGAGCTGTCACCCGGGGCCTCTGTCAACATGCCCACGGCAACAGCACCAGGGGGTGGAAAGGGACAACCCCAGGAGAAGACAAGGCTGGACGAACAGCCAGGGGTGTGTCCACACTTCCTGTGGGGCCTCGGGACTTACAGGCCAGAGGGGACGGTGCAGCGGGGGCTGAGAGACAGCCAGCGCCCCGGCCCAGGGATGTCCCATTGCCGCAGGCCAAAGCCCCCGGCCCAGCAGGACCCCGCCTGGCCCTCACCCAGCATGTCGGACGACTCGATCATGTTGGTGTCCAGGTCCGTCCAGTAGAGACGCTGGTCAGCGTAGTCGATGGTGAGGTCGTTGGCCCGGCCCACCTTGTCCACCAGCGTCATGCAGTTGGTCCCGTCCATGAAGGCCCGCACGATCCTGGGCTTCCCGCCCCACTCGGTCCAGTAGACGTACCTGGAAGACACAGGGAGGGCAGCGCGGGCTCGGGTGCGTCCTCTCTCACTGCAGGGCAGCGGGGGGAGGGACACGACCACCCCATCTCCTCTGCATGGCCCCCACCAGCCTGGAGAGAGCCACATCAGTGACATCCCTTCACGAAGCAGGGACGGGGCGACGTGCTCGGAGGCCCCCACGACCCTAACATCCCTCCAGATGCCGTCACCGGGCTGCCTCCTGAATTCCCACAGCAGCGCACCCGCAGGGTTAAGTGCGAACGCACCCGTTTACAGACACCAACTGGGTGCACAGATGGGGTGACCACGTAACCGAATAGCCAGGCTGGGACACTTTGGTAGAGACAAACGCGAATCAAGCTGGCCAGGACGCCGCGGTGACAGGGGAAGCCAGGCTGGGCAAGACGTGGGCAAGTCAGGGTCCCCTTACTCAACGAGGGCGGAAGACAAGCATGCGGGGCCGGCAGGCACTGCAGGGCCAGGATTCAAACTCCGCTCTCCTGCCCCCAGTGGGCCCTCCTTCCCTCTTCTGCAGCAGCTCCACAGAAGGAAGCCCCATTCCAGAACCGTGTATTATTTGCCCTTCCGCTAAAACCTGGGCCATTCGCTCTGCGCTGTCGTCCTAAAATCTCTCCTTCCCTAACAGAGCGTGTGACAGGCAGGGTCTGGGGCGTGCCATACGCACCACTGACGCTTTAGGGGCGAGCACTGTGTCCGTCTGCACTCTGGTGCAGAGGGAGACGCGACCCTGGCCCCTCTGGCCCCAGTGCCCAGGGCAGAGCCCCCAGGCTGCTGGCAGATAAAAGTGGGTGCCTTGCGAGGCAGGTGAAACTCTGCCCAGGAGGCCTGCAAGACGCCCTTTGCGAGCAGACTGGAATCCAAGGACCTCAAAGCCGGCTCTGAGATGGAAAAGTCCGGCGACACGTGGCGGGGGAAGGAGCCCAGCTCTGCTCTCCCTGGCCACGTGACCTTCAGTAAGTCACTCAGCAACTCTGAGCCTCGGTTTCCACATCCGTAAAATCGGGGACAAAGACACTTGCCCCTCGCAGGCCCCCCCAGATGCTGTGCCGAGACAGCTCACGTAAAAGTACCCAGCACGGGGGGCGCCTGGGGGGCGCAGTCAGTTAAGCATCTGACTCCGTGTCAGGCTCTGGGCTGATGGCTCGGAGCCGGGAGCCTGCTTCCGATTCCGTGTCTCCCTCTCTCTCTGCCCCTCCCCCGTTCATGCTCTGTCTCTCTCTGTCCCAAAAATAAATAAACGTTGAAAAAAAAAACAATTTATAAAAAAAAAGTACCCAGCGCGGCACCCGACACAGTGGCCGCCACTCCTTCCCTCGGCCTCAGTTTCCTCTCTGTGAGATGAACTGGATACATCCAAGGGGCCTACCAGCACCGGCCACTTCAAAGCTAGCGGGGGCCATTACCGCTCGAATCACAGAGCACCCGCTGGACAGCCACCCCTCTTGGCCACGGGTCATCCCACGCCGGCTGACGGACAGAAGTGGGAGGGGACAGGGACGTGTGTGACCAGCAGAAATGGCTCTCACCCTTTGGTGGGGTCCAGGGCCAGTGACCTGGGGTTGTCCAAGTCCCTCCACACGAGGACCTGCCGGAACTGCCCGTCCAGCCGGGCCACTTCGATCCTGTTGGTCCCGGTGTCCGCCCAGTAGAGGTTCTGGCCCATCCAGTCGACGGCCATGCCTTCCGGGTAGTCGAGGCCAAACTCAATCACGTGCTCCACGGAGCTCCCGTTCATGAAGGCTCGGCTGATGGTCTGGGGGCAGGGGAGGAGGCAAGGGCCACGGGTTAGGAAGCGGCATTTGTGCAGACCTCTAACCAGGAGGTGCTTGGCCCACCTGGAACACGATACCGACCACGTCTGGGGCCAGATCGTCACCAGCGACCGTTTTCAAATAAACGCTTGAAATGCAGCCAAATACAACTTTTTGTTAGGGGGGAAAAAAATGATTTGGTGATATTTAAACATTTACATTTTATACGCGTATGTATATAGACACATCCTTTTATCCAAACATCTACCTCGTGAAATTTTATCTGGAGGAACTAAAATGTAACGCAAAAGATGAGAAGCTACTGAAACGTCAGTGAGGCTTGTGCACAGAGGTGTTCACGACCGTGGTAATGGGGGTGGGGAAATGGAAGCCACCACAGCATTTAAAATAAGGGAATGGTGGGGTGCCTGGGTGGCTCAGTGGGTTAAGCATCTGACTTGGGCTCAGGTCATGATCTCGCAGTCCGTGAGTTCGAGCCCCGCATCGGGCTCTGGGCTGACAGCTCAGAGCCTGGAGCCTGCTTCGAATTCTGTGTCTCCCTCTCTCTCTGCCCCTCCCCTGCTCATGCTCTGTCTCTCGCTCGGTCTCAAAAATAAATAAAAACATCAAAAAAAAATTAAAAAAATAAATAAAAGAGAATGTAAGACCTTTGAGGCAGGGCCGTCACCGGCAAGGTGTTCACGGCAAAGCCGTGCGCGTAGGACCCCTTGCAGACTGTACCTTCAGGCTGACGTCCGTCCAGTAGATGTGATTGTTGGACACGTCGAAGTCCAGCGCGGAGGCCTCCTTGACGCCCGTGAGCGGGATGGCCACGTCATTGTTGTTGGTCTCCAGGGAGATCCTGTGGATGGCGGCCCTGCTCGTGAACACCAGGAAGGCCTCGGGGACGATGCAGGTCTTTGTGTCGCTCAGCAGCTCCAGACCGATGGGGCAGCCGCACTTGGTCGCGCGGGGCGTGAAGAAACACAGGTGGCTGCAGCCCCCGTTCTTGTCCGCACACGGGTTGGTTCCTGGAAGGAAGCACAGCGGCTCTGAGCACGGGCAGCCCGGAGAGAGAGGCGTGCCTCGATCTGCCATCGGACGTCCCTTCATCTCCGCCGGACGTCGAAGGCGGACACCAGGCGGGGATGACGGACACCGTCCAGGGAAGGGGCAGTAACAATGACCCGGTGTGTCCGAACTCACGCCGTCCGGCCAGCCGCCTGGGAGGTGGGGGCCGTGCCCACCCCCGTTTTTCAAGCAGGGAAACTGAGGCCTGGAGAGGGGACAGGTGACACAGGTGACACAGGAAGTAGCACAGATGTAAGAGTGCCACGTGACGGGACAAGTTGCCCTTCCCTGGGCCTGGACTCCTGGCCCGCGGACCGGACCGATGCCCCGGACGGCCCCTCCAGTTCACCAGTGCTTTGCAGCCTCCCAAACTCGGGAGTCGCCCAGGGCCGCCAAAGGGGCCTCTTCTTTACGAAAGCAGACGGCACTGGGCATGATCATTTATTTTTGGCCAGCCTGTTACTCTCACCTGCTGAGGTACTGCTAAAAATCGGCTTTTAGTGTTAAGTGTTTCAGCTAAAATGAAAGAATCCTTTTCCCCATCCCTCTCGGCAAATCCTCGGATGAGAGAGAGACAGAGAGATGGACCCAATTCTCACCTTGAAATCATATCCCACGGAGACACCTTTTTTCCTAGCTGTTGGGTTTCATTTTTTGTTTTGTTTTCTTTTCTTTTTCTTTTTTTTTTTTTTTAATTTTTTTTTTTTTTTCAACGTTTATTTACTTTTGAGACAGAGAGAGACAGAGCATGAACGGGGGAGGGGCAGAGAGAGAGGGAGACACAGTATCGGAAACAGGCTCCAGGCTCTGAGCCATCATCAGCCCAGAGCCCGACGCGGGGCTCGAACTCCCGGACCGCGAGATCGTGACCTGGCTGAAGTCGGACGCTTAACCGGCTGCGCCACCCAGGCGCCCCTTCTTTTCTTTTTAAACACTCACAGGCGGGCCTCACCTTCGAAGGTGGATAATCAACGTGTTTCAAAAGGCGACTGGTAAGACTAAGTCCCATCGTCTCTTTACCAGGAGTGCGGGGCGCCGGACAGTAAGGCCCATCCCAGGGACGCAGAGGCAGCCCACACCGCCTCACCTCACCGCCAGGCCGCTGCCCAGCTGCCCCTCTGCCAGGCGAACCTTGCCGCCCCCTGCTCCCCAAATTCCAAGCTCAGGTGACCTCCCTCGTGTTTCCAGGCCAGGCATCCCTAACATCCCAGCTCTGACCACTGCCTGTCTGCAGAGCTAACTAAGGAGGGTCTCGCCACTAGACTGTGAGCTACTTAAGGGCACGTGATGGATCCTCATTCATTCATTCATTCATTCATCCATCCCCCAAAGGTCTGTTGAGCACCTCCGAGGTAGAGGTGCTGTACTAAGTACAGAGCCCCTGCCCCCGTGGAGCCCAGAGACCCGCCCCTCCACCTTCCCTACCGCACCCGGACGCCACTCTCTCCAATGTAGCCTACTGACCTGCATCTGGAATCCTCTGCATAAAGAGACAAATCGTCACGTTAAGTGAGATTCGGCAGATCCTGACTTTCAGCTAAAAGGTGTGTATTTGAGTGAGGGGCCATGAGACAAGGATCACAGCCCACCCCAGGGATGAGGCGAGGCAGACCCGGGGTGAGTCCTGAGCTCAGCCACTTCTCGGCCATGTGGCCACGCCTCCTTCCTCCCAGTGTGAATGGGGCAACACTGTACTGAGCGTACAGGGCCGCTGTGGGCACTGAGGCACTTAGCCAGAGCCTGGCACACAGCAGGCACTCAACGAACATTAACCATTATGACAATATTGCCAGAGAGGCCTGCCCACAACCACCACCTAGTCAGTATCCCAGGCCCATTAAAAAAAAATTGGGAGAAAAAAAGGGGCGCCTGGGTGGCTCAGTCGGTTAAGCGTCCGACTTCGGCTCAGGTCACGATCGCGCGGTCCGGGAGTTCGAGCCCCGCGTCGGGCTCTGTGATGACGGCTCGGAGCCTGGAGCCTGCTTCCGATTCTGTGTCTCCCTCTCCCTCTGCCCCTCCCCTGCTCATGCTCTCTCTCTCTCCCCCTGTCACTCAGAAATAAATAAGCATTAAAAAAAATTAAAATGTATACACATATTCCGGAGATGCCACACCCATTCCCTCCTGTCCTTAACCCGGTATCACCATATCCTGTCCTGCCCCTCCCCAGACTGGGTGCCTGTGGACCAAAGGGGGGCCACAGCCCGCCGCTTCTCCCTTGTGCCAGTCGGCATGGCTGACCCGTGGCTGGAGGCTGACCACACTCACCGACAACCTTGGCCACGTTCACAGCCTTGAGCCCCATCAGGTCAGGCAGCTGGTCGATGATGACGTCCCGGGTGGCCTTGACCTTGTGCACACGCTCGATGCTGCGCCGTTGCCAGTCGGTCCAGTAGATGAAGTCCCCTAGCAGCGTGAACCCGAAAATGTGCGGGAGCTTGTCCTCCAGGAGCGTCCGCCTCTTGGTCCCGTCGACGTTGATCACCTGCGGGATGGCAGACGCAGGTGTGAACCGGCCTCGGGCCTGGGCTGCCTGAAATACGACAGCTCCCGGGATGCTCGGCTCCGCCCTCGCTGGGCCAGGATACAAAGCCGGGTGGCATGGCTCACGGGCACGGCTGGACGGATGACCTCTGCGGTGACAGAGCTGGCTCAGGGCTCTCCCCGCAGCCTCCCCTACCTGGGTGCGGCCGCTGTGCCGACAGGTGTCCCCTCCCTTCCTGCTGGCAGCGGCTGCCTGCAGCACCAAAGTGCGGGCCTCTGACCAGGGGCGGGCTATGACCGCAACATCTGCCCACACGCAGCTCTGGCAGACATCGGATCACACTCTCGACACAGACTCGAGTTTCAAGAGGCTGGGTTACTAACACGCCGTGGGCCCTGGGCAAGACCTTCCACTGGTACGTGGACCGATTTCTTGCTTGGTCGGGACCAGACGAACTCTGAGTCTGATGACTTCTGGGCCTGAGTCTAAGCCTGTAGCTCTAAGACGCTCTCCATCCGCAGACCCGCTATCGGCCATTTGCTCTGAGATAGAAAAACTCAAATCTTTTTCTGGGAGAATCAGTGCTGAGGCCAAGCGTTGACCACAAAAGCCACAGAGGAGAAAACTACCGTCAGACGCGAAAACGCCTTAACCAACCGAAGCACACAAATGGGGTAAGATGTGATTCCGATGACAGGTGACCCTGCAGAAGCTGACGCTGAAAGGAAGACTCGACAGAAACACGACGGCGAGGCTCTCCGGCTCTCAGGCCAGGATGAAAGAGACATGATGAATGAAAGTCAGGTCCCAACAGGCCTCCCGCAGCCAGATTAGGTTTCCAGCTCATCAAGAAAAGCGATAAATCCTCTGTTTCGCAGGTGGTGGGAACGTAAGACAGATCGAATTCATGCTGAACAGAAGAGACTTGGGTCCTCTGCTGTTGGACAGCACAGGACAAAACTGCTTTGGTCACCTGGGAGGGGCAGGGAGCTCCACGTCCAGCCCGGCCAGTCCCTGCACCCCGTGGACCTCATTTCTCCACCCGTAACTGACAGGAGTGGCTGGGGTCACCCAGGGAACTCAACCAAAGAACAATGGCCGGGCCCCGATCGGAACCGGAAGGCCTGGCCCCAGTACGGATCCTGAATGCAGCTCCACACGGGTGGTCCCAACGTGCAGCCCAGGTGAGAACACCGGATTAGGTGATGCCCTTGACCATGAGCTGGGGAGCTGCCGGCCTCGCCCAGGAGGGAGCTCAGGTTGTATTGATTTCTGTGCCCACCTCTGGGTACTACTTCTGGCCCCTCTGGTTTCCCTCCTTCCTCAGCTGGGAATAACCAGGTCCGGGGAAGCAGTGGTCCACACGGACGGCACATTCACGCTACAAAGAAAATCATCCACCGCTAGAAAAAGAAAAAAATCACGACTCAAAGCTGTAATATACCAAAATATCAATACCGCCTTTAAGAGATTTTTCTCTTCCTTCACTATTTCCATATTTTCTCAACTTTCTTTAATAACGGAATTCCAGACATAAATAAATACACGTTCTATTGAACTGGGGCAAGAGAGTACATTTTTCCTGGCTCAGGAGCAATGAAAATGAGCCCACGGAGGACACGGGGCCAGCAAGGGTGATGGCGTTGGCTGCAGCCCGTCCTCTCTCCCTGCCTCTGCCCCTCCTCGGCCGCCCAGCTGCGCCCACCGCCAGGGAGGGGAAGGGTCCCGCACACTGAGAAGCCACTCTACGACCCCGATCATTTTCCATCCTGGCTGCAGAACCCACAAAGCACCTCGAAGGCTCTCCACCAAGACTCCTAATACTTGAAAAAAATTAACGATCCCAAAGTGATTTTCTTATTAAAAAAAATTTTTTTAATGTTTATTTATTTTTAAGAGAGAGAGAGAGAGAGACAGAGCATGAGTGGGGAAGGGCAGAGAGAGAGGGAGACACAGAATCTGAAACAGGCTGCGAGCTGTCAGCACAGAGCCCAATGCAGGGCTCAAACCCACAGACAGTGAGATCATGACCTGAGCCGAAGTCAGATGCTCACTGACTGAGCCACCCAGGCGCCCCCCCCAAAGTGATTTTTTATGGCAGCTTTCAGCACACCATGAGCAAATCCAGACCATCCGTAAAAGTTAACTCTGCTGGACGGGGCCTTTAGCCAGTCCTGGAGCACCAGAAGAGTTGGTCTACCGGGAGCACCCACGTCTCAATATTCCAAATTTCCTAGAGCCCTAAGTGGCACTGAGGGTGGGGAGACAAGACACAGGGCACATGCCCATCTGACTCCTGCGAGGGTAACGCATCCACACGAAGTCAGGAATAACGGAATCGAGTCTGAACACCCGGGAATGTTGGGGCCAGGGGGCATGGGAGACAGATTTTCCAGGTCAAGCGCTGACAAACTTTTCCCGCAAAGGATCATAAATATTTTCAGCTTTGCAGCCATATGGTCCTTGTAACGCCAAGAACAACCACAGGGAGTGTGTAAGGGAACAAGTGTGGCTGTGTTCCAGGAGAACATCGTTGGTGCAGAAAACAAAAATTACTTTCTGGACGCTGAGATGTGAATTTCGTGTCACTGTCACATGTCACGAAATAGCACTTCAATTATTTTTTTCAATCATTTAAAAGTATAAAAACCATTCTCCGTTTGACACAGAAACAGGCAATCTGGCCCACAGGCTGTAGTCTTCCCCCGCTCTAGAATGGAGGGGCCTGTGCCCTTGATTTTCGGGAAAAGAAACTAGTCGTTTTCAGGAAGTTACAGAAAAATGATCACTCAGATACCAAAGGCGCCCGGGGGCCAAACTTGCTCTCTCTGACCCGTGGCTTCTGCCCTCCTGTGCTTGGCCAACTCCAGAGTCCCAAAGAAGCCCACGCTCAGCCCAGCACTGAGGGGAAGACGCCACACAGGTCTGTGGGGAGGCCCACAAAATGTGGACCCCAGAAAGTCACCTGGCTGCAGTTTCCTTACACCGAATCCTCTGTTTCCACGGACTTAGTCACGCAAAGAGATATGAGCCCAAGACCAACCCTTTGAAAGCACACGTTTAAAGGAAAAAGACTTCTGTCTTCTTAATAAAACAAATTTTTTTAATGCTTATTATTTTTTTTTTAATTTTTTTTTTAACGTTTATTTATTTTTGGGACAGAGAGAGACAGAGCACGAACGGGGGAGGGGCAGAGAGAGAGGGAGACACAGAATCGGAAACAGGCTCCAGGCTCCGAGCCATCAGCCCAGAGCCCGACGCGGGGGCTCGAACTCACGGACCGCGAGATCGTGACCTGGCTGAAGTCGGACGCTTAACTGACTGCGCCACCCAGGCGCCCCTAATGTTTATTTTTGAGAGAGAGAGAGCATGAGCAGGGGAGGGGCAGAGAGAGAGGGAGACACAGAATTCGAAGCAGGCTCCAGACTCCAAGCTGTCAGCACAGAGCCTGAAGTGGGGCTCGAACTCCTGAACCGTGAGATCATGACCTGAGCACCCTAAGATTTCTGTTTTCTGATGGAATCATTATCACAGTCAGACATCAACCAGACATAAATTAAAACTGCCACGGTTATTTTGTTCCACGTAACAAAAAAGATCTTAGACACACACTTGCGTGCACGCAGCTCAGCTGCCGGGATGCCCTGTGCTCTAACTTCTTCCCTGGGGACGAGGGACACACAGCCAACAGGCCTCGAAACCATCACTGTCGCACTGAGTTTTTATTCTGGTTGTACCGGAAGTCGCCTCCATCGACTCAGGAAATTTCAAGGAGCAGGGAAATGGATAGATTTTTAACTTCTCAGTCCGTGATTTACCCCCACCCGCCGGCCAGCCTGCCCTGCCTGGGTACTCTGCCTGAGAGCCTATGCCGATGGCAGATGTCCGCCAGCAGATGTCAGCTGCACTGTCCCAGCCGGAGTGAGACAGCAGGGGGCCTCAGAGAGCCCAGACGACCCAGGGCCCCCAGCAAGTCCACGGCAAGCCACACGCTGGTGACAAGTGACACTTCATGCTGCAGAGACAGGCTGAAGAGCCGGGGCTGGGGGTCGGCCTGCAAGACCATCGTCAAGTCAGAGCAACCCAGAGGGAAAGAGCCGAGGAGGAAGCTTTACAGATGAAGCCTTCAAGGAGCGAGACCACTCCTCGCTTCTACTCAGTAACGGCTTAAACCACCCCCCACGGACACACACCACAGAGCGTGCAGAGGTGAGGCTGCTTCGCGCGTGTCCAGCCGTTTAAAAAACTTTTCTTTAATGTTTATTACTGAGAGACAGACACAGAGCGTGAGCAGGGGAGCGGTAGAGAGAGGGGGAGACACAGAATCCGAAGCAGGCTCCGGGCTCCGAGCTGTCAGCACAGCTGGGACTCGAACTCACAAACTGCGAGATCATGACCTGAGCCGAAGTCGGTCGCTTAACCAACTGAGCCACCCAGGCGCCCCAGCCGTTTAAATGCTTTGCCTATTTCAGCGCTGATAATGGGTACAATTTCTCCCTCTACTCTAGAAACAGGAGGCACCAGAATCCGCACAGATAAGCTGGAGGAGAAGGCAGGGCATCAGAACAAGTGCGGCCGGAAGAGCAGCCGAGGCGCCGCCTGGGAAGCTTGAATGTCACCCCCCAGCACCCCGTCCCCTCTCCCCAGCGTCCCCCTGAAGCACTGACTGCCCCCGAAGTGCTGCACTGTTGTCCTGTTATCCCTGCGTCTATCCCCCCATCTAGGACACCCGCCCCCACCAGGGGGCCCTCTGTGCCCTGCTGCTCTCCCAGCACAAGGCGGCATTCAGTAGACCCTGCAGAATGAACAGGTGCTTGCCGAGGGGCGGGGACGTGATAGACGGCACTGTGACGCGACGGGAATTCTGTTCAGGGACCGGCTGAGCAGCCACGGGAAAGGGGCACCTGCCTGGACAGGGACGAGAGGAGGGGGCCCAGCAAGGGGCAAGTGGGAGCCACAGAGAGCGTGTGGGAGGGAATGATGGAAGGGCGTGGGAGCGGGCACTCCTGACACAGAGCCCGTGTGTCTTGAGTCCCCACCGGGGGTTAGCAGGCGACCCCCACGCCAGCTGCACCCGAGACAGCTCCCATCTGCTCTGGGAACAGCCGCTCGCAAACAGGCGAAACGGCGATAATGGTGCTGATGACTCGGTGACTGAGCCGGAGCACCAGCACTGGATGGGCTTCGAAGGTGCTAGTGCTTCCAGCCCGGAGAGGCGGCCTCCGGCATTTAGGAAAGGCAGACGCGACACCGTGTGGCCAAGCACAGGGGACAGAGACTCGTCCCCATGCACGAGGCCGCCGCACATGGCAGGAGGGAACTCCGGGCTTCCGAGGGAGGGGACCGGAGGGCAGCTGGGCACGGGGGCTCCGGCAGCACTCGGGACGGAAGGAGCTGCTGGCGGGAGGCCCCACGCTAGGCTGCCATGGGGCTGGCGTCTGCCAGGAGGCACGGACAGAGAGAAGTGTGGGGCGGCGCAGCTCAGGTTAGAGAGAGCTCAGGGAGGCAGTGCGTCCGGGTGCTTTAACGAGCCAAGTGGACACCCCTGTGACCCAGGCCCTAGGAGCTACAGCAGGTCCGAGGAGGAGGGAAGTGCTCTCGCGGTTGGGAGCCCCGCAGGGCAGAGAGGAGAAGGGCGAATGCCCAAGCGGATTGGGGGGGGGGGGGCGCGGCAGGCCTGGTCCTGAGAAAGGCTGAGCACGAGCTAAGGGCACCCACGGGGCAGGTGCCTCCAAACCCAAGGACTCCAGACACAGGAAGAGGGCTAAGGAGGTGTCCCGGGGCATTCCTAGCCCAGAAGGGTGGGAAACTATGGGGCCGCTATGGGGACGGCGTCCACAGACCTCAGCCCCCGCCCATCCCGGAGGGCTCCAACCCGCTCGTGTTGGGGAGGTCGGGGCCGCCCCCCAGAGCGAGCCCGCCTGCCCCCCTGGTGGGGGCCACCCCGTGACTCCCACCCATCGTGACGGCAGCCAGCTGGCCCCCTGAGGGGCTGGCCTGCACCTGACGTCCAGGACAGGTGTCACAGACACGGCCAGCAGGAGGCCCCACCTGGAGGGCAGTGCGGACTCTCCAGCGATTCAGCCTGTCCCATAAATCCCACGTACGTGCTGCTAACGCCATCCAGATGCCTCCCCGTCTGCTCAGGCCGGCATTTCCAGACCTTTGTTCTCCTCCCAATGCAGCTGATCCTATAAAGTCCTCCTCGGGGCCCGATGGCCTCTTCAAAGGGAGAGCCGGCTTATCACCGTCTAAAGTTCCTTTCTTCCAGCGCACACAACCCCACCACACGGAACGCTTCCTCCCCGCCGGAACGACCCCACGACGTCTGCCCAAGGCCAGCACCCGGGCTCCTCAGCGTCTGGCTTGGCTGCTTCGTTGTCACTGGACATAGTTTCTCGGAAGAACGACAAGCTGTGGCTGTCCCAGCTTGGTTTCTACGTCCCCTGACCATGGAAAAGCAAACACATCCCCCCACCCCTCGGCTGTTGCCCCCTGAAGCCCTCAAACTCCCCCATGACCCCCAGCAGGGGCCTTCTGCACCTGGCCTGGGGGCCTGAGCCAAAGGTCTGCCCTAAGGAACATCTGTTGGTCATATTCACCAAGATGGCCCGGCCCCGAGAACACGTGGCCAATTTCCTAGCACGCTCGGGCCGCCTCCAAGGATGTTCACCTCTGGGTCTGGGGCAGGAAAAGACTCACCCGGAGGACGGTCTCCACGTCCGTCCACGTCAGCGGCCCCCCTGGGGCAGAGGTGGAGGGGCGGTCGGGCACAAACCCCACGGCCGGGGTCAGCATTCCCCAAGCGTGTGTCACCAGAGCCACGGCGGGGAAAGAAAGGGACCCTGGATCATGTAGTTGGAGAACACTTACCCAGCTCGTGCCCTCAGAGAAGCTCAGAGTATCCAAGGGCCCCCCAACAGAAATCCTGCAGGGAGGTCACCACGCGTTTCCAGGTTTGCCTGACCCAAGATTCCCAAACGCTTCTGATTCCGCAGCCCCTGCCTTTAGGTTTTCTGGTGATTAGCTCCACGGGGATAGGTAACGGGATTGCGGTGCATGTTCCTAGTTCGCCCACGCAGCCGCTGTGCCCTCCGCTCCGCCCCCTACCCCTGGCCCGTCCCCATCTGCTGCCAGGCTGGCTGTTTTCAGTTCCTCTGGTTCCCTTTGAAACGGTGTTGCTACCTCTCCCCAGCCTTGCACCTCTGCCCATTCTACAAGGCGACGTTTATCTTCTGCATAGTAACCTGACATGTCTTAGGGCTTGGATCTTAGGTCTGTGGATTGATTCTAAAAGTGGAAAACCCGGGGCGCCTGGGCGGCTCAGCCAGTTCAGCATCTGACTCTTGATCTCGGCTCAGGTCACGATATCATGGTTCGTGAGCTCGAGCCCAGCATCGGGCTCCTTGCTGACAGTGTGGAGCCTGCTTGGGATTCTGTCTCTCCCTCTCTATGCTCCTCCCCTGCTTTCTCCCAAAATAAATAAAAGTAAAAATAAAAATAAAAATAAAAATAAAAATAATAAAAATAAAAATAAAAATAAAAAATAAAAATAATAAAAATAAAAATAAAAATAATAAAGATAAAAATAAAAATAATAAAGATAAAAATAAAAATAAAAATAAAAATAAAAATAAAAAAATAGGGGTGCCTGGGTGGCTTGGTCGGTTAAGCGTCCGACTTTGGCTCAGGTCATGATCTCACGGTCCATGAGTTCGAGCCCCGCGTCGGGCTCTGTGCTGACAGCTCAGGGCCTGGAGCCTGTTTCAGATTCTGTGTCTCCCCCTCTCTCTGCCCCTCCCCTGTTCATGTTCTGTCTCTCTCTGTCTCAAAAATAAATAAATGTTAAAAAAAAATTTTTAAATAAAAATTGAATAGAATAAAATAAAATAAAATAAAATAAAATAAAATAAAATAAAATAAAGGAAAAGAAAATAAAAAATAAATAAAAGCAGAAACCTACTTACCACACGACTCTGAGCTAGATACTGTCCCCCTGGACCTCTGTTTCTCATCCACAAATGGGGACCATGCCACATAGCTCAAAATACACATGTCCATCCACAGGTGGATGGCTGACGTGGCCCATCCACACAATGGAACGCTACTCTGCCATAAAAAGGAGTGACAGGAGGGCACGTCACATCGATGATCCCTGGAACACTGCTACGTGAGGAAGCCAGGCACAGAAGGCTGGCTGTCCTAGGACCGCAGTCACATGAGATGCCCAGGACAGGCAACTCCGTAGGGACAGACAGGAGATCCGTGGGTGCCAGGGACTGGGGAGGGGAGACTGGAGACTGACTGCTTATTGGGTCCGGGGTCCTGGGTGATGAAAATGTTCCGGAACTAGAGAGTGATGATGGTCGCACAACACCGTGAATGTATTAGACGCCACTGAGTGGTACGCTTTGAGAACGTGAAAACCGTCATCTCGTGTCATGTTTGTTTTACCGCAGCTAACAACCCCAGCACACCGCTGCGGGAGTAAATGGAGCAACGCCTGTAACATGTCCAGCAATGTCAGCTGGACACACGCAGCCCCAGCCCGCTCCCAGGGGTGGTGGGGTCCGTGGAGACGAAGCCTCCTTGGCCGATCCCGCCGGAAACAAGGGTCTCGTCTTCAGGCTCAGAGGCTCAAGAAAAACTCCCTGTAGCAACAAGATCCCTTTAAAGATGGCCATTTGTAGGGAATCCGACGGGAAACGGCCACTATTGCAACTGCTTGCGTCTGCCTGGGAGAGGCACCCACCCAGCCCCGAGCCCCCTTCATGTTCCTGCTCAGAAGTGTGGCTGGAAACTCTGCGACACAGACACACATCGGTGTCCTCACTCCCCCTCCGCCTCCTGCAAGCTGCCTGGTGGGGGTCTCTCCGGGAAGTGTGAGGGGAGCAAAGGTGACCCCCCCAGGTGGTGATGCCTAAGGCAGTGGATGGGACCAGAAGCAGACGAGGATGATCCAGAAGTGACTACGAGGGAGGGAGGTGTCCACGCTGAGGAGAGGCACGAACGTCAGGGGCTTCCCCGTGACAGGGACAAATTTAACTACCGTACCGCCAAGAGCACCTCAAAAAAATACACCCGTGAGCAAAAAGCAAGCTGCCAAAGAACACATCAAGACACCACTTACGTTAATCACATAGAATCACGCAGAACAAGACTGTAACATACTGTTCGTGGCAAAAGGAAAGGTCTTTTAACGCCTGGGAATGCCTCACCAAATTCAGGGTAGGGTCACCTCTGGCCTCCACTACGTTGGTAAGATTTTGTGTCTTAAGTGGGGTGCTGGACGTGTGCGTGTCACTTTTTATTACGGTTTTGTATTTTGAAACAATTTAAGACCCTCGCATGTCAGAAACGCACCCGAATACGTTCTCTTTTCCAGGATCCCGTTTGACCAAATAGCAAAGCACAGACATCCACCTGAGGCCCGCCTGGTACACGTGATGGGCCACAGGGGCGGCCAGGCCTGGCTTCTGCCTACTACTCAGGGCTCGAGGACGGCCAGGCTGTGCCAGGCTGCACAGCCCGTATTAACACAGCCTCATGCACCAGCGCCGCCCGGGGCTGGGAGGGGGGAGGCGGGGGATGACTCACCTCGATTTTGTCCGTCTTGGCATCTCCCCAGTACAGCTTTCCCTCCTGTAGGTCCAGGGCCAAGCCGTTGGGCCAGCCGAGGGAGGTGTTCACCAGGACGTGCCGCTCCTGCCCATCCAGGTTGGCGCACTCAATTTTGGGGTTTTCCCCCCAGTCTGTCCAGTACATAAGGCTGGAGAAGAAGAACAGGTCCTTAAAACACTGTCTTGTCCCTGCTGCGTCCCCAGGGCTGAGGACACCACCCTCCCCCCGCCCATAGGAGGCGCTCAGGAGACGCTGGCTAACTGCAGGGATGGGCACCAAGCCCCGCACGCAGGACCAGGGGCTCCGCAGAGAACAGCGGTGCCCCCAGCGTGGGCTTAAACTGCACAGGGTCCTTGGGTTCATCTCCCGCTCAGATGCCCTGCTGACACACCCAAGGGTGGACGGGCTGAACGTCAAGGAGGAGGAAGGGGTGGAGTAGAACCTTCTTCAAGCAGCTGACGGGCTCCTGTGTGCAAAGCGCAGGCTCCAGAGGCAGACAGGCGGACAGCCCCAGCTCTGCCAGCGGGCACCTGGAGCGGGTCACTTCATGTCCTGAGCCTCAGCCCCCAGGGAAGTGACAGAAGCACCCGACGCCCGGTGGGTGCTCCGCGGACAGCAGCCACCGCCACGTAACCATCGCCGCGGCTCTGCTAGTCCCCACGAGGGACAGCTCCCAGGTGTGCCCTCCCCGGCCGCCTCCCTCTGTCCTTCCAGCTCCTCCAGGCCGTCTCCAGGACGCTGGCCCACATCCGGCCCAGAGGGCAGGAGGCTTCCCCAGCGGCCCTGGCTCCACCCCACCCCTCCCGCCCCCCAGGCAGGGGCTCCAACTGTTCCTCCTCCCTCAGGGTCTGCCAGGTTCACGTTCCTGGTCATGAGCCCCCAGGAAGGGCACTGCTACCCTCTGAGCTGCTGAGGATGTCAGAAGGGCTCCTACATCGACTGACAAGCTGTTTTCGCAGAATCCTAGAACGGAAAGTTGGAGCCACACAGCCAGATCGAACCCCAACCTCCCGGCTGTGTGACCTGGGCCAAGCCCGTTAACCTCTCTGGGCTTTAGCCTCCTTCACTGTACAACTGTACCTGCCTCTCAGGGTAGGGGTGGGAGGAGGAGGTAAAGATTCCGTGTGTGTGCTGAGCTCAGAAGAGGCCCGGCCCCCCGTACGTAATAAGTATGGGCCATCGCTTCTGTTACCGTTATCAGCCTAGAAATCACCCTGGTGAACTGTTCCGTTTTACAGGTGAGAAGGGCGAAGCCCATGGGAAGAAATGACTTGCCCAAGCTCTCGGGGCCCTCCGTACGTGAACACAACAGCCCGTGTCAGACCTTCTGAGAGTCTGGTCCCCGGACGGGCAGGAGCACAACCCAGGGGCTTGTTAGAAACTCAGGTTCTCGGGCCCCACCCTAGCCCTCCTGAAACAGAAATCTGGGCAGAGGGCCCAGCCACCTGCATTTAAATAAGCCCTCCTCCAGGGGATTCTGATGCAGGAGAAAGTTCCAAAACCACTAGTCTCTCTCACTTCTGGTCAGCCTGCCTCCCAGCCCCAGCCAGGTGGGAGGTCCACCCGCCCCCAGCCTCACCCCATCACGGGGTGCAGCACGATGGCCCGGGGCTCGTCCAGGTCCTCGGACACCAGGATCTTGCGGGAGGTGCCGTTGAGGCGCGTCACCTCGATGCGGTCGGTGCCCGTGTCCGTCCAGTAGAGGTTACGGGCCACCCAGTCGACCGCGATGCCATCTGGGTCGTTGATCTCGGTGTTGACCAGCGTCTGGGCGCCAGAGCCGTCCAGGTACGCCCTGCGGATGGCCCGCACCTCGTCGTCCGTCCAGTACACGTAGCCTTCCAGCGGGTCGTAGTCGATGGCGATGGCGTGCCGGATGTCGTCCACCTGGAGCACGATGTCGGTGAAGTCCGGCGTGTCCAGCGAGATCCTCCGCAGGTCTGTCCGCCGGGCCAGCAACAGCACCTCCTCGGCCCCTGTGGATGGCCAAGCAGTGGGGGTCAGAGGCCCGCAGCAGGGCAGCAGTGGGCACGGCAGGGGAGGGGCTCAGCCAGGCCCCCGAGGTCAGGGCTTCCTCGCAGGTGATCCTCGGTAACATTCGCCGAGGTCCCCCTACATGGTCACCAGTTCGTCTTTGTGAGGGCTCTGAGGCCAGCACCATCTTCTAGATGAGACCATACAGACACAGAGAGGTCAAGCAACCTGCTGACAGCCACACAGCCACCTGGCTTCAACCACTGTGTAAGAGCTGCTTCCCACTCGGTCCCCCTCCTCCCCTGCAAGCCCCTCTCCGGGCCACAAATCAGTTCCAAATACAAGTCCCACGGAGGCACTGGGCTCTAGATGGCAAATGCCAGCCATGGTTCTCAGAGCCCCGGCGGGGCCCCACCGGCTCAGTCAGATGCCACTTCTTCCCCGAGGCCCTCCCCTCCCCCCGCTCACCCCTCGGGAGCAGCTTCATGCCAGCTAACTGCCTCTGGCCACGTGCCTCATCTAACCACACACGACACTGCACGAGGGGGGCTACCCCACCGACAAGGGGGAGCACCCTGGGGGCTCCCCTGACACCCCCGTGGCTATAAACAATCCACCTCTGCCCTGGACCCCCCCTGCTGGCACCTGTCAGAACTCCCCGGAGAAACAGCACACGCGGCCTCATGCTGCACCCCTGGCCTGGACACTCCCTCAGAGCTGGGTCACCGTCCACGTGTTCATTCTGGTCCTTTCTGGTCTCCAGGACCCAGAAAACCAGGATTAGGCCCAGAGACCACTTCTGGAACTTTGGGACCACCTGCCTGGTTTGACGAAAGGCCCAGAACGGGGAAGGACCCACCTCAAGTGGGGCAGCAGGATGGGGACACGGACGGAACGAATTGAGCACATCTGTCAAACTCAGGCCCCCCCGGGCCCAGCCTCTGCAGCCAGCCGTCCGCTCGGGCCACAGCCCTCAAACAGCACACGGTCCCCTGTACCCAGCGCCAGCTTCTTGCCCCAGCGGCAGGGCCCGTGGAAGCCGGTGCCTTGCAGAGTCCCTCTGGGGCCCCCGGCCTTGCATTTCGAGTTAAGGACTGTCCTGCTCCAAGGCCCAGAGCTCCTAATCCGAGTCCTCCACTAGAGGGCGTACACGCGGCAGCAATGTCTCTATCAGCCCAGGGCTGGGAAACTGAGGCGGGCAGTGCTCAGAAGGTACCCCAAGTGCCTGAGTATGCTGGAAACTTCTGAGAGCTAAACTCAGATTTGGTCCCAGTTTGGTGTGTGTTGGAGGGAGGGAGGGTAGAATTCTGAATTTCAACGAATTGTCTCCCCCTGGGCTCCAATCCTGAGTATGTGCTGTTGACATCTGACCAGTCCTTCAAGGCCCAGGTCACACACTTCCTCCTCCTCTAGGAAGTTGTTCCTGCCTCCCCCAGCCTAATGGACGAGCTGACCACACACACACACACACACACACACACACACACACACACACACACACAACCTGCCATTCTGGCACATGTCCCCTTAGCTCTCTGCAGCCCCCAAAGCCACACCCAGAGCAGATGCTGACATCCTAGGACAAGCAGGGAGAATGCAGGGCAGAAACTTCCTGGCCTTGCTCCCACTGTGTGACTCTGGGCAGGTCCCTGACCCTCTCTGGGCTTTGGTCTCCTCACCGAAAATGAGAAATCAGCCCAACCTGATGGTGTCTGACTTCCTGTCTAGCTCTGACATCAAGGGAACCACAGACGGACCTCCACGGAGGGCGCTGGCTTCATCTGCCGCCATGGAGGGAAGGGGGAAGCCTGCCAGGGCACGGCCAAGAGGGCATCTGCACAACTGTCCAGAGGCTGCCGAGCTCCCAAGCCAAGACTGGGGCAGCTCACTGTGCAAGACGGAAGGCCATGTGTCAAACCCCACTGACTTCAGCCCTCCTCCAGCACACCCCATCACTGGGGAACCCCATTACCAGCATCCCTTAAAATTAAGCCTCTGTAGCTGAGGCAGTAATTAAACGCTGAGATAAAACTGTAGGTGATAATTGACTCCAAGGGGGGGTGTCTGACACCCCTTGGGCTGCAGAGCCTTTGAAGTTTTTATTTGAGCTTTATCTAGAAGAATGCAGAGAGCAGGGTTGGGGAGGCGGTCGAGTGCTCTGTCCAGGGCCAGGCCAGCGGTGGGCAACTGCGGACGGACAACCGCTGGCCTGGGCTCTGCTGGCCGCTGGCCGAGCTGCTGCTCACAGATGGCCTCCGAGGTTGTCTGCAGCGAGGTCTGAGCGGCCTCGGGCCACTGGGGGTGGGCGCAGGGCACTGGGCCGGGCCCCGAGACGGGGAGGCCCGCCCCCTCCCTAGAACCAGACACGGCTCCCGGGTAGGAGTTTGTTTAAACTGTTGAGAAACTAACAGTTTGGCCAAATGGTTTTCTCTGGGGTTGTTTAAATAAAGAGCCTGCCCCACAGTGCTGCCGAGGAAAGTGAAACCTCTCCCTTGCTGGCTGGGCAGCGGTCCCCGGAGCCTCCTTAGGGCGGGCTCCTGACCTCTCCCCTTCCTCCCTGCACACACACACACGCAGGAAAGAAGGGTAACACCCCTGTCTTGGGGCCAAGTGCGGGGCACGGGGCGCAGGCCAGGCGGGGGCACGGCCTTCCTGAGAGCCAGTGTTCTGAAAACAAAAAAGCAGACCCGAGGCCTGGCCCAATGTCACGGGCACGTCAAGCTCAACACCATCCCTGCCTGCCAACATCCATCTGGACCAAGCCGCCCTCCATCACAGGGCGCTGTCCCTGTGCCTGGCCCAGGGTCATAGAGCCGAGGCAAGACGCAGGAAGGGGCTGCGGGAACACAGCACCACGCGCTGGGTGGCTTCTGACAGCAGAAACGGATGCCTTCACGATTCTGGAGGACAGAAGTGAAAAATCCAGCTGCTGGCTGGGCCACGCTCTCTCCGAAGGCTCCAGGGGAAACTTCCTTGTCTCTTTCAGCTTCTGGCGGTAGATGCTCCTTGGCTTGTGGCTTGACCGCTCCAACCTCAGCCTCTGTCTTCATACAGCCTCCTCCCCTGTGTTTCTGTGTCTAAATTTCCCTTTTGTAAGGTCACCAGCCATTGGACTGGAGGCCTGCCCTACTCCGGTGTGACTTCACTTTAATGTGGTTACACCTGCAAAGACCCTATTTCCAAGTTAGGTCACACTCGCAGGGTCTGGGGATCCAACAGGTCTTTGGTGGGGGACATGATTCAACCCATAAGAGGTGGGGAGCAGAGGGTGAGAGGAACATTCAATGGAAGGACAGGCAGGTTCGGGTCGGGAGGAGGAGTCCAGGAAGAAGGGGGCGTTTGGGGCAACAGCATAGAGACCAGAGTGTGCCGGGCCGTTTCTGCAGCTGGAACGGGCAGGAACGGGGCTGACCCACCGACACCCCCGGCGAGTCTGATCTGAGCTTGGAGGCCAGGAGCTTGCTAAGAGGTTGACCTGGCCCAGCATCCTGTGCAGGCCGCTGGGCCGGCTCCGGGCCCATGACAGTCTGCAAGGAAGCCTCGTGCAAACAGCACACCGTGCGTGCAGCGGGAGTCCAGCCACAGGACAAACAAAAGCCTCCCTGGAACAAAAGCCTGGCAGGAAACACACGCAAACGTCCGCAGCGGTTATCTCTGGACCGTTCCCGGTCTTCCTTCTAGTCTCCAGCAGGGGCCTGCACACGTCCCTCCAAAGGACCAGACGTAACTGCTCGAGGCTCTATGGGCCACGACCGTCTCTGTCACAGTCACCCAGCTCTGCCGTTGTAAGTAAAGGCGTGCGAGCGAAACTTCACACGTGGACACCGAACCTTGAACTTCCTGTCACTTTGCCGCGCCACGAAACGTTCTTCTTGTGATTTTCTTTTCCACCACGTAAAAAACGTCCAAACCACCCTTTGTTCGAAGGCTGCACAGCACAGGCAGCGAGCCATCCGGCCCACCGGCCGAGCGAGGTTCGCTGACCCACGCATGAGAAGGATGCGTGCCTTTTACAGCGTTAGACGGCACGTCCTAACAACAACGGTGGAAACCGCGTAAGGAGGGAAAGCGGATACACAGGACCCCTCGACCCTCCACTCGATTTTCCTGTAAACCTGAAACTGCCATACGAGATAAAGTCTATTTGTCTTGTAAGTAAACTGAAAGGCAGGCACAGAAGTCCCTAAGAAAACCACCCAGACCCCAGCAACAAACAGGTGAAGGCAAATTAACGGACAACAAACACGACACACGGGTTAACTTGGAGGGGCTAGAGGCGGAAACGGCTGCCTACTCAGCGTGGCCACAGCGGCCCCCCACCGCCTCCCAGAGGACTGCGCCCGGCACACGCTTCCTGGACGGCAGTGTGGCTCAGGGACCCTCTGACCCCACAACTTCCCCTCTGAGGACCCAGTCCAAAGCAGCCGCTGCAAACACAGCCGGATTCCTGCTCGCGGAGGGTCACCGAGGCCTCGCGGTCACAGCAAACCCAAACCTGCGGACAATCTAAACGACCCTCCGCGCGAGAACATCAAATACACGAAGGGCCACAGCGCAGTCAGGCGCTACACGGCGGGCTCTGAAGAAGGGCCCACAAAGGCGTGGAAGGGGTCAGCCCCGATGCGGCCCGCACGCAATGCACGCGTCACGCAAACCCAGATCTGAACGTGCGTGGGGAGCAGGCGAGCAGGAAACAGCGCAAACGCTGGCAGCAATCCCTGGGCGGCGAAGATACGGGTTTTTATTTTCTCCGTTATTCTGCGTAACGGCTTCCTTTCTACGGTGAACATGAATGTTACTTTTTAACCAGAAAAAACCCAAGACTTTAAAATGTGGTGGGGGTGGGGCAGCGTACTTAGAGGCCTCGTGGTTGCCCTGGGACAAGGTTTTCTCACTGGACAATCGGGGGGTGGGGTGGGGGGGGGGAATGAAACCGCCATGCGGGGGTGACTTATTTGGCCCTCCAGGATCTGAGCCGAGTGGGAGGGAAGGACAGGAGAAGGGATGGGGCAAGACGGCCTGTAACCCCTGACAGCCCAGGAGGAGGAGATTGGCAGGTTGCCCAGTGCGATTTGGAGGGTTCTCACAGTTAATCCCCTCTGCACCCCAACACGGGAAAGGATTTTTCACGATGAGCAAAACAACACATCCCAGGATGCGGAGGGCCCCCAAGCCCTGCGCCCCCCACCTGGCCTTCCCAGCAGGCAGAGTGGACATCACGGACTGTCCCCACAGAACCCGCATCTCCAAGAAAGGACAGGCCCCTCCCTGCCCAGAGGTTCGCACCACCCCAGGGCGGCTCTTTCCACCCGCGTCTTTTCAGGCCGGACTCGGGAAGCGGCGCGCCCGCCTCCCTTCGCCGGCCCCCCACCCCCCACCCCTGGTTTCGCATGGGCTCAGGAGCAGGCCTGGAACCACACGGGCAGCACGGGGTCCCAGCACGGGCTGCCACCCATGCCACAGGCTCTAAGGCCACAAACAGCTTCACAGCTGGTAGGCAGCTGACTTATTTTTGTTTTTTAGCAATTGATTAAGTTTCTCCGCTGCCCCCTGGGGTAAGCTGTTGGACGAGCGCTGAGACCACAGCCGGGAGCCCTGGCCCAGGAGACTGTGCCGAGTGACCACAGGGGAAGTGGCCGGGCCAGGCACTGGCTCCGAGGGAAACCTGAGGGCCCAGCAGCTGTTGGCCGCGTGGCCTGCCCGGGACCCTATGGGAGGCTGCAGTCCCCTAAGAGTGGCCGGGCAGGCGCCTCAGTCTGCACAGCTCTAAAATGGGGGAGTCACTCCTCTGCCCGGGAACCTGGGGCGGCCGGAGCAGCAAGGTCAGTGCCAGCCTCAAGACTTCTGTGCAGCCAGCCCCTTCCTCTCCTATCCCTGGGTTTTCAGCCCCTCACGTGGTCCTCTGCCGCTTGCCTTTCCCCTGCCCCTCAGAGGCTGCCACAGCCCAACGGTCACACCCAGCTTGGACCCTCAGCCACACTTCCTTACTGAGTGACCGTGGGTAAGCGACTTGACCTCTGTCTACACACAGGTAAGAGTCAGGAGTGGATACGGCTTCCCAGCAAAGCTGAGAGGTCCCATGACAAGGTCAGGGAGCCTCTGAGCCCAGGGCCACAGCCCCAGCAGCCCCAGCAGCCCACAGCCCCAGGGGCATTGAGCACATCCCCGGGGACCTGCCTTGGGCCATGCTCTCTTTGAGCCAGCAGCAGAGACGTGGCCCGAGGGTTCGAGTCCCAGGCCAGAGGGCAGAGAGACAGGGAGACAGAACAAAGTGCGGTTGGTTGGGCAAATTAAAGGTGGGCTACCCGGTGGGTCGCTGGAAACACAGGACTGCGGTCAGAGGCTATGAAGCAGTCGGTGACACACGATGGAGAAGGCTGGGTCCCACTCTTTGGGGACACGCCTCAGCTCTTCTAAAAAAAACATTCAGAGTGCCTTCCTGAGCCCAGGTATACAGCAGGGGCTCCATAAACACCTGAAGCAATCCTTCTTCCTCCTAGAACATCCTATCCCGCGGCTCCCAGAGGTGGTGGCGGCCGCACCTCCGGAGCTGCGGCCACGGCTCCTGAGCCACGGCACGTGGCAGGTGCTTGGGTTCAAATCCCGCCTCTGTCCCTTCTTCTGTGGCCGTGAGCTAGCTCTGATGGCCCAAACTCCTTTTTTTTTTTTTTTTAAATGTTTCTTTACTTTTGAGAGAGAGAGAGAGAGAGAGAGAGAGAGAGACAGGATCCCAAGCGTGACCACCCAAACTTCTGAATCAGGCTGCCCACAGCCCCTCCCTCACCCGGCTCCCGTAGGGCACAGAAGAGTAGATCGGTCAGAAGTGTGGGTGCCTGGCACCCCCCAAGGCGCACTATTACTGCTATGGCCCGCCCTGCCCTGGCGGCACAGGCAGGATGCACGGGGTGGGGTGACCCATGAGAAAGTGCTGCTGCTTTCGCTCAAAGGTGGTTGGGCTCCAGCCATTCGCATGGTTCGTGCACCGCACCTTACAGTTTGTAAGGCCCTGCAGGAGACACGACCCCATTTGATACGCCCAGGTCAACGAGACATGGAGAGCCCGCATTCCGTCAGGTCACAGCCACATCGTGCGGGCTCAAGGCCGGACTCAGACGCCCCAGTCCCCGCCACACCACGTCCCCCCAGAGGGGACAGAGGGGGGGCCCTTCTTGGCGCAGTCCTCAGTGCCCGGCTCTAGCAGGACCCGAACACCTGAGCTCTTGGCACGGTAGATGCTCCCGAAGATACCTAATCGATCCCCGCGTTCGTCCAGGGGCTGATGGCGGCCCCCTGGGAAGCCAGGATCCCTCCCAGCTTCCCTCCCTTGAAGTGGGTGTGGGAGCACATCGCAGCACTTCTCCCAGGGGGGCTGGGGCTGTCTGAATGGAGACCCGAGGGACTGTCAGGTGAGGAGCCCCAGACAACAGGCGCTCGAGACAACAGGCATAGCACCGGCAAAGGCAGATAGGCAGGTGCTCAGACGGTGGGCTGGAAGGGACCGAACTGTCCATTTCAGTTGGAACAGGAGGCAAAGGGTGAGAAAGAGCCTCCTGGCCTCTGTCTGCTGATAAGCCAGAGGCCCCGGCGTCAGCCCGGCACATGCAGGCCATCAGGTCACTGCCTGCGGGGCACTTGCGGTTGGGGAAGGTTGAGGCACTAGGACACGGTCATTAGAAGCAAGACGGAGGGCGTGCAGCCATCACCAAAGCCAGAGGGGGCCCGAGGGGTGCCTGGCGGGTGGGGCGGGGATAGGGAAGGCCTTTCTCTGGCAGCCTGGGGGTTCCACCAGGGCTCGGACGTGCAAACCCAGAACCTGACTCAACAGACTGGGCTCTGGGGCCGGGCTGAAGCTGGACTCAGGTGGCACCAGCAAGAAGACACTGGACAGGCTGGGGTGACGGGGGGGGGGGGGGGGGGGGGGCGGGACCAGGGGCTGATCTGGGGCCGGGCCGGAGCCGGACTCAGGCTGCACCAGCAAGGGAGACATCAGACAGGAGGCAGGGGGACAGGGCCAGTGCTGGGAGTGTCGGCAATCCAGCCCTCCGTCGGTGGACCCAGGGCATCCGCGGAGCTAACCACACCCAGGAGGCGCCATTTGGTCTCATCCCCCAGCCCAGGATGACCGTTTTCTCTTTCCAAGAATACGGCATGCTCCCCTCTTCTCTTTTATTCGATGTAGAAGTTAGTCTTTAGGCTCAGACACAAAAGACCACATGGTGTGTGGTTCCATTTCTAGGACGTTCCCAAACAGGCAAAACTAATCCGTGGCGATAGAAGTCAGGACAGAGCTGTCCCTGCGGCATGTGGGGGGGTGGGGGGCGCTGCAAAGGGCACCAGGGAATCTCCCGGGTGCTGGAAACCTTCCGGATCCGGACCGGGGGTGGTGGTTGGGCAGATATATACAACTGCCAAATCGAAATCAGAACGTACGCTTGGAATCTGTGCATTTCACCGTCGGCAAGTTATACCTTCGTTTCCAAAGAAAATGCAAAAAAAAAAAAAAAAAAGTTAGTGCTTGGACTTGTCACACCATTTCCTGGGACTGTGCAATCTGATTTTCTTGCTATTAAAAATTCACGGTCCATGGCTGAGAACAGCAGCTGCTTTCTGTTTGCAGAGCCAACGCCAATCACAGCCCGGCCGGCGTCAGCCTCAGCCACAAGGGCCTCCTTTCTTTTCCCTTTGACCTACTTCCCTGATAAGTGACAAGACAGCCAGACTGCGAACAAACGCGCCCCTTATTCCTCGGCCCTGAGCCTCGGCTAATCCACCCAGGGAGACGGATGGATGTGAGGGGCTTTGAGACCTCGCCCCAGTTGTCAGTCTGCCCGTCGGACCCGACAGTGACGCCTCTGTTCCTCCCCGCCCCCCGCCACCTTGGCCCACCACATCCCCTCGTCCTTTTGTTCCGAGTCCCTGCGAACATCTGTTAAAACTACTTCTTGGCGAGGTGCAGCGGGCGGCCCCGTAAATCATGCAGCCCGAGCTGCCCGCCCGCCCCGACACACAGTCACGGCCTCCTCTGGAAAGGCCACGGAGGAGAGCACGGAACGATGCTCAGGGCCAGGCTGGCCACCGCGGGGCAGTGAAGCCGCGTGCCCTGGCCCCGGTAAGTCACCTGCCCTAGTCGTCCGGGCCTCGAGCGGGGACGTGCAACGCCCAGAAGCCCCCAGTGATGAGGAATGCACGGGGACACCACTGGAGCCAGGAGAGCAGCAGGCTCCCTCGGACGGTGGTGGCAACTCCCAAATAAGGCCCCGCTACTGCTGTTTTTAGCCCATCCCACATAATTGGAAAAACATGGGGAAAACCAAAGCCAGCTGGGCGCCTCCATCGGCCAGGCTGCTGGGGAGGGGTGCGTGGGATCGCAGCCTGGCCCAGGGATCCTCCCCCCCCCCCCACCGCTGGCTGGCGGGACCAGAGTCACTCAGGCCCCGGGGTCTCACCAAGCCGCTGGCTGAGCTGGAGCCCAAGGGGGCGCTGCTTGCTATGACATCCTTCCTGGTCTCGGAACCTATAGGACCCCCACTGGGGCCAAACTTCAGGAGGACCCAGAGGGCCATGGGACACAAGGCACTCCTGACCCAGAGGAAGGGAGTCCTGAGCCTCCCGTCCGGTCTGCGTGGACCCACACAGGCACCGTGGGAAGAGCCTCTCATCTGACCCCCCCAGTCATGCTGCTCTCCCCATTTCATAGGGAGAGAGCCCGCAGCTGGGAAATAGCCAGCCCCGCCCCATGCCTCCAGGGGGCAGCTTGCAGGCCCTGGGCCGTCACCCCCTCCCCCACGCACTGGGGCCAGCCCCCTCTTTGGGGAAGGCACCGACTCCCAGCGCTGGGCTGGCTTTCATTTGCTCAAAATCAGAGAAACATAGGACTCTTGCACAGCACAAACGTTTCTTCAGATTCAAGTCCACGGCATGATAACCAGCTGCCCAGACTGAAAGTCCCAGGAATCTGAGGCCATGGCTTCAGGTCTTGAGATGTTTCCGGTCGTGCAGACTTTCTCCAACTGCTGCTCATCAGCCTGCCTTGGGCGCATGTCAAGTACAGACCCAGCCCTCCGCCTCCCACACCCGTCCCTTGTCCTGGAGACTCCGATTTGCTAGGGCCGGGGAACCTGGATGTGACATGAGGGTCCGAGTAATTCCGACACATCCAGGCCCCCGCCTCAGACCCCGATCCCACCCGGCCCGGTGCTGGCCTCGATCCCTGGAGAGGGCAGCCACATGCCCCGTGCCCTCGGGACACATACCTCACTCATCTGCCCGTCTCTCCCCACCCACCACGTCCCCTCCCACCTCCTCTTAGCACCGGCCGGCCTCATCATCTACTTCTGATTCCAAACGTCCAGGGAAGAATTGCTTTTCTGGCACCAGACTGCCCGCATGCCTGCCTGCCTGGCTCCAAGTTCAAGTTCAGGCACAGCTCGTATTTGTTGGGTAGTCAGGCCCTCCTCCCAACAACCCCCCTCCCCAAAATCAGGTACTATTATCATCTCTTTTTACAGGTGAGGAAACTGAAAGCACAGAGAGGCTGAGTCATTTTCCCAAGATCACACAGCCGGGACATGAGTGAAGGTATCCTAAAAGGATAACTGGGCATAGAAAGCCATCCCATAGTTGGAAACTGCTCTGAGACTGGGCCCCCCCTAAGACTGAATTTCCTCACCACCCCAAAAGTCCTGGCAGACTCTCAACTACAGACCAAAGGCACAGCCCTCGGCTGTGGCCTCAGTATTCACCCCCTGGGATGCTGGACCTCGCGGAGTCCGGGGCCAAGAGGAGATCCACAAGTGGCCCCGGGGCCTCCTTTGCCAGCCCCTGAATCGCATCCTCCCACTGGTCACCCCGGCCTCGGAAGCCTCCGTGGGTGCTGCTCTGATCCAGCCAGGAAGGTGCCCTGCACCGGGTTTGCACCCACCGGGACCTCTGGGCCCCACTGTCAGCGGTGACATTCTGCAGGGTTTAGCGTTTCGCTGTCTCCACGTTACCCTCGTGTTTCCAGCGACCATCTCCAGGCCATTTTCACAACCAGTACCCTGCACATCATCAGCAGTCAAAATCCACATTCCACGTGTAGTTCACACCCCCCCAGGAGGCAACACTACATGCGCCAGGGGGCGTGGGCAGCCTGGAAGGCCTCGCGAGAAAAGGAAAACAGCCACGGTACTCAGGTGACAGGATCACAGGCTTCTAATCACACGGTTTCCTTTAACGTGATGTTCTGTGGCAGGAAGCAACACCTGGAGGGCAGGTCTGCACCCCAAAACCCAGCTTGCCAGCGGAGGGGGCGCGTTCTAAATCTGAAGCCCTCGTGATCCTCGCTCACGGCCCCGTCTCAGACTCCCTGTGTCTGTCACCCAAGCACAAGGAACGCCCCTCAACGACAGAATCCGTTCCTCACGCCTGCCCGGATCCCTCTGGATTGAGAAACACGGACAGATACCCTCCACCCTTCCACCCCAAGTTTCCAGAAGGCCATCCTGGTGGCAGACCCTTGAAATGTTCTGAGAAGCTCCTGGAGGTCTTCTCGACTGAAACTAAAATGTTTAGGAAACTCTGTTTGCAGGTTCCCACCGCCAATGGCTTCCCACTTCCGCTTCGAGTGGGTCCAGGGCGGGGGGCTGCAGAAGGCCCCGTGCAGCCCCCAGAACCAGCCAGTCTGTGAGCGGGAACCACGCGGGGTGGGAACCACGCTTATTAAAAGGCGGAACCCGAGGGCCACATCCTCGTGCAAAAGCCAGACTCCCAGCCCATGGTGTCCGTGTCGTCTGTGAGCCTCCCTGACCTGTGACGTCCCCTACGGGGCAGCCGGAGCCAAAGGAAAGGTGCAGCCTCAGTCTAAGAGTGGCCCCGGGCTGCCCTGTGCAAGACGCCCCCGGCCACCCACACCGGCTCCTCCGAATGACGACAAAGGCGTTTTTCGTCCGCACACTTGGCATCCTCCCACTGAGTCATTTGTGAAAGTGTCTTTCACGGCTGGGAGGCAGAAACAGTTCTTACAAGACCAGGGAAGGTGACCCCGAGCAACTGAATCCATCCCGGGGGCGGGGGGGCGGGTAACCTGCAAGCTGGCCACTCTTCCTGAAGGAGGCCAGGAGACGTGGCTCAGCCCCCTGCCACACGACTTCCAACCGGGACAGCCCTTGCTGCTAATCCTCCAGATCCACCCCACAGGAGTTCGTGGGAGCTTCCAGGACCCCCCCTCCCCTTGCGCAGCCTCCTCCAGGAAGCCCTCTTACCCCAGGGCATCTCCCCTCTTCTGCCCGCTGCCTCCCGCAGATGTTTGCAAAAAGAACCGAAATGCCCTCAAAGGGCTTGACCCCAGGCAGTGGTCCCAGAGCTCAGAGGCTCCGGCTACTGGAATGCTGAGAATCAGAAAGTCCCCGTTCCTCTGCCTGGAAAAGAAATCAGCCCTCCCCCAGGGGTGGGAGGGCCGTGGGACGATGGAGGCAAACCTAGGCTTCCAGAGGCCCTGCCCTTCTCCCTCTGGCCCAGCGTGATGATGGACGTGGCTGCCATATACTGTGCACTCACGACGTACCAGGGTCCCAGCATAGCACCTGTGATACCTATTGATACAACACTGTGTCCTCCCCAGCTTCCCCGGCTAAGGGGTGGTCTGTGACCGCCCCCGCATCTCACAGATGAAGAAGAGCAGCAGAGTGACAAGTCGCCAGGCGCTGTCCACCCCCGATGACCGATACCCTTTGTGCCCCCGGGTAGCTTGGGCAAGTCCTTCGTGGAACTGTAGGCTTCCCCAGCTGTGCACCTGCACCGGGCCAGGACTCTGGCATTGTGACCCCAGACTCCAGTCCTGGAACTCTGACGCGTGGACCTCCTGCCTCACGGGGCCCCTGCGTCAGCTCCCCACCAGGGTGCACACTGTTGCATGATGTACCTTTTGGGGGGTTGGGTCCCCCCTCCCCGCACCCCCCACCGCTTTCCCGCTCCTGCCCCAAAGGTCCTCACGCAACCCGGCTGGATGCGGGCAGAGACGGCAGCCACGCCTGTCCTTCTCCCAGAACAGATGGTCACCTCCCCATTCGGCACAGCGCTTGGACGGGGATCACCGATCAACAGCAACAGCACCAGATTCACATCGCCCTAACCAGTGGGCCAGGCCCCAGGCCGGCTCTCTCACGGTGGCACGACTCGAAAACAGCAAAGACACAAAAAAACGGAAATGCCCCACAGGGGGGAAGATGGTTCACCGGACAAGTATTTTTCAGGCACTACAACTCATGTTATAGAAGCACATGCCCCTCCTCTAACTGCCGATGCCCCCTGCAACAGCGTCAGGGGGAATGCAGACACTCGTGGCAGAACGGAAGAGAAAGATACACTGAGACACGAGGCGTCTCCAGGTTTCCCTTCAGCTTCTCTACACACAAAGCAGGACGGGCTACGGAACGCGCAGGGCCGCTGCAGGCTGAACACAGGGAGCCCCTGCCCCAGAATTATCCAGCATTTCAAGTCAGCAACAACGGAGCATTAAACCAAGCATGGGGCTCTTTGGAAGCCGGGGGCTCTGTGTGACCGCCCAGATCAAATGCCTGTGAGGTCAGTCCCGACGCCACCTAGCTCTTGCCTCAGGGCTGCCGCACATGCTGTTCCTCGCGCCTCTTCCTTGTTCATTCTCAAGTCTCAGCCTGTCTCCTGGGAAGGACCTTCTCTGACCTTCCATCCGGGCCTCCAGCCCACCCCCCGACCCCCGCCCTCAGTATGTTATTCTGCGTCTCAGTCCTTCCTTTGTGTCCTGTGTTACTCTGATCCAAATCTGAATTCGCATTCTTCGTTCACGTGCCTGCTTGGTTCCTGTCGACCCCTCCACAACTCAGAGGGACATTCCCTGTAGGAAGAACAGGGGGCTGGAGCGGGGGGTGGGGGGGGGGGGAGGTTCACATTTACCGCTCTGTTCTCTGCACGCAGCACACGCAGGCACGCGGACTCCCTGTTTGCCGGGATGAACTTTTTGTTTTAAACCTGTGCCCAAAGGAGTGGTAACACTCCCTCGGCTCTGGCCGCAGGTCCCCAGGGAAGCCCCCAGTCTCCCTTTCCTTCCCCCCAAGTGCCACTGGCCCAGGGGCGGCCTGCTTCCTGATGTCTCTCACCGGCCTCTCGCTGGCCACTCCACTGCCACCCAGCTGTGCTGGGCCCTAGACACCCCCAGGGACAGGCTGCACCCTGGACACACCTTATTCCCAGATAAGCACACTGTGAACGTGACAGCCAGAAATAAGGAGCCTCGGACGGTGCTCCAGAGGAAGGAGGGGTGACACATCATTAGAAGACGGTCATTGTAGGAGACCTTGAAGCAGCAAGTGTGGCAAATGAAGGGCGGGGGGAGCACCGAGAAACACTTCTGTGGGGGGAGGGAAGTCAACTGAACTTCACGCAACCCCCAATTTTTTCCACTGAGCAAGCGTCTGCAACCCGAATTTCCGTGGGGAGGGTGGTTATTGGGGCACGGAGATCCCATGGAAATGGGACGTAAGGATGAAAATGCATCAGAAATTCCCTATCAGTGTGGAAAATGCTTGTGGAAAAAGCAGAAAAGCAGGAGACGAAGCCAGCGGGGAGGCCCGCAGCCCCACACGGGCAGCACGTGCTTCGGAGAGCCGGGAAGGCAGGAAAGGAGACGTCTGTTGGGCGCAGATCGCGGGGCTCTCCTGATTCACAGTGTTCCCCTACACGACTGTCCTTTTGACAACACACACAGTGTTTGCTCGGCAAGTCGTGACAGCGAGCATCTCGGCTACACTCATGGCTTTCTGGCAGCCGACTGCGAGGTCACCGGACAGACCAGACCTGAGTCCCGAGCCCAGTAACGTGCCCGTCGGGCAGCCGAGCCCAGATCTAACCCTGCAGCCCAGCCGCTGGGCCGCCCAGGTGCCCCCGGCTTCGGAGCTCCGAACACGTGAAACCTTCGCCGAGGGAAGGAGACCGCCAGCCCCACCCCCACGCCCCGCCAGGCCGGCTCCCCCCACCCCAGCCAGCGCCCCCCCCCGTCTCACCTGCCTTGCACGTCTTGCCGTTGTCCTGAAGCTGGACGCCAGTGGGGCAGGCGCACGTGTAGAAAGGCTCCCTCGGGGACAGCAGGCACAGGTGAGAGCAGCCGCCATTGTCCTCCGCACACCGCGTGTGGACTGGGGAAGACAGGGCGGGGTGAGAGAAGGTTCCAGAACACAGCCCTCGACCCCACCCACCCACACACGCCATCCCATGGGGGCATCCTCCCTGCCCTGCTCCTCTTCCCAGCCTTCTACAATACGGAACCCTCATGTTCCTCGGGGCCCCTCGGATGGCACCTCCTCTGGGAAGGCCACCCTCGGCCGGGGTCTCAGGACCTGCGGGACTGGGGGGCTCCTGGAGCAGAGGCCTGTCTTTGGGATGTGCTTGGAGCCCACGGGATCTGCACGAATGCTTGGTGGCCACACCTGGACACTCCGGGTGCTGATAACAACCCTTCTCATTGTCCCAAGCCCATCCGTGACCAAGATGCAACTGAACAAATCCTTCCGGCATTTCACTCTGCCCCAGGACAGGCAGGGGCGCAGTACTGTGACGTGTGGAGTATTAGCCCCCCACCCCCGCAAACGACTGGAGCAGATTTGCAGGGGGGGTCCCCCTCTTCTCCCTAACGCTGCCTCACGCACAGGGGGCTGCCCCCGCTGTGGATGCGGTAAGGACCGTGATGTTCTCACCAGGAGACCATCCTGGAGAGCCCCACCTTCCCTGGGGTGCTGACAGCTGCCACCCTTGCGCCCCCACAGTTAAGTTCAAAGCTGGAACCTTCCACAGCACCCCGGTCCCCGAGGGAGGACGTGAGCCCAGGGCCGTGACCGTGCTAGCTGCCCATCCCAGGAGCCCTGAGTCCGTGGGCGTCAAGCTTTCCGCCATCGAGGACCCCCGCCACCACCCTATGGAGACCCCAAGCCGGGAGCCTCAACTCACAGCAGATCGATCACCAGTAACTACTTAACTTCTGTCGGGCCCCGACAACGAAGCAACCTTGCTCGGGAGGCCCTCTGTCACCTCTGAAGAGGACGGGGGGAGGGGGCACGGGGCCCCCCTGAGGCAGCCCCCATACCCGCTCTGCAGAGGACCCTCCGGGTTGCGCCCCAGCTGGCCCTTGCACCCTGCATACACGTCCCTCCCCTCCACCACACCTCTCCTTCTCCTCCACTGCTGTGACGCAGGTGCCCCCAGACTCGGGGCTCCCGCGGAGGGAAGACGCCAGCCGCCCCCCACCCGGCCCCCGACTTACAGTAAGGCTGCCGCTCTGGGCTAAGCACTTGAATATCCATGGGCGAATAGAGGGCTCGAAGGATCTCCCTCCTCTTCTCTCCCGTCTTCTTGTTACAGGCATGGATGGAGCGTGTCTGCCAGTCCGTCCAGTACAGAGTGTCCCCGGAGAGCGTCAGGGCAAAGGGGTGCGTCAGGCTGCCCTCCACCACCTTCTGCCTGCAGGTGCAGGAGGCACGGGTGGGAGCTGTGAGCAGACTCCCCGCGGTCCTGCACGCGCCCCGCTTGGAAACCCTCCCACGGCCACCGCGGACCCATTCACGTCACACAGGACGGCCGCGGGGCAGTTCCAGCCTCCCGCCACCCTTGACGGTGACGCGGCCCCCCAGCCCTTCCCAACTGTTTCTAGAAAAGTGGCTGGTGGCAAAGTGGCCCGCAGGGAAAGAAGAAGCGGCAAGGAGGAAGCCACCACTGATGACAGCGAGCCGGGGACAACACGCCTGCCTCGCCCTGATGTTTGGACAATTTAGCACAAACCGCGCCAAACGTGCCTGTAATGCCAATAATTTATATTATCACAGTAAATCGAACTTGATACCAAAACAACGGGGCGCCTGGGTGGCTCAGGTGGTTAAGTGTCCAACTTCGGCTCAGGTTATGGTCTCGCGGTTCATGAGTTCGAGCCCTGTGTCGGGCTCGCTGCTGTCAGCGCTGAGCCTGCTTTGGATCCTCTGTCCCCTCCTCTCTCTGCCCCTCCCCTCATTCCCTCCCTCCCCACCGCCTCGAAGATAAACATTAAAAAATTTTTTAAAAAGGAAAAAAAAAAAATCTTTCTTGTATGTGTTTATAAAGCCCAGCAAACGAGAACATGTTTTTAATGATATTATGGATTTCTAACTTTACACCTGGTGGCGTGTGTATTTATCTGGTTTCATGACCTTCCCTCGACTATAGGCTCCCTGGTGGCGTGGAGGGCTGCAGGGGGCAGGTCACCACCACATCCGAGCCCCTGGCACCGCACCTCAGAGAAACATTGACAAGGTTTTACTGAGCAACTGAAAGCCACATGCCCATGACCGTCCCTAATCTGACCCAACGATGCCTCTGTTTTGTTTTCTTGATGTTACTCCTTTAATGTTTATTTATTTTCGAGAGAGAGAGAGAGAGAGAGAGAGAGAGAGAGAGAGAGAGAGAAGCACACACAGGGGAGGGGCAGAGAAAGAGGGAGACAGAATCCCAAGCAGGCTCTGTGCTGTCAGCACTGAGCCCGACACGGGGCTCGAACCCACGAACTGCAAGATCGTGACCTGAGCCAAAATCGAGAGTCGAATGCTCAACCGACTGAGCTACCCAGGTGCCCCTGCCCCCCTTGATGTCACTTTTTTTTTTTTTAAGTTTTTTTTTTTTTCAACGTTTTTTATTTATTTTTGGGACAGAGAGAGACAGAGCATGAACGGGGGAGGGGCAGAGAGAGAGGGAGACACAGAATCGGAAGCAGGCTCCAGGCTCCGAGCCATCAGCCCAGAGCCTGATGCGGGGCTCGAACCCACGGACCGCGAGATCGTGACCTGGCTGAAGTCGGACGCTTAACCAACTGCGCCACCCAGGCGCCCCTGATGTCACTTTTTAAATAGACTTACTGAGGCGACATTCACGTAACACAAAAGTAACCAGTCTGCTGAGCGAACAGTTCAGTGCTACGCAACACACAGTCACGATGTTACTTACGCAACCACAGCCCCCAGCTACTTCCCTAAATTCCCGCTGCTCCTCTGGAGAACCCCGGGCCCCCTCAGCGGTTCCCCCTCACGTCCCCTCCACGGGGGCCCCCGGCGGCCACCGGTCTGCTTTCTGTCTCCGAGGATTTGCGCAGCCTGGATATTTCACATAAATGAAGTCATGCCACGCGTGGCCTTGTGTGACTCGCTTTGTTTCCTTTAGCGTCAGGTTTGCACGGTCCCTCCGTGTTGCACACATGCTAGTGCATCACTGCTCCTCGTGTCTGGACGGCATTCCGCGTGTGGATGGGTCACACTCTGTTTGTCTATCCACCTGCGGCCGCACATCTGGGCTGTTCGCACCTTTGGGCTATGGTTCGCACCACTGCTACGGACATTCGCGTGCACGCCTTTATTCCTGCACCGATTTCAACGCTCTCGGGGAGATGCCCAGGAGTGGAATCGCGAGATCGTACGGTCACTCGACGTTCGCATTCCGAGGCACCACCAAACTACCCTTCGTGATGTCATTTTTTTTTTTAATTTTTTTTTTTAACGTTTATTTACTTTTGAGACAGAGAGAGACAGAGCATGAACGGGGCAGGAACAGAGAGAGAGAGAGGGAGACACAGAATCTGAAACAGGCTCCAGGCTCTGAGCTGTCAGCACAGAGCCCGACGCGGGGCCCGAACTCACTGACCGTGAGATCATGACCTGAGCCGAAGTCGGCTGCTTAAGTGACTGAGTCACCCAGGCGCCCCCGTGATGTCATTTTTTAAAGTAACGTTTATTTGTTTTGAGAGAGCGAGGGAGCGCAAGGGTGAGGGAGGGGGAGAGAGCGAGAATCCCAAGCAGGCTCCGTGTGGCGCCCCACGTGGGCCTCGATCTCATCACCGTGAGATCGTGACCTGAGCCGAGTCAGGAGTCAGATGCTACACCGACTGAGCCACCCGGGCGCCCCGTGTCATTTTTTGATCAGAAAAGCCAGAGGTGTCGTTTCTCAGGCTGTCCCTCCTCCCTGCCTCAGCTGAAGGCACCACAGGAAGCTGGTGCCAGGCCTCAGCTCACCTCACCCACCCTCGCCCCTCCTCTCAGGACGCCCCCCTCCAGGTGGAGTTCCAGCCGTGAGCACCCTACCTCCTGCTGGATCCACGAACTCCCTGAGCACACCAGCCGCTATTGAGCGCTTACGGTGTCCAGGCGCCGTGCGATGAGTTGACGTGCACCGTGGTATCGGGCCCCATGGACACCTCTAGAAAGTACAATCACTACCCCCATTCACATGCGAGGCCCTGAGACTCTGAGCAGTGAGGCGACCCAGGCGTGGTCGCAGCTGAGAGGGGACCACGCAGGTCCGTCTGGCTCCAGCACTTACCCTCTTTACCAGCAGATTCTGCTCCTACTGGAACAGCCCTAGACACATTCATAGAGAGTGTCAGCCACCTGCAGAGCCGGAAGAATCTGGCAGTGAGGCAGGAGGAGGGCTGAGTAAGCCCTGGAGTCACAGTGCCTGGCTTCTCTCGACTCTGACTAGCTGTGTGGCCTTGGGTAAGTTCACAGACCTCTCTGTGCAACATCATAATAGGGGATTATACCTGCAAACACTTCATAGGGTTGGTGTGAGCAGGTAACGAACTGATAAATATCCTGGCAAACAGCAAGTGCTATGGAAGGGTTAGCCACCATCACCCCGTCACCACGTCACCACCATCATCAGCATCACCATCACCACCACCATCATCACCATCACCAACATCATCATCACTATAACCACCATCATCACCATCACCATCACTACCATCATCACCATTATCATCATCACCAACATCATCATAACCATCACTATCACCACCACCATCACCACCATCACCATCATCACTACCTCCATCATCATCACCATCATCACCTCCATCATCATCACCATCATCATCACCATCATCACCTCCATCATCATCACCATCACCTCCATCACACTTCCATCATCATCACCATCATCACCTCTATCATCACCACGACCACCACCATCATCACCTCCATCATCACCACCATCATCACCTCCATCATCATCACCATCATCACCACCATCACCTCCATCATCACTTCCATCATCATCACCATCATCACCACCATCATCACCTCCATCATCATCACTACCACCATCACCACCATCACCTCCATCATCATCACCATCATCACCACCATTATCACCTTCATCATCATCACCATCACCTCCATCATCACTTCCATCATCATCACCATCATCACCTCTATTATCATTACCACCACCACCACCACCACCACCACCACCACCATCACCTCCATCATCACCATCATCACTTCCATCATCACCATCATCACCACCATCACCTCCATCATCACCATTATCACCTCCATCATCACCACCACCATCATCACCTCCATCATCACCACCATCACCACCATCACCTCCATCAACATCACCACCACCACCATTACCATCATCACCACCACCACATCACCATCATCACCACCATCACCACCATCATCACCTTCATCATCACCACCATCACCTCCATCATCACTTCCATCATCATCACCATCATCACCACCATCACCTCCATCATCACTTCCATCATCATCACCATCATCACCACCATCACCTCCATCATCACTTCCATCATCATCACCATCATCACCTCTATCATCATCATCACCACCACCACCATCATCACCTTCACCACCACCACCACCACCACCACCATCACCACCACCATCACCATCACCATCATCACCTCCATCATCACCACCATCATCACTTCCATCATCACCATCATCACCACCATCACCTCCATCATCACCACCACCATCATCACCTCCATCATCACCACCACCACCATCACCTCCATCATCATCATCACCTCCATCATCATCACCATCATCACCACCACCACCATCATCACCATCATCATCATCACCATCATCATCACCACCACAACCATCACCACCACCATCATCACCTCCATCATCATCACCTCCATCATCATCATCATCACCATCACCATCATCACCACCATCACCACCATCATCACCACCATTTCATCACCACCATCACTATCACCACCACCATCATCACCACCACCATTATCATGGTTTAAATGCCACCACTATCCTTGCTGTCTCCTGTCATAATCCTTCAACCAGGCACCCCAGCCGGCAGCGTTTCCAGCGTCTAACTCTCCCTTCACAACGACCATGATCACTCAGCTCCCCAAGGACCACAGCTCCCCAGGCTGCCACACTCTCCAAGTCTCACGCCAGGCCCCAGGCCAGTCTGTGATCCCAGAAACAATGGGATAGAGCGTTCCAAACCAGCTGGGCACGGTCAGCAGAGGTCAGGGGAGAAATGAGGCCTCCTGCCAACAGCCATCAGAGTGAGCCTCTGACCTCAGTCGAGCCTTCAGATGATTGTAGCCCCAGCCAGGAGCTTGACTATAACCTCAGGACACACACTGAGCCAGAACCACCCAGCTAAGCCACTCCTAATTCCTGATCCCCCTCCCCACCCCCAAAAAATCCCGTTTGCTGATTTAGGTGGCCCAGTTCGGGGGTATTTTGTTACACAGGAATAGATAACTAATACACGGTCCTGAATAAAATGAGGCAAACCTGCCGATATCCTCAAATCTGCGGGAGCTGTTACCTGCCTGTGTGTGCACAGTCTTCCCTAAGCCACGTGACTGCAGCCCACGGCACCGGCACCCACGTACTCCCCTCCTGGTTCGGGAGCCCCACCGTGCAGGAACAGGGCTCTCCTCCCAGGAGGATCCCCAAGACTCGGCACAGAGCTGGCAGGCAGTCTGGGCAGTAAATAAAGTGCCCTTCACCGTTCCTACATCTGAAGCGTAATGAGGTAGGGGGCCGAAAGCTCTCAAAGCAATTACCTGACATGTAAAACATCCCTGATATTTCACTCACTTAACCCATGTTACAGAGAAACGGCTGTGCGTAAGGCCCTCTGGTGAGGCCAGGGAATGCGGTGGACACGAAGACCCCAGGATGCATACTTGGGGCGGGGAGGAAGGGGGCACGGCGAACTCTTTACAACCCTGTCGGACCCTGAGGCGGTCAGGGCCACGATCCCTTCTCTGCGATTCTGAAATCCAAAAAACTCTGACCACGGCAAGACTTTTGCTACCCATTTTGTGGCAAGACCCGCGTGTGGCTGTGGGCTTGGTTATAGCCTTTCAACCCCACTGGGAAGGAGCATCCTGTGTCGTGTTGTGAACATAGTCACACGGGAGATGGCAGGTGCCCCCCAACCCCGGACCCCCCACGGGTGTGTTGTGTGCTCTGTTACTGCGTGAGGTTCTCAACAGTCCCGAACGCCTCAGGCCCCAGGGTTTCAGAGACGAGACCACGGGTCTGAGTTAAGAAGGGTCACCGGCCAGCGCCCGGCCCGGCCCGGCCGAGGCCCTGGCGGTGGCTGGGGGGCCGCGGGGAAGGTGGGGACCCACCGCCGGGCGGGCACTCACCGGAAGGAGCCGTCCAGGTTGGCGCGGTGGATGAAGCTGAGCTTGGCGTCGGCCCAGTAGAGCTTCTGCTCCTCGAGGTCGATGGTCAGCCCGTTGGGCCAGTAAATGTCCGAGTCCACGATGATCTTCCGCGTGCTCCCATCCATGCCTGCCCGCTCGATTCGAGGTGTCTCTCCCCAGTCTGTCCAGTACATGTACCTGAGGAGGAGGCAAGCACGAGCAGAGAAGGCTAGCACAGACCTGACTTTTCGGTCTCTGTTTCCTGTCGACGCGACCACAGACGCATAAACAGAGGCCGAATTTGTCCTAAAATCTCACCCATTCGACATAACCAGTGCTTAGGGCCTGGGGTATTATCGCTTCCAACTTGTTTTCTGGATAGTTAGTAATAGGTTAATTTTTAAACAGAGTTGGGTAATCAAAATATACTGGGTTCCCAACTCGTTCCTAGACAGCAATATATTCCGGGCGTCCTCTCCTTTAACTAACAGAATTCTTCCTTCTTGTCTTTTTTTTTTTTTCATTTTTATTTCTGCGAGAGAGCGAGAGAGAGAGACAGAACATGAGCAGGGGAGGAGCAGAGAGAGGAGACAGAGAGAGAGAGACAGACAGACAGACAGATAGAAAGACAGAATTTGAAGCAGGCTCCAGGCTCCGAGCTGTCAGCGCAGAGCCCGATGCGGGGCTCGAACTCACGGACTGTGAGATCATGACCTGAGCTGAAGCCGGACGCTTAACTGAGTGAGCCACCCAGGCGCCCCCTCCCCCCCTTATTCTCTTGATGATAGAGTACTGTAAATTACTTACAAGACTCCACATCAGATGTTTGAGTTGTTCCTGATTTTTTGCCACTACAAAAATGCTGTAAATGAACTTTTTTTTTAAATGTGTTATTTATTTTTGAGAGAGCACAAGCAGGGGAGGGGCAGAGAGAGAAGGGGACAGAGGATCTGAAGCCAGCTCTGTGCCGACAGCAACAAGCCCGATGCGGGGCTTGAACTCACGAACCGCAAGATCATGACCTGAACGGAAGTCAGACACCCAACCGACTGAGCCACCCAAGGGCCCCTGTAATTGAACTTCTAAAGCCAATTAAAACACGTAAGATGGAATATTATTTAACAGTTTTAAAAAGTTAGCCATGAAGCCAGGAAAAGTCATGGAGGAAACGTCAAAGTGTATTAATAAGTGAAAACAGCCAACCTGAAAAGCCTACACACCGTGGGATTCCCACCATAAGACGATCTCAAATCTCGGGGCGCCGGGGGGGGCTCAGTCAGTTGAGCATCTGACTTCGGCTCAGGTCATGATCTTACGGTTCATGAGTTCGAGCCCTGCATCAGGCTCCGTGCTGGCAGCTCGGAGCCTGGAACCTGCTTCCGATTCTGTGTCTCCCTCTCTCTCTGCCCCTCCCCCACTTATGCTCGCTCTCTCTCTCTCTCTCTCTCTCTCTCTCTCTCTCTCTCTCTGCTCAAAAATAAATAACCATTAAAAAAATGAAAAAAAAAATCTTTGTCAAAACCAGACTGTATACGAGCACATAGACAATCTCTGTACCTTCCCCTTAATTGTTCTGTGAACCTAAAATCGCTTAAAAAAAAACAAAGTCTATTAAAAAAAAAACCCACATGGGGGTGTGCACGGACATTACAACAGCAGTTTTCCCTGGCGGGGGCGGGGGTATGACCTGGGCTGCTTCTGACCGTCCCCCGGTTTACAGTAAGGGGCAGGCACCTCACATCCACGAGAAACGACCCCAATTAAAGCTTCTTATGCGGGGACACTGGAGTGACACGTTCACACCCCCCCCCAGTACCCAGAGAATGCGTCCAGTTGTCCAGGCGGGGCGACCACCCAGCGTGCACAGCTCTTAGCGACAGCGGACGGGAACCACACCAGCCCGGAGGACACGTGACCTCCGCGTTCCGGTCAGACGCGGATGAGCCACGGGACCCGAGGATGGGACACCTGTTTTATGTGGCCTGCCCGGCGCGTCTGTGCAGCCAGGAGGGCAGGGTCCACTTTCACTCTGAGAAGCCCCGCTCCCGGCGGTGGCCCATGACGCTCTCCGGGTGGTGCGGCCTCCCCGCTGCCTTCCCGCTGGGGTGGGTGCGGGCAGGTGCATCCTGGCCTCTCAGCAAATCCCATAACCCTCGGTCTCTGTGACTGCTTTAAAGGCCAGCAGCTTGCCCACGCGGGGCCGATGGGGGTGAGCCTGAAAGCCGGACCCGGGGAGGCAGGGAGCTCCTGGGTCCCCCCGCCCGTGCCGTCTGTGAGAGGGCCTGCGGGGAGCGCAGATCCAGGTGGGGAGAGGCCGCGCCCCGTCCCAGGCCCACAGACTCTCTCTTGCCTTCCAGCTGCTTCTCCTTGACCAGGCAAGTCCCCCACTGCCCCTGGCTCCGCTCCTTCACAGGCCGGATCTGGTCCCCTTTCCGCGAACCCTGAGCGTGCCCGCTGCTGCCCGTGTGCCAGGGGCAGCTCTGCGGCCACAGCAGGTGCGGGTGCCTGGGGGGCCACCCCCATTTGTGAGGCCGAGCGGTCTTGCCAGAGGGGTGTCGTATCCGAGCTGGTGCCACGCCCACCTGCTGGAGGAGCTGGGCCGGGGTCACTGACGATGAGCTTGCAGGGGCCAACCACACCCGGCCGCTGTCACCGAGCTCTGCTGCCCTCCAGCCCCGGCGGGGACGGAGAGAAAAAGAGAGCACCCTTCACACGGAACACCTCTCCCCAAAGCCTCCCTTGCGCTCTATCCTCTGCACCTGGAGACGCGGCTGACGCAGGGCAAGCAGGAATTGCTACTCCCACTGGACAGATGGGAAAACCGAGGCTCCAAAAGGAGCCCCACGTCACATGCCAGTGGCTTGGGAGCGCCGCACAGCTCTCTGAGTGAGGCCGGGGCCTGGCCATCATATGACTCACCCCTGTGCCAGCAGGCCCGGGGCGGTGGTGAACTCTTCCCGGCAGCCCAAGGCCTGCAGGTGCTGTCGGCCAGCTCGGCAAAGGCTCCCGCCAGCCTGGTGTAGACGCCTTCCCTCCCGGCGTCTTCCCGCCCCCAGCAGCCTGGAGAGGGCCCAGCCTTTGCGCCACCCGCCGAGAAGGTACCGGGAGAATAAATCTCAGGGCAACCCCCTCGTGCCCTTCCCGAATGCTCCACGGCACCCAGCGAGAGAGGCTCCTCAGGACCTCCTCGAGGAGCATAATTCAAATTCCTTCCCCCGGGTCTCATCACAGAGGCCCGCTGCTTTCCTTAAATGGGGAATTTGCGAGCCCCTCTGTCAGCAGAGACCAGTTGGCGTGGATGTGCTTTGGCAGGCTCCCTGAACACGGCCACAGGCCCGGCCAAATTCCACGGGGGAAAGTCAACTTCCGAAGGAAAGCAGAGCGCCTGGGCTTTGCGCAGAGGCTGGCCGCGGTCGTGGGGCGGTCGTGGGGCGGTCGTGGGTCGTGGTTGTGTGTTACTTTAGGGCAGGACCATTTTGCATGTTAAAGAAGGGGTTGGGTTTTAGCCCGGCTTTAACTTGAGACCCGGGAGCCGCTGCAGCCCCTCGCGGGCCGAGCAGGCCGGGGCTGGTGCGGCCCCCACACCAGGTGCTCCGAGCCAGAAGGTCCTCCCCAGAGCCTGACCTTGGCCCTGGGGACGCCGGGGTCCTCCGTCTGCCCCGCCTGGATGCTCGCACTTTGCCACCGGTGCCGCCGAAGCATTGCTAGGCTCAGCGTCAGGACCACGGGCGCTCCTGGCAGCGGGGCTCTTGGTCACGTGCACAGAGACGGGCTGAGAACCCTCCTTCCTGATGAGGAGGTCCGGGTGGGTACCCCCTCATCCGAGGAAGAAGCCCAGTGGGAGACCATGTCACCGGAGGGCACGAGGAAACGACAGAGGCTCTGACGGAGCGGGGAAGGGGAAAGCGGATCCTGCAACCCTGTGCTCGTGGCCGGGACGCAGCACAAGACCTGTTGTCCCAGCTCTCAGGACGGCAGTCCCGTCCCCAGGACTCAGCCCCAACTTGTGACCTATGTCACTGTGGGCATCAAGCTGCCGGCCCGGAGTCCTCTCGTCCTGGGCAGCAGGGCGCCTCAGGGGACAGAACGGGCATCTCGAACCTTAGCCACAGGGGAAAAAAGCGTGGGGGAGAAGGCCAGGGCCCCAGAAGTCCTTCCCAGGGCGTCAAACCCAAGGTCAACGTCGCCCCAGGAGCAGGGTGTGGGAGAGAATTCAGAGGCAACCTCAGACGGGATTTTAATCCTTTAATGGGAAAAAGCCAGAGCTAGAGACTGACCGGCTCCCGGGGATGGTACAGCCAAGGCCAGCCTGACGGGAGCATGGAGCAGACTGCTCCCCACCGAGCACCCCCCAACCAGGCACAAGCACCTCCCAACTGAGCACCTCCCCACCAAGCATCTCCCGATCAAGCACCAAGCACCTCCCGAGAGAGCACCTCCCCACCAAGCACCCAGCACCTCCAATCAAGCGCCTCCCAACCAGGCACCAAGCACCTCCTCACTAAGCACCTCCCAACTAGGCACCAAGTACCTCCTAACTGAGCACAAGCGCCTCTCAACCAAGGTGGTGACAGGTCACGAGGAAGAAGAGAGACTTCTGTGCCCGGGCACGGAGGCTACGTTTGGGGTGGGGGGGAGGGGCATTTTTAGCGTAACAACAACACGTACCGAAGCCACTAACTGTTCGTGGTGTTTTCTGCATGACATGTGACACGGCCGCAACCCTGCACAGCTGGGGACACTGAGACAAAGAGCAGCAGCACACAACCCTTGCCTCTCGTCTTTCTCTCTAAGCTACATGCAAAGTAACAGCAAACCCCACACGGTTCTGCCTCCCAAACAGATCCCAACTCTGGTCGCTTCTCACCCACACCCCGCCAGCTTTCTGATCCAAGGCGCCACCCGCCACGACCAGGTGACAGTGACAGCCGCCAATGAGCCCCCTGCCCCCACCCTGAAGTCCACTCTGGCTCCAACCGCCGGAGAGACCCCTTAACGCACGGGCCAGACCCAGCGACTCCTCCACTCGAAATAGGGCCTGCCCCTCACCCACTCGATGTCCTCCCCTCTCCCCGCCCCCCACCCCACTACAGCCCCTCCAACAGGCCGGGCCTCCTCCTACCCCAGGGCCTTTGCACGGCCACTCTACCCACAATATCTGTCCCCTGCGTGGCCACATGGCTCTCTCTCTCATCTGCTCTCTCTCATCTCTCATCTCTCTGCTCAAATGTTGCTAACAGACACTCCTAGGCTCCTGACCTACAGGAAGCCACTTGCCTCACCCTCTTTGTCTTTGGGCCCTGCATTAGTCTCTTCTGGGGCTCATATTCTTCTCAGACATACTGTCTATCTACGGCCTTCTCCCCTCAGCGCAAAAGGGCCTCGGGGCGGCAGCCCTCAGCCTCTCCCATCACTGACAATGTCCCCTCCCGGCCAGGGAGACTCAGCCATGCCAGCTGCCACCTCCTAAAAGGTGGTCGGCGACTCCGGGAGTCGCAGAGCCACACCGCAGGAGAGGAGAGGTCTGAAGGGGGAGCATCCTGGGAGGTCAGCGTGGCCCCAGACAGCTCAGCCTGCTTGCGGTGGGGGTGGCAGAGGGGCCTCAGGGACGCCACTGTCAGGCTCGGCCCCCCAGGACGCTGAGGCTGGGGTGCTCCTCCGGTGGGGGGGGGAGGCCCCAGGCTGGTCTGGCCTGACTCCAGTGAGTCTGATTATCACGACCTTCAGGGCCGTGAATCCCAGCCCATCCCGCCCCTGGCGCACGCGCACACGGTTGACATGGGAACCGGTGGGTTCTGAGTCAACACGCTGAGCACCCCGGACATGCGGTTTACTTGGCCACCACAGCACCCCCTCGCCCAGCCTGTTCCCCACGCCACCCACACACCAGCCACAGCGCGGCCAGGGTCATCCGCAGGGCAGAGAGGGCACGGGCGGGGACAAGAGCAAGTTGGTGGCATTAGGTGACCAGAACCCAGGGGGTCGTACTGTCTTCCTGCTCCAGATGTCAGGGAGCCGTCCGTCTCCGACAGCGAACCGACGGTGGTTCGGCCGCTGCCTCCAGGCAGGCACCCGCCGCCCGGGGAAGGGCGTGGGGGAGGAGGGGGCTCGGGCGGGGGGAGGGCTGACGGAGCGAGCAGCGCCCGCTCAGGAAAGTCTAGCATGAGCCTGGCCGGGCCGGCCGGCGACACTCAGCCACCTCCCCACGCCCTCTCCGGCACAGCCTCCAAATCCCAGGACGTTCCCAGCCTCGCTGCCAGTCCCACAACCCCACCTGGATCTCACCGCTGGGCCCTGAGCGTTCGCAGGGCACAGTGAGCCCGGCCAGCCCAGGGAGCAGAGGAGAGCAGACGGCTTCCGGGAGGCCAGGGAAGCAACCCCCCGGCCAGCTCCCCTTCCGGACGAGGGCCTTCACCTCCGACACCATCTTCGCCGACGCTGCCGGAAAGGCGTAAACGGCACAGATTCTACCTGCTGGGTCGCCTGCACCTTCTCGGGTGCCACCGCGCACCCGACAGAGACGCCCAGTGACTCAGATCCACGGCCGAGCGCTCCCAGAGCCTCAGACGTGGCAGGTTTAAATCGGAAACCCAACCCCGGAACATCTAGGGGAAACAATTCTCGACAAGCTCTGAGAGGCGAACTCCTTTTAAGAGGGCCGGGTTTCCTCTGCAAGAGCTGCTCGGGCTCAAGGGAACTCAAGAGGGAAGCCGCGACCCCCTGAGCCCCGCCAAGGAGGAAGGCAGCTGGGTTTACCCGTGAGCGGGGTCCAAGGCGATGGCCCGCGGCTGGTCGAGGTCCTGCCAGAAGAGGACCTTCCGGGACGTCCCGTTGAGGTTGGCTACCTCGATGCGATTGGTCTCGGAGTCCGTCCAGTACAGCTTCTTGCCGACCCAGTCGCAGGCCAGGCCGTCAGGCGACACCAGGCCGGAGATGACCACGTTCTGCACGGCGGCCCCCGTCTGGTTCAGGTAGATCTGCTTGATGGCCTCCTCGCTCACGTCCGTCCAGTACACGGCTCCCTTGGAGAACTGGAAATCCACGGCGGCCGCGTCCTCCAGGCCGCTGACCACGACGGTGGACTCCAGCTTGACCCCGCCGGCATCCACCAGCCGCACGTCCCGGCGGTTGGCAAACAGCAGGAGCGGTGAGGCTGTGGGGGGTGGAGGCAAACCGTGAGGACCGCTGCCCAAGCCAGGAGCCGCACGGCCCGGGCCGGGGGGGCTGAGGGCACCGACCGCGTGCCCGGCCGCGCCCCAGGCCCCCTGCTCCTTCCCTCTGCTCCCCGAAGCACTGGCAGGAAGGTGCCCAGGCAGGCCCAGGCCGGGCCATCGCGAGGCTCCCCCAGTAACGGTACCGCTGTTACTGAAATCACAGAGGGCGGTCAGCCAGCTCCCCCAGGCCACGGTGACTCTCTCTGCCACGCCCGTCGCCTCCCACGGGGATGCCGCGGCCGCACTGGGCCTCTAGGGGCCACAGAGAAGTCACCGTGACGGCAAGGGAAGGGGATGTGAGGGCACCGGTCCTGGCCGGGAGAGCCTGAGGACTCCCATGCGATTCCCGGACCCGCTGTCCGCGCTCAGGCCCCTTCCTAGGACGGCGGCCTCGGTGTCCCAGTCCGGAATGCCACCCCTCAGCTCAAACCCCTCCGCCAGCTCCCTGTGCCGCTGGGACTGAGGCCAGGCTGCCAGAGCGAGCGCCCCGCTCAAACCCAGGCCACGGCCTCCGCAGGCCGCGCGGGGACACCGGAGGGCTCAAGGTCAGGACCCCCCGTGGGGCTCCCCACTGCCCCTGCCCCGTCAGTCTACAGCTCTGAGGCAGGAAGGAAGGCTGCAAAGATCAAACGGGGGGTGATGAGCCACATCGAGCTGGGCGTCCTGACCTCTCGCAAGGAAGAGATGGCCACAAAGGACATCTGTCCCCAAATCTCTGCCCCAGGCAGGTATAAACAGAGAGTACAGAGCATTGGTCCTCACGGGCTGACAGCTCTTTGCGATTCGCACGCAGAGCTGTGCGGGCTCCTCTGGACCCCGGGGACCCCGTGCGTGGGCCTGGGCTGGGGGTGACATCGCGCCCATCTTACTGAAGGGGAAGACGAGACTTCGAGAAACACCTGCGCGGCCAGGCTGAGCAGCCCCCGCACTCTGGAACCCGTATCGTTCCTAGAACTTCCTGTTGAAGTTTCTAGGAATTAAAAAATGGAACCTTCCCTGTTCTCCCAGCTTCTTACAGGAAGCTTTCCCAACGTGCCGAGGGTCCCAGCGGACCCTGCGCTCCAGGAAGGCCCGCTAGCCCGGGTAAGAGCAGTGCCCAGCAGCTGCTGTGTAAAACATCTCCCCCGCCCCACCCAGCCTCCAGCACCCACCTTCAAGAAGGTGAGTTACCTCTGCCCCGTAAGAGGTGTGGAGGAAAGGGGGGGGGGGGCTGTCCAGAAGGGTGTAGGGCCCCACCCCCAGCTAGAGGCTCTGGAGAGTGGAGGAGGGCCGCCCACGGCCACAGGCCTGGCCAGCAGCTGGGTGCCGTACAATGGTCAGGTGCCAGCCAGTGGGAGAAGGGGGAGGATGGTGGCCGGGGCTAGGGAGGGTCCAGAACCTCCAGAGGAGGAAGAACCCATGACCACCAGAGGCCGGGGGGGGGCCTTCCCTGGGAACAGGGCCACATGTGGGATCTGGAGGACACAGGGGCAGCAGTGGGCAAAGCCATAGCAAACAAAGACACCCCACGGCACGCCCAGGGTGATGGGCGTGCCCGCAGCACATTCCCATTCGTCACCATCGTGACGCTCCCGGCCACCCAGAGCAAGGATTACCAGCAAACCCGTTCCGCCCGCGAGGTTTAAGGTGCCCAGGCTCCTGAAGTCCCCGGCGGCAGGTCCCCTGGCTCGTCCCCACTCGTCCAGCAAAGGCACGACCTGCCCAAGCACGCGCAGTCGAGATTCCACACTATGGTTCTTAACCTTCTGAGGGTCACGATGTTCCCTGATAAGCTGGTCCTCTCCCCACAGACACACAGAGGCACACACACAGTGCTGTCACCAAGCCCCATGACGTCCCCCCCCCCCCCCCCGGGAGGACCTTGCTGAGGCACGCAGGGAGAAGCAGCTCACTTCTCTTACTATACATCAGGATCCGTCTCAGGAGGGAGTGAGCTCCCTGTTGCCACAGGTAATCAAGGGGAAGTCGGAGAGGACAGGTGAGGGGCTGCAGGGGAGGTGGACGGCCCCGCAGACAAGTAGTCTCCAATCGGCTGCTCTCCAGCCAGGACGTGTGGGGTGCGGGGGGCGGGGTGGGGAGGGGGCAAGTCGCTAGCCCAAGTGTTAGCCAGGAACCCAGAACACCCTACCCCCCAACAGAGGTCTCTGAGTGGGCAGGGGTGCTGAGCCGGGAGGGGAGAGGGAGGAAGGGAGCTCTTGGAAGCTGCCCCAGGCACAAAAAATCCTAGCTGTCTGTTCTTTCTCCCCAAACTGGAAAGACCACATTTTCACCACGGTTTACACTCTGGGCAGTTCAGGTGTATCCTTCAAAGGCCACAGATGGGGGGGGGGGGGGGGTGTTTTTCAATTTTTTGTGCTTCCCCCAAAGTGAGACTCTTGGGGAGGGGAGCCACCCTGGGAAGCCAGGGGTGGGTGGGCAGCAGGCAAACGTGGGTGCGGCCCGGGCAGGCGCGGCCCCAGCGGGCAGGCCCTTTCCAGGAGGAGCCACTCCTGCTTCTAGACTGTTTAGAAAGCATGGCACACTCAACCCCTAAGTCCCCAGAGGCACCCACCTCACTCTCCAGTCCCCTGGGAACCCACAGAGAGGGGGACTTCCGCAGCTAAGAGAAGGCAGCACCCGCTCTCCCGGTGGCCTGCTCAGGGCCTGGGGGACCCCGGCCAATTGGACCCCCCACCAGGAGACAGGGCCTCCCGGGGGGGGGGGGCCCTCTCCACTCCCCCAGGTGGAGAGTCGCTAGGGGGCAGGACAGACAGAAGCCAGCCTGCCATGGTGATGCTGGTGGGGGCAGGGCCCGGTGGAGCACAAACGTGGGGAAGGTCCCAGGACAGCAGTGAAGAGGGAGAGTGCACTGCACCGAGCCTAGGACAGAGCTGGCCCGGAGAGCTATGGCAGAGCACCATGGAGCTCCATCTGGGACACGCAGAGCCCACCCTCGTGTCCTATGTTACAGTGCGGGAAACAGACAAGAAACACTAACTACAACAGAAAAGGCAAAGTTAGTGCCTTGAAACATCAATGCTATGGTTTGGAAAAACAGAGCAGGGTAAAGGGTTTGGGGTGGGGGGGGGCTGTCATTTCACATGAAATGGTCAAGGCAGTCCCCCTGAGAAAGTAACAACTGGGCCAAGACCCGAGGGGGTGAGAGAAGGGAGGCACCACCAGCCGAGGGAGGAGCCAGTGCAAAGGTCCTGGGGTGAAGCGTGCGGGAGGAGCATACGCTGGTTCTATGCGCTTGCTCCTTCCCGCCAGGCAGCCTAACTATGTGTCCAAGACCCTCTGATCCCACAGCCCCCTGCGAGTCAGGGGTCTCAGCTGCCTGCCCCCCAGGTGAGACGACTGTAGCTCTGGGAAAGGCACTTGACCTGCCCCAGGTCACTCAACTCAGGGACGATCCGTTGACTTGTGGCCTGAGGTTCTGGGCAGTGAGAAGAAGGAATCACAGGAAGAAAGTGCAACGTAAGAGGGAAGAGAGGAGGGCGGACAGGCTGAGAGCAGGAGCCACTGGCCTGGCCACCTCCCAGCTCCGAACCCACAGGCATTGCCGCGAAAAACAGACTGTCACCTGGTGGCCGCGGATACCGGGACAACCCTTCCAGAAAACACTGTGGTGAGGGGTATTAAGGACATAAAAACATCTAAGCCCTCTCCCCGGGGATCACCCTTACAGGAATTCATCCCGAGGAACACCCAGAGGAAGGAAAAAGGTCTTGGTCACAGTATTTGCTTTGCTGCAGCCTTACTTGTAATAAAAAATAAACAAAATGCCTCCCGAGTCAGAGGTAACCAGACTATTCTGTCAGCGCAGTCACATCCACACACATCACGGGAAAATGGTTGCGGCAACATCGGAGAATGTGTCAGACGCCGTCTGGGTGGTGAAAGCACCCACACGCCACCTCCCTGTAAGCCCCGGTTTGCACGAGATCCGCGGATGCGGGAACGCACTGGTGGGGGGGGGGAACAGGAGACCGGACAAGGGAAAGCTAACCCTGTTGGGTCTCCGGGTAAAATCACTTTTTATGTTGCCACCCCAAGTTCCATTTAGGTTGCTACAAAGTTATCTGTTATCTAAGCGTTTTTCAGGACCACGCGTCAGAAGGGCCACGGACCGGTCGGCCCTCCCACCGCTCAGACGTGACCCTCTCGGACTGCGACGTCTGGTCTGGGATGGGGTGATCACTGTACCTGTGCGGCCGTGAGGCTTGGCCAGGGCGATGCATACAAAGGCTCGGGCCAGGAGCAGCACGACAGCAGCCGGGAGGGCCAGCGCCGAGCCAGGTCTGTTCCAGAAGAACATTCACAGACTTGGACGCGGGGGGGGGGGGGGGGGGGGGGGGGGGGGGGCTGGCCTGTCGCCGGGAGATTTGGGGCAAAACTTCAGAGGCAGGAAATGAGACCTGCTCTTCGTTAAAAGGTACTGCGGCGCCCCAAGCACACCGAATCCCCCATGACTTTCTTCCTTGGTCCTGGTTTCCCAGTTGGCTTAACCAGGCGCAGAGTACCCTTTCCGTGACCCTGGGTTTCCACGGCCCCTTCTTGGCATGACCCTGAGGACCCCTCACAGAGTCCTGCGTTCTCTCCACGCCTCTGTGGTGCCAGGGGCCTGGAAGCAGGTGGTCTGATGTTCCCGGCACGCTCGGCCGGTGTGGGACCAAGGCCGGCTCCTTCTCCCTCCGGCCTCGGGTGCCAGGGCCCGTGATCAATTTCCAGTCCCCACCGCAGCAGGAGCCTGAAACCCCAGCACCAACCATCCCCCCCGTTACCCCGTGTAAGCACATCCACTATTTACACACGGAATTCATAGCAGATGTCCGGGCTTCCGTGGCAACACCCTGTATTTTATGCTGTTCACATGGTGACGCTAAACACAAGCAACTCAAGGTAACCCAATCTGCCCCTCGTCCACCGAACGAGCAACGCTTTCAGCACACGCCCTATTGATACTCACCAAGCGTTACACTGCTCATGGCCGAGCAGGCAAGGCCTGGACACAAAGCTGTGGATCCGTCAGCCGGGAGCCACCCTTTGTCCCACGCCAGCCCCACGGGGAAGGAAGACTACGCGGGCCCGCATTCGAGGAGCCCAGAAACCGACGGGGCAGGACACATGCTGCGCACGCACAGTTAACCTACGCGGGAAGAAACGGCAGGTGAGGGCCACGGTCAGGGGGTGCCTGGAGCCTGAAGGAGACCGAGCCGTCGGCCGGACCTGGCAGGCTTCCTGGAGGAAGGGAGACCGGAGCCTTGAAGGATGATTAGGGAATGCTGAGCACGTCTAGGCTCGACACCGAGATGCCTCTGTGACTAAGTTAATTTTACTCGCGACGGCTTACAAGCCACTTACCCAACTGACCCCGGGTGCCTGCTGGCAGTTCGTCCAAAAGGGTTTCGATGCTACCCTCTCGCACACCCGTCCCCAGGGGCAGGCGCGCCACCACCTCTCCCACCTGTGCCACTCGTCCGGTGCTCCCGGGTCCACCTCCACCTTCCCTCTGCTGGTCTCCTGTCCGCCTGTCCAGGCCTGCAGCAGCACCGAGCAGACCCCTCCTGACTCTCCCCTCCCCATCCCCTCACACATTTTACAACCGGCTTCCCAAGTTGTGTCTGCGGGGACCTTTTTATGGAAGCTTCAGGTTTTCACGGCACGAGAAAGCAAAACCGTCACGGCTTGGCTGGCGGCACAGAGAGATGCAAACGACGCTTCTCACACTGCGGCTTGTGGCGGTGGAAGCCCGGCTTCGGGAGCGCGGGAAATGACAGCGGGCGGTGGGCGGAGGCGACGGCCACACGACAGCACGAATGCGCTTCACGCCGCTGGACTGGACGCTGTGTAATGGTTACGATGGTCAACTTTACGTGATGTGTATTTTAACACTGCTATTTACAATAGTAAAAATGAAACCGGATGGTGGGGCGGCATAGAATATTATAAGCTACTGCAAAGAATGCCTTAGAACTACAATTACAGCCTTCGTTCAGGATTTTGTTTTTAAATTTTTTAACGTTTATTTGTTTTTGAGAAAGAGCGAGTGAGTAGGGAAGGGGCAGAGAGAGAGAGAGAGAATGAGCAGGGGAGGGGCAGAGAGAGAGGGAGACACAGAATCCAAAGCAGGCTCCAGGCTCTGAGCTGTCAGCACTGAGCCCGACACGGAACTCGAACTCATGAACCGTGAGCTGAGCTGAAGCTCATGACCTGAGCTGAAGTCAGGTATTTGACCGACTGAGCCACCCGGGCACCCCCAGCATTTTGTTTTTAGATGTTGGGCAGTCATCAGAGCATGTCCACGATATGCTATTCGTTTATTTCATCCAGTGTAGACTCATTTATTCCTATCCCATTAAATGGGTTAAGATCCAATATTCCCATTTACTCTGATGTCCATACCTCCCTGGACTGGGATAGTGAGAGTCCCTTCACACTGGCTCTTGCATCCTCTTGGCACGTCCCCATTACCCGCTGAGGATTTCTTTACCTTCTGGCCCAGTGACACGCTCCGGGCATAGGTGCCCTTTCCCCTGCCCCAGCCCTGGAGCTGGCATCTCCTCTGAGGAGCCCTGGTTCCTCTCCGGGGACAGTGGGACAGAAGCCCAGACCCAGGGGCTCCTGGGGGGCTCAGTCGGTTGAGCGTCCGGCTTCCGCACAGGTCATGATCTCACGGTTTGCGGGTTCGGGCCCCATGTTGGGCTCACTGCGTCAGCACAGAGCCCGCTTCAGATCCTCTGACTCTCCCTCTCTCTGCCCCTCCCCTGCTCATGCATTCTTACTCTCTCTCCCTCTCTCGAATATAAATAAACATTAAAAAAAAAATTTTTTTTAGAAGCCCAGACCTGGGCATTGGGTGTGCTCACCGCCACCTGGAAGTCACCGCCTCCGGGGCGAGACAGAGACAGAGGTAGAAAAACATGGGGGGGGGCACCCTTTTTACCCACACATCCCATCTCTGAGCTTGCCCACTCGCTAAGTTGTACTCACAACCGCCAGGTCACCGGGGGAGCCTCTGGGATCGCCCGCAGACACACACGCGCGTGCACAGGCTCAAGCACCCGCCCTGCCCTCTTGTTTCCGCTCCCACATTGCACACAAGCGCCCTTTTCATGATCTACTACTTAGTGCCACGCTGTTCACGTTTCTGTGCATTTTGTCGGGGGGTGTCGCCGTTAAAAACGGCCCCCAGGCCTAGCGCTCGAGTGCCGTCTAGCGCACCTCCGTGCAAGAAGGCCGCGGCGTGCCTGGGAGACAAAACACGCGTTCGACGGGCTTCCTCCAGGCACGACTCACCCGCTGCTGGCCGCGCGTTCAGCACTAACGCACCAGCCGCACATACTAAATAAGGTGTCTTTAAACAAAAGCACATGGGAAACATCACGTGCTCATCGGCAGAGGAAGATGTTGGGTTCACGGGAACCCAACCCTGCGCCCCAGGAACGACGGTTCCGTATTCGCGAACCCAGCGTGCGCGGGGACCCTGCAGACCACGACTGCCGCCAACACGGAGAATCGTCCGCACGAACACGCATACGCCTTCATACACACCTGCGCCCAGAGCCATTTCTGAATCTCCTTCCGCGTGTCCGACTCGCGGTACCAATCCGTGGGTGTGCGGGTGCCCCCTGCAATGTCACCCAATGCCCTGGGGCTGTTTCTGATCTTTCCCCCCTTTCTGGGTGTGTATCTTCTCCAAAGTGGAAACCTGGCGTTTGTGACTGGCAACCTATTTGCTCATTCACTCACCGTAACCGACTTCCCAACTGCCCCCAGTCTCTGCCGCCGGCCACCGCTCGCCGCACCCCGCCTCGCCTCTCGGACGCCAGGAGCCCCAGGCCCTGCTACCACCGGCACCCGCCAGCCGCACCCCATCACTACCCCTCTTCCTCGCGCGCCAGGAGCCTACACGTGTGCACCGGGACAGGAAAGGAAGAACGGAGCCCTGAGTCCACAGATCGACGCGGTGGGAAGTGACATCTCCCGGATATGGTCTTCCTACCCCTACGCCTCCTTTAGTGTCCTTCTAACAAACCGTATCACTTTTCCATACAGTCTTGCACGTTAGTACTTAGATATAATCCTAGCTACTTAACTTCAAACCATCATTTAGGGCCGCTCTGCGTGGTGCAGTCCACTGAGCATCCGACGTCGGCTCAAGCCATGATCATAGAAGTTCAAGCCCCGCGTCGGGCTCTGTGCTGACAGCCAGGAGCCTGAAGTCTGCTTCGGATTCTGTGTCTCCCTCTCTCTCTGCCCCTCCCCCGCTCACACCGTCTCTCTCAAAAATAAACATTAAAATTTTTTTCTTAATTAAAAAAAATAATGCTAACAGAGGAACTACAGAATTCCTTGAATGTTATGATAAAGCATGAAATTTCAAAGGCACTGAGGCTGGGTGCAGGGGGAGGAGTGTTCAGGGCAATGTGGAAGCCTCTCCCCACCCCCCCCCCCAGGCAGGAAAGTTCTATTTCCCCTGTAGAGGAAATGCACGAAAAAGCGCAGATCTGGCTAAAGTGACAGGGATCGAGGAGAAATCTGTGCAGCCGCCCAAACTGCAAGTGAGCTCGGCTCCCCAGCTCTGCGCTCAGAGACGCTCAGTCCCTCACCTCCAAGTGCAAGAATCACGCACCTGACGGCCAAGCACAGAAGGCAGGGATGTGAAAATGGCTGTGGCTCCACCACGAGCACCGACCTCAGCAAAATCCGACCGCTGGTTTCTCATGGCGACTTCTCGATTGACTCTCTTTAACGCGGGCAGCCCCTCGAAGCCGGGGACCTCCCCACCCCGCGCCTCCGCCCCCTCCCCCACCCCCCCCCCACCTCCCCCCCCCCCCCCCCCCCCCCCCCCCCCCCCCGGCACCAGGGACGCACCCTCCCGCCCTTCGCGGCTCGGCGACCACGATCCCAGCCACAGTCTTACCTTCCGTCTCCAGCCTCTACCCAGTGACGACGGGCTCGCTCTGCAACACATTCCGCAGCGGCCTCGACGTTCTCCAGGGGAGTCTTGACATTTACAGCAATAATAAAATGTTGGGTTTCCTTTGGCTGAACAGATGTTCTGCCTTTCATGGAAAGGCTCTGCAAACTCAAACTTGCCGGCCTGAATGGGCCTGAGCCGGGGTGGAACCCTCTGTGACGTCTCCGGGCACTCCGGGACGGCTCTGCTCCCCAGGCTCCCTCCTCACCTGACCTGTCACGGCCCCCCCCCCCGCCCAGATTCCCCCTCCATGCCCCCACTCCCACCAGAGGAGACGAGGAGAAGCCCACCCTCTCCACCACCGTGCCTGCGGCCGCTCCTACCCACAAGCCCCTCTGGGTCCCTCACCGAGCCCGGGTGAAAGCCAGGTCCTCTGCGACACCGCCCAGCTGGGGGCAGGGATGGGCCAGCTGCCCAAGGGGACGTGAGCCTTCGAGGCTGCCCCTGCAGGCAGGGCTTCTGGCCGAGGGCCCTCCCTCCACCCTCCCATTCCAGTGCTATCCAGCTAATGGCCCATCCATCGATGGGGTGTGTTGACGTGTGCACAAGAATAATGAATAAATATGACAGTTCGCTTCAAATCCAGAGCAGATACAGCCAAGGTTCGCATAAGACTATACATAACCCATTAAAAGGCCTGTTTATCTATCCCCAAACCAAGGCTGCTCAGGCTATAAAGAGCTTTTATTACAACCACAAGGGTGGGGAATTCAGAACCGACAAAACTTGAGTGGTGCCTCCTGGGGCAGGGCAGGTGGGGGAAGGCTAGAAAGCAGCTCCAGGAATCTTCCGGAACAGTGGAACACCTACTCTCGACCTGGGCTAAGGCGGTGAGCTGCGGACATTCCCCAAGCTGCTCTCCCAAGGTCTACGCACATCACGGGCCTCAGAACCAAGGCCACGGCCTCTCACCCCGCCTTCCCTGTCCCAGCCCAGCCACGTGGGTCAGTGCCCTGCCCTCCAGGCTTGCCTCTCACCTGCTGGGCTCCTGGCGTCTCCCACCTGCTCCCGCATCCACAGGCTGCGCCAGCCTGGGCTCCCTGCACAGCTCGCAGCCCTTTCTCCAGCTCGATCGCCCCATTTCTGCCGTCCCCGAGCTGTCACACTGATCTCCCTCTCTCACTCTCACACACACACACACACACACACACACACACACACACACACACACAGTAATTAACCCTGAGGTCCAGGCAAGTTTCCTGAGCAGGGACCACATTTCAAAGGTCAGGGAAGCAGATGAACAGGAAACTACAGGGGCAGGTTCGGGGGGCGGAGCAGGAAAGAAGAAATCAGCTGCGAGAGATACAAAGAAACTGAAGTTTCAGACACTTCAGGGCCAACGAAGCCTAGAGGACACAGGCTCATTAAAGGGTTTCCATTAAACAGGGAGATGGGCTGGGGGTCCCCACTATCCCCTGCACGAGGGGGGCCGTGCCCGGGGGCAGGCAGGCGGATGCTCCAGCCAGAGCAGAGGACCAGCCTGGGCTCAGCCCCTCGGGAAAGTCCAGGGGCACAAGCAAAGGCCCAGGACCTGGCACAGACCCACCGAGCCAGAGGGATCCCTGAGTATCAGCTGGGTAGCCCACCGCCCCCAAGGGCCTCTCTGAGGGTCCCAACCCTGGCCCGTGTGACACGGAACCCTTCCAGGGGTGACTGCGCAGCCCTAAGTCCCACCCCGCAGGGGGTCACCCCAGCCCGGGACATCTCCAGGGATGACTGTCGGAGGGTCATCAAGCCTCCCACCTCGCAAGCCCCGGAAACCCCTTCTCGACTGAAGCCGGCTCCCCGGAGCCCGGCCCCCAGCCCAACTCCCACACGGGACAGCAGACCCCAGAGGGATGGGCAGAGAAGGAACTGGCATCTGCTGTGGGCCTACTCAGCCTCTACCTTAACCCAGTTCAATCTCATAACACCCCCTGCTCCCCACCCCTGGCCCTGATGGAGGAGCAAGCTTTATTTGGGGGGGGGGGGGGTTATCCCTCCAGCAGCTGAAGCCCACACAGCAAAGGGCGGAGCCAAGAGGTAGAACCCCAACCCTAAGCTGGCTTCTGCCTCCACCCCCTGCCACCATGCCACATGTCACCCAGATCTATCTCGGGGGATAAACCCCAAAAGCAACCAACAAGCAGCCTCACAGAACATAAAGGTGGACACCCCACGTCTCTTGACATGAGTGGCTGAGAGTTTACTTTGACCTTGGATTCAGGCACAAAGCTGGGCCACTCCACACAGCCAGCAAACAGGGAGGATGCCCAGAGGGGACAACTGTGAAGAAGTCACCCCAAAGCAAGGGTGACAGGGAAGAAGAGTGCTGGTGATGTCCCGTGTCCCTTTGGGCACAGCCCAGCTCACACACCAGTAGTCGACCCTTTTTCCCCCCAACCTGTAAAGCCAGCCTAGGGAGAAGGGGGCACAGTCTAGCACGGAATTGCCATTTTAAAGGCTCTGAGAAGTCCTGCAGTGAAGAAACCTACGTCATGCTCTATACCCAGGACTTCCCAAGTGTATCTGATGAAAAGAGCATCTTTTAGTTTGGGCCCAGGGGACACATTTCGAAAAAATACTGGCCTGAAGGTGAAGCGAAACAGAAAACACAAAGGTAAAACTGAACAGGACACATCCTCGGAGAATGGGCAGACACCACAAGTCCCCAAGTGCTGGCCATCTCCAGCTCGGCACACTCACTTGCCACCCCCAGCCACCTCCTCCCCCTTTCGTGGACAAGAAGCCTGATGTCCACCAAGGCTGGGGGCTCTGTGGGGCCACGTGGTCTTCTGGCCAGAGAGGACGTCTGTCCTGCCAAAGAGGCTTTCTCCACCTGGTCACTGGGAAATCGTCTGCGACAAACCACCCCACATACAAATGACCCAAGAAGCTCCAGGACATTGGTCCACACGGGCAACAGAGCATCCGAACCCTGCCAACACCGCCCAGAACCACAAATGACCCACCTGACCCAAGGGCCACGTCCTTGACCCTGGCCCCAGAAGTGCACCGAAACCCCAGAGCTGGTTCCAAGGCCAGGGAGGGGAGGACCCAGCCCACACCAGGGCCAGTCACCTGAGACAAATCGCCTTTTCCAAAACTGAGTCCACAAATGGAGCCCAGCAGTGGTGGAGGTCAGGGTGTGGCTATGAGCCCCGCAGAGATTTCCCTGTGAGGGAAATGAAGCCATTTCCTCTACCAACTATGCTTTAATTGGGCAAATATATAGATTTCCCTGCAGTGACCGTGCAGGTGCTGACAGGTGAGGGGGCCTGAAGGAAGCGGGCGGTCAGGGCTCACCACCTCGGTCTCCCCCTCCAGCTCTCTCGTGCGCTCGCTCACACGCGTGTGCACGGCCTCACACGCACGCAGACACTCACTCTGCACGCCTGAATTTAGCCACCGCGGAATGCTACCAACTCACTGATACCTAGGACAAGTTTGTAGGAAATATGACATTTGATTTATGTCTGCCAATGTGCGTTTGCACTAATTAGAAGGTTTGGGGCAGAGCAGGGGAAAATATGTATTTCAAAGGCCCAGTTTGACTTGCCAGAAACCAGCCCGTTACTAACATTCTTATTTTCGACAAAATATAGCATTCTGATTACATAGCATTTCGGTTCAACAGCTCCCCGCTCCCGGAAGTGGCCCAAGGCCATGGCAGAGACTGACTCGGGGGCCCATTCCAGCGGATGGGGAGGCGGTGGCTTCCATCCAAAGCCCTGAGGCCCCATGGAAACAGGCACCAGGTGGCCACTCAGAAGGTGAGGCCACCCAGGAGAGCCTCTGGCCTCAGTGTCCTCCCCACACGCCCTTATAATGAAGTCACCTATTTAAATGCACCGGGGGCTCTGCAGCCTTTCTCCTTGACAGATGAAAGAAAACAGTTTTATAATTCAAATGGCAATTAAGGGGTAGGCAGTGGGGCCTGGGGCCACCAATTTTAGTCCCCGCATGACCCCAAGCAAGTTTTGCAGGCTCTCCTAGCCTTAGTTTCCTCATCTACATAATGGGCACCCAGTCCCCAGAGCGGCTGCAAGGATTAAATGAGTCAATCGAACAGCCCTTAGACCCCGCCTGCTACACCGTGAATGGGTAGTAACTATGAGTTATTTTTACTTATTAAGTCTAGGTATTTGTACCATGGGTGCTCTGAGGCAGGATGCATTAACCAAAAACTAAAGATTGCATTAAATGCATACCCCAGAGAAAAATGCACACCCCAGGGCCGCCTGGGTGGCTCAGTCGGTTGAGCGTCCGACTCTGGCTCAGGTCATGATCTCGCAATTTGTGAGGTCAAGCCCTGCGTCGGGCTCTGTGTTGACAGCTCGGAGCCTGGAATCTGCTTCGGATTCTGTGTCTCCTTCTCTCTCTGCTTCCCCACCCCCTCACCCCCCGACCAACTTGTGCTCTGTTTCTATCAAAAATGAGTAAAATATAAAAATTAAAAAAAAAAAGGAAAAAAATGCACACCCCATAGAAACATGTTAATTTTTAATGTTTATTTATTTTTTGAGAGAGAGAGAGAGACAGAGAGTGAGTGGGGGAGGGGCAGAGAGAGAGAGGGAGACACAGAATCCGAAACGGGCTCCAGGCTCGGAGCTGTCAGCGCAGAGCCCGATGTGGGGCTTGAACTCACGAATGGTGAGATCATGACCTGAGCCAAAGTCAGACGCTTAACTGACGGAGCCCCCCAGGAACCCCCCACAGTAAACATTCTTTCTTTTTAAATTATTTCTGTTATTTTTTTCCTTAACATTTATTTATTTTTGGGACAGAGAGAGACAGAGCATGAACGGGGGAGGGGCAGAGAGAGAAGGAGACACAGAATCGGAAACAGGCTCCAGGCTCCGAGCCATCAGTCCAGAGCCCGACGCGGGGCTCGAACTCACGGACCGCGAGATCGTGACCTGAGCCGAAGTCGGATGCTTAACTGACTGAGCCCCCCAGGAGCCCCCCACGGTAAACATTCTTAATGGAGACCATTTTCTAAACTGTCCTAATTGTGAGCTTTTACGGGTTTCTTGACAGCCCTCAGAAATCAACCCAAGTACCGCATGTGCGTGTCTGTGTGTGTGTGTGTGTGTGTGTGGTTCACACGCACACGTATCACCCGTCTCAATTCAGAGGAACAGGCCAATCAGTTGAGGAAGCCCTGAGGCCCTGCCGGAGTCTGGTGACGCCCACCCGCTTCCACCCGGCTCTCCAGCCCGCCCTGCAGCTGCACCGTGTCCCTGACACCTGTCCTTTGGGCAGGGACCGGTAGTACTTGATGCAAGAAAGAAAGAAGGGGCCGGGTCGGCCCCAAGTCACATAGACAATACCACGTCCTGGGCGCGCCGAGGCCACGCAGGCACAAGAGTTCCACGCGCGGTGACACGGCAAACTCGAGACTCAGGAACACAGGTGCACACCGGGGCACCGCTAAGCCCCCAGCCTGCCAGTTGCCACCCGGGGCAAGCAAGACCGCCGAAACCCGCAACCGTCAGCGGGGTCTCTAACCGGGTTGGCACAAACTGGTCGTTTCCGCTGAGGGGGGAGACGGTGGGACCGTCGCAGCCCTCCCCCCCACGCCCACCGGCGAGGAAGCCGCGTCTTCCCCATGTGGTCACAGAGATCGAATTGTTGTGCGCCGCAGAGAGGAAACGCGAACTGAGCTCAGGATGCATTTTGGAACTGGCAGAAAAGAACATCTGGGAAAGGAAACGCACTTCAGAGACAAACATACCTTTGTGCCGGCTTTTATTTTCTTTACATGTTGCAAAAAATGATAATAATAAAGGCGTGCCAAAATCTACCATCACGCTACAAAATCTCCTTTTTATGGGGCAAAACCGGGAGGCTCCGCTTTCAAGTGACCTACTGTTCCTGCAACAAAAGCAGCCCGCTGGGTGCCGAGGCCTCGAGGCGGCTGCCGGGAGCCAGCCCAAAGACCTGAGGCTCTCCACACCTCTGTTCCAGGCAGAGCGGAGTGGACAAGAACCATCCTCCACGTGGTTTAGCCTCTGGCCTCCTGGTCCCTGCCGAAGCCTCTCGGAAGCCTCTCCGGGCACTGACGTGTCTCGAAGAGCCAGGACCTCTCCGTCTTGAATACTTTATGCGGGTTTGGGGGCTCCCTATGAAGTTCGGCACCGGAGACCAGCTCTGATCATCCTGGGAACCAGCTATGCGTTGGGTCTAGAGGATCATAACAATGTGGAGAAGCCCAAAATTAGGGTTCGGAGGGGCCCTAGGTAAGCGGATGAGGGGACAGAGGCACAGGGGGACTGGGTAACCTGCCCGAGGTCACCCTCCACTAATCAGCGACAAGTACTTGAAATTCATTCATTCTGCATAACGGGGCCACTGAATGACCCCCGGGTCTCCCCACAGAAGGGTCAGACGAGCCCCCGAGGCCCTGCGGTGACCCTACCACGCGCCGACGAGGAAGCCCAGCCCCTCAGCCTCTGCCCCTCGGGACTGTGGCCTCCCACCACCTGACCACACATCCGGGTTGTCTGTTCCAGGACAACCCCTCTGTCCTCGGGAAGGAGAAGGAACAGAACAGAGAGGTGCACCAGCAGCCTGGGGCTTCGCACAGCGAGAGCCAGTAGGTCCCAGAGGAGTGCGGCTTTGGGTGGGGGGGCAGGTCAGGCTGGTCAGCAGCCCCTCCTGCTCACCCCTGGGGCCCCCACCCCAGGCCCCCACCGGTCATCCCGGGGCAACCCCACACAGGGTTCCGATTCTCCTCAGACTCAACGCTCCCATCTGTAGGAAGGGGGTGTGGGCGCACCAAGTATTAAAACCACACAGCAGAGGCAGCTGGGTGGCTTAGTCTGTTGAGCGTTGGATTCTTGATCTCAGCTCAGGTCTTGATCTCAAGGTTGTGAGCTCAAGCCCGATGCTAGGCTCCACGCTGGACGTGAAGCCTACTTTCATTTTTTTTATTTTTTTATTTTTTAAATGTTTATTTATTTTTGAGACAGAGAGAGACAGAGCATGAACGGGGGAGGGGCAGAGAGCGAGGGAGACACAGAATCGGAAGCAGGCTCCGGGCTCTGAGCCATCAGCCCAGAGCCCGACGCGGGGCTCGAACTCACAGAGCGCGAGATCGTGACCTGAGCTGAAGTCGGCCGCTTAACCGACTGAGCCACCCAGGCGCCCCAGAAGCCTACTTTTAAAACACACACACACACACACACACACAGCCACCCAAGAATGCAAATCCACACTCAAATCCCTCATAGGGACCACCCGGTGCCTTCATGGGTGCCTCAGGGACTCTATGCGTGGAGCTAAATGTCTCCCTCACAACGGGGCCTAACGTCCCTGTCACACATTGAGCAGTGAGCACTGGGGTAGAGGGAGGGGTGCCTGCCCCTCACCGGCTCTCCCCACACCTAGGTCAATGCTCTGAGCCTCTCTGGTGACCAGGGAGGCACGGCCAGCCTCCCTGCCTCCAGGGCTGGTGTGAAGGCCAAATAATAGGAGAAGCACCCGCCAGACAGAAGGCAAAGGCTGCAGGGAGAGAGGCCACCGTGCGGGACGGAGAGGGAGTGACCAATACTGAGGAAGCCAGAGTCCGTATAGCACAGGAGCCAGGCCCGGGTAACAGGCACGGGGTGGAGAGGGGCCCCCCTGCACACCTCACCTCCAGCACAGTCACTACTGACTGAGGGGCAGTTCTAACCCCGCCCCGGGTCTGGCCTGGGCCAGCCGCGAGGACAGAGCCGCTGCCTGCCTGCGTTCATCCTGTTCCAGGGGCCTAGTTCTGGGCCAGGCACACAGAAGCACCTGCTAAAGGCTTAAATTACTCTCAGGCTAGAGGCAACAGGAAGTCAGGAAAGCCAGCTCAGGCCCAGGAAGGGATGGGCAGGTCCCACCTCGGCTCTTGGCCAGAGGGCAGGTGTGGAGGGAGGGCCAGAAGCTCAGGGCTGCGGGGTCTGCTCCCCTCTGCCAGAGAGGAAGGTGGCAGTGAGAGACCCGGCCTGACACACGGGCTGGAGGGCAGCCTCTCTCACCAATCACAGAGCGCCTCCTGGGCACAGGGCCCCGTCAGCAGGCCAGGGCAAAGGCACTGACCATCCACAGCCCAGGGCGGGGAAGGCAGATGGAACAGGCACCTCACCTGAGGGGGAAGGCTCGGTGCCCGGGCTCCCTCCTCTGCCTTCGGCGAGAAGCTGATGGGGCGGGAAGACCGACAGATACAGAGGACCGGAGATGAGTACTGGCCGGCCAGGTGCCCACCGCACTGGAGAGATCGCCCCAGCCCCAGTCCTCAGAGCCTGCCAGGCAGGCCAGTGAGCAGGCTGTCGGAAGACAGGCACAGGGAGAGAAGAAATAGGGGTCCTTAATAACTTCCTCTGGGGAGGGAGAGGCAGGGGGTGTGCTGGCCACACCTAGAAATCCATGTGGGGGGGGGGGGCGCTCCTGATGAAGGAACAGAGCAAAAATGCCCCCTGGCCACACCTCTGACAGAGCAAAGGTCCAGGAAGCATCCTGCCCCACACAGCCCTGTGCACCTGTTCCCCAGCCCCACGGCTTCCGGAGCCCAGGCCTGCCAGGCTTTACCTAGGTGAGGAGGCAAATTCAGAGTGATCGGGCTCAATATGGCCATTATTCCAAAACAGTTTCCACCTTCTAATGAGTCTGAGCTAAGATGGTTTCAGCCAAGCCACTCCTTAGCTGGAATTGAACCTGACTCCCGAATCCCCTGAGGGCCCTCTCCCCGGAGAATAACAATTATGATTGTAATAACAGCCCTAATAGATAATAATTATTGAGCACTCACCAGGAGCCAGCCCCTTGCTAAGCACTTTGCAGCCACGTTAGGTCCTCAGGCAAGCATTACCCTGACAGGTGAGGAAACTGAGGCCCAGAGGAGTTAACTCACTTGCCCAAGGCCGCAGAGCTGAGAGCTGAGCCAGGAATGTGGGCGGGGCTAGAACAGGTGGAGGCGGGCCTCGGCTGCTGCGGGGGGGGGGGGGGGGGGGGGGGGGGGGCTTCCGGGCACCCAGGGCCCCGGGGTGGGGGTGGGGGGGCTCCCTGCTGGGATTCCTCTGGCAACCCCCTCAGCTGTTCACAGCGAACCTGGGGGATCAGCAGGGAAGGAGGCTGGGCACAGCAGGCCCTCAGCCCGGGGAGGGGGGCCCAAGACAGACTCTGCTGGGAGCCTGGGGGGGGGGGGGGGTGAGGTGCTGGATGGAAACACACAAACACACACACCATGCCACAAGTGCGACAGTGGGGTGACCTGCCTGGGTACTCGCCGGTGACCCCGCTGGCCTTTGGTACTAGATAGAGGTGGACAAGAAGAAACAAGGCCCAGCTGTCTTCCCCACACCCACAGAGAGAGGAAGGGGGACAATTAAGCAAATGTGTCCCCTGACACTTCTGACAGAGAGGATCTCCCCGAACACGGATCAGAGCGCGTTCCTAACTCTGCATTCCCGCCTGCCTCTTCGTCCTGTTCTGCTGACACAAGCTAGTGAGGCTCAGGAAAACCCTGAACTTCTCCAGTTCCCAGGCGCCAGCCATCCAGAAGATGGGTGATTTCATTCCGGGAGACCGTGGAAACCCTCTCTCACCAGTCCCCGGCCAGGCAGTACCCTAACAGGATGGCTCAGCTCAGCCTGCGTGGTGGGGTTCCCACCTCTGGCCACATTCCATTCCGGTGGGTGGGGCCCCAGGCAGGCCTTGCTGTGCAGAGAGGTCTCAAGAACCGGGCCACACGCGGATGCGGGAGCCCGGCTGGAGACCTGTTCTGAGCAGGTCTTTCTGAGAGGTGCTCTCGGTGCAGAAAAGCTGAGTGAAGACGTCCCTGGGAGGGGCAGAGGGAACCCCGAGCCTCTGCCTCAGACTTTGCAGGGCTCTAGCCAGCCGTGCCGGGCCATCTGCAAGGCCGCAGTCAGTTAAGCAGAAAAGGTTATATTATTCCACAAAGGTGCTTTCCTCAAAGGACACAATCTTTCCAAACAAAGCGAAAATGGTTTAAAAACTAGAAATGGAAGCCAAATGGATGAAATTTGCTCTGTTCTGTTCTTTGGTCTTGGGCCTTCCTGCCCGCACGCTCCAGGGCTGGCGGCACAGAAGCCCCCAGAAAGAAGGTAGGGATTAAATGAGAACGAGTGAAGCCTCAGTGGGGGCCACATGGGCAGAGACCTCCCTAGGGACATGGCGCTCTGTACCCAGCCCGGCAGGTCGGGGGGGGGGGGGGGGGCCAGGCGAAAGGGAGACATGCTTTGGGGCTGCTCTGTTCACAGACGCACGCCAGGTGGCCACCTGCTCTGCAGGGACAGGCAGTGCTGCGGCCACAGCTGACCGGCCCCGCACACCTCTTGGGCCAGGAGGGCACATTTAAGTCCCCTGGGCTGGGCCTGCTCCCTGGCAGGCCTAGGGATCCAGCATCTCAGCTCTTGTGAGCCGATCCTGCTTTGGCCTCGGGAAAGAACGCTGCGCAAACACAGGTGAGACCGCGAGAGCCCGCACAAACCGCCCCTGGGGAGGGTAGGTATTTCACGGACACAGGACTCTACGGTTAAGTATGTTCGGGAACACTGGCCTTCGCAGAGTCCGTACCTCAGGAATACGGGTTTCTACCGGGGGAGTGGGTCCCACGCTTGGCCTCAGAAGCCTTCTGTTGTGGAGGACAGGTGTTCTATACCCTGGGAAACACAGCAGCGCTGGCTGGATACCGTGATGCAGTGGGAGCCTACCATGCTGCAGATCTGGGGCCAGAGGAAGTAAGGACGGGTAAGATTTGCTCCCTGGACAGACGAGGCCTTGGGGACCCCGAGACAGCTCCTGAGCATGGAAGCATCCACTCCACACCAGACGGCAGGTGGAGGGACAAACGTGAAGACAGCCTGTGTCCCCAAGCCCCCTCGGGCTGGCTGGCCACAGAAGGTTCCGGACTGCGAGGAGACAGATCTGTCTGGAGAAGCTCTCAACTCCCCCGGGGGAGCACAGGAGGGGGCTAAAGCCAGCCTGGGGGCAGCATGGAATAGCAGGCCAGAAAGTTCCAACTTCAGATGTTGGGAAACTGGTGGTGTTTTCGTGGAAGACGTCATCTGGCCGGAAGTGAACGGTAAACGGGCAGGGGGAGGCTCCGGACACCTGCTAGAAGCTGGTGTAGTCTCCCGCCCCTGTGGGGGGCCTGCAGGTGAGGCCGGGGAGGGGCGGGTGGAGAGGAAAGGAGCACCCGGAGACCGGGGCCTGCATCGCAGAGGAAGAAGGGGCATCAGAGGGAGCCGCACGCTCCAGCCTCGGCGAGGAGGACTCCTGGGGGTCCGAGACAGCGCCCGCTCCAGTCCCCTTTCCGCACAGAGTCTGCTGGGGGGGGGGGGGGAAGCCCAGAGAAACGGCCTGCCCCCGCAACAGCAACCCGAGAGCACATCTTGCTGGAAGCCACTTTGCGGTGGGACGTCGCTCGGGTCACGGAGGAGGCCTGCACCTCGCAGGGCAGACTCCAAGGTGGCACCCGGCTGCCCGTGGACAGTCTGGAAGGCACCCAGGCACCCGGCTGACATGTTCCGGCCGGGGCCACGCGCTCGGGCGGCTTTTAATACCCTATTGAGCAATTTCCTAAGAGTTTGGCTAGGCAGGTACCGCCTCCCCATCTGGGCTAATAAAGGGGTGCAGCCCAGGTAAGAAATTAAAGTTACTCACATTTTGTTCTGGAGGGAACCAGGGGAGGGGAGCAGTAATTTACGCGGTAATTAGATTCGCCTCCGGGCTAACACTGGAATTAGTTGCATTAGAGCTTGTCTCCCGAGCAGGCTGCTGGCGCGAGGGAGCCCAGAAGCAGGAGCCTTGCAGGCCGTCCAGCACAAATGTCACCTCGGAAGCACCCCACGTGCAAACAGGAAGCAAAAACCTGAAGGCTGGCTCCTTGTGAATTTACTTCCACAGCCAAGGACCAGCTTGCTTGTCGAAGACCACTGCTCGAGCCCAGCCCTGGGACACCCGTCCGACGTCACCGTTTACCGTCGCCGGATCAAGGGCTCAAAGGATGGAACCTGATAGGCTGACTCTGAAGCGTATCACAAAAGAATAAATGTACAGGAACAGTCAACACAATTTTCCGAAGACAACGATGAAGGGGGGAATTGCATCATCAGTCCTGAAATACACTACGATGCTACGTACAGAGGTTAAAACAGCACCCCAGAGGGGCGCCTGGGTGGCTCAGTCGGTTAAACGGCCGACTTTGGTTCAGGTGGTGATCTCACAGTTTGTGGGTTCGAGCCCTGTGTCGAGACCCAAGTCGGGCTCCATGCTGACGGTGTGGAGCCTGCTTGGGATTCTTTCTCTCTCTCTCTCTCTCTCTCTCTCTCTCTCTCTCTGCCCCTCCCCCCCCAAAGTAAATAAATAAACTTAATTAAAAAAAAAAGAGCACACTGGCACAGAAAGACACCAACGGGTCAACGGAGCAGGACACAAGGTACCAGAATCAGGAGCCATGCCATCCGTGGACACTGCACATGAAAGTGAGTGGTATTTTACATGAATGAAGACATGATGGGCCTTTCTGTCAAGGTGTTGGGACAACTCCCTATCCATTTATAGGGGGGTAGGGGCACACCAGGGACCGTCCAGATCCCTACCTCACACGTTATACCTCCCCAAAATTGGATAAACCAATGTCTGAATACCAAACATAACACCAAACAATAACACCAAAACACCAAACAATAACAGCCCTGGAAAAAAATTAAGGAAGAAGTGTCTATAATCTGGGGGTAGAGAAACAGAGCACAAAACCCAGAAAGCTTAAGGGAATAGACCCAGAGTTTTGATTACGTGAAACTTTTGAATGCCTTTACAATAACAAACCACCAGAAATATGGGTGAAAGGCTACAGATCAGAAGAAGACTCTGGAACAAATATAACACAGAGTTACTCTCCATGCCAAATCAATAGCTCTTGCAAATCAGTGAGAAAGATGAACAACACAGAAATTTTATTAAGTTTATGTATTTACTTTATATCCACACTATGAAATACTACGTAGCTTTTAAAAAGATCTGAAAGAGGGGCGCCTGGGTGGCGCAGTCGGTTAAGTGTCCGACTTCGGCTCAGGTCATGAGCTCGCGGTCCGTGGGTTCGAGCCCCTCATCGGGCTCTGTGCTGTCAGCTCAGAGCCTGGAGCCTGCTTCGGGTTCTGTGTCTCCCTCTCTCTCTGCCCCTCCCCCGTTCATGCTCTGTCTCTCTCTGTCCCAAAAATAAATAAAAAACGTTGAAAAAAAAATTTTTTTAAAAAAGATCTGAAAGTAAATGGGGCTCAGTCAGTTAAGGGTCCAACTTCAGCTCAGGTTCAAGCCCCGCGTCAGGCTCTGTGCTGACGGCTCGGAGCCCGGAGCCTGCTTCGGATTCTGTGTCTCCCTCTCTCTCTCTGCTCCTCCCCCACTCGTGCTCTGTCTGTCTCTCAAAAATAAATAAATGTTAAAAAAAAAATTTTTTTTTAAGATCTGAAAGTAAAGATACAGGAAATGCTGAAGACACGTTAGCAAGTAAAAAAGGCTACAGCCACAGGCAGACGGTGATTGGGCTTATGCGTAAAGTAGGAGTCTGTGTTCAAAATAACATAATCCACTTGCTACAACACGTGTTAAAGGTCTGGTCATAGGCAATAAACAAGCAACAGGAACCACAGTACATAGTTCAGCCGTTCCTACGTATTCGTGTGTGTCTCGCATTTAAATAGCCGTAGACATCGGCAGCTCTCCCTGTCCATGGGTCCTATCCCCTTGCTTTAATAACATCATCTTGTTTGCACCAATAAAAAATAAGCAAATACTGGGGGCGCCTGGGTGGCGCAGTCGGTTAAGCGTCCGACTTCAGCCAGGTCACGATCTCGTGGTCTGTGAGTTCACGATCTCGCGAGATCTCGAGTGATCTCGCGTGAGTTCGAGTCCCCCGTCGGCTCTGGGCTGACGGCTCAGAGCCTGGAGCCTGTTTCCGATTCTGTGTCTCCCTCTCTCTCGGCCCCTCGCCCGTTCATGCTCTGTCTCTCTCTGTCCCAAAAATAAATAAACGTTGAAAAAAAAAATTTAAAACTTTAAAAATAAGCAAATACTTGTACGTATTCGTGAAAGAAAACGGGTAACAAATACGTATGGAGACGCTCGATCGGCCATCGGGAAGACGCAGATCAAAACCACAAGGCGGGACCGGGATGACCGGAAGCAAAACAGAAAACAAAACCAAACAAGAGGTGACGGGGATGCGGAGAAATCGCCCGCTGCTAGGCTTGTAAAAGGCGGCACGCTGAAGGAGACAGTTCGATGGAGCCTCAAAAAAACTCAAGCCCGGACTGACACGTGGTCCAGCAACCCCACGTCCGGCCGTTCGCCCCAAAGTGGAGGCAGGGACCCAGACGGAGGCGTGCACAGCCGCATCCTCAGCAGCATCGTTCACAAGAGAGGCGTCGACAGCCCGGTGTCCCCAGCCAGCAGGGGAACAGACGAGCAAAGCCAACGTGCCCTCTCCGAACAGGGAAACATTCCTCAGCCATACAGGGGAACGGCGTTCTGTCACCCGCTGCAACTTAGATGACCCCGAAAACACCACACTGAGTGAAATAAGCCAGACGCAAAAGGACAACCACGGGATGATTCCACAAAGACGAGGTAGGGACCACGGGCCGGCCCACAGCCACGGGAAAGCGGGAGAGAGGTTACCAGGGGCCGTAGACAGCGGACGACGGGGTGTGACCCCCTTCACGGGCACGGTTTCTGTTTCAGGTAACAGAAAATTCTGGAAATAGATAGTGGTGATGGTTGCACACCCTTGTGAATGCAATTAATGCCACTGAATCATACATTTAATGTTTGTGTTTTTTTGAGAGAGAGAGCGAGCGAGAGCGAGGGAGGGGCAGAGAGAGAGGGAGACGCAGAATCCCAACCAGGCTCCAGGCTCCGAGCTGTCAGCACAGAGCCCGATGCGGGGCTCGAACTCACGAACAGTGAGATCATGACCTGAGCCGAAGTCGGAAGCTCAACCGACCGAGCCACCCAGGCGCCCCAGAATCATACATTTAAAAGTGGGGAGGGGCGCCTGGGTGGCTCGGTCGGTTAAGCGGCCAACTTCGGCTCAGGTCATGATCTCACTGTTTGTGGGTTCGAGTCCCCATCGGGCTCTGTGCTGACAGCTTGCTCAGAGCCTGGAGCCTGCTTCAGATTCTGTGTTTCCTCCTCTCTCTCTGCCCCTCCCCTGCTCATGCTCCGTCTCTCTCTGTCTCTCAAAAGTAAATAAATGTTAAAAATTAAAAATAAATAAAAATAAAAGTGGGGGGAAAAACAGGCCAGGAGGGCAGAGCTGGGGAGACCATACTCTAGACCTGACAGTGCAGGATCCCAGGACGGGGAGGGGGACCCCTGAGGACCCTCAGGGAAGCCACACAGCCCAGTGGAACAGGAGCAGGGAGCAGCAGGCCCAGAGAGTGTGGCACACAAGGCCCTCCCTGCAGGAGACCACCCCCGCTCCCCAAAGCCCCCCGAAGGGAGAAAACTGGAAAACTTCATGCGGGAAAATGCCTCCAGAGTTTAGGGCCAGCTGGTTTCTTTTTACAAAAAAAGGAAACTGAGGTTCATGGAACGGAAGTGTACCCAGGGCCCCACAGGGAAGGGCCCATTGTGTGTGTGCCATTCTCACAGGCTCCCGCCAGGGAGAGGAGCCTTAACCAGGCGCCCCTGAGACCCCCAAGAGGCTGAAAACCACTCTCCCCCCTGAGCGAACCTTTGCTTCCCCTTAAACGCTAGAAAACAACATCAAGGCAAACTGAAAGCACTCAAGAAACGTACCCTAAATACCAACCAAGAAGCAGGTAAGAAAATACGCATAAAGTACAGTATCCCCCCACACCTGCACAAGGGCTCAGACGTGACCTCACCATGAAAACCTCCCAGAGGAAGAGAGACCTCGAGCAAGAAGGACACAGGACAGCAGACATGTGACTCTGGGCACGGACTCCATCCGGACCTGAGGTTCCAGGGCCACACGGCTGCCGCCACCCCAAGAGTGTGAGGTGAGCGCTCCCCTGGCCAGCGGGCGGCAGGGCGGGGAGGGGGGTCGTGGAGGGTTAACCGTCCCCAGTTAACAGACGTCCCCAGTTAACAGACGACGGGGCTGCTCAGGGATGAGCAGGACATATATGCACAAGGGCCCCGCCCCGCATGGCTCGGGGGAGCGCGACACCCTTACTTGCCAGGGAAGGGTCAGCAGCCAGCTTCAGGGCGACCAGGCACCCCTCGGGGACAAGCCCGTGCCACACCCAGACCCCCAACAGGTCTCGCCACTCCTGGCGGCCCTCCCAACCACCCCTCCCCCCACAAGGCGGTCTCACCTTGACTCTGACCATGCCCTCCAGCACTTTGAAAGGAAACCTGGGAACCTAGGGCAGGACTTTTTTATGTCCTTCCCAGTGAGGCCTGTCTTGGGAGAAGAGCCTCCTGGCCGCTCCCCACGGACACTGGCTCGCTGAACCCCACAAGCCAGATGCCACAGCTCACCTTTGCGGGTGAGGAAACGGAGGCCAAGGCCAAGAGCTAGTCAACCACTCCCACAGCTGAAGAGAAAGCAGAGACCAGCCTGGCCCAGTAGCAGGAGGGACCCCGACGCTGTCTCAACAGGTCACACTGGGACCCACGCTGTCCCCGGGACAGCCCCCAGGGCGCCTGTCTCACACCACTGCTTTCTAAGCAAATGTGCCAGCAGGTCCCTGATGTGGCCCCTCACCGCCACCAGAGCTTCCGCGATCCGAGAGTGTGTCAAGTGACCGTCCGAGAGGCCGCGCAGGCCACGAATGTCCAGCGTCTCTCAGGGCTTTGGCAATACTGAACACAGCGCTAAGCCCACCTGTCGGCATCGCCCCTCCCGGAGGCCGCCGCCGGCCCTTGGCTTGGCCCCGGCCTCGGCCACCAGCGCTGACGTCTCTGAACCGAGCTGTGGACCTCAGGACAAATCCGTTCCCTCCCGGCCTTGAAACCGCTTGCCCTGTTTGTTCCACACCCCACCTGGGACACCGCGGCCCGCGCCTGCCGAGAGGTCCCCAACCAAGATCGATCCATGTATGGGTGAGCGGATGAGCACGATGCGATCTACACGGTGACCGCTGCTCCCCCACCCCCCCGCCGCTAAAAAGCAACGGAATGCTGACACAGGCTACCACACGGAAGCACCCAGAAAACGTGACACGCGGTCACAGAAGCAGCCAGATGCAAGAGGCCTCCGTGTCGTATGACACGATGCATATGAAACATCCAGAACACGCAACTCCATTGGGACAGACAGCAGGCTGGGGGCAGGTGGGGGATGGGAACTTACCGTTTAACGGGTGTGGGGTTTTATTTTGGGGAGGTGGACACGTTTGTAACCAGACTGCCGCGGTGGTTGCCCAGTGTAGTCGTGTACTTACGGGCAGTGGACTGTATGCTTTAAAAAGGTTAATTTGATATTACAGGATTTTCACCTCAATTAAAAAAAAAAAAAAAAATCAATTCATCACCTTTCACCTAGGACAGATCTGGCTCCAGCCTGCATTTCCTATCCCCCGGACTAAATTCTTGCAGAAGCTCCCATTGCCTTCTGGAGCACGTCCAATCTCTGCGTCGTGATCTGGCCTCTTTCGGGGGAGGACACCACCCGGTCCTCGAGGACGGGACTCAGGGACAGCGAGGAAGAGCCCCCCTGGGCCCACCTCTCCCATAGCTGCACAACCAGCTTCTGCGTGCCTGTCTGCCCCTGTAGGCAGAACATTCTGACGGCAAAGGCACGCTCATGTGCCGTTCTAGCCCCGCGCTTTACTCGGCACCAGGGGCCGAAGAGTCCTAAGAGCTGACCGGGTGCCAGGCAGGTGTTAACTCACTGAATTAGCGGTCAGAAGTATTATTATCCCATTTTACAGGAGAGAAAACTGAGGGACACGAAGGTGGGCTCAGCGGCGCAAGTTCCCCCACACGGCAACCACCACGGCTGACGACAGACCCTGAGTACTCAGGCTCCGTCCACGCGGTCAATCACCTCAAGAGACAATAAGCGAGCGTTGCGGCAATAAGCGAGTCAGGACAGCGGACTAGATACCCAAGGTCGCTTGCAGGAGAAAAACCCAGACTGTGGAAATACGGCTTTTGGACGTCCCGGCCAGAAAGATCAAGGACTCTATCACACAAGAGGCAATGCAGTTCAGCTGCCACCGGTCTCACACCGAGGCCCCCCGCCGGGGACGGTCCCAACCGCCTGGGGTGGGGGGTGGGGGGTGGGGAGAACCAGACGAAGACCCTGGACACAGAGAAGCCGAGGAAGTCGTCCAAAGCCAAACGGCTCCCGAGCACGTAAACGCAGGCTGGTCTGACCCCAAAGCCCCCACGCGTCGCTTCGGGGCAGGAGGCCTTGCTGAGTCCTCACCTGACTGCACCCCCACCCCCAGCAGCGTGCAAATTCTGCTAAATGCCTGAGCGGTGAAACAGCGCAGCTGAAATTAAATGGGTTCCAAATGCGACAGGATCTCCACAGCAAATGTGGGATCATACCGGTGGACTGGGTAAGTTCTTGAGTTTGAAGGGGAGAGTTAAAAGCACGTGGGCCCTGCTTTTGAAAAGCAGCGGCAGTGGGGGAGGGCGGGGGCTCCTCTCTCGGTGGCCTCCGCCCAGCATTTCGTTAACTCAGCACCCACCTGCTGGGCCCTTCCAGTGGGCCGGGCAGTAGGCATCTACAGGAACCACCCACAGGCGGTTGGGCGGTGGGGGGAGGTGGAGAGGGGGTCCTGGACAGGTGGTTGGTCCTACAGCAAGTGCTGTGGGGCCAGAGGGGAGCGGTCTGGGCCTGTGGAGCTGAGCCGGGGAAGGCCATTCCCAGCACCGGGGCCACTAAAACAAAGGCATTTCCGTGGGCTCACAGCTTCAAATTGCAACAGGAAGCAATCAGGAAAAATAATTAGGTGCCAGCCTACTGGCTCTACTCCGGACCAACGCAGAAATCTAACGCAGAAATCGGGGACAGTCAAGACAGTGGTGCAGAAAGGGTGCTTCCTCCTCCTTCCATTTTAGGATCGGATTGCCACATTAGCCGGGGATCTAAAACCCTCACGCTGACATGCTTCCTAATGTTAAAATGATCAACTCTATCTTTGCCTCATACGCGACTGAACTCCACAGACGTGATTCCTTCCCCTTGGGGGCTTGAACCACAAAACGGCAGGCATCCGACTCCAGCAACGTCACCCCAAAAGGGACAGGAAATCCCAAACTGCACCGAAGTGAAAAGCACTATGGCTGGCTGAGAAACCCCACCTTTAAAACAAACATCTCTCCCCCCCCACCCCCCCCACCCCCCCCCCGCCACCAAAAAAAAAAAAAAAAAAAAAAAAAAAAAACCAACCTTTTGCCTCCGTGATCCAGGCATTTCCGGAAAGAAAAGCAGCAGCGTTGGTCTGAGCTGCCCAGATACTGTCATTGCTCTGTCGTCACCTTGTTTTGCTAGTATCAGACATGGCTGAGAAATGTAAACCCGCTCCGGAGGGAGATACATTTGGGGTGAAACCGCCGACATTCTCTAGGCTTCGGCTGGGAGGCAAACGGACGGGAGGAAACTGTCCCCTCTACGCCCCCCCAAACCTCAGGGAAGGGGCTGCAGCCCTGGGAAATGTGACCACAGAGCCTGGCCGGGACACCTCCCTGCACTGTCCACACTGGAAATATTCAGGGAGACAGCTGTTTGCCTTAAAGAGGCCCAGACAAAGGGACCTGAGCCACCCGCTCCCACCCCACCCCCCAAAAAACTGCTACCAGCAGCAACACAGCAGCCCGGGGAGCCCAGGACTCCGTGGCCCCGTCCAAGGCGGCCAGCCACACTCCAGAAAAACAAAACACTCACGTCCGAAGAGAACGATTTAGGTAGCGAGAGATTTGCTCCAAAACCACATGGCAATCTCCAAATTAAAAGAACATGTGTAGCGTTTCACAACGCTTAAGTTTCCTGAGCCCTCCTGACCTCAACTCCACCCCGCGGGACACACCGAAAGTTGCAGAGAAAGGTCCCCGGGCCCTCGATCTGTCTGTCCCCCAGGGTATGCACAAGCGAGGCACCCGCGCGCTTCCCGACCGCGCCGCGCTCCGCGACCACGTCACCCCGCGCGGCGGCCCCACGAGGCCACCCCCCGGGCTGGACACCGGCCGGGTGCCACCGCGGGGAGGAGGGAGGGGGGCGGGCAACGGCCCCACGGGTCCGCCGGGCACCCGGCAGGTGTCGGTCCGCTCGGAAACCGACAGCCTCGCCGACGAAACGGGGCGGCGCGACAGGCCAGGCCGCCCGGCGCCGGGTCTGAGAACTTTCTGTGCAACTTCGATCAGTTCTCGGGGCCGGCGGGCCAGCCGCGCGGCCATCGGAAACGGGCCCGCCGAGGAGTCCGCGACGCAGGGCGGCGAGGCCTGCCTCCCGGCCGACAGTCCCCGCCGTGCGCCGGCCCCGCGGCCCGGGGTCCGCACGGTCCCAGGGCGGCCTCGCCCGGCCGGCTACACGCGGCCGCACCGCCGAGCGCGCCCCGGGGCCGCGGGCAGGTGAGGACCCGCCCGCGCCGCACCTGGCGGGGTCCGCGCCGCCCGCGCGCCCCGCTCGCCGGCCCCGGGGTGGGGGGGCGGGGGGGCGGGGATCGCCCCGGCGGGACGGGGCCCGGCCTTCCCGGGAGGGGCCCGGGCGGGCGAGACAAAGGGCCCGCGCGCGGCTCCCCCCCACCCCCGGGCGGCGGGCACCCGCGGCGCGCGCCCCAACTCGCCCCCAACTTGCAAAGTCGCCTCGGCGCGCCGCGCACTTGGCCGCCGGGCCATTGTCCCCGCGGCCCGCGCCCACCTACCCGCGGCGGGGGCCAGGCTGCAGCAGAGCGCGAGCAGCAGCAGCCGCGGCGGCGCCGCCTCCATGTTGTCCGGGGCCGGGCGGGCCCGCGCGCGCTCACTCGGGCTCCATGGCGCGGCGGCGGCGGCGGCGGCGGCGGCGGCGGCGGCTCCTCGCGCGGCTCCCGGCGCCTGCCGCCTCCCCCCCTCGGGCGCCGCGGACCAGGACGGCGGGGAAGGAGGGAGGAGGCGCGGGAGCGGAAGCCGCGCCGCGTCTCCGCCCCCCGCGCCGCCGCGCCCTCCCGCGGGCGCCCCCCGGAGCCGGCCCGCGGCCCTCCCCGCGCCCCCGCCTCCCGTGGGGCTCCCCGGGGGCGCGGGGTCGGCGCGGGCCCTAGGGGGGGGCTCCGGGTCACCCACCCCCCACCCCCCACCCCCACCCCCGCCTCCGATCGAGTTCCGGAAGCAGGTGGGTCACCTGTGGAGCCACCGGGACCCGGCCTTGACCGATGGGGAAACTGAGGCACGGGAGGGGGGCGGGGCGTGGGAAGGGCACGCGGCGGGGCAGCCGGGAGCCCAGAGCCAGGTCGGTGCGCTCTCCCGAGACCGCGGCCGCCCAGGCGGGGTCCGGCCCCAAGACACCTGTTCTTGCCGGGGAGGGCAGAGGAGGGAAGAGGAGGGAGCCCGCAAGTCAGAGACAGAGGCTGAGGACGGACAGAGGCTCGAGCCGCAGGGGCTGAGAGTGGGGGTGGGCTTCGGGTTATTTTACTCCACCAAATACATCCCCTCTACATTAGTTACGGTACACGAAGCAGCAGACACACTGTTCTTCCAAATATGCTTCCTGCCCCTCTGGGATCGCAGACCTCTCCTTTGGTTCAGAAAGCAAACATGGAAGGGAGCCCCCACCCCCCACCCCCATCCTCCCGGCTCTGTGCTCCCTGAGCCTGCAGCTCAGCTCTGGGCCGTAGGGGCGCAGGGCAGGGGGGTGGAGAGGGGGCAAAGCCCTGGCCCTGGGGCTGCTGAGCCCAAGTCCCAACTCCAGATCTGCTGCTTCCTGGAACCAGGTGTGCCCTTGGGCAGATCGAAATGTAACCCCCCCAGGTAGTCTTTCCTCCTTTAGAAAATGGGTATAGCTGTGCCCACCTCGCAGGTGCTGAGAGAGCCGGCTGTAACCCACATGAACACCCACATAGTCAAGGGTGTGCGCACTCTTCATGTGTTTGTGACAACTCTACAAAGCTACCGGTCAAGGCCACGGTCTCCGTCCTCCTGAGGCTCGTGTTCTAGAGGGGGAGGCAAACATAAACAAGAGACAGATAAATTTAAAACAGAAGACCGAAACACCTTTAACAGATTATGAGGAAACGCCATGGAACACGGGTGGTGTTGGGCTGCAATGTTTGGGGACGTTGTGACTTAGGGAGGGAGGGAGGGACATTGAGGGTACAAGCCGGGAACAGGCACGCGGTGGGGAGAGCCGTTCAGGCGGAGACAGCATCAGGAGTGAAGGCCTGGGCAAGGGCCAGCCTGGGTGCTGGACTTGTAGGAGGGATCACAAAGGCCAAGGCCACAGAAGTCGCGAGTGGGGGTGAAAAGGGTCAGATGCGGCTTCAGGAGAAGCCAGCCGGGGCCCCGCGCATACCAGCCCTGGAGAAGGAGTCAAGAATTTATCACAAGAGCAATGCGAAGCCATTGTGGGGGGGGGGGGGGGCAGTTAGGTAGCAAACACCTCGCTGTTTCCTCATGTAGGCCCCACGCACAGCACGTCAGGGCCTGGCTGCCTCTCCTGGGGCCAGGTGCAGACTCCCTCGTTCTTCTAGCCCCCTCCACTACCAACCCCTCTCACACCCTGCCGGGGTTCCCACTCCCTGCCGTGACCCCCTTCAGCCTCATCTACAGCAGCCAGAGTGAGCCTGTTGAAACAAGCCAGACCACATTCCCTCCTCTGCTCAAGAACCTGTTGTGACTCCCATCTCGGAAAAGAAGCCAAAGGCCTTATGGCACCTAAGGGCCTGATCTGGCCGCATCCCTGCCTTTATCTCGCCAACCTCCTAATGCTCTGTCCCTCCTCTCCCTCGCTCTGCCCCAGGCACAATGGCCTCCTGGCTTGTCCTCCAGCACAGCAGGCACACTCCTGCCTCAGGGCCTTTGCACATGCTCTTCTGTCTGCTGGAACTCTGTGACCCCGGTTGTCCGCACGATTTGTTCCCTCGCATCTTCAGTTCCTCAGCCAGGCCTTCCCCGGCCCCCTTGGAAAACTGTAAACCGCGCCCCCTCCACCACCCTTGCAAACCCTTCCTGTTCCACATCTTCATTTACCTTTCTCCTTTGCTCTGACCAGCACCCGACATACTGTTTATCACCTTTCTGCTCTCCAGTAGAACGGAAGCTCCAGAGAACAGAGATTTTCATTTGCTTTGTTCCCCATACATCCCCTCTGAGTCTAGACTCGGGCCTGGTACACAGTAGGTGCTCAATAAATGTTTGTTGCATGACAGAATGAAGTGGAAAGATCTGACCTACGATCATAAAAGGAGCACTCTGGCTGCTGAGTAGGGACAGGACCGTCAGGAGGGACGAGGGGATGTGGGGGGGGCGGGGAGGACTGGCCACCAGATGGGCACCATGGCAGCAGCCAGGAGAGACGGTGGGTTGGACTGACGGGGAGCTGGGCGGGGAGGCTCATGAAAGGCGAGAAGGAACCGGATTGGTCATGTTTTAGGAAAAGCTAATGGGTCTTGCTAAAGGCTCTGGGGAGGAGGGCTCAGTGTGGCCCACTGTAGGGGCTCGCTAAGGGGACACTTACAAGAGCAGCTCGTAAGGAAAGGAAAATGAACCAAGAATCAGCAGACCGGCAGACCTAGAGATTCTTTATTCTCAGGGAGGGAGGTGGAAAGCTTGACTCTCCGCGCAGGAGGAACTCAGTCAATACAGAAGACGCCACGTAGGTCAAGGGGCGGCAGAGGCCAGTTCTGCGTGCCCTGCGGTCTCCTGTGCTGACTCTTGAGATGCTGGCGGTGGAGGAGACACCAGAGACCCCCCCACCCCCCGCCAAGAAGGGAAGGCCTGAGCCCCATCAGAGCAAGATCCCAGGTTGCCTGACTCCAATCAGAACTTTGAGAAAAGTCGTTTGCAAAGAACAAATGAGAACTAATCACTACTTGATTCTGCAGAATTCCGACATCACAAGGGCAGTAATTTTTAGACTCCTCACTCATGTTAAGAAGCAACCGGAGAACGTGCTAAGCTCCTACTTCCCCCAGAAGACTGCCTGTCACGGCCCATCACGCCGCCGACCTTTTCTTAGGCCTCACACTTGGAAGCGTTCGCTCTCAATTCACCCCTCAGATGCAAGTTCCATCCAGATGAGGTAACGGGGCTCGGCACCTGTCGGGGCTAATCGTTTCCGGGGACAGGGGCTCAATTGGGGTCCATTTAGGGCCCATCAGAGGATGACATCTCAGCCCCGTGACACTCGGGGGAAAGTGCCTGTTTGGTTTCCCTCCCAGGCTGGAACATGCTGACTCTGGAGAGAGTTATTCCGGGCACCAGAGCCCTCCTGCCCGGGAGGCCTGGCCACTGTGATCAGAGGTTCGGGCCGGATTCCCAGCGTTCCCCGGGCTCTCTGAGCCACACGCATCCTCCCAAGGGCTGCTGGGTAGAGGTGCGCCGTGGGGACGTCGACGGAGCCCCGCGGGCCTCTCTCCTGCACAGGCACAGGGCGGTGAAGAAAGGCGGCCACGGCTGCGTGGGGGTGGGGGGTGGGCAGTGGACGGCTTAGACGGTAGTGGGCGTGGTTTCTATGGAGGTATCTGGGGTGCGAGGGCGTGAAGGCCGGGCTTCACCTCTCTGAGCCTCAGTTTCCTCATTCATGAAATGGGAATGATGCTATCTGGCCGACTTCTTATCACTCGGTGCCGATATGAACCTCAAATAAGCAAAGACTCAGAAAAAAATGCTCTTTAGACTTTAAAGCCCTGCACGAATGGCAATCATGATTAACACGGACCCAAGACAGGGCCCAAGAGTGGGTGCGCAGCACTGGCTCCGTGTCACTCCCCCCCTCCCCTCCTCCCTCCCCTAGCTGTCACCAGCCCTCACTTTCTGTAGCCCTGGGTTCCAGCCCTCCTGAAGGTTCAGCAGCCGCATAACCTGGGTCCTTGGGGACCGTGTTTTCGACTCGGCCATGCCAGTGTCTGGTCCACCTGCTTTCCTTCTCACTGCAGATTAAGAAGGTGACGTTTGGGGGCTCCTGGGTGGCTCAGTCATTAAGCATCTGACTTCAGCTCAGGTTTGTGAGTTTGAGCCCCACTTGGGGTAAAAAACCGCGAGACCTGCTTTGGGTGAGCCCCATTCCTCTCTCTCTCTCTCTCTCTCTCTCTGTGCCCTTGACTCACTTGCACCATCTCTGTCTCAAAAAATAAAAATAAAAAAATAAAAAGAAGAGGTTGACATTCTGATTTCATTCGCCTTTTTAAGCACCTTAAAGACACCTGTAGTAGGTTGAATGGTGGCCCTGTGAATGTTAACGTACTTGGAAAAAAGGGTCTTTGCAGGCGTTAAGTTAAGGATCATAAGAGTCGGGACTATCCGGGTGGATTCTGAATCGAGTGACAGTTGTCCTTAGACCAGAGAGGCAGAGGGAGATTTGAGACGGACAGAAGAGGAGGAGAAAGAGAAGAAGGCGGAGGCAGAGAGGAGAGGGGTGTGGCTACAAGTCAAGGAGCGCCTGGAGCCCCCGGAAGGTGGGAGGGGCAGGAAGGGTCCTCCCCCAGAGGCCTGGAAGGGAGCGCAGGCCCCTGGATGTCAAAGTTCTGGCCTCCAGGCTGCGAGAGAATACATTTCTGCCGCTTTAAGACATCCGGTCTGTGGTTTGTTACAGCCGCCGCGGGCAATGAATACAGACCCTAATTTTCTCCAACCCATTTTACAGGGAGGGAAACTGAGGTCAGAGAGGTGAGGGCTTGTTCAGGGCATCATCTTGCAACTGTCTTCGTACCATAATGGCAGAGTGGAGGGATTGCAACAGAGGTGGTGTGCGTAAAACGTTTGCTCTCTGGTCCTCTGTAAACACATTTTCCTCCCGTGCTCCGGGGAGTCATACGGCGATGCCTGTTCTGGAAAAAATAAAGCAGGGTAAGAGGGTCAAGGGGCACAGAAGGCCTCACTAGGAAGGCAACATCTGTGCAGACACCTGGAAGAAGGGAGGGAGGGGGCCTTGCAGCCGGTGGGGAAGGCCAGGGCACAGGCCCAGAGGCGCAGTGAGGGGCCAGAGGAGCCGAGCACAGAGAACCAAGGTCGGAGAGGAGTGGGCCAGCTCTGCAGGGTCCTGGAGGCCATCTGGTCCGAGTGACATGGGGGACCACTGGAGGGCCAGGAGCGGGGGGGGGGGGGGGAACACAGCATCCTACTTCCATGTTATGGAACCTCTGTTCCCACGCGGGAAGGAGCCTCGGGGGCAGGAGAGGAGCCAAGCCGGCCAGCGGAGGGGCCGCGGGAGGGTTCCAAGTTCAAGATGGTGGTGACCAGGGTGGCAGCTGTGGAGACAGCGAGAGGCGGTAGGGTTCTGGGTCTCTCTGCGGGGAGAGAGGACACGGAGAGCAAGACCAAGGTCGAGAGCGGGAGTCGAGGATGCCGTCAAAGCGTTCGGCCCGAGCGCCTGGGCGGCTGGGCTGGCGCTCATTGAGACTGTAAGTGTTGGTGAGCGAAAGACAAGAGACCCCAGGGCGTGGCGTCCCGAGGAGCGGACTGGGCAGCGTCTGGGGATCAGGGAGGAGGGCTGGGCTGGGCGCAGAAAGGTGGGGGACTCTTCAGCGTTGAGGCCACGATCGCAGAGGAGCATGGAAGACAAAAGAAGTCCAAGGCCGCACGTTGGGGCCTCCAGGCTCAGAGGCGAGGGGACCAGGAGCGAGGGGCTCCCTGAAGGCAGAGGAGGAAGTGAGCGGAGGGCCAGGGCCAAGCGTGGCTGCTGCATACGAGTGGCCTGGGGCTGGAGATGTGTCCACTGGGCTCCGCAGGTGGCCGGTCTCGTGTGGCCTTGGGGAGATATTTGGAAACGCACAGCAGCTCACGCGCACCGGGGGTCAACCCGGGCCAGGCGCACAATGTGCACGTCGTTGAACACGTAGGACTCCACCAGTCCACGCGGCGGGCACCTGGGGCAGGGCCCCTGGCTGGAACCCCGGGAGGCTGCCACACCTCTCTGGTCACTCTCTGAGGTCCTCGGGTCACTTCTGGCCCCAAAACAGCGTCGGTGAGCAGCTGCCATGCCAGGCCTGGCTTCCCGATCAAAACGGAAGTTTATTCGAAGTCCCTGCTTCTCCCCTCCTCCAGCTGGCCTCTGCTCTCCTCCTCAGGGCTGGAGCAGGGGTGGGGGCGGGGGGAAGGACATGGGGGTGGGAAAGGGCTGGCGGCCGGGGGGGTGGGGGGACGAGTGTCCCTGGGACCAGACTGGGGGCCTGGAGGTTTGGGGATTCCAAATGTTAGTTCTTTCTCTCTCGGGCTCTTTGTGGGCACATTGGCTATTTTTCAGATGCCATCTGACCCCTGGACATAGGACTTTGCCCATTTCTGTGGCTGGCCAGGCAGCTACAGGGATGGCCTTGGCCTTTCATTTATCAGGCATGGAGCAAACACAAGACACCTGTGATGTCCCCCCACCTAGACCCAGCTGCAGGGACATATGTCCCCTGGTTCCTCGGAGCTCCCTTGTCCTGTCTCAGGATGAAAGGGGCCCACCTCAGAGCCTCTCTCTCTTTCTACTGAGCCCTCTCCTCCTTTGTGCTCTCATGGCAGGCAGCGGGCTACTTAGGGACTAGGCATCCCGGTTTGCCTGGCATCGAGGGGTCCCCAGAACATAGGACTTTCAGGGCACAAACTGGGAAGGTCCTGGGCAAACAGAAAAGAGTCAGCTGCCCTAGGGCTGGTGAAACCAAGCTCCCCTCTGTGAGGCCCTCCCCCTCAAGCACCCGGGCCAAACGGACAAAGCAAGCCCCACGCTGTGCCCACCACCTAAAAGTTAAAAACCCCTCTTGGGGGCGCCTGGGTGGCACAGTCGGTTAAGCGTCCGACTTCAGTCAGGTCACGATCTCGCGGTCTGTGAGTTCGAGCCCCGCGTCAGGCTCTGGGCTGATGGCTCGGAGCCTGGAGCCTGTTTCCGATTCTGTGTCTCCCTCTCTCTCTGCCCCTCCCCCGTTCATGCTCTGTCTCTCTCTGTCCCAAAAATAAATAAACGTTGAAAAAAAAAATTAAAAAAAAAACCCTCTTGAACACATCAATATCACTTTTTTATGTTTATTTATTTTTGAGAGAGACAGACAGACTGCGAGTGGGGGAGGGGCAGAGAGAGAGGGAGACACAGAATCCGAAGCAGCTCCAGGCTCCGAGCTGTCAGCACAGAGCCCGACACAAGGCTCGAACCCACGGACTGCAAGATCGTGACCTGAGCCGAGGTCAGACGCTTAACCAACTGAGCCACCCAGGTGCCCTTGAATGTCATTTTTTTTTTTTTAAGTAGAGGAATTTTCCTAAATAGAAGGAGGGAAAAGAGATATCCTAACTAACCGATCATATCCTGCTTGAAAAATAATTCTGATGATATTAAGAATTATGAGTATTTTTTTTAGATCTGACAAACTGTGTGTATGTAGGACAATTTTCCCAGGAGATCGCTTCCAAACTATTCAATGGAGAAACATCCTATTGTCCACAAATGTCTTCATTATTTATATTCTTCGCAAATGTGGCAAAACCTTAGCAAATTTACAACCTAATAAAATTATGGGTGGTCACTGAAGAAAAAAAGTTATAAATTAGCCCACGGAGAGGGTGCCTGGGTGTCTCAGTCTGTTAAGCGTCCGACTTTGGCTCAGGGCATGATCTCACGGTTCGTGGGTTCGAGCCCTGCATGGGGCTCTGTGCTGATAGCTCAGAGCCTGGAGTCTGCTTCGGAATCTGTGTCTCCCTCTCTCTCTGAAAAAAAAAAAAAATTTAAAAATTAGCCCACAGACTATATGGAATATAGAGTGTTCTATCCTCCTAGCTGGACAAACACACCTTCCTAGCACCAGGAAGGCAGGAACTTTTTGGATTCCTCAGAGTTCTACGTTGGAGCATGGTGACAAGAGTCAGGTGAGGTCACTTGACCTCTGCCCCAGGGAGGCACCCGCAAAGCCTGGACTCTGTGCTCTGTGCTCTTTGAGCAGGGACTCCGGGGTCCGAGTGCCCGGGACAAGGTGGGGTGAGCAGCAGGGACCATGCCCGCTGTGGGGGATGGGCAGGCTGGAGGGGGTGCAGCGGCGGCCCCCCAAAGCTTGGAGCCCCAGGCAGGATGGCGCTTACCGTTTTGTATGGGGCCTTCGACATCAGGCAAAACTGGGGTGGAAAGTCCCACATGAACTCCACCCCTCAAGACAGACAGCACCGCTCAGAACAGCCTTGGCACCCGCCCTAAGTGGGAAAATGGCCAGGTTGAGATTCGAACCCAGGTCTCCTAGCTCTGCCGTGGCCCTCCTCCCAGGCTAATCCCCCCCGCCCCCCAACTTACAGTGACCGGCTCTCCTTCCCCAGGCCCGTGCCTCTCGCCAGGACCCCTCCTCACTCCCCATCTCCCGGCTCTGCCTGTAAACTGGAGAGTCCGCCCTCCTAACAAAGCACGGCCAAATCTCACCATTCCCCTTCTTTCCTGTCAGTCCCCTCAGCCACCCAGCCTCTCCAAGCCACCGTCTACACTCTCCGCCTCCTGTCCTCACCTCCTGCTCATTCGATCCTGCCCCCGCAATGACCTTCCCGGTGTCAGCCCAAAGTCCGTTCCTGCTGTATCTTGCTTCTCCATTCCGCAGTCTCTTCCACCCCAGGCCTCCCATTTGTGCTTCCTTGAGTCGCCTCCAATCTTCCCCCCACCCCTCTTCCACTTCTCCCCTCTCCCGGTCTGGCCCTTCCTGCCCACACACTCCCCGGCTTCAGGCACGGCTCTCCGGTGCGTCACTTTTCTCCACAGCTAGCTACCGTAGCCCCCCGCCCCATCTCTCTCCCCCGGCTCTGCCCACTGCAGTCTGGCTGTCAGCACAACCAGCCTGAGGGTCCCGAAATGCCCGTCTGACCGTGGCCCTCCCTTCGCATGAACCCTCTATGGCTCCCCAGTGCCCCATGGCTCCCGCTCCCGCCAGCTTCTCCTGATGGCATCCATCCCCTCCCCCCCGGCCAGGCACAGATCTTCTAGGCTGCTCACTGTCCTCCCAGGCCCTGGGGCTCTCTGTCTAGCTGTTGCCCTCCTGCAGGCATTATGGTCACCTTTCACTGGGCGAGGCCAAGCGGGCTCAGGTGGGGACAGAGAGAGGGGTAAAGAGAAAGGAGGTGCTGCAGAAACTCGGTGGGCGGGGGAAGGCCCCGCCAGCCCTCAGTGAGGGTGAATCCGGTGACGCGTGCCTTCGCAAAGGGTCAGCTTGGACGGGCAGCCGTGGAGAGGCCGGGTGCCCCTGGCGGCAGAAGGGTGTGTGCATGGATGGTGACTCTCAGGTCTGGGGCCGGGAGCAGCCGGTGTCTGGGGTGCACAGGAGGGAGGGGATCTGTAGGCCGGCAGGCAGCAGGGGCAAGGACCCAGACAGGGGACCCCTCTAATGGGGGCTCTGCACAGACAGAATATTGTGCGTCGTCTCGGGGACTCTCCCCGCGCTCAGACACGGGGTGGGTCTCAGCCCCTCCCTTCCTGCAGAACATACTCCATCCCAGTAGGATCCTGAGGTGTGGACACCCCAGGGGCTGTGATGGGAAGGGAAGTCATGGGAGGCGCCCAGGACAGGAGGCTTTGCCTAGAGGAGGTGGAGGAGGGTACAGGTCTCAGGACTGCTGGTGGCTGAGGACACGCCTAGGGGGTCTTGGGTCCGTGTGGTCCCAGGAAGGCCCCTCCCTCACCCCCGCTGGGGTCTTAGAAGCAGCCTCCGCCTCTAGGCTCTGGTGGGAGTGGCCTCACAGGGTCAGCAGGAGGGCTGGGCCTGGCATTGAGCCTAAAGATACACTTGCTGGGGCATCAGGGCAGCAAGGACACGGACCCCTCAGGACGCCGGAGGGTCAGACCCTGGGCTTGCCTGTGCCTCTCCAGGCCTTTGCGCCTCTCCAGGCCTTGGCCCTCGGCCCTTATGGGGAGCAGCAGACGCGGCCGAGAGGCTGACGCTTGGCGTGCCTGGCAATGATGGGGGGGGGGGGGGCGGGGAGGACGTGCCTCCTCCCAGCGTCCCCTCCCAGGCCAGGATCCCACGTCCTTCCTGCCTTTCCGTAACTCTCCGACCAAAGATCACAGCGGGCAGAGGACAAGGGCACCCGGCGCCTTTGATGCGCGAGCCCCGGCCCCACGGTCAACAAACCGCCTGGGACTTTGTACCAGGCTGTTTCCTCCCTGCGAGAAAGAAGCCCACACGTCTTCCCACCGCTCTCCCTGTGCCAGAGGCTGCAGGGCGAGTTCTCTCAAGCTGGTTTTCTAGATTCTCCAGGAGCCCCACGGAGCCCCTCCTTGCCTCCCAACAGCCCTTCAAGGAAGGGGTCACGTTTATGCCCCTTTTATTCCCTCAGGGGAAACTGAGGCCAGGGGCGAGTTGGGTGACTTGCCTGAGGTTCCTCAATGAGCAAAGGACGGAGCTGCAGACCGCGTTATCCCCGCTGCCTGCAAGGCCCTGTGTCCTTTCCCCGGAGAAGAAGCTGAGACCAGCGGGGGCAGGTGGATGGACTCAGGCATCTCCGCGCTCCGGGCGCGGCGAGTCCTCGGACCTGCAGTAAGCCACGCGGCCACGAGGGGGCAGCAGCATCCTGCCCTGCCTGGCTCTTCCTGGCGCTGGGGAACCAGAGAAACCGCTCTCGGCAAAAATCGGGGTTGGGGCGGGGCGATAGGAGGGAGGAGTCTCAGAAGATGCACCTCCCGGAGGAACCGCCACGCATACCTGACGCTGTCAAGATAAAAGGACAGAACGCAGGCTCCCTGATCGGTGGACACGGTTGGAATGCCAGCTTGGGCAAGTTGCTGAACCCCTGGGGTCCTCAGTTTTCTAACAGGTGTTAATGGGGATGACAGCAAGTGCTGGCCTGGGGAGTAAGGTAGCCGGGTAACACACATCATGCTACTGGCAGGGTTCAGGGACCCCACCCCCACCCCCACCCCCACCCCCACCCCCACCCCGGCGGGTCAGCAGCAAGGACCAGGGCTGGGCTTCCTGGCCTAAGCCTGGAGGAGGGTCCTGGGCATCCAAGCTGGAACCTGCTAACACCTGGGTGGGTCCTCCTCAGGGCAGGGAGGCTCTGAGTCTCCCTGGTCCGCCCACGACTTTCACAAGCAGGGCATGTTGTTCCTCGGTAGACACCGGGGACCCACACATCTAGAAATGCGTGACAGCCACCAAGCACCCATGCCAACCCCCCACCCCCACCCCCGCCAGGGACACTCTGGTATCTCAATTTTGTGATAAGAAAACAGGCTCAGAGAGGCTGAGGGCCTGGCCCGGAGCCACAGCCTGCATCAGCCAAGGACCCCAGGGGCTGGGATTTGTGGGGGTGGGGACGGTGCCCTCCAAGTCCTGCACAAAGGGCTGCCCAAGTGACCTCTGCAGGGTCAGGGATGTCAATTTTCTCCCGCATCCCCTCAGTCAAGGTGGAGACTGCTGAGAGACACTTTGATGGCTGTCCTTCCTCACATCTGCCCCCAGGCAGGTTTGCAGATTACTTAGGAAAAAACTGGGCAGAACTCCACCCTCGGCCTGCCTTGCCCCCCTCCCCGGTGGCCCAGGACCCTCAGCCATGGGCAAGTCAATGGGCAGGCAGCGGGGATGCAGTCAGGATTCTCCCCCCACTCACCCCTTGCCAGCCCCAATAGACTGAGGAACGTGAGAATGGCCTGGGGCAGCCCCTATGATCATTATAGTTCAGGCTGGTGTCAGTGAGGCTGAAAATAGAAGAGAGAAGAGCCCAAGTTCAGAGGCAATGCTCATGGTTCCAATTAGGTTAATGGGATTTATTTTGTATTCTGATTATAGAGTTCATTCATGCTCCCTGCAGATAGGAAAGGATAAAGAGAATAAAAATCTTATATAATCTCACGACAGAGATCTCACTGCTGTTAGCATTGCTATGTATTTCCTTCCAGTCTTTTTTTTTTCTAGGCACATATGCAGACATGACTTTTTTTTTTTTAAGGTTTTATTTTTAAGTAATCTCTACAGCCAACATGGGGCTCGAACTCACAACCCCGAGATCAAGAGTCATACAATCCCTGGACTGAGCCAGTCAGGGGTCCCTGAGATGACATTTAAAAAAAATTTTTTTTTTTAATGTTTATTTATTTTTGAGACAGAGAGAGACAGAGCATGAATGGGAGAGGGGCAGAGAGAGAGGGAGACACAGAATCTGAAACAGGCTCCAGGCTCTGAGCTGTCAGCACAGAGCCCGACGCGGGGCTCGAACTCACGGACCGTGAGATCATGACCCAAGCCGAAGTCGGAAGCTTAACCGACTGAACCACCCAGGCGCCCCGAGATGACATTTTTAAAGCAAACTTGTGGTCAGAGCTTCTGTTTCCAGCAAAATGACAGGCTGGATATCCAGAGAGCCCCTCTTGAAACAGAACACCTAAAAATACTGAAGCAATATTAGTTTAAAAAAAAAAAAAAACTTTTTAAAGCCATGATGATGGAGTTGGCAGGAAAGTAGGGGACCTCTTTCAGGCCAGAAATAAAAAGAAAGCCATATTGGATTGCTCGTGTGGCTCAGTCGGTTAAGCATCCCACTCTTGGTTTCGGCTCAGGTCATGATCTCGTGGTTTGTGAGTTTGAGCCCCTCATTAGATTCTGTGCTGACGGTGCAGAGGCTGCTTGGGACTCTCTCCCTCTCTCTCTGCCCCTCCCACGTCTCTCTCTTTCTCTCTCTCTTTCTCAAAACAAACATACAGGGGCGCCTGGGTGGCGCAGTCGGTTGAGCGTCCGACTTCAGCCAGGTCACGATCTCGCGGTCCGTGAGTTCGAGCCCCGCGTCGGGCTCTGGGCTGATGGCTCGGAGCCTGGAGCCTGTTTCTGATTCTGTGTCTCCCTCTCTCTCTGCCCCTCCCCCGTTCATGCTCTGTCTCTCTCTGTCCCAAAAATAAATAAACGTTGAAAAAAAATTAAAAAAAAATACAAATAAATAAATAAACTTTTTAAAAAAGCCATACGCATATTTTCAAGACAACTGGCAACTTGAGCTCTGATGATAGCCGACGTGAACGCTGAAGCTATAAGGGAATAGTTCTTTTACACTTTTGTTGTGAATGCGGATGGTGCAGCTATGTTTTTTAAAGAGAGCTCATCAAGGGGCGCCTGGGTGGCTCAGCTAAGTGTCTGACTCTTCATTTTGGCTCAGGTCATGATGTCACGGTTTGTGAGATCGAGTCCCGCGTTAGGCTCTGTGCTGACAGCACGGAGCCTGCTTGGGATTCTCTCTCTCTCTCCCTCTCTCCTGCTTGTGCTGTCCCTCTCTCTCCCTCTCTCTCAAAATGAAGAAATAAACTTAAAAAAATAATGAAATAAAATAAAGAGTTCTCATCATTTGGAAGATGCGTGCTGGAGTATTTTCAGATGGAATAGCATAAGGTCTAGAATTTGCTTCAAGACCCTACTGACGGGGGTGGGGGTGGGGGAGTGAGCTCCAAAGTTGGCTGTGTGATTAGTTCATGGAAGTCACTGCAGTGTTCTTTGTATGTTTATGTATATTTCAAATACCGCATTAAATGAAACCAAGACCATTTCCGGCTGCGGCTGGCCTTGCCCTGGGGGTGTCTCTGCTCCCAAGAACCTCAGAGTCGGGAGGGAGTTCAGATCAGAAATCCACAAGGAGCTGAGAATCCCCAGGAAAGAGACATCCTCGGGGAATGAACAACAGCAAAATTATCTGCCGCATGGAGGGCCGTGAGGATGGGAGGGAGAAGACTTCTTTTTTATATTTAAATTATTATTATTTTTTTTTTTGAGCGAGAGAGACAGCGCATGGGCAGGGGAGGGGCAGAGAGAGAGGGAGACCCAGAATCCGAAACAGGCTCCAGGCTCTGAGCTGTCAGCACAGAGCCCGACGCGGGGCTCGAACCCATGAACCGTGACATCATGACCTGAGCTGAAGTCGGACGCTTAACCGACTGAGCCACCCAGGTGCCCTGAGAAGACTTCTTTGTGTTGGCTGTGGCTCGGAGTCGAGCAGGAACACGTGAGAAGGAAGCAAGAAGTCTCCCTGAGAACATGTCGGCCTGGCCCTGTACCCACAGGGCTTAGAACAAGAAGCCACATAGACTTCGATGTGGAGGGTGCCATCTAAAGGGGTCCCCTTTGGTAGAGCCCCACAGAGCCTGGTGAAGCAAAGGCAACCGGGGAGCAATGCAATGTTCTGTGTGCTTTGAGCAGCGCCCTCAAAGTTCTGGAACTCACAGAGCACATCAGGACGTGAACCACCACGAGCAAGGGCAAGCTGCGGTCCAGAGCCATAAAAGCTGGACAACCTTCTGCAAATGTTTAAAGAAACAAAACAGGATACGGGGTGCCTGGGTGGCTCAGTTGGTTAAGCATCAGGTCATGATCTCGTAAGTCTGTAAGTTTGAGCCCCACATCAGGCTCTATGCTGACAGCTCAGAGCCTGGAGCCTGCTTCGGATTCTGTGTCTCCCTCTCTCTCCGCCCCTCCCCTGCTTGTGCTCTGTCTCCGTCTCTGTCTCAAAAAATGAGTAAATGTTAAAAAAAAGTTTTAGAAAAAGAAAGAAAGTCCGGAGAAACTGGAAGGAAAAGAACAACTGCAGACATAAAAATTACAATTGAAATTGGGAACAGAATAGACGAGACGGTGAGTGCTCTGGGGACAGAAGGAAGAGACTGCCCAGGTGGAGCCCAGAGAGACGAACAGGGACAGAGGAAGTCAAGCCCACGTACGATAGTGCGTCCTACACTGTTCCTACTCAGAACACTCTGGAAGCCCCTCCAAAGGCCAAACACAGGGCCACCGTGTGACTCAGCCGTCCCGTTCCCAGGCACCGACTGGAGAGACACGAAGGCAAAAATCTGCACAGAAACGTGCGTGTGAATGTTCACGGCAGCGCTGTTCTTCATAGCCCCCAAGTGGAAACAACCCAAGTGTCCGAAGGTCCAGATGGATGGATAACCGCAACGTGGTTTATGGATACAACGGGATATTAACTCGGCAGTAAAGAGGAGGACAGTGCTGATACGCCCAACACCATTGAGAAGCCATGAAACTGGGGTGCTAAATGAAAGAAGCCAGGCACAAAAGACCACATATCGGGGCACCCACTGGCTCAGTCGGAAGAGCGTGGTCTCGGGTTTCTGAGTTCAAGCCCCACGGTGGGTGTAGAGATTACCAAAAACAAACAAACAAACTTAAAAAAAAAAAGACCATATATTGTATGATTCCATTTATTTGAAACATCCAGAATAAGCAAATCCCTAGAGACAGAAAGCACATCAGTGGTTGCCAAGGGGCTGGGGGGACGGTAGGAGGGGGAGTGATTGCTGATGGCTACGGGGCTTCCTTTGGGGTGATAAAATGTTCCAGCATCAGTGAAAGTGATTGCACAACTCTCTGAATATACTAAAAACTATTGTATCCTTCACTTTACTTTTGTTTTTTGTTTTTTTTTTTAATTTTCCTCCAACGTTTATATATTTTTTCAACGTTTTTTATTTATTTTGGGACAGAGAGAGACAGAGCATGAACGGGGGAGGGGCAGAGAGAGAGGGAGACACAGAATCGGAAATAGGCTCCAGGCTCTGAGCCATCAGCCCAGAGCCCGACGCGGGGCTCGAACTCACAGACCGCGAGATCGTGACCTGGCTGAAGTCGGACGCTTAACCGACTGCGCCACCCAGGCGCCCCTATATATTTTTGAAGCGAGACAGACAGGGCATGAGCAGGGGAGGGGCAGAGACAGAGGGAGACACAGAATCCGAAGCGGGCTCCAGGCTCCGAGCTGTCAGCACAGAGCCCGACGTGGGGCTTGAACCCACAAACTCTGCGATCATGACCTGAGCCGAAGTTGGACACTTAACCGAGCCACCCAGGCGCCCCATCACTTTACTTTTTTTTTTTTTAATGTTTTGTTTGTTTTTTGAGAGAGAGCACAAGCAGGGGAGGGGCAGAGAGAGAGGAGGACAGAGGATCTGAGGTAGACCCTCTGATGACACCAGTGAGCCACATGCAGGGCTTGAACTCCTGAACCAGGAGATCATGACCTGAACTGAAGTCTGATGCTTCACCGACTGAGCCACCCAGATGCCCCGTACCCTTCACTTTAAATAGACGAGCTGTATCATGGCTCATGAGTTCGAGCCCCGCGTCGGGCTCTGTGCTGAGAGCTGGGAGCCTGGAGCCTGCTTCGGATTCTGGGTCTCCCTCTCTCTCCGCCCCTCCCCTGCTTGCACTGTTTCTCTCTCCTTCAAAATAAATAAACATTAAAAAAAATTTTTTTTTTAAAGAACAAGGTAATGGGGAGGAGAGTAACGGGAACTGGACAGCCGGTGGTAAAGAGAACTCCAAAGAACACAGGAACAGAAGACACAAGGGCTGGGACCGAGGGCGCAACAAAGAAGATCCCGGAGCGGAGGTCTTGCCCTCACCGAAGAGGGAAGAAGATGCTGGAAAGGTCACCCAGGTGTGGTGCCAGCAGCACTCGCCAGAAATGCACCCTCTAGTGCCGGGGAAGCCCGGGGCTGGCCAAGTGTCTCGCTCTTGGCCCTCTGCTAGGAAGCCACCTTGGGGCCGGGGGGTTGGGGGGAGGGGAGCAGGAACACACAGAAGCAGGACGAGCAGTCTGCCCTCTGTTCCGCTGTCCCCAGCGCCCTCTGGGCTCCCTGCCACAGAGCAGGCAGCAAAAGGCGCATCTTAGCAGGTGGGCAGCAAGTTACCAGGTGGCCCAACAGCAGGTGTGCGGAACCCCAGAAAGAGCTCTTAAAGCCGCCGGAGGGAGCGACGGAATGCCAATGGGTAAGCGCCAGCCAGCCTGGCCAGGGGCCGCGCAGGAAACCCCTGCATGGAGCAGACACGCCCTCCACCACGCACTCGAGACTCAGGAACAGTCTTCGAGAACGGGACCAGGGACACGCAGAATTGGAAGCAGGCTCCAGGCTCTGAGCTGTCAACACAGAGCCGGGCACGGGGTTCGAACTCACGAACCGCGATCATCATGACCTGAGCCAAAGTCGGACGCTCAACAGACTGAGCCACCCAGACACTCCTTTTTTTTTTTTTTTTTTTTTTTTTTTATGTTGATTACCTTGGACTTTCTGGCTGTTTAATCATTTCAGCTTATAAAAAAAGACAGAGACAGCGAATCATTTAACTACTTTTTTCCTATGTTTATACATATTGTTTCATTCTTTTTTTTAACTGCATTTTTTAGTTTGTTCTTTACATTTTTCAGCTGGCAGTACATTCAGACGAATTTCAGAAGCTACAAAGGAGTAATTGCATTTTATATGCCATTTTTTATCTTACTTTTTTTTCCCACCAAATATTATGTCCTAGGCATTTCCCCATATTCTTGGCAGTTCTTTACAGGCATCACTTTTTTTTTACTGTTTATTTATTTTTGACAGACAGAGGGTGGGGGAGGGGCAGAGAGGGAGAAGGAGACAGAGAATCCCAAGCAGGCTGCTAATGCTGTCAGCCCAGAGCCCGATGCAGGGCTCGATCCCTGATCTCACACCGTAAGATCCTGACCTGAGCCCAAACCAAGAGTCAGATGCTGAACCAACTGAGCTGTATCATTTTTACTAGGCGCTTAGTAATTTTGCTTACGGATAATTACAACTTACTTCGGCATTCTGCATGGCTTTTAGCCTTCTTCCATGTTTTCGGTGTTGGACCTGATATCACAGCTAACGTCCCTGCACATACATCTTTGGGTGTCTCTCTCGTTATGGTCTCAGATGGCAGTGGGCGTGAGAGTCACCTGGGCCAGACTTCACTTAGACTCTGGGTTCCCGGTGTAGCCATGACTTGGGGCTGGAAGTTGAGAAAGACTTGGGGGTCAGGCTCAAATCAGAGCTGAAGGGTGATACACAGCTTTACGGCTCCCGTGTGCTGTTTTCGCATCGGATTTGGATGAATGTTTCTTCTGCCTATCGACCTGGGAACTATTCATCCTACAAATATTTACTGAACACCTGCCGTATGCCAGGCACTGTTCTAGGAGCTTTGGATTCCAAACAAAGACCACCGCTGTCACGGAGCTTACGCTTGAGAGGGGGAGAGACAGATAACAAGTCTACACAAATAAATCTTACAATATGTCAGAAAATTTTTGGAAAAAAATGTGAAGCGGGGTTGGGGGATGAGGAAAACACAGAATGGTCAGGAAAGATCTCGTTGAGAAGGTAGACTATGAAGGGGAGACTAGAACGTTCAGAGGATGGGGTCAAGAGGACATCTGGAGGAAGAACGTTCCAGACAAAAGGAACAGCCAATGCAAAGTTCTTGGGTTGAAGTGTGCTGGGTTTTGTTTTGTTTTCATTTTAATGACAAGAGCATTTTTCTATCTCATTAAATGTTACAAAACTCTTTTCTGATCTCTGCGAATGGCAAGTAAGCCTGATGTTCCTTCTTCCCCCAGATAATGAGGGAGTAATTCTCTGTCTCCCTCACTGCTCTCTCTGTGCCACTGGACTGTGCGACAGGTCCTGGGAACAGTGACTGGACTCAGCACTGTTGTGACATTTCTCAGCAGGTCCCAGCACAGGGGGCCAGAGCCGGAAAGAAAAAAAAGAATTAATTCTTGAATTTTCAGTTTCTTTTTTTTTTCTTTTTTTTTTTTTTTGCTTTAAAAAAAAATTTTTTTTAACGTTTATTTATTTTTGAGACAGAGAGACACAGAGCATGAACAGGGGAGGGGCAGAGAGAGGGAGACACAGAATCTGAAACAGGCTCCAGGCTCTGAGCTGTCAGCCCAGAGCCCGACCTGGGGCTCAAACTCACGGACCGCAAGATCATGACCTGAGCCGAAGTCGGACGCTTAACCGACTGAGCCACCCAGGCGCCCCCAAAAGGACCCATTTTTAAGCAGAATGAATAAGATAGTAAGACTCCAGAAATTTGAAGCCTTGTAGGTTAAGAAAACCCGATTGCTTCTAGATACCTCGTAGCACGAAACAAGGCTGCCAGGCAGATTGTAAGTGGCAAAGACCCCCAAATGCTCAGCTCAGGGACAGAGACCAGACTCCACTTGGTGGTTGGAAGGCAAGGAATACAATCCAGGGTGAGCTGGGTGCATCTCCTTGGACAAGCAAACAGCCTGAAAACAAATAGCAAACAGGTCAGTCTGCTGCTAGCGCTTTGAGGGAAGGAACTGTTTTTCCAGAGAAGTCATGAGACCAGGGGCCCCTGGGTGGCTCAGTCAGCTAAGCATCCAGCTCTCGGTTTTGGCTCGGGGCATGATCGCAGTTCGTGGGTTCCAGCTGCTGACAGCACGGAGCCTGCTTGGGATTCTCTCTCTCTCCCTCTCTCTGCCCCTCCCCCACTTGCATACTTGCTCACTTGCTCTCTCTCAAAATAAACATTTTAAAAAAAAAAGTAAGTCATGAAACCAGACTTTAAAACCCTATACAGTCGGGGCATTAAAACAAAAGTGGCTGCTAGGCCTGCAAGCTCGCGTGGGCAGGAATAGGCTGCCGAAGCTGGACATCCCCCAAGGAGGACATAGTCCCCAAGTGCACACTTCCGATGTGGCCGCAGGGGACAGTGGTCAGGGAAGACTCTCCCAGAAGCTGGTGCCAGTGCTGTGGGACTCCTTGAATCACTACCCCAATCTCTAGCCCCCTTTTCCTTCTATCATTAGAGGTTGGGGACTTCCAGTCCTGACTTGCAGATTTCCTATCTGTTTCGTGTTCATTTCCACTTTCCCTGCAATTTTGCTCTCTGTTGTCGCTTTTTCCATCTGATTTTTCGGAAGGTTCTCAGCCGTGACTATCTTTTTGTTTTTGTTTTGTTTTTTGCACTTACTCTTTTGAATTTTTAATTTTGGAAATGATGTCTTTTAGGTTTGGGGAAACTGTCCACGGCCGGTTTGTATCCGCTCTGCTCTGACAGCTCTGACTCAGTGAGAGGCACCCTGTTCAGCTTGGCCTCAATCCCTGGAGGTACTGAAGCCCCACAAGTCAACTGCCATTGTTTTCTCTGCTGAGACAAACGTGCAGGTTCCTTTGGCTTCTGGGGGGTCAGGTTTGGGGGTTCCCGCAAACCCCCACAGACAGATTCCCCCACATCCCGCCTCCAGGACTGAAGCATTCGTTCCCGGCCACCTGGAGGGTGGGTGGCCGACTGGACTGCTCTCGGTGGAGTCCCTCTCCTGAACTTGCTCTTAGACAATGGAAACTGCCTGTCCCAAGGTCACGGCCACTTCCTGAGGCAGCTGCATTCAATGCCTGGCTGATATGGGGGAATAAAGGCCCCAGACCTTTGTCCCCACTCCAGAGATCCCTGGAGGCATCTCAGAGTCTGACTTCCCAGGGAACCTGAGTGCAGATGGGTCTTCTGGGCAGCAGAAAGTCCACAGGTCACGGACCACAAGGGAGCCTTTGTTCAAGGGCCCTGGCAGCAAAGCGCTCAGCAAGCCGGGCCCTCTGCGCAGGCGTGTCGGGGCAGGTCACCATCTTTTCTCAGGTGCGAGCTGAGGTGCACATGTGGTGGACACCCCCCAAGGATGGTCGCTTCCGTCTCAAAGAGACAGATGGAAAGCGTGGGGAAAAAACAAAGACCACCCAAATGAGAACAAGTAAAGGCCACGAAGTCAGAGCTTTTGCCATAGGAAGGGAGCCAACCGCCATCACTTGCGTTTTGCAGAGACTCGGGGCAGGCAGAGCAGCAAGAAAGCTTTATTGGGGGACGGGAAGGCTCCGGGGGTGCCCCGATTGGAGGCTGCTGGCACGGGGAGCTGACCAGAAGTGGGGCGTCCTGTGTGCTGGTGACGGGAACATATTTGGCTTCCTGTGGTCTTAAGCTGGAAGCAGGGACAAAAATGATGGAAATCGTCAGTTATTAATCAAATCCGGCATATCGGGCTGGTTCTTACAGACGTTATTGTGTCGTTTCTGGCACCATTGCAAGAGATCTGTGTGGCTTCCTGCAAATCTGCCTTACAGGCACGCTGGCTTGCTGGACTGGTTATTGCAGATAAGAGGTTGGTTTTCTGGGCAAGTGGTTGGTTTTCTGGGCGGGCTGCTGCACGTTGTGTGGTTATGTATGATCCGGCTGTTGTGTGTTGTGTTTTCAGCCTCTTAAAGGAGACCCGGGGACTAAGGACAAAGAGCAGGGACCCCTTCAAGGGAGCAGAACCGGGGGCTCATCAAAGGCAAGGGGACCCACTGTTGTCTGGCCAGAGGATTTCATCACTGGGCTGGACCACGGACTCCCAATGTCTCGCACTATTTCCGTTCTGAATGGAAATTTTCACTGCCATTTCCTATCCCGGCTTCATCATAAATCGGGGAAGGCAGGCCAGTGGGAAGTGGAAAAAGAAAAAGAAATGTACTCTGAGAGATAGCATAGTAAAGTCAAAGACAATGAGAATATTCCGAAAAGCTGCAAAAAAAAAGACAGATGGCCTCCAACGGGGAGGCGGCGAGACGGGCAGCTGATGCCTCAAAAGCATCAGCAGAAGCCAGACAGGCAGGCAAAGGGCACCGTCGGGGCACCAAGAGGAAGTAAGTGCCAATCTTGAGTTCCTTAGCTATGAACAATATGTTTCGAGAATGAGGAAGGGGTACGGACATTTTCAGGAAAACGAAGGCTGGGAGACTTCAATCAGCAGGTCCTCAGATTTGTTTCAGCAAGAGGAAAGTGACCATAGACAGGAGGTCTGAGAAACAAGAAGGAAGGAAAAGAAAAGAAAGCCATAAACATTTGGGTAAATGCAAAGAAACATTGTCTCACGGAGTATTTTTTAAAAATCATCGAATCAACAACATACATAACAATGATAACACAAAAATCGGGAGGGGATAAACGGAGTTACAAGTTCTGAGAGACTGGTTTCATCCTGGAGGAGTCGTAACTACTGACTAAGTTTGGACACTGATAAGACAGGTGACTAATTTTCCTTTTTTAAAAGTAATCTCTACGCCCAACATGGGACTCGAACTCGTGACCCCAATATCAAGAGTCACAAGGTCCACTGACTGAGCCAGCCGGGTACCCCACAGGTGACTAATGTTTTAATTCTGGGGGTATTCACTAAAAGAATAGAAACACAGTGCATAAGTTCTAAATTAGCAGAGGGGAGAAGTAGAATAATGTGTTTTTTAATAATCAATCCAACAAAAGTCAAGAAAGGAGAGATAAGGAAACACAGAGGTAGGACATATAGAAAGTGCAAAATAAGGTAAAAGGTAAATTCTGTGTCTCCCTCTCTCTCTGCTCCTCCCCTGCTCATGCTCTGTCTCTCTCTGGCCCTCAAAAATAAATAAATGTTAAAAAAGTTTAAAAGAAGAATATTTTACCACTTCTCTCTCACTCACAGAATAAGTAAACAAAGTCAGTAGGGAGATAGATTTGGAAAACATAATTACTGAATGAGCGGCTTGATTTGTGTATATAGAGCACTTGGGAACACACATTCTCTTCAAGCACACTCGGAGCATTTGTTGAAAGTGACCATATACTGGCTCATAAAGCAGTTTCAACAAATCTCAAAGGACTAAGATAATACAGAATCTGCTTCTGACCACAGTGCGATTCACCTAGAGACTGAAAACAAACAAAACACTGGAAAATCCCTATTTGCTTGGGAATTCAGAAACACGTTCAAGTAACAAACGGATCCAGGGAATAGTTTGTTTATTTATTTATTTTTAAATTTTTCTTAAGGTTTATTTTTGACACAGAGAGAGAGACAGAGCATGAGCAGGGGAGGGGTAGAAAGAGAGGGAGACACAGAATCCGAAGCAGGCTCCGGGCTCCGAGCTGTCAGCACAGAGCCCGACGCGGGGTTCAAACTCACAAGCTGTGAGATCATGACCTGAGCCGAAGTTCGACGCTCAACCGACTGAGCCACCCAGGCGCCCCCCCCCCCCCCCAACCACCAAGGAAGAGTTTAGATAGGAATTGAGAATAACAAGAATAAAAATAAAAACATAAAAAAGAACCAGAATACTGTAGCCCCAAACCGTGGGGCACGGGGAAAGCAGCACATCGAAGGCATTTATAGTCTTATATGCACATCTTAGAAAAAGAAACAAAGTGGAAAGTTAATGGAATAAACACCCATCTAAGGAGGTTCGGTGAGAAGCCAGCTGTCGAGAGGCAGGGGTGGACCAGACAGGAGGGCAGTGGTTAGTGAGTGGGCTCAGCTTCTCCACCTCCTCCAACCTGATAGAAAGGGCGAAGGAAAAGCCTCAGGCTCAGGCCTGCAGGTGGAGAGAAGGAATGAGGGGTTGAAGAGAGTAGGAGGCAACGGAAGCCAAGGGCTTACCAGGAAAGTGTGGGATTTCTAGCAGCTCGGAGGGCCCTGCCGAGGCCAGGGACCACGGATCTTCCTCAGCACCCAGGTGTAGGCAAGAATTCACCTTGGGGGTGCCGTGTCACCAAGCAGGTGTGCTTGAGGACAAGGAAGTTGAAGACACCACGGTGGCAAGAGAGTGACTTTCTTGTCGGATCGCAGAATTCATGCGAGAGGACAGCAGGGCAGAGGGCAGGAGCACAAACACCCAGGCACCCCTGTTCTTAGAACTTTGAATTGATTTTTAAATGGACTCCTTTAAACATTTTAGGAAGGTAATCACATTTTACGTAAATAATGAAAGCTTGTCTTTAAAAAGTGTACTCTAGGGGCGCCTGGATGGCTCGGTTGGTTAAGCACCTGACTTTGGCTTAATTATTGTTTGGCATGATCCTACGGTTCACGGGTTTGAGCCCCGCGGCAGGCTCTGTGCTGACAGCTGGGAGCCTGGAGGCTGCTTCGGATTCTGTGTCTCCCCCTCTCTCTGCCCCCCCGCCCCCCCTTATGCTCTGTCTCTCAAAAATAAATAAACGTTAGAAAAATTGTTTTAATTTGAAAAAAAAAGTGTTTTCTATTGACTCACTAAATTCTACTCTTGAAACGCACGCTACACTATATGCTAGGTAACTTGATTTAAATTTTTAAAAATGTAAAAAAAAAAATTGTAATAGATATTCCTGTCATCTCCTCCCCATGATCAAGATTCTTGATCAAGATTTTTAACGATGATCTCGTCACAATTTTGGAAATCAGGATACACAAGGTACGTTGTTTGCATAAGTTGGAGGCAAACGTTTAAAACCAATTTTTTTTTAAATCAACTGTTTCTTTTTTTTTTTTTTTTTTTTTTTTTTTCAACGTTTATTTATTTTTGGGACAGAGAGAGACAGAGCATGAACGGGCGAGGGGCAGAGAGAGAGGGAGACACAGAATTGGAAACAGGCTCCAGGCTCCGAGCCATCAGCCCAGAGCCTGACGCGGGGCTCGAACTCACGGACCGCGAGATCGTGACCTGGCTGAAGTCGGACGCTTAACCGACTGCGCCACCCAGGCGCCCCTTAAATCAACTGTTTCTGATGAGAGTCCCTGCTTGAGCTCAAAGCCCCTCCACCCTGGATTTTTCATTTCTTGGACTCTGAGCCACGCTCCCTGCCTGAGTCCCTGGGATATGAACGACCCCAGTAACACGCAGCCCTTGTCCGTGAAGGCAGCAGGGGGATCTGTAGCTGCCGTTGAGGGAGAGGCTGGTAACAGCCCCTCCTCAGACCGGCTCAGAACTTTGCAGTGGAGGGGAGTACAGTAGAACCTTGGTTTGCCAGCATAGCTCCTTCCGGAAACATGCTTGGCATCCAAAGCACTCGTATATCAAAGCGAATTTCAAGAACCATTGGCTCAGGTGTAATCATGTGACGTTCGGCATCACATATTACTCGTGTTGCAAGACAGCGCTCGTTTATCAAGTGAAAATTTATTGGAAATGTTTGCGTGTCTTGCAGGACGCTCGCAGAACAAGTCGCAGAGGGGGATCTAGCTCACAGGTCAACCGGAGGTCACGTCCTCTAGATGACCTTTCTCAACGGTAGTCTTTTTTGTCCAGTTGGCTTCTCTTAGCATAATGCTCTTACTTTTTTTGTTTTTAATGTTTATTATTTTTGAGAGACAGAACACAAGTGGAGGAGGGGCAGAGAGGGAGGGAGATACAGAATCCAAAGCACACTCCAGGCTCTGAGCTGTCAGCACAGAGCCTGACGCGGGGCTCAAACTCACGAACCACAAGATCACGACCTGAGTCGAAGTTGGATGCTTAACCGACTCAGTCACCCAGGTGCCCCTAAAACCTTTTGAATAATTCTACTGAACTAACTAAACATGTGTTCAAGTTAAAAACATACTTTTTAAGAAATTAAAATTTAAAAAAACCTCAGTGTAAATCCATGGAAGCCTCGTTTCATAATCTTGAAGACGTTTTTTTCCAGTTAGCCTTGGTAAATAACTGAAAAACAAATTAATATCTCTGAACATTATAAGTGACAGGTCAAGAACATCAATCCAATAGTGCATATATAATTATATTTCTATCCTCATCAATTATCCATTTTTATTCTAGAATTTCTCAAAGTTTAATTCCTTAATTTTCTCTTTAGAGAGTAAAAAAAAAAAAAACCCTTCGATTAATAATGACAACAAAGGGTTGAGCACAAAGGGAAACATTGCCCTTGGGTTTTTTGTTTTTGTTTTTTTTTCTTCCTGAAGAGTAATGGTTCAGAATTTGCTAAGTTGGTCTTCACGGAGACTTTCTTGAACTACCATGAGTAACGATAAAACTGAGGCACGGAGAGTCTAAGCTTTTTGCTTGCTGTCACTCCGTGAAAAAGTGGAGCTGGGATTTGAAGCCAGGCAGGGTGACTCCACCCTGCCTTTTACAGGTGGAATCTAGCAGGACTATATTCAAACAATAACATTCATTCAACAACTAGGGGGACTGGGCTCTGAGTGTATTACTAGCTATTCCTGCATAGAAAGCACCTGAGATGATCTGTGCCCTAAAACAAAAAACTGAGGATTTAAGTATGCCCTTCTCTGCCATGAGTAGCTGTGCACGGACCCTGCTTTACTCTCCAGAGTACTCCACAGAAGCAGGTGCGCAGTTCCCAGAGCTGTGCTCAATGGACACTAGGTTCCAGGTGACCCCAATCCACTGAAAAGGGGCTAGGTTCCCCTATAAGAGAACGAATTTCCCTGTATTCTGGGCCATCTTGTCAAGATAGTTCCATTGTTGTCTGAAAACCATTTTCCAGTAATACCTTAGACTGGGGGCTCACAAATATTTTCTGTAAAGGACTAGGCAGTAAATATTTCAGGTGTTGTGAGCTATACGGTTTCTGCTGCAATTATCCAGCAGTGCAAAAGCAGGGAGAGGACACATAACAAAAAGGTATAACTGTGTACCAGTAAAGCTTTATTTACAAAAGCACACAGAGCTAGACTGCCCTAGACTATAAGCTCCTTGAGAAGGAGGCTTGTGTCTTTATCTTTGTAATTTCAGCCCTAGCAATCAAAATTGTCCCGATTTTACCAAAGAGGAAATTAAAACAGAGTCACAGATGTTGATTTTTGAGGAAGGCAGGCATAGAGCTACATACAGTTGGTGATTTGGCTATATTTTCTCTCGCGAAGTCAACATAGATACTGCACTTCTCACGTTAGATCGGAGCTGGTTGGGAAAATTAAAGCAAACACAAAGCAAAAGCATCTTGTCCTCACGAACTCTCCCAACTGGCCTGGCTCTCAGCAAACTTGTCTTTGCAGAGTGAGTTCTACACAACTTGAAGCTAGGAGGTTGCATTGGAGATGGGAGTGATGCAGGCTCAAAACTGTATTTCAGGTGCTCCCAGAGCTCAAGCAAGCGTCTGATTTTGCATGCCCTCAGTTTTCCCCGTCTGGTTCAGTTTCCTAACCGAGGACCCCAGGACAGGTTACAAAACAGCCCGAGTGAGAACAAAGCCTTTTGTTTATTCTCGCTGAGATCATCCTTCACACACAGGCTTTCTTTGGATTTGAGGGGACCTGATAAAGAGTGTTACACAGATTGGGATTCAGCCACAACCAGTAACGTGCAAAGACCGCTTCCGAGTGAGGTCAAGTCCTATTCACTTTCCTTTACACTCCATTTTGCCCCATTGTGATCCCGCGTCTTACAATTGCAAAACATTTTGTGAGTCTCAGTTTCTGCATCTGTAAAATGGGAAAATAGTGCTTGTCGGAAACTTAAATCGATGAACTTGCAGGTAAATCACTGAACCAAGCCGGGGGCTTGGCACGTTGTAAGCGCTCAAAGCACAGTAGCCACCATCCCCACTCTTCGTTACTATTTGGAGCCCCCAGCGCCCATCACCAGGGGCTGGACCAAGTGTGAGGGAGGAGGGCAGAGCTGCGGGTCATCCCTAGGGCTCGGGGCCCTGCGTGTCGTCGGGGTACGTCCGAGCGTCCCTTGCCCCGACCCAGCACCCACGGCCGGCCAGCCGAGGGTAAGCACCACCACTTCCGCCGGCCACCCGTCCGAAATAGCCGCTTCCAGCCGCTTCCGGCTGCGAGCCCTGCAGAGCCCGAGCCGCCCCGCGGTGGGCGGGGTCTACGAGCAGCCACGCCCCTGGCTTCCGGCTCACTTCCGGCTGCGCCGGGCACCCCCCCGGCCGCTCAGGGCTCCTGCCGAGACTGCCCCGCCCTCCCGGGCCCGCCTCTAGTGACGTCAGTTCCGGGGCGGTCCGGGCGGGGCCCGAGCTAGGGCTGCTGCCCCGAGCAGTCCTGGCTCGCGGGCGATGCTCTGCTGCCGGCCACGTCTCCACGCCGGGCCGCGGGCACTTCCCCGCCGTCCGACGGCCGCCCGGCCGCCGCAGGCCTGCCGCGCCGGGTAAGGGGCCCGCGCCTCCGTCGGGGGAGCTGTTGTCACGGCTCCCTGGACCGGCTTGCGCCTGGGAGAGGGAGGTGGGGGCAGGAGGAGGCTTGAATCGGGGCACGCGAGGCAGGAGGGTGACAGAGAAAAGATCAGTGGGGGCACAGGGGCAAGACGAGAGGACTGGAGGTGAGGAATAGCAGAGAAGAAGGAACGGAAGGAGCCCATTGGGGACCGAGACTCAGAATGGGCACGGATGCGGGTCCGAGAGGCTGGAGGGAGGAGGAGGGCTGCAGGGAGCGGGGGCGGGGGGGGGGGGATCCCAAATCGGAGAAGAGGCCCGGGTAGTTCGAGTTTGGGAGCGGAGGATGGGAGAGTTGGAACACTCCTGTATGTTCAGAGAACTCAAAGGTCTTCCCGGGGCAAGGCTGGGCCGCAGGAGGTGTTGCCCTCAAAGAAAGAGTTGGCCTTTTAGGTGACCCAGGCCCTCTACCTGGGAGGGGGTTGTGCACTTCCATCTGCTTGCCTGCCTGCCTCCCCCATGTGAGCCTGGTGGCTGCTTTCTGTGAGCCGTCAACTATCCGGCTGATAGGAGGGATCAGCATCCACATGGCTTGCCATAAGACATAAACATCGTGCTTAGAAATCTGCCTATGCCAACGTGCAGTTATTTTTACCCCCTGGAGGAAGCATCTCTGAAATTGCAATAAAATCGGTGAGGAAAGTATTTAAAGTATGGGTTCCCACTTATATGCTGGACTTGCCTAGCGGACAAAGGAATGTCAAATTAGCCCACACCGCCAACAAAAATTAGCCTGTGATCCAGCGTTTAGCCGTGATACCAAAGTTTACAGAAACCTGGAAGCAAGCATTGTGATTAAGATGATATCCACTTCTGCAGGTTTCCATCTGCCACGCAGACACATCCGTTAGACCACAGGGCACTGTCTATATACACAAAACCACAAACCTGTGTTCCTTGGGTTCTGAGACCAAAGTTCAGCCAGGTGACGTGTCAGGATTAGGTATCTGTAGTTTGCCCTATATTTGTTGCCGCATTTCCTGCTCCTTGGTATATATAGCTTCTCCAGCTTGGAGTGGGGGCCCAGGTCACGTTGCTGCTGATAAATATCACGAGTGATGGAATGTGGGGGTAACACTGTACAGTCCCTTACTGAGCCTAAGGATTACTTGTGTCGGATATTAGGAACCTGACTAAGGCCAGAAAAAGGAGTTCAGCAGTTTGGAGTCTGAGTCCATGTAACTTGTACACAGCACTCAGCATATAATAAACAGCTTCATAAAAGAGTTAAAAAAAAAAAAAATCAAGCCAAGGTTGGGAGCACAAGAATTCAGAGACAGGGCGTATTGGGAGGCATCACGAGATCATGGACCAGAAAAGGATCAGGAAATTGACACCTATGGCCACAGCCTGGGGGTGCCTTTCTAATGGGAGTGTTTCCTCTCTCAGGGGGTGCTGCCCCTTCCCTGCAGCACTTGCGGGGAGCTGATCGCTGAGAAAGAGGAAGTCCCCGCACCAGCCTAACGCCTGTCTTTCCCTCTTCAGGCCTTCCGCTTAATAATAACTTCATTCTTGTTTATTCTCTTCTTGCCGCGGGGGACTCTTTCCTTTCCATCTATTGTAGTCTGAGACCTTGGGCGACCCAGTCTCCCTGCACCGTAAGAATAACTGGCCCGACCCTCGTTTAAGGCTTACTGAAGCCGTTGCAGGACAGACTAGCATTTTAAATCTTGTTAATGGTGTGTCCATTGTGCGTCACCTTATAAAGATTAGTGCAGGTCCCCACACACAGATCGTGACATTGAGAATATGCTGTGGGAAAGTGGAGGCAGGACCATTCCAGAGAGATGAAGTCACGACCCAACGAGGGCCTGTTCTTGACTCCACTGCAGCGGCCAATTCCCATTTCTGTGGGAGTGATCACCAGCCCCTCTGGCTGGGAGTGAATAAGCACTGATGGTATCCAGTAGAAGTTTCCTGAGAAACTTGTGGTGTTTCCTGACATGGCCTTAGAAAAACGTTCCATAAATGCACCCACCTTTGTGTTTGTAACTGTGCGTGTGATCGTACACGTATCCACATGTGGCAGCATGCGTGCACGTGTGTGCCTGTGGGTGTGTGCGGCTGGGTATGCACGCGGCTGTGTGCACACACGAGGGTGCGTGTGGCTGTGTGTGTGCACTTGTGAGCGTTCGTATTAGGGAGCGGGCCCGTGGCGGTCCTCACGCGTCACCACCTACTAATATCTGCCACTCTAGGAGGTGATGAGCTGTTTCTTAATCTCCTGAGTCTATATTAACTATTCATCAATGAGATGATTTCCATTTGTGCTGTTAATATCTTTGCATTACCACTGTACTCCTGATTCTTCTAAAGTTTTGGTGGCTCCTAGGAAGATGTCGTTCCTGATATGTAAATCATGGAGTTTCTCTAAATTATTAAAATCTGTATGTGACACTGTATTCAGTAGGATTACTCTGTGCCTTTCTGCCTGATAGTTCAAAGTACTTGAAGAAAATCAGGCGTTGGTTCCTTTGGTTGGAGCCTTTCAGAAATGTTTTCCAAAAGCAATACATGCTGGTGTTAAGAAAAAAAAAAGAAAAAAAAGACATGTATATGCAGTAGAAAATGAGAATCACCAGGAAATTCATTCCCCTGGCATAACCACTTTGTTAATGTTCCTGTGTAAATCTCTCTAGACCCCTTAACAAACGTCTTTTTCAATAAAAATAGCATCGGAGCGCCTGGGGGGCTCAGTCGGTTAAGCGTCCGACTTCGGCTCAGGTCATGATCCCATAGTTCATGGGTTTGAGCCCCACATCAGGCTGTGTGCTGACACCTCAGAGCCCGGAGCCTGCTCCGGATTCTGTGTCTCCCTCTCTCTCTGCTCCTCCCCCATTCATGCTTTGTCTCTGTCTCTCAAAAATGAATAAATGTTTAAAAAAAAATTTATTTTAAAGTCCTGACATTGAAAGTTTTGACACACACTGTCATTTTCCCAGTGTAATGATCTATTTAACGCTGCTATTTCAGTGTCCCCTTCCTCCCTGGGTTTTCCCCCTGTGCTTCTCCTAAGGAGCGTTTCCTGTTTTTCCAACCCTAGATGCGTCTGCTAACAGAGCGGGGCATCTGCCCATGTCGCCCATGTGCCCCAGAGCATGCCGTGGCCTGGGGCTCTGCCTCCTCGCTGCTCTCGCGCCCCGCACAGCCAGACCTCGCCCGGCGAGCGCACGGTGCCAAGCCCGCAGCTCTCCACGGAGGAAGATGGCCCAGCCCGGGAGCACGCCCTGAGCGGCTGCCTCTAGTGAGTGTCCACGGCCCTGCCCGCGGGGCCACCTGCCTGGTGTCGGGACGGCGAGCCCGGAGGGGGCCCCGAGAGGGCTTTACCACGGAGTGGGAAAAGGAAGAGAGCAAAAGGGAAAGACAGCGAAGCCCCGAGGGGGGCCTGTTCGCAGGTGCGTCACCGTCAGAGGGCCCGCCTTCTGAGGTAGCCCACGAGGGGGGTCCGGGAGCAGGGGTGGACAGGAGGGCCTGGGAGCACGTGGGCCTCTGTGGCCCTCTCCTGTTCTCGTGACCCCGATGCCAGATACCACAGGAGGTTTTCTCTTGGCCTTGGGTCAGAATAGCAAAATGCTTGGGGGAACCCCTCTTTGGGGGGGGGGTGCAGCCTCTCCCCGATGCTGGGGGTGGAGGAGGAGCCCGCTCACCGCAGGGGCCCTGGGAGGAGCCGCCTGGAGGCTGTCCCCAGACCGGGAACAAGACTGTCCCGTCTGTTCTGCGTGAGGAACCAAAAGGGAAGGAGGAAATCTGTTTTGGCACAGCGGATCAGTCCCTCCCTACCTTAGCTGGATTATCAGCCCTGAAGTTCACTGAAACGCTAGAGTAGGGGTGTTGGCAGACCTTGGCCGGCGGGCCAAGTCCGCCGGCTGCCTGTTTTTGTGCATAAAGTTTTATCGGGACGCGGCCGCGCCCGGCGTTTACCCACGGGCCACAGCTGCTGTTGCGCTACAGCAGCAGACTTGAGTCTCCGAGACAGAGCCCGCGTGGCCCGCAAAATCTAAACCATTTGCCATCCGGCTCTTTACTGACAAAGTTTGCCGAGCCTGCCCTAGAGATCGGTAGTGAGGGGGACAACGGAACATTCAGGAAGCCCCGGTCACAGCACCCCACCGCAGCAGACCCCCGACCCAGGCCTCACACAGGGAGCGTGCTGGGCTCAGCAGTGGGAGATTTCAGATGCATTCAATAGACGTAACTGGCCAAAGAAAGAGCCATTTAAATACATTTATTTAGCGAGAGCCCAGCTGCGTGGCCTCAGCTCATGGGGGAGTGTGAGTTCTTTGTTCCCGAAACCTTCCAGTTTCAATTCTTGCCTCTCATGATGTTGTGATTTTCGTCTGATTCTTCTCTCCCCACCCTACCCCCACTTGTTTCTGTCAGAACAAAGAATGCCTTTGGCATTCTAGAAAACAGATGCAAATCTGTGGTTTGTAGGGCTGAGTCCTCTAAACCTGGGAGCTACCAGGAGCTCTTATGGACAGTTTTGGATGGAGGGTGCAACCTGAAGCTAGAAAAAAGCTGGGCACTCTCGCAAAGGGTGAGAAGCATCGAGGAATGAGCCAGCCTTCCGGAAGAGTTTGTCCTCGACAGACTTTCCCAGTCACAGGGCGGTTTCACAACAGTCTCCCAGATCGCGGGAGGCAGAAAGCCACCCTGTGGCCACACACCCCTTCGTGGCGCACAGGGGCCGTGTTGCGTAGCCCCCGGCAAGGCTAGAAGTGCTTGCTGGGGCAGACTGATGGCCGGCGCTGGGTCACAACCTGCAGGGATTTCACGAGTCCAGTGCGGGTGGGGCCATCGGGGAGAGGCCGCGGGGCCAGACTTTGAAGGCCACCTTGGCCATGGTAGTGAACTTCGGGGTTATCCGGGGATATTATGGGGTTTAAGCAGTGGAGGCAGGGTCACCTTTGTGTTACAAGGATCTCTCTGGAAGCTGTGGGGTGGCAGCGAATCGGGGCCAGGATAGAGACGCTTGAAGGGGTTTCATGCGTGACTCAGGGCCAGTGGGAGGACAGTGAGCCTGCCCCGCTCCCCAGGGGCCAGCCTGGTTATGGGGCCACGGAGCACAGTGAGTAGCATCCGTGCTGGGCGAGGAGTTGATCAGGGCGTTTTCACATGACCCAAGGGCTGCCTTCCGGGACGTTCTGTCGCGGCTCAAGAACGTCATGGTGAGGGCCAGTGGAAAGACCAAAGGCCTTGGGTGTCTTCAGGCAGGACTGATTTTGGAGGTGCCCTCAGGACCCCCAGGCTCATTGCCCGCCCTGCAGCTCCCAGCATGCCTGGGTCCTGTTTGCCCCGTGTCCAGATCGAGTGTTCAGTCGTGGGACCAACCTCAGGCCTGCAGGGGCTCCCCCGCAAATCCCAACTGCCCGGTGGTAGCCTGCCAATCTCTGGGCTGATCCTAGGTCTCTTGGCTTCTGGCCTTGCTGCTCCACTCACCTCCCCTGCCCCTGCCCCTTCCCCACCACGTGGATCCCATCCATCTTTCAGAACATGGCCCACGTGTCCCTTTCCCAGAAGCCTTCCCTGGCCACGCCCCTCCCCCCAGCAGAACTCCGGGCCTCCACACAGAGGACCAGCCTCCAACTTACATGTCAAGGCCTTCCCATGTGCCATCACCTGCCTGCTTCCCAGCACTGAATCACACCTCTGCTTTTTACTTGCAGTAACTTGCAGTGACCTCTTTTCTGTGTCTCCTACTGTATGGCGGGCTCCCTGAAGGAAAGAGTTGTCCGGCTCTCATCTTTTTGTTCTAAGCGCACTGCTCGGCACATGAGCAGGCACTCAGAATATTGGATGAATGGATGAGTGGATGGATGATGGAGAGATGGAGGATGGATGGATGGATGGATGGATGGATGGAGTGGCTGGTGAATGGGTTGATTGGTGGATGGACAGATGTGGTAGTAGGTGGACAGACAGGTGGATGGATGTTGGCCGGATAGACTGATGGATGGGTGGGTGGGTGGATAATAGATGGATGAATGAATGATACTTGATGGTTAGATAGACGAATGGGTGACGGCTGGCTGGCTAGCTAAATGATGTCTCCCATGTGAAGGGTGTGGTCAGCCATCGTGGGGTGCACAGAGTGTGTTGGGCCTGATATGTGATCTTGGCCAATCTTGGTGATTGACAGGCCTTGGCCCAGTGAGCATGGTCAGGTCTTGACCCTCTGTCTACTCCTCTTTCACACCAGGAACTCTGGGTGGGAGAATGGGCACTTGGGAGGTTGAGACACAGAGTGAAGTTGGGTCAAGGAGTGCTTTGAGCCTGTCAAATACAGGCACCGGGCAGATCACTAGACCACCATGGTTGAGACGCATCTCGAGCTCCCTGGGTGCCAGGCCCTGGTGGGAAGACTCGGCTCAGTTTGCGGACCTTCCAGAACCCTCCATGGCAGGCACAGAACCATGCCCCGTGTCCCAGGTGAGGCTGTGCATTACTGACCAGACGCCTTCTTTCTTGACCACAGATCCTTCAGCCCGGCAGCAGGGAATTGTTAGCAGCCTGAGGAGTGGCCAGCTGGGAACCTCAGGGACCGCCCAGCCTTGCTCCTGGCTCACCCACAAGATGTGGACAGCCCTTGTGCTCGTTTGGATTTCCTCCTTGTCCTTATCTGAAAGCAAAGCGCCATCCCAGGATCTACGTAAGTGAGAAAGCCGTGTGATTGCTAGTCAGGCCTGCAGTGGTCCCAAAGCACCCTGAGCCCAAGGGACGTGTGCAAGCCTAGGCCAGCGAGTCAGGAGCCGCAGGGCCACCCAGGTGCTAGGCCGGGGAGGGCCGTCAGGCCAAGCTTCTCTGGGGCCAGCTTGAGTAGAAAGCCCTCAGGGGCCTGACCTCTGAGCCCTGAGAGGGTCATTTGCTTGGCCCTGCAAAATTTCTCCTGTAAACCCGATCCTGTCACTGAGGAATTCGTCTGTTCATACATCAAATATTTCATTACACTCCTGCTCCGTGCGAGGCACCGTTCATCTCCAGGAATTCCTGCCGCAAATCCTTTCATAAAGCCAAGAATTCTTTCATGGTGTGACCATCCGGGCCGTGGTTTGTCTGCTTTGTAAACCTGGGTGTGTGTTTGATGCGTTTTGTTAATGGTGAATCACGCCTCTGAGGTGAGACTTTCACTCTGTCTGATGTTCCGGGAATTGGATCAGAGAGGGAAGCTCTTAGGCCTTCGATGGGCTCAGGGTTCAGAGGGAAGGGAGTTTTCACGTCAGAGTGGCGAGCACCTCTCCGGTGGGCGGCAGGCTCGATGTGTGCGGGACGAGATGGGAGGGGAACATGCTCCCACGTCCCCTCCTTTATTCTCGCTGGACTGTGGGGTCAGTCCCCACCGGCCAGGCCAGTGGGCCAGAAATTAAGACGCTCCCTGATGGGGCGCCCGGGGGGCTCAGTCGGTTGAGCGTCCGACTTCAGCTCAGGTCATGATCTCTCGGTTCGTGAGTTCGAGCCCCGCGTGGGGCTCTGTGCTAACCGCTCAGAGCCTGGAGCCTGCTTCAGATTCTGTGTCTCCCTCTCTCTCTGCCGCTCCCCTGCTCATGCTCTGTCTCTCTCTGTCTCAAAAATAAATAAAAACATTTTTAAAAAATTAAAAAAAAAAAAAAAAAGACGCTCCCTGAATAATCCACCTGCCCAGGATGGAAAGTGACTATCTTTTTCTCCCTTTTCTGACTTTAAGGGCACCTAGTCTCTAGCCAGACAGCTAATTCAGCCAAGAATGCCTCGGTGACGGCGGCTGCAAGAGTCCTTAATGACACGTCTGGAACGATGACCGTGCTGACGCCTCCTGTCACACTGACCACAGGGACTCTGGGGACCGACCCCAGCTCTCCTGCAGTCACAGCAGGGAGCACATTCAGGACAGACACAGCTGGCCCGGCAGCCTCCGGGGGACCCTCACCAGCTTCGGCGGCGTCGACACAGCGGACCCCGTCCTCCGCGACCGCTCCCGGCGCAGCCCCCGCGCCGGCCCCGAGTGTCAGCCCGCTGCCAAGAACGACGGCGCCCGCGACGTCGGCCACCGTTGCTCGGACCACAGCTGGCCCCACAGCAAGTGCCAGCGCCCCGACAGGCACGCGCGGCCCCCCCGTAGCCAGCCCCGCGCCCCCCACGAGTCCCCAAGCGCTTGACGTGTCCACACGAGGCCCCGCCGTCCGGACGTCGACGGCCCGGCCCGGGGCTGGCACAAGTGGGCCCACGCCCACCCTCGCCGACACAACCCCAGAGCCCACCCGCCCATCCACGGCTCCCGTGTCCACCACAGCGGTGACCGCCACCGAGGCCCAGGCCCGGGAGCCGGCTGCCAGCACGCCGCCGGCACCGGCCTCTGACTCCACCCCCACCCCCAAGGTGGAGGCCACGGCCCCCGCGACGCGGCCAGGCCCCGCGCCGTCTACCCGGGGAGCTGCGGGCCCAGACACGCCCCGGACGCCGGAGCAGGTGCGGCCCGAAACCCCGCCCGGTACCGCGTCCACCGCCCCGACACCCGGGAGCTCGGGGGGCTCCCAGGTGCCAGCCTCGGCCCCGTGCCCGCTGAGCACGCAGGGCCCGTACCTGGTGGTCACCACCCGGCCCCTTCCCCAGGCTCTGGTGAACAAAAGTTTCCTGCTGGCGGTGCTCTTGCTCGGGGTGACCCTCTTCGTCGTAGTCTTGGTTCTGCTGGGCCTGCAAGCCTACGAGAGCTACAGGAAGAAGGAGTACACGCAGGTGGACTATCTGATCAACGGGATGTACGCGGACTCCGAGATGTGAGGGGCCCGGGAGGCGGGGCCCGGGAGGCCGAGCCCGCCCCCCTTCCGTCTCGCCTCCGAGACCAAATCCAGCGCTTCCAGATTCTTTTGGTGCAATTGGGACGAGTGCCGGACGCTTAAGCGTATCTACTTGCTGTCGGATTGACTCCACGAGCCCTCGAGAGTTGCTTTGTTCATATTTATTTTTGTAAACAATCATGTCAACGGAGCGGGCAGTGGCCCCGCCACGGGCAGGCCTGGCAGGGCCCCGGTGGGGATCCTGACCAGAATTAAAGCAACGACTGCTTTCCGTTCAGACCTGTGTCTCCCCGTTTGTGTACGTCGTGTCCCGTCCACCGCTGTGCCCGGCCGGGGGCGGGGGCGGGGGGGGCGGGGGGCCTTGCTGCGATGCACATGACCGGACTCCTGTTCATCAACGTCGACTGCTCCATCGGGCCCGGGGGTCTGCTGTGTCTGTGCTGCTTCCTGGGGCTTCGCTCTGATGCCCGACCCTGCCCCGCACTCGGTGGGGGGAGCCCCAGCCCATCTCTGGCACCCCGTGGAGGCAGAGCCTTTTTCACAGACGCCCCTTTTCTGAACCGTTCCGTGGCGCAAGCTTAGAGCCTCACGTAAAACACGTGAGCTCCACAGTGTGGCCGGGTCGGCCTGCACCTGCTCGACCCCCAGGCCTCAGCGCTCCCGGGGCCCTCTCCCCTGAGCAGGACGACGTCCCACACAGCCCTCAGAGCCAACACTAAGCGCCCGTCGGGCCAGCCGCTGCCCTTGTGCCTAACGCGCTAACCCATTTATCCCCCACCTCAACCCCAAGAGAAGCAGCATGATCCCCATTCTAAAGGTGGGGCCACTGAGGCACGGAGGAGGGGGAGGCATACTCGCACACCGAGGGCCAGATTCAGGGTGTGACCCAGCGACTCACCTGCCCAGGTTGACGGTGGCCCCGGGCCTTTCTCGGCCTACCTGCCCAAGACGGTGAGAGCAGTAAAGCTGTGTTCCCAGACCAAGCGTGCAGCTCCTAACTGTGTGGCTTGGAGCAAGTGTGGAATATTCTGGAACTCAGCTCCTCCATCTGTGAAATGGGGAGACCTAGAATAATCTGTTGTGGACCCAGGGCTGTGGGGCCTGGCTCTATCGGGGGAGGGGAGTCAATGCTTGCTTCTAAGTGCTCTGAACCGTAAAGAAGAGGCCATTTAAAAAAATTTTTTTTAATGTTTATTTATTTTTGAGAGAAAGAGAAAGACAAAGTGTGGGCGGGGGAGGGGCAGAGAGACAGGGAGACACAGAATCCGAAGCAGGCTCCAGGCTGTGAGCCATCAGCCCAGAGCCTGACGAGGGGCTCGAACTCACAGACCGCGGGATCATGACCTGAGCTGAAGTCGGAGGCTCAACCGACTGAGCCACCCAGGCGCCCCTAAGATTTTATTTTTAAGTGATCTCCATACCCAACGTGGGGCTCGAACATACAACCCCGAGATCGGGAGTCACGTGCTCTACCGACTTGCCCACGTATCCTTACGAACGGGCCCCTGCGGCCGCTGCCTTGCCTGGGTCCCCCCACCAACTGCCCGCCCCGCTCCAGCCGTCGTCCATCCTGCAGCCAGGGGTCCCCCAACACACAAACGTGACCACACCTTTCCCTGCCGATGTGCCTTCCCAAGATAAAGGCCCAGCTGCTCTGCCTGGCACTCCAGACCAAGGCAAACCCTTCTGGGGGGTCCCGGCCGAGCAGAGCATAAGGGAAAGAGCCGGTCTCAAGACAGCTCACGGGAGGCGGAGACCGTCCAAATCTGGGGGGGCCACGGGTTTGGGTCCCACGCTAGCCTCCCGCCTTGGAGGCCACCAGACTGCAGTGAGCCAGGCAGCCATTCCTGGCCTGCTCGAAAGACCCATAAATATCTGATAAATACCTCAATCAGGTATTTATTGAGCACCCACTGTTTGCCAACCAACTGGAGATTCAGGGATGAATTCACCTGCCCTGCCCACGGGAGCTCAGAGTGTGGTGCGTGAGAGTGAGGAACGCAAGGAGGCAAGAGGTAGACACACAGAGGAGGCCCCTGACCCGCCCACCCCCCCCCCCCCCCCCCCCCCCCCGGAAGGGCAGAGAAGGCTGCCTGGCAGAGGGGACTCAGAGACTCTCTTCCTGGCTCTTTGGTGGCAGGGGCTGTGGCTGGTTCGGTGCCCGGAGCAGCACTGACACGAAGGAGCAGGGTCCCTGTTTGAGAGTACGAATGAAGGCCGGGGTGCAGTGAAAATCAGATTCGGGGTTTGGCCCCCATGGGGTCTCTCCTCCCTCCAGTGAGGAGACCAAGGTGTGGGAGGGCCAAGTGGCTTTGCCCAAGACCACCCTCCAAGCAAGTGGCAGGACAGGATTCGCTGGGGGAGCACAGGCAGCTGGGGCGCCCAAGGCAGGCAGCTGGCCCATTTCCTCTGGAGGCACCCCTGCGTGCCCAAGCCAGCGAGGTCCAAGGGCTCCCCCTGGCGGCCACCCCTCCCTCCCTCACCCTGGGTGCTGGTCCTGGCCGCGCGCAGCCCCCCCCCCCCCCCCCCCCAGCTTTCCCAGGGCCTGGGATCCCGCCAGCCTAGCTCTCCCTGCACCGGAAGCCTTCCTGGTGACCCCACACGGACGAACTCCCGCCCCCGCATGCTCCCAGACCGGGGTGTCGTACTGTGGGACGCTGTTCTCGGTGCAATTCTGTCATGTGTGCCTGTGACGGTCTCCCCCCACCTCCAGAAGGAAGCCAGGAGTTCAGGGAGAGTGCAGCAACCTCGCACACAGACCCTTGTGCCTCCAGCCCAGAAGCAGCCAGCGGGGCCGCTGAGCAAGCCATCCGTGTCCCCGCTCAGCCACAATTTTTATATCTACCAAACCTCTCTCGGCTTCAAAATCGGACCAGTGTCCGTGCGGCACAGGGACGGATAATAACAGCTAATATTTTTTGAGCACTTACTGCATACCAGACAGTTGAGTGGTAGCTATCATCTCATTTAATTAACTCAGACTACGGTCTTCGCGCCCCTGACGCCCCGCCCCCCCCCAACTCTGCTCCAAAGCGGCCAGAGCGATGGTTTAAAAATACAACCCAGGAGCGCCTGGGTGGCTCAGTCGGTTAAGCATCAGACTGTTGACTTCAGCTCAGGTCATGATCTCACAGTGTGTGAGTTTGAGCCCCACGTGGGGCTCTGCGCTGACAGGGCGGGGTCTGGTAGGGATTCTCTCTCTCTCTCTCTCTCTCTGCCTCTCCCCTGCTTGCTATCTCTCTCAAATAAATAAATAAATAAACTTAAAGAAAAACCTTTAAAAAATTAAGAATAAGAAATAAAAAATACAACCCAGATCCCTTCCCCCCACCCCCCATCCCCGCCCCCCGCCCCCGCCTGGGTCCCTTAATGGCTTTTCACTTCAATAGGGAAACAATCCAAATGTAGACTAAGGACCGGCATGGCCAGAGGGAAGTTTTCATGAAAAATCTGGGAACTGGGAGATCCAGGCAGAGGGAGGAGGGACCACGGAGCACCCCCCCCCCCCCCCCCCCCCCGGACAGAGGGAAGCTGGCGAATGTGGGCGACAGAAGGGGAGAGTGGGAGAGACAGTGGGGACAGGCCCGGAGGACACGGCCAGCGTGAAGCAGGGAAGGAGGCGAAGGCCCAGGAGTTCGCTCCACAGAAGAATGTCATCGATTTCGGCTTTAAAAATTATTTTGTTGCACTGAAGTCCTTACAAAGTGGCCTGCTGTCTGGGATTCACTTTTTTTTTTTTTTTTTTTTAAGTAGGCTCGGTGCCTAAGGAACGTGGGGCTCGAACTCACGACCCGAGATGGCCGGCCAGACGCCCTGGGATTCACTTGAAACCACTTCAGCGCGAGGGGAAGGTGCCGGGGGCAAAGGTACCACCAGACGGCATGTTGTTGCCATGGAATATGGTTGGTGGGCGCAGCGGGGTCCGCTACGTGCTCCCTCTCTGGGCACGTCTGGAAATTTCCGTGATGACAAGTTGAGAGAAGAGAAAGGAAGAGAGAAGAAGAGATGCGGTTTAAACCTCTTAAATAAATGGTGGCTCTGGTTGCCACACGGAGGGCAGCTTGGGGGCAGCGCCCGAGGGCCAGGTCCTCCCAGGCAGTGAAGACACGGTTTGGACCAGGGTGTACCCGCCCCAGGGGGAGACGCAGAAGAAGGTGCAGACACGTTTTGGAAGATGAGTCAACGGGACCTCCACTGTTTCTTTCCACACCCCACACCCGCACTCCCACGTAGCGGAAGTCAGGATGACCTCCCCGTGTGGGGCTTGAGGGGCTGGGGGGGGGTGATGTCCTTTCCAGGAAATGGGGAGCAATGCACCCCTATTCTCAGCACGCTGCTCATGGCTTCCTTTAACCCTTGCTACAACCCTATGAGACAGAACTGTCATTCTCCTCACCAACCCCCTACGCACACAGAAGGGAAACTGAGGCCGGAGAAGTGGTGAACCTGGCCAAGGTCATACAGCAGCAGGGGGGCAGCGCTAGGGCCCCAGGTCCCACGCTTCTGCCGCTGGCTCCGCTGCCCCCTGCTGGGAGAGGGGGGGAGGTGGGGCAGGGAATCCTGAGATGCCTGTCAGGTGTCAGGAGGGCGTGGGACACGAGTCTACGGGCTGGGAAGGTCCCCACGGGAAAGACGCACGGGGAGCCGTCAGCGGAGATGGCTTTCGAAGCCAGGAGGCCAGAGCAGGTGGTCCGAGGACAGAGAAGGGGTGACTGCTTCCACCGGCAGAGTGTGGCATCCTGGAACCTGAGACATGCGGCCGACGGCCGGGTGAGAAAGGGACAAAGGAGTTGCTGCTGGTTCAGGCAGGTGGCCTTGGTGAGGTGGCCTCCGCAGAGTCCACGGGGAGGGTGAAGAAGGAAGGCGGGCGGGCAAGGAGGCCGTGACCTCTGGCCACGACTTGGAGAGGTTCAGCCAGGCGCGGGGGTGGGAGGAGGGACGGGGCAGCAGACCGAGGTGCACAGGCGACCAAAAGGATATTTTCAAAGTTCAGCATAGTTTACGTACAGCGTGGAATCAGTTTCAAGTGCACAATCTAGTGATTCAACAACTCCGTACGTTACTCAGTACTCATCATGAGCGTCCTCTTAATCCCCAAGAAGGGTTTTTTTTAATCTTTATTTTCGAGAGAGGCAGAGAGCAGGGGCAGAGAGAGAGAGAGAGGGAGAGAGAGAGAATTTCAATCAGGCTCCACGCTGTCAGCACAGTGCTCGATGCGGGGCTCAGACTCTCAAACCGTGAGACGATGGCCTGAGCTGAAACCGAGTTGGACGCTCAACGGACTGAGCCACCCAGGCGCCCCAAGAGGGATTGTTTCTTAAACAGAGATCCTAGAGCGCCCAACAGTGCTCGCTGCCTCCCCACACGGTCGGACCCACTATTGTCCCCCATTTCCAGATGGGAAAACTGAGGGCAGGAGGTGAGGCCCAAGGCCGCACAGGAAAGGGCGGAGCCAGGGTCTGGGTCCAATCCGTCTGGCTCCACGTCCCCACGTCCCCACGTCCCACACTCCCACCGCCGAATCGACTCGAACACCAGCTTTGCTTCACTGGGGCCACCTGCTGACCAGAGTGGCATTCTCAGTGAATATGCACACTGTGTCCCATGAGCAGGGCACGCGGCAGGGGCTCGGTTTCACCCTGCTGACTGCGGAGTTACCCGGTGGGACAGGGCACTGTGCGAGGGAAGCAGGTACAAAGGCATCCAGGTGAGCAGAGAGAGGAGCACAAGGGGACTCCCAGCGGGAGGTCCTGGACCCCGTAACTGGAAAGGCATGGAAACGGGAGGCCCCGCCCCCTCGCCTGGGCTTTCTCCTGAATCTTTGGGAGCCCCCCCCCCCCCCCCCCCGCCCCAGCACAGCAGCATCTTGAGAGCCTCAGAGAACTCCCAGGAGCCCTGAGCAGCTCTTGGTCTCAGGCAACCTTGGATCGGAAGGAACAGAAGCCTCGGGAGCAGAGCTGTCCACCCCTCTCCGTTTCTTCTTCTCTCTGCACCTCTGCATTCCCCTCCCGGCAGAGCCCCTGCCTCTGTGAGACGTAGGGTCTGTTTTCTCCAAGGGGCTCTGGCCTGTACCCTCGGCACCAGCACCGGCCCATCTAAGCTGCGATGTCCCACTCCCAGGGCCTCCCATTGTCCAATCCACTGTGGCCAGGAGGCTGTGCCGAGTGGGCTGTGGGTGCGCCCAGATGTTAAGAAAAGAGGGTGGGGGCGCCTGGGTGGCTCAGTCGGTGAAGCGTCCGACTTCAGCTCAGGTCACGATCTCACCGCTCGTGGGTTCGAGCCCCGCGTCGGGCTCTGTGCTGACAGCTTGGAGCCCAGAGCTCCCTCCCCTGCCCCTCCCCTCTCTGCCCCTCCCCTGCTCTCTCTCTGTCTCTCTTCTCAAAAATAAACATTAAAAATTTTTTTAATTAAAAAAAAAAGAACATCGATGTTCTCACACACCTCAGTTTCTGCCCTACGGAAGCCCAGTGGAGGCACGTGTTAGAACATCAACGACTATATTATTTGTCAAGGCGAAAATTGCACATGCTCTAAACAGTCTTCAATAGTACCCCGAAATACGTACAGCAGTTTAAAAGAATGAGCTAGAACTATCTGTAACCGAATCAACAGTTTCTCAAGACATATTTTTGAGCAAAACAGGGAAAGTTACTGATGGGACGGTACCGTCGTGCTTGCGTTACGGAGTTACCTATTTCTCCGTAACAGTATCACCACGGATTCAAACAACACACATTTATTATCGCAGTTTTGGGGAGTCGGAATCGGGGCACGGCTTAGCTGGGTCTTCTCTTCAGGGTCTCCCAGAGCTCTAACCAAGGAGTTGGCTGGAGCTGCGCCCTCATCCGAAGCTCACCCGGGGAAGGGGTTGCTTCCAAGCTCACATGGTGTCGGCAAGAATCAGATCCTTGCAAGTGTCCGGACTGAGGGCCTGCGTTCCTTGCTGGTCGGGGTGCTGGAGGCCTCCCTCCCCTCCTCGCCGTGAGGCTTACTCCGTAAGCAGCAGGCTTGAGGATAGCCCGCTTCTTCAAAGCCAGCAAGAGAGTCTCCAAGCAAGATAGATATAAACTCTTGTATTTTCGGGGCACCTGGGTGGCTCAGTCAGTTAATCGTCCGACCGGCTCACGTCATGATCTCGCGGTCCGTGAGTTCGAGCCCCGCGTCGGGCTCTGTGCTGACAGCTCAGAGCCCGGAGCCTGCTTCAGATTCTGTGTCTCCCTCTCTCTCTGCCCCTCCCCTGCTCACATTCTGTTTCTCTCTCTTTCTCAAAAATAAATAAACATTAAAAAGTTAAAAAGAATTTTTTTTTTTTTTTTTTTCAACGTTTATTTATTTTTGGGACAGAGAGAGACAGAGCATGAACGGGGGAGGGGCAGAGAGAGAGGGAGACACAGAATCGGAAACAGGCTCCAGGCTCTGAGCCGTCAGCCCAGAGCCTGACGCGGGGCTCGAACTCACGGACGGCGAGATCGTGACCTGGCTGAAGTCGGACACTTAACCGACTGCGCCACCCAGGCGCCCCTAAAAAGAATTTTTTTTAATCTTGTATTTGACATAACATAACACTCACCATCTTAACCATCTACGAGCGTACGAGTTCAGTGGCACCAAGCACGTTCACGGTGTTGTGTAACTATCACCACTATCTGCCTCTAGAACTTTTTCATCATCCCAAACAGAAACTCTGTACTCGTTAAGCAATGACTCTCCCTTCCCCTCCCCCCGCCCCTGGCGACCTCGACCCAACTTTCCATCTCTATGAATTTGCCTGTTCTAGACACGGTGGAATCTTCTAATTTTAGTCATCTGTTCTTTTTGTTGCCTTAATCTGGCTGAATGTCTGTCAATTCTGTAGATCTTTCAAAGAGCCTATTCCTGGTTTCATAGATTTCCTCGATTGTCCTCCGATCCTCCATTGTGTTCACCTCTGTTCTAATCCTTACTACCTCCCTTTCTTCTGCTGGCTTTGGGCTTGCTTTGCTCTTCTTTTTCTAGTTCTTTAAGGCATATGGCTAGTTTACTGATTGGAGATCCTTCTTCCTTTTTTAATACAGGCATTTACTGCTGTGGATGTCCCTCCTGGGACATCACCTGGGATGTCACCTCCTGGTGCCCATCTCTGATTTCCCTTGTGATTGCTTCTTTGTCTGATTGATTAAGAGTACATTGTTTGGGGCGCGCCTGGGTGGCTCGGTTGGTTAAGCGCCAGACTCTTGATTTCGGTTCAGGTCACAATCTCACGGTTTCCTGGGTTCGAGCCCTGCATCAGGCTCTAAGCTGACAGCTTGGAGCCTGCTTGGGATTCTCTCTCTCCCTCTTTCTCTGCCCCTCCCCCTTCAAAATAAATAAATAAACTTAAAAAAAAAACTTTTTTAAAAAGGGAGTGTGTTGTTTGAGTTCCACATATGTGTGGTTCTTCCAATTTTTCTTGTTATTGATTTTCACTCTCATTCCCTTGTGATCAGAAAACATACTCTCTATCATTTCAATCTTTTATGATTTATTAAGACTTGTTTTGTGGCCTCACACGTGATCTGTCCTGAAGAATGTTCCACGTGTACTTGAGAAGAACATGCATTCAGCTGTTTTCAGGTAGAGTGTCTGTATTATCTCTGCTAGGTCCAGTCCGTTTTATAATGTTGTTCAAGTCTCCTTCTTATTGGGCTCACCTTTCATTGTTGTATCCTTTATTGAATGTGAGGTATTAAAATCTCCCACTGTTTGGTAGAACTGTCTATTTTTCCTTTCAGTTCTGTCCATTTTTGCTTCACATATATTTTAGGGCTCCTTTGTTAGGTAGGTATATGTTTATAACCGTTATCTCTTCTTGCTGGAGTGAATCTTTTATCAATATGTAATGTCCTCATTAGCTCTTATAACCTTTTTGGCTTATAGTCTATTTTGTCTGAAAATAATATAATCCGCTGTCTTTGGATTACTATTTGTGTGGAATATCTTTTTCCATCCTTTTACTTTAATTTCTCTGTGTCTTTGTATCTGAAGTGAGCCTCTTATAAACAGCATATAGATAGATCATGTTTTTATACCCAATCTTCCCATCTCTGCCTTTTAGTTGGAGAATTAAAGTCATTTACATTTAAAGGAATTACTGATAAGGAAGGATTTACTGTGCCATTTAGCTGTTTGTTGTCTGTTTTTCTGCTCTTCAATTTTTCCATTACTGCCTCTTTTTGTATTTAGTTGATTTTCTGTAGAAAGCTATTTTGATTCCCTTCCTCTTTCCTTTTCTATATATTTTTTAGTTATTTTCTCAGTGGTTACTTTGGGGATTACAATTAACCTCTTAGTCTCATAACAACCTAGTTTGAATAATACCAACTTTGTTTCAACAGTATATCTCTGCCCCTGTAAATCCCTGTCCCTTCTTTAGGTTGTTTTCTGCCACAGATTACATCTTCATATATCGCCCATTAAAATATATTTACAATTATTGTGTTATGCACTCCTCTTTTAAATCATATATGAAAGAAAAAAAGGCTGAGTTACAAATTGGAAGTACACTAATACCGGCCTCTGTATTTATCTGTGTTACATTTACTGATGTTCTTTATGGCTTTAAGTTACAGCCTGGTGTTCTTTCAATTAAGACTGAAGGCCTCCCTTTAACATTTCGTGTAGGGAAGTTCTACTGGTAATAAGCTCTGTCAGCTTTTGTTTATCTGGAAATACCTGAATTTCTCCTGCATTCTTGAAGGAGAGTTTTGCTGGGTATAGAATTCGTGACTGAGTTTTTTTTCTTTCAGGTCTTCACATATGTCATCTCACTGCCTTCCAGACTCCATAGTTTCTGAGGAGAAACCAGGTAGCTATCTTTTTGAGGATTCCTTGTATGTGATAAGTTGCTGTGCCCTTGCTGCCTTCTAAATTCTCTCTCTGTCTTTAGATTTTGACAATTTCACTATAACGTGTCTCAGTGTGGGGGCACCTGGGTGGCTCAGTCGGTTGAGTATCCGACTTTGGCTCAGGTCATGATCTCACAGTTTGTGGGTTCAAGCCCCGCGTCGGGCTCTGTGCTGACGGCTCGGAGCCTGGAGCCTGCTTCGGATTCTGTGTCTCCCTCTCTCCCTGCCCCTCCCCTGCTTGTGCTCTGTCTCTCTCTGTCTCTCAAAACTAGATAAACGTTAAAAAAATAATGTGTCTCAGTGTGGATCTATTTGAATTTATCCTGCTTGTGATTTGTTGGGCTTCTTGGATATGGATATCCGTGTCTTCTTCAGATAGATGACATTTTCAGCCATTAGATCTTCAAATACTTTTCTGCTCCTTCCTCTCTCTCTTCTCCTCAGACTCCTATAATGCATATGTTTGTGTGCTTGGTAGTGTCCTACAGGTCCTGTAAGTTCTGCTCATTTCTTTTTCTTAAAAAAAATTTTTTAATGTTTATTTATTTTTGAGGGAGACAGAGAGAGAGAGAGAGGCAAACGGGGGAGGGGCACAGAGAGAGAGGGAGACCCAGAATCCGAAGCAGGCTCCAGGCTCTGAGCTGTGAGCACAGAGCCTGACGTAGGGCTCGAACTCATGAACCGTGAGATCATGACCTGAGCCGAAGTCAGAAGCTCAACCAACTGAGCCACCCAAGTGCCCCGGTTCTGCTCATTTTTATTCATTCTTTTTTCTTTCTGCCCGTCAGACTGTAGAGTTTCAATTGTCTTATCTTTAAGTTCATTGAACCTTTTCCTCTGCCTGCTCACATCTGCTGTTGAGTCCCTCTAGTGAAGTTTTCATTTCAGCTATTATACTTTTCACCTCCGGAATTTCATTAGTTGTTTTTTATGTCTTCTTTTAAATGATATTTTCATTTTCTTCAAACATCACTCTCCTGATTTCTTTTCGTTCTTTGTCCATCATTCCCTTTAACTCATTGAGCATACTTAAGAATTGATTTCATGTCCTTGACTAGCAATGGCCAATGTCCAGGCTTCCGCAGGGATGTAGCCTGCCAAAATTGTTTTCCTGTGAATGGGCCATGTTTTCCTGTTTATTTGTACGTTTTGTAGTTTTAGCTGAGAACTGGATGTTGTGACTATTATAATGAAATAACTCGGTAAATCTGATGCTCTCACTCCTCAGGGATTGCTAGCATTTGCTTGTTGAGGGCTGGCATTTGTGACTTTTCCGAACTATTCTTGCAAAGTGTGTATTCCTTATTGTGCATGGTCAGGAAAGTTTCTGTTCCATTAAATCTGTGGTCAGCCAGTGACCTGACAAAGATTTTTTAAATGTCTGGCAAAAAAAAAAAAAAAGTTTGCTGTCTCGTTTTGTCTCTTTAAATCTCCCCATAGATCCTGCCGGGGGAGCTCAGCTTCTATAGCTAAGAGGTCAGAAACCAAGGCAAACATCTGCGCTCACCCCTCAAAACACTGCCATAACAACACAAAAGTACAACCCCAAACATTTGAAGAACAAGGATGCTCCTGTCCACCCTGGCACAAGCCAGCCATTCCAGCAACATGGGCCCTCGTCCCCCCCCCCCCCACCAAGCCGTGGCAGGACTGAGGAACAGGGATGGTAAACGGTTCCTGCACACTTCTCTCTGACCAAAGAGTAGCAGCTTCTGTCTTCTTTAAGCATCCCTCTGATTGTTATAAGTGTCCAGTTAGGTTTCAGAGTTCCGGAAAGCTTGGTTCCCCTCTTTTCTGCTCTGTCATTGCTTCCGTGGAAGGATCAGTTCCTAGGGCTTCCTACTCTGCCATTTTGCGGGACATCTCAATCACACATAATATAATCATTTACCTGTAATCACAGACATCTCGTCATCTTTGCTGCATTGTACCGATTACAAGAAACAAGTCACAGGTCCTTCCCACACTCAAGGGGAGGGAATTCCAGTAGGTCATGAATATCAAGAGGCTGGGACCACCAAGGCCTTATTCTATCCTCCATACTGCTTAGGTATTATGTTATCTCTTAATAAACAAATATATGTATATGTATATGTATATGTATATGTATATGTATATGAAAGAATGGGGAAAGTTCTGGAAAAAGATGCACTGAATTCTTTAAAAGAAGTTTTTTTATGTTTATTTTTGAGAGAGAGAGAGAGAGCATGAGCAGGGAGGGGCAGAGAGAGGGGAAGACACAGAATCTGAAGCAGGTTCCAGACTCTGAGCTGTCAGCACTGAGCCCGATGTGGGGCTCAAACTCACAAACTGTGAGGTCATGACCTGAGCTGAAGTCGGACGCTCAACCGACTGAGTCCCCCAGGCGCCCCAAGATGCACTGAATTCTTTTTTTATTTTATTTTTATTTTATTTTTTCTAAAAAAAATTTTTTTTAACGTTCATTTATTTTTGAGACAGAGAGAGACAGAGCATGAACGGGGGAGGGTCAGAGAGAGAGGGAGACACAGAATCTGAAACAGGCTCCAGGCTCTGAGCTGTCAGCACAGAGCCCGACGCGGGGCTCGAACTCACGGACCGCGAGACAAGATGGTGACCTGAGCGGAAGTCGGCTGCTTAACCGACTGAGCCACCCAGGCGCCCCCTGAATTCTTGATAGAAGGCAAAGGACAAGGATTGTTTGTAGAGTGTGGGGAAAAGCAAATTTTTCCTTTTTTGGAAGAAAATACATTTAAATATTAACCAAAAAATGACTGAAGAATTGTAAACATCAGGGCACCTGGGAAGCTCAGTTGGTTAAGTATCTGACTGTTGACTTCACCTCAGGTCATGATCTCATAGTCCGTGAGTTTGAGTCCTGGGTGGGGCTCTGCACTCTCTCTCTCCCAAAATAAATAAACTTAAAAGAAAAGAATTGTAAACATCTTCAGAGGGGAGATAAATATTGATATTTGAGCTGTGTCTGGAGTTCTTCAGGAAGAAAGACACATCTATTAATTTCAGAATTTCCACTGATTCCCTTGACCCCAAACAATTGCAGCGCCCAATCTAAGAATACAAATGGAGGCCCTGAAAACATGCGCTAAATACTTAGACATTAGAAATGTCTTCAGTTTTCACCTTCTTTCTCTTCCCATTATGAGCAATTCAGCCCCAAAGCCCTTAGGTAGGGCAGAAAATAGAAGGTTGTTTGTGTAGGTGGAGACAAAGTTTGATGTCCTACAGCAAGGCCAAGGTGCACAGCCAGGACTATGGTAAGGAGAGTGAGGAACTCACCCTGGGGGAAACCTTTCAGAGGGTGTTCAAAAACTCAGAATTAAGATAAATCACATTTTAAGGTAGGATTTTAAAAGGTCAAAATACATGCCAAAAAAAATCCGTAATGAGTAAAATATCAAAACATTAGACTAAGGATCAGTATTACTGAATTTTTCTTTTTTTTCCTTAAAAATTTTTTTTTAATATTTATGTATTTTTGAGAGAGAAAGAGAGCGAGACAAGTGGGGGAGGGACATAGAGAGAGCGGGAAACCCAGAATCTAAAACAAGCTCCAGGCTCCAGGCTCTGAGCCATCAGCACAGAGCTCGACACGGGGCTCGAACTCAAAATCTGCAAGATCATGACCTGAGCCGAAATCAAGAGGCAGATGCCTAACCGACCAAGCCACCCAGATGACCCCGCCCTGAGTTTTTCTTTTGCCTCAAGCTCCGATGTGACTCAGCACAGAACTAGTACGTCAAGAGGGCAGTCGTGTGAGGATGTGTCCCCGATGTGGGTGAGTCCCTGAGGTGTCCACACAGGTGACAGCTCAGCATGGGGTTTCAGAGCCTAGTGATGAGGGTGTCCGCATAGGAGGTATCTTGGTGCAGAGTGTCTGAGCCTTAGCTGGGTGAGGAGGACACCCCCAGAGTAGTGGCCAGGTGCAGGGGTCGGGCCCCAAGAAAGGTGAGGAGAGTGTGCATGAAGGAGGGAAGACCAGTGCGGATTTCTAGAGCCTGCAAACAGTGCTGTGCCTCCTGGCATAGGTTGCCAGTCTGTGTATGGTGAGGGGGGCATTGGTGTGGGGGACCATCCATGGCAGAGTCGGTTACATTGAAAGGAATTGATTAAGTAAAGGGATTATGGACTTAGACATGTTTCTCACAGTTGGAGAAAGAAGGTACAAATGTCAAAGGGAGAGGGGTGCCTGGGTGGCTCAGTCGGTTAAGCACCCGACTTCGGCTCAGGTCATGATCTCACCACTTATGAGTTCGAGCCCCGCGTTGGGCTCTGTGCTGACAGCTCGGAGCCTGGAGCCTGCTACGGATTCTGTGTCTCCCTTTCTCTCTGCCCCTCCCTTGCTCATGCTCTGTGTCTCTCTCTCTCTCAGGAATAAATAAAACATTAAGAAAACTTTTTTTAACAAATTTAAAAGGGAGAAAATTAGAATAAAACCTATGGTGTTGGGTGGGAGTTGGAAACATTGGTGTGATCTAACAATTTTCTTTTTCTTTTTTATTTTTTTATTCTTTTCCTATTCTTTCTTTTCTTTGTTTACTTGTTTATTTTGAGAGTGAGAGAGAACATGAGTGCGAGCAGGGGAGGGTAGAGGGAGAGAGACAGAGAGGGAGAGAGAGAAAGAATCCCAAGCAGGCTCTGTGCTGTCAGCTCAGAGCCTAATGGTGGGCTCGATCCCATGACCTTGGGATCACGACCTGAGCCAAAGTCAGACAGTCAACCAACTGAGCCACCCAGACAAGCACCCTGTCTTTTTAACTTTTTAATGAACAGCCAAACTATTTTCCAAAGTGTTTGCACCATTTTAAGTTCCTGCCATTAATCTGTAAGAGTTCTAGTTGCTCCATAGCCTTATCAACATTTGATGCTGTCAGCCTTTTTTTTTTTTTTTAATATTTTATTTATTTTTGAGAAAGAGAGAGAGACAGAGTACAAATGGGGGAGGGGCAGAGAGAGAACGAGACGCAGAATCCCAAGCAGGCTCCAGGCTCCGAGCTGTCAGCACAGAGACTCATGTGGGGCTCAAACTCACAGACCGCGGGATTATGACCTGAGCCGAAGTCGGACGCTCAACCGACGGAGCCACCCAGGCGCCCCTTCTCCTATTTTTTCTCTAGACGCTTTATATTTTACATTTAGGTCTATGATCTATTTTGAGTTAATTTTTGTATATGTTGAGAAGCATGGATTGAAATGTGCTCTTGCATGGAGATGGGCAGTCACTCAAACTCCATTTATTGAAAAGACTATCCTTTCCTCACTGACTTGTTTTTGTACTTTTCTCCAAAATCAGTTGGCCATATATTTATGGACTTCGGAATCTCTATTCTGTTCTATTGCTTGATTTGTCTTTATGTTAACCCCACACTGTTTTGTTACTGAGGCTTTATATTAAGTCTTGAAAGCAGGCAATGTTAGTCCTTTAACTTTTTCTTTACGAAAGCTATTTTGGCCATTCGGGGTCTTTGAATTGCCATGCAAATTTTAGAATCAGGTTGCCAATTTTTTACAAAATAGTCTACTAAGGGGCGCGAGGCTAGCTCAGTCCGTAGAGCATGTGACTCTTGATCTCCAGGTTGTGAGTTTGAGCCCCATGTTTGGTGTGGAGCCTACTTTAAAAAATAAAGAGGGGCGCTTGGGGGGCTCAGTTGGTTAAGTGGCTCAGTTGGCTTCCTCCTTGGGCTCAGGTCATGATCTTGCCATTCAGTTTGATCCCTGTGTCAGGCTCTGTGCTGACAGCTCAGAGCCTGGAGCCTGCTTCAGATTCTGTGTCTCCTCTCTCTGCTCCTCCCCTGCTCATGGTCTGTCGCTCCCTCTCTCTGTCAAAAAGAAACAGGAGCGCCTGGGTGGCGCAGTCGGTTAAGCGTCCGACTTCAACCAGGTCACGATCTCGCGGTCCGTGAGTTCGAGCCCCGCGTCGGGCTCTGGGCTGATGGCTCAGAGCCTGGAGCCTGTTTCCGATTCTGTGTCTCCCTCTCTCTCTGCCCCTCGCCCGTTCATGCTCTGTCTCTCTCTGTCCCAAAAATAAATAAATGTTGAAAAAGAAATAAACATTAAAAAATTAATTTAAAAAATATAAATAAATAAATAAATAAAGGGTACTTGGGTGGCTCAGTCTGTTAAGAATCCGATTTTTGGTTTCAGCTCAGGTCCTGATCTCACGGTTCGTGAGTCGAAGCCCTGCATCAGGTTCCACACTGCAACACAAAGCCTACTTGGGATTCTGTGTGTGCGTGTCTCTCTCTCTCTCTCTCCCCCCCTCCCCTGCTTGCTCTCTCTCTCCCTCTCTCAAAAAATAAAGAAATAAACTTAAAAAAACAGAAGACTTTTTAACATAAATAAAAAATAAGTAAAATAATAAATAGATAAAAAATATGTTTATAAAAAATAGTCTACTAAGATTTTGACTGAGATTGTGTTGAATTTATAGATCAGTGGGGGGAAATTGGCATCTGAACAATATTAAAGTCTCCAGCCTACTAACGAGGTACGTGTCTCTCCTTATCCAGACGTTCTTTTGTTTCTCTCAATAATATTTTGTAGTTTTTGATGTGTCAGGCTTACACACCACCTTTTACCTCATTTTTTCCTATTTCATTTTCGATGCTATTGTACATCATGTTATTTGTTACGAGCAGGTAGGAATACAATCAATGTTTGCATCTTGCTGTCTTGCTATACTCATTTACTAATAGCTTTTTTGTAGATCTCACTGGATTTTCAGCACAATCGTGTCATTTGTGAGTAAAGGCACTTTACTCTTTCCCTTCCAAATCTAATGTCATTGATTTCTTTTTCTTGCCTCATTACGTTGCCCTGAAACTCCAGTACAATGTTGAATAGAGATGATCATGTTAGCTGTAGGATTTTCATAGACGCCCTCGAATTGAGGAGGTTCCCTTTTATTCCTAGTTTGCTTCCTGTTTTTACTGGGAATGGTTGGTGGATTTTGTAAAATGCTTTATGCGTCTATTGAGATGACAATATAGTTTTTCTTATTTGGTTTGTTAATATGGCAAGTTACATTAATTTTCCCAAATTTCTTACGGTTAAGCCAATCTCGTATTCCTAGAGTAGCACAACTTGGTCATGATATGTTATCCTTTTAACATATCATTGGATTTGATTTCCTGAAAATGTGTTAAGAATGTTTGGATGAAGAGGCACCTGGGTGGCTCAGTCGGTTAAGTGTCTGATTGCGGCTCAGGTATGATCTCACAGTTTGTGGGTTCAAGCCCCTTGTGGGGCTCTATGCTCACGGCTGGGAGCCTCGGATTCTGTGTCTCCTGGTGTCTCTGCCTCTCCCCCACTCATACCCTGTCCATCTCTCTCAAAAATAAATACAATTTAAAAAATGAATAAACGGGGCACCTGGGTGGCGCAGTCGGTTAAGCGTCCGACTTCAGCCAGGTCACGATCTCACTGTCCATGAATTCGAGCCCCGCATCAGGCTCTGGGCTGATGGCTCAGAGCCTGGAGCCTGTTTCCGATTCTGTGTCTCCCTCTCTCTCTGCTCCTCCCACACTCATGTGCTGTCTCTCTCTGTCTCAGAAATAAATAAACATTAAAAAAAAATTTAAAAATAAATAAATAAATAAATAATGAATAAACGTTAAATAAAAAAAAAAGAATGTTTTCATGAAGAATGTGTTCATGAAGATAGTGGTCTGAAGGGTTTTTATAAGTCTGTTTGTTTTCCCCTGTAAAGTCTTTATTTCAGGTTGAGAATAATTCTGGCCTCATAGAATGAGTTAAGAAATATTCTCACGATCTAAACGGGTAAGGGCAATTAAGGAAGATACTTGTTGGGATGAGTACTGGGAGTTATACACAGGGGATGAATCAGTGGAATCTACTCCTGAAATCATTATTGCACTATATGCCAACTAACTTGGATGTAAATTTTTTAAAAATGAGAAAAAATTATTTAAAAATAATTGCAAGCTTAAGAAAATCATATTCTGATGGGATATTATGTATCAGGTACTATTTCATTCACAAGCATGGTCAGGTCACATCTTATTAAAGAGTTTAATTTTTGCAGAAAGAAAGAAAGAAAGAAAGAAAGAAAGAAAGGAAGAAAGGAAGAATCTCACCTCTTCAATTTTCTGGAAGATTTTGCATAGAAGTGGTGTGTTTTTTTCTTCCCTAAATGTTTGGTCAAATTCACCAGCAAAGCCATCTGGGCCTAGAGCTTATTTGTGGGAAGAATTTTAACTACAAATTAAATTTACGTAATAGATGTATGGCTACAGGGGTTATTTATTTCTTCTTTTTAAAAGTTTGCTTATTTATTTTGAGAGAGAGACAGAGACAGAGAGAGCTAGAGAGAGTTGAGGAAGGGCAGAGAAAGAGAGAGAGAAAGAAAGAGAGACAGAGAGAGAGAGAGAGAGAGAGAGAGAGAGAGAATCCCAGGCAGGCTCCATGCGATCAGTGGAGATTCCCATATGGACCTGAGTCGGTCACTTAACCAACTGAGCCACCCAGGCAGCCCAGTTGAGTGAGTTTTACTAACTTGTGTCTTTCAAGGAACTTGTCTGCTTTAGGTAAGTTACTGAATTTGTAGCACGTTGTTCCTAATTCTTACTACTCTTTTAATACATGTAAATCTTAGAGTGAGTCACCTCTTTCATGAATGAAAGTATTAATTTGTATCTGCTCTCCTTTATTGTATTTATTTTATTATTGTTTTTTGGAGAGAGAGAGTGCGAGTAGGGAGAAGAGCAGCAGAAGAGAGAGAATCTTAGGCAGGCTACACACTCAGTGTGGAGTCCCACACAGGGCTCGATCCCATGGCCCTGGGATCTTGACCTGAGCCAAAAATCAAGAGTCAGACGCTTAACCAACTGAGCCACCCAGGCCCTCTTTCTCGCCTTTATTCTTGATCAATATAGCTAAAGACTTATAAATCTTATTGGTCTCATAAAATCGCTTTTGAATTAGTTGATTTTTCTCTATTGTTTCAGTTTTCTATTTCATTCATTTGAATGTCACCTTTGGTATTTCCTTTCTTCTGCTTATTTTGGGTTTAATTGAATCTTCTCTTATTGGTTTCTTCCCGTGGAAGCTGAAGTCTCTGAGACCTTTCTTCTTTCCTTTTTTTCTTTTAATTAAAAAAATGTTTAATGGTTATTTATTTTTGAGAGAGACAGAGACAGAATGCGAGTGGGTTAGGGGCAGAGAGAGAGGGAGACACAGAATCCGAAGCAGGCTCCGGGCTCCGAGCCATCAGCCCAGAGCCTGACGCGGGGCTCGAACCCACCGACCACGAGATCATGACCTGAGCCGAAGTCGGACGCTCAACCAACTGAGCCCCCCCAGGCTCCCCATCTTCTTTTCTAATATACCTAATTTAGTGTTTTATATTCCCTCCCAGATACTACTTTAGGTACACATTTTGATGTGCTGTGTTTCATTTTCATTCAGTTCAAAACACTTTCTAATTTCCCTTCTGAGTTTTTGATCTGTTATCAGTGTGTTGTTTAGCGAATTTGGAGAATTTCCAAAGCTATTTCTGTCATTCATTTCTAATTCAATTCCACTGTAGTCAGAGAATGTACTTTGTGTAAAGGGAATCTTTTTAAATTTATTGAGACTTGTTTTATGGCTCAGGATACGGTCTAACACGTGGGCACGAAAAGAATGTATTCTGCTGTTGTTAGATGATGTGTTCTATAAATGCCGATAAGTCAAGCCATGTGATAATGTTTAATTCCTTCTATGTCTTTACCGATTTTCCATCTACACGTTCTATCAACTATTGAGGCCGAGGTATTAAATCTCCAGCTGAAACTGTGGATTTGTGCTTTCTTTCTTATATTTCTTTCACTTCTCCCTTCATGTATTTTGAAGGTCTGTTATTAGACAGACACATAAACATTTAGGAATGTTATGTCCCCTCGATAAAATGACATACTTTTCACACTGAAAGAAAATGAGGGATATCTGGTAACATTCCCCCTAAAACCTACTTCGATACTAATAAAACCTCCCCAGATTTCTTTGTACTGGTGTTAGCGTGGTATATCTTTTTCCTTTTTTTTTTTTTTTTTTTTTTTTGCCTTCAACCTAGCTGTGCCTTTATATTTAAAGTTTGTTTCTTGGAGATAGTACATAGGGGCATATTAAAAAAATGTTTTTTAATGTTTATTTATTTTGGAGAGAGAGAGTGAGCACAAGTGGGGGAGTGGCAGAGAGAGAGAGGGAGACCCAGAATCCCAATTAGGCTCCAGGCTCTGAGCTGTCAGCACGCAGGGCTCGACCCCACAAACCACGAGATCGTGACCTGAGCCAAAGACAGACGCTTAACTGACTGAGCCACCCAGGCGCCCCTGTAGGAATTGCATATTTCTTAGAATTCCGTTGTATCTCCTCTGTTGGGCTTATCAGCTAAAACTCTTTGGTTTCCTATTTCGGTGGTCGCTTTGTAGTATGTACCTTTGACTTATGACTGCTTACCTGCAGGTGCCATTAGCAATGGCACTCCCGGTTGCTTACCCAAGGAAACGGAAACTTCCATTCACACCAAAACCCGTCCGTGAATGTTTACGGCAGCATTATTCATCGCAGCAAATAACTGGAAACAACCCAAACATCCTGCGACCGAGGCACAGACCGACAAACGGACAAACAGCCACACACCGGAATACGGCCCAGCGACATAAAGAAACCAGCTGTTGGGGCGCCTGGGTGGCGCAGTCGGTTGGGCGTCCGACTTCAGCCAGGTCACGATCTCGTGGTCCATGAGTTCGAGCCCTGCGTCGGGCTCTGGGCTGATGGCTCAGAGCCTGGAGCCTGTTTCCGATTCTGTGTCTCCCTCTCTCTCTGCCCCTCCCCCGTTCATGCTCTGTCTCTCTCTGTCCCAAAAATAAATAAACGTTGAAAAAAAAATTAAAAAAAAAAAAAAAAGAAACCAGCTGTTAACGCACGGGCGACATGAAAGGCTCTCAAAAGCGTTGTGCTGAGTGAAACAAGCCAGCCTCTAAAGGTTATGTACTGAAGAACTCCATTGATCGGACATTCTAGAAGAGGATGGAGAACAGGCCAGCGGTTGCCAGGGGTTAGGGGACGGCTTGACTCTGAACAGGCAGCATGAGGAACGCGGGGGCAGGGGGACAGCTCCACACGCTCACTGCGGTGGGACACACGTGGGAAACCTCCCAGAAGCGTCTACCAAAACCGACCCCAACAAAACGATGTTCGATTAAAAGCAAGCAAAAAAGCTCAGCCGTGCATTAGAAACGATCTTGGGTGTTTGTGAGCAGAGAAGTTTTCAGGTGACCTCACGGCACCTTCTTGCCGGGACCTGGTAGCTTCCCTATCCTTTGACCCCTTTATCTCGTGGGTTCTCTTCCTGCCTCTGGTCCAGCCGCCCACTCCCATGGCCGCACCGGGATCTTCCTGCCACCAGGAACTGCGGGACTCAGACCAGCCCCTCTCTAAGCCAGTGGCTCTTCCACGGGGGTGATGCTGTCCCCAGAGGGCGTTTGGCCATGTCTGGAGACATTTTTGTCACAACCAGGGACAGCGGTGGGTGGGATGTTGCTAATCATCCTACAAGATGCAGGACAGATCCCGGGACAATGAACCCTTTGGCTGCAGATGTCAAGAGAGCCAAGACTGAGAGACCCTGCGGAAGCCTGCATAGACTCCCCTGGACCCATTTTGGCGGGACCCAGAACCCCTCAATCTGGTCTTCTATCCTCTTTCTCGGGCTTGTAGCCCATGGCCACCCAGCTCAGCCACTCCTTGGTGAATATTCTCGTCGTCATCAAGCCTCTTTTACTTATAATACAAAAAATTTCACGGGGTGCCTGGGCGGCTCCGTCAGTGAAGCATCCGACTTCGGCTCAGGTCACGATCTCGCGGCTCATAGGTTCAAGCCCCGCGTCGAGCTCCGTGCTGACAGCTCAGAGCCCAGAACCTGCTTCGGGTTCTGGGTCTCCCTCTCTCTCTGCCCCTGCCCCTGCTTGTGCTCTCTCTCTCTCTCTCTCTCTCTCTCAAACGTAAAAATTAAAAACAGGTAGGGCCCAAGGTGGGGACCTTATCGGAACGACTTAAAAGTGGAAAAACGGTGACTGAGTCAGAGCTGACATTCACTGAATGCCAACACCACTGCCCCCGAGTCCCCCCAGTTTTCCTTCGAGGTTGATATCATGCTGTCCCACTTCACGGATGTCATATGGAACCCACGGGCAGGAAGGCCTGCTGGCCCGCCCCAGAGTGAGCAACAGGAGACGGGAAAGACAAAGTAACGAAAACGGCTCTTCTCCAAGCTCTGTCTGGACACGCCGCTACCCCGCCTCGACTTTCTGCCTTTCCCTGCAGAGCTGCTCTCTCCTCTCTCTAGTCCAGCGTGTTCCATTCGGCCTGGAACACAGCAGCAGGGAGCCAACCGAGGCCTGCCTCGCGCACGTGACACTAATTCAGGAGCCCAGCAGGGTACAAAAGGCGTTTGTGATCAGCAAACTCAAATCCTCTGTTCAGTTGGTTCTTTAAACGAATCGACTTTCTTTCTTTCTTTTAATTTTTGTAAATGTTTTATTTATTTTTGAGAGAGAGAGACAGACAGAGACAGAGCATGAGCAGGGGAGGGGCAGAGAGAAGGAGACGCAGAATCCGAAGCAGGCTCCAGGCTCCGAGCTGTCCGCACAGAGCCCGACGCGGGGCTCAAACTCGCCAACCGTGAGATCGTGACTTGAGCTGAAGTCGGACGCTTAACGGACGGAGCCACCCAGGCGCCCCTCGACTTTATTTCTCTTAGAACAGTTTTAGGTCTACAGAAAAATTGACAATACAGAAGTCCCCATATACCGCCCGCCCCACCCCCAGAGTTTCCTGTATCACTGACATTGTGCGATCGTGGGGCACATTTGTTTCACTCATCACTCAACCAACGTTGACACATTATTGCTAACTGAAGCCCATATTTTACGTTAAGTTTCCGCATGGGTGTGGCGCATTCTATGAAGCCACCGTCACTGTGGCACACAGAACAGCTGCACATCCCAGAAGTCCCTTTGCTCTGCCTACACCCCTCCCCCCTCCCCCAAATCCCTGGAAACCACGGAAATTTTCACTGTCTCTACCATTCAATCTTTTCTAGAATGTCTTACAGTTGGAATCTCATAGTATGTGGTCTTTGCTCGTTGGTTTCTTTCACGTAGCCATATACATTTAAAGTTCCTCCATATCCTTTTGTGGCTTAATAGCTCATTTCTTTTGATCACTGAAGAATATTCCATTTTCTGGACGTACCACAGTCTCTTTATCCTTATACCTGTTGTATGACATCTTGGTCATTTCTGTAAAAAAATTTTTTTTGATGTTTTGTCTATTTTTGAGAGAGAGAGAGAGGGAGGGGCCAAGAGAGAGGGAGACACAGAATCCGAAGCAGGCTCCAGGCTCCGAGCCCGACGTGGGGCTCGAACTCACAAACCGTGAGATCATGACCTGAGCGGAAGTCTGACGCTTAACCGACTGAGCCACACGGGCGCCCCGGATCTGTTGTCCGTTTTTTAAACTGAGTTCTTTGTTCTCGTCTAATCCATAGAGAGGATATCTCTCTCCGTTTAAGTGGGTCTTCCTTTGTTTCTCTAAGACACGTCTGGCAATTTTTAACATGGAGGTCTTGCATACCGTTTGTGAAACTTAGCCCTAAGGATTAAATGCTGTTGTAAGTGAAATTGTTTTTAAATTTTCTTTTTCCAGTTTATTGTCGGTTTGGAGAAATACGCTTGATTTTTTTAGACTGACCTTGTATTCTGTGACTTCTCTAAATTCATGCATTAGTTCTACTAACGAGCTGTTATTATGTGATATACTACGTAAATAATCATGCTATCTACTAGCAGGGACGGTCACTTCTTCCTTTCTAATCTTTATGCTTTAAAATTTTTCTCTTGGGGCGCCTGGGTGGCTCAGTCGGTTGAGCGTCTGACTTCAGCTCAGGTCCTGATCTCACGGTTCATGGGTTTGAGCCCCGGGTCGGGCTCTGTGCTGACAGCTAGCCTGGAACCTGCCTGGGATTCTATGTCTCCCTCTCTCTCTGCTCCTCCCCCAGCTCATGCGCTGTCTCTCAAAAATAAATAAAAGTTAAAAAAAAATTTTTTTTAAGTTTCTCTCTTAACTTATTGCACTGGTCAGGCCCTGGGGTATGTGTTGAGCAGAAGTGTGGGGGTAAATGTAGCCAGTGTGTTCCCCATCCAGGCAGAAAGCCTAATGCTCTTTAACCATGAAGTGTGATATCAGCTGTGGGTTTTTTTTGTTTTGATTATTTTTTTTTTAATTTGAGATGGTGGGGGGATAGAAGGGCAGAGGGAGAGGGAGGAGATTCTCAGGCAGACTCTTCACCCAGCAAGGAGCCCCACGCAGGGCTGGATCTCACAACCGTGAGTTCATGACCTGAGCTGAAATCAAGAGTTGGACGCTTAACAGATGAAGCCACCCAGGCGCCCCTGCCATCACGTGGTTTTATCTTTCGTGCATATCGCTGGGTTTATTTTGCTAATATATATTATTAAGAATATTTGCATGGAAGAGCCCTCCCTCAAGGCCAGGGGATGGGCTGGCTCTGTTTCCCTGAGGCCCTTTCGTCCTCCTGAGCTCCCTGGTGGCCAGCACCCAGGGGAATGAAGCCAGTATCTCTCCACGACCTGCCACCTGCCTTCTGCCTGGAGCCTGCCCTCCCAGGTCCCAGCAGGGCGCCAATGGCCAGGTGTCTTCAACGCTGGCTCTGGACTGTGTGAGATGGGGGGACAAAGGCTTCCTGGAGGAGGAGCGGCCACACCTGCAGGCGAGCAGCCAGGGCTGGCCTGGGAGGGCCTGGTACCTGTGCCCGCTGAGGTCCCAGGAGGCCCCGGGTGGAGCTGGGCTGTGGCTGCTTCTGAAACAGTTCTCTTCCTCGGCCCCGCCCTCCTCGGCCCCACCCTGCCTCCCTCCTTCTCCCGATGGGTCTTTTTGCCTTGGCTCTGTCTCATCCGGGAGACTGGAAACACGATGACAGCGAGAGTCACTTTGTCCCTAGCCCTTACTTAGCGTAGGTCCTGGCAGAAAGGAGATGGTCCGTAAATATTTATTTGTGTAATGAAGGGATGAATGCCAGAGCACATCTCTTCCTTACTGGAGTGACTAGAGGGTGAGGAGTTCGAAGCCAGGCCTCTGTCCCCACTCTCATCCTCACTGTGGCCTCACCCCCTTCCCCCACCACCGCTGGGCTGGGGGAGGGGACCACAGCGGTGGAATTTCTGGCATCCAGTTCCGAGCATCAGCGACGGCAGGGCTCTTTCCACTAAATATGCCCCTTTCCCTGCCAGGGATGTTGCCCATTTTCCTGTTGATGGCCTCAAGCACTTTGGCCTTATATTCAAATAAATTCGTTTTCTAAATGGAAAGAATATTTGCCCGTGTGTCATGAAAGACGGTGTGCTGTTTTATTTTCTTGCAACGTCTTTGTCAGATGTGGGCATTGGGATGGATTTAGGTTTACAGAATGAGTTGGAAGGTATTCCTTTCTCTTCTGTGTTCCGAAACAGTTTGTATGAGACTTATACTATTTCTCCCTTAAATAAACACTAGAATGGACCAGTGAAGACATCTAGGCCTGGAGAGTGTGCGTGTGTGTGAGTGTGTGTGTGTGAGAAAGAAAGAGAAAGAGAGACAGAGATTTTCTTTGTGTGTGTGTGTGTTTATTTTAGTTTTAAGATAGAGACAGACAGAGACAGAGTACTCGAGGGGGAGGGTCAGAGAGAGGGAGACACAGAATCCGAAGCGGGCTCCAGGCTCCGAGCTGTCAGCACAGAGCCCGACGCGGGGCTCGAACTCACAGACCCTGAGATCATGACCTGAGCCGAAGTCGGACGCTTAACTGACAGAGTCACCCAGGCACCGGGACAAAGTTTTTCATAATGAATTTGATTACTTTGATAGGTACACGTATTGGGCTATTCAATTTTTTATTTCTCCCTTCTTGTCCATACTACTTTGTCTTTCCAGAAATACGCCCATCTCACCTAACTTGTCCAAGTTTTTAGAATAAGGCGGTTCACACACACACATATAAACTTGTATCCACATAAAGAATGCTTATGGGGCGCCTGGGTGGCTCCGTCGGTTAAGCGTCCGACTTCGGCTCAGGTCATGATCTCACGGTGTGTGAGTTCGAGCCCCGTATCGGACTCTGTGCCGACAGCTCGGAGCCCGGAGACTGCTTCGGATTCTGTGTCTCCCTCTCTCTCTGCCCCTCCCCTGCTCACAGGCTGTCTCCCTCAAAAATAAATAAACGTTAAAAAAAAAAAATTTAAAAAAAAAGAATGCTTATAACTCACTAATGATAAGACAAAATCCAATTAAACAGTTGGCCAAAGATTGGAACAGACACTTTGCCAAAGGAAGATACACAATGGACAATGAGCTCGTAAAAAGAATGCTCAGCACCCTTAGTCATCAGAGAAATGCAAACTATGACCACAATGAAATATTATTCCACACCCCCTAAAATGGCCAGACCTAAAATAAAAAGACTGACAGTATCATGTCAAATGCTGGTGAGGATACGAGACAACAGAACCTTCCCACTGTGCCGGGGGGGGGGGGGGGGGGGGCTGAGGACCGTGCCGTCTGTACGTGTATGTGTGTGTGTTCTGTGACTCCCGTATATTTTCTGCCATGCAAGATAAGCCTAGAAGCTAAGATAGCCTAGAAACAATGATACACCAGGGGAAATGAACCTGCCTGGCACCAAGGCCTTGCTTTCTAAATCCATTCTCCACCCACAGAAAGCAGCTCTTCTTAGAGAAATGACTGGTTCAAGGAACGGGGCAGGGAAAGTACAAGTTGATCCTAAGATTTCTCGTGACTTCGCAAAGCAAGAAGTATTCTAAGAATCACAGGAACATGTCCAAAGGGACAGGCGCCATCTTGAAGGGGTTTCCACTGGCCGAATCTGGGGCAACCAAAGTAAGTAACGACCGAACTTCTGTGACCCCCCCCCCCAAATTCATATACAGAAACCTCATACCCAGAGTGATGGCATCGGGACATGGGGCTTTGGGGAGGCGACCAGGACATGAGGGAGGAGACCTCATGAATGGAATCGGTGCCCTCCTACAAGAGACCCCAGAGAGCTCCCTCGTCCCCCCTGCTGAGTGAGGACACAGCAAGCAAATGGCCGACTGTGAACCAGGAAGCAGGTCCTCACGCAGGGTCACGCAGTCTGCTCCCACCTTGATTTGGATTTCCCAGCTTCTAGAATCGTGAGAAATAGATGTTGTTTATAAATGTCTGTTGTTTAAGCCTCCTAGCCTGTGGTAGTGTATTTTAGCAGCCCGGACAAAGACAGTAGTCACTGATCCTAACTGTTGGTGAAGGGAGTCACAAACACGGAAAGGGAGAAAAATGAAAATGAACCTATAGTTCTGTATCGGAATTAGATTGAAATCTGTGTTTAGGGGCGCCTGGGTGGCGCAGTCGGTTAAGCGTCCGACTTCAGCCAGGTCGCGATCTCGCGGTCCGTGAGTTCGAGCCCCACGTCGGGCTCTGGGCTGACGGCTCGGAGCCTGGAGCCTGTTTCCGATTCTGTGTCTCCCTCTCTCTCTGCCTCTCCCCCGTTCATGCTCTGTCTCTCTCTGTCCCAAAAATAAAATAAAATGTTGAAAAAAAAAAATTGAAAAAATAAAAAAAGAAATCTGTGTTTATACACTTTTAGGTAAAGAAATATAGATGTCAATGTGTGTGCAGATTATGTATATGCCAATGTGTGTCATATTTATGTACACACCTATACACAGACATGCGTGGTCTCTGGCTGGGTCCATCGAGAGGGCCAGGGAGCAGCTCCATGGCCCTGGGCGTGCCTGGGACCCAGAGCTTGGCTGCTCCTTGAAGAAATGACTGCTCCTGGGGCAGAGGCTCAAAGAACAACAGAGGCATATGAAATGGGGCCAAAGCCAGTGTGAATTGGTTCCCATCGGCCCAATTGGGGACAACGCAGGCATCAAAAAAGATAATGATGGAATTTTGTTGACTGGTGCCCCCTCCCCCGCGAAAGATATGTCTGTGTCACTGCAAACATGACTTCATTTGGAAAAAGCATCTTTGCAGATATAATTTTAATTAAGGCTCTCCAGGGGAGATAGATCATTCTGGATGCCCTCGGTGGGCCCTAAATCTAATGACAACTGCCATAAAAGAGAGGTAAGGGGGATTTGACACAGAGAGACACGTGGGGGAGGAGCCGTGCAGAGACAGAGGCAGAGGCTGGAGGCACGCAGCCAAGAGGCAAGGAGCCGCCAGCAGCTGGAAGAGACAGGAAGGGTCCTCTCCTAGGGCTCCCAGAGGGAGCACCCTGCCCACACCTTGATTTTGGACCTCTGGCCTGCAGACTGTGAGACAATAATTTTCTGTTGTTTTAAGCCACAGGAGACGAATACAAATGAGGAAGACAGTCACCTCCCTCTGAGCCGAGCCCTTTCCAGATCGAAAGATTCTCCTTTGCTTGGCGGAAAGAGGTCAACCCTACGGAGAGTCTGTGCCTGGGATCAGGCTGGATCGAGATCCCGTATGACCAGCTCTAACTCCAGAGCCACAGATGCAGGAGGCCAGGGACCTGGACCGGAGTGTGGCCGCGGCTGCCTCGGGTGGCGCAGGGAGTGTGGGTGGAACCTGTGCCCGGCCTGCCGAGCCACCGCGTGTAACACCCTGGGACGCATTTGCCCCACACCCCCTGGATGTATCAGCATGTTCACTTGGCCTTCCCCTAGAGACCTCCTTCTCTCCAGAAAGTTCTTGCTGGTTCCCCCAGCTGGCTCAGGCCAACTCACGCCCCAAACTGAGCTCTAGTCTGGGTCACAGAAGGTTCTGTCTCCCGAGGGTCCTTGCCAAGGCTTGGGCACCTCCGGGGGCAACGCCTGGGGGCTGGGGAGTAGATTTTATGCTTGTGGATTGAGGGGACAAAGATTCTCTTTGTCGCTTATTCTTTCAGTTGGTTCACTGGGGACTTGTCACATTTTTTTTTTTTTAAGTTTATTTATTTATTTTGAGAGAGAGACAGAGAGAGAGCACAAGCGGGGGAGGGACAGAGTAAGGGAGAGAGAAAATCCCAAGCAGGCTCTGCGCTGACATGGGGCTCGATCTCACAAACCGTGAGATCATGACCTGAGCTGAAGCCAAGAGTCAGACACTGAACTGACTGAGCCACCCAGGTGCCTCTCTTTTACTCTTTGATTAAAGACCAAGAATGATCTCACAGGGACGCCTGGCTGACGCAGTCGAAAGAGCACGTGACTCTCGATCTCAGGGTCAAGAGTTCGAGACCCACGTTAGATGTAGCGATTGATAAAGAAGAAAAAAAAAAAAAAGAATGATTTCACAGGGAGAGAGTCAAAGCCCCTTCTTTCCCCCTTAGTGAGCTAGCTCCCTTCCCTACCCTAAGGCTTTCTCGAACCTCCGAGGGGCCCCTAACTCAAGCCAGCGTCTCCACTCCGAATGCCCGGCCTCGGCCCCATTCCCCTTCTCTGCCTGGCCACCCAGAGTGCCCCAGAGGAAAATCATCTCTACTTTTGATTCCTAAAACACCCGCCCTAGGAATTTACCAAGGGAAAAGCCAATAGCCCAAAGCGTATCTGTGAGGAATGATGAGGGAATTAAGGGCGATGAAATAGAGACTGATGCCACATGCCACATGCAGGATACAATACCCTGGCCAGGAAAGCCAAGGGCAACTGAAAATTGGCTGGAGGCTTCGAGTCCAGTCTAGGCCAGACAGCAGCTGGGAGACGCCCGAGGGCCTGCGGTGGGGAAGCTCACCTGGTGGTGGAAGCTTCCATCAAGTCTCTTAGGAGCAGGAGCAGTTTTCCTGGCCCCCTTCACTTAACCCCCAGCAATAGCCAGCACTACCGGTGCTCAGAGGGAGGAGCAGAGGGAGGAGGGAGGATCTTCCCTCACCTGCACTTTGGACCCTGAGCCTGTGCGTTGAACCTGGGTCATTCTCAGAAGCGTCTGGGAAACACCCAAGGAAACACTATTTTGCAGAATGTACTCAGTTGCAGGACAAGTCATGGAAAAACTGGAGAAGTTTTCCTTGAGCAGTGGCCCGCTCAATTGACTCCCCCCGCCCCCAGAATCCCCCCTCTTTTTTGAGCGTATAACTTACATGGAGTAATTTGTACAGAACTTAGACATCCAGCTTGAGAGATTTCACAGCCTCCCTTCCCAGGTAACCACCCTTGGATATAGAATTTTGTTTTTTAATTAAAACAAATTGTTTTAAACGTTCATTTATTTTGGAGAAAGAGAGAGAGAGTGAGAGCGAGAGAGCGTGAGCGAGCAGGGGAGGGGCCAAGAGAGAGGGAGACACAGAATCTGAAACAGGCTCCAGGCTCTGAGCTGTCGGCCCAGAGCCCGATGCGGGGCTCGAACCCACGGACCGCGAGGTCATGACCTGAGCTGAAGTCAGACGGTTAACCGACTGAGCCACCCAGGTGCCCTAGCGTATGGACGATTTTAAAGATACGAGTGAGATCTGGGCAGACCGAGGACCGGCACGTTTCACAGGTGAAGGGATGGGGTGTAGACCGGCTGCATCGTTTGCCCCAAATCACATGGCTGGTAAGCCTGCAGAGCTGGGATTCAAATCCAGGTCAGACCTGTGCCCCTGGTCGAAGCTGCCGTAAAGTCTTGTTGCTGTTGACTCTGTGGCCGTGGGCAGGTTACCTGGTCTTTCAGAGGCTCCGTCTCCTCATCTGGCAAAGGAGAGGTGAGCGGTGTGAGGGCAGGTGGAAGGCAGGGATGGGGCAGGGGGCCTAGTGGTGCTTAGGCAGCTGGCCAGGGAGCCAGCAGCCAGCCAACGGGGTCACCAGGATGGTCCTGGGTATGCTCCCTGTCCTTCTCCCGCTAGTCTTGGACACCTGCTCTCATCAGGACAGCCCTGTCTTCTGGGTAGGGGTGGGGGACTGGTGACACTCATATGCAGAGCTCAAAGGTCAACACATCAATTTACAAGAAGCCACCGCCACCCAGCCTGGAATTCTGGGGTCAGCCTGACCTGCAGGCCCTCCCTGCGGACACAAGATTCCACTAAGCAAATCCTTGCCAGCCAGTCGCTGGGTGAACCCGGCATTCGAAGAGGGGAAACTGGAGAGCGATGCAGGGTTGGTGGGACCAGGCCGGGTCTCTGGAGTGCCCCGGGGCCCTGCTGGGAGGACTGGAACAGGCTCTGTGGCCTCAGCCAGTGCCCTGGCAAGGGTACCACTCCCAGGTCAGCTCGGGGCCGGGCCGGCACTCCCGGAGCTTCCGGGGCTGGCCGGGCCCCTTCCGCCAACTCAGTCTTTCTTTAGAGTTGTTAATATCTTTCCATCTGTCCAGGCCTGGTGGGGCCCCCCCCTGCCTCTGTGGCTTAGCACTTCCACTCTGGGGCATCCAGAGGCTTCACGGTGTAAATGCCAGTGGCTCCTATCACATGGGGGCTGGGCAGGTGTCTGGCCACACGACTTCCTGTCCCCCGTCCACCCCTCCCCTGCCAGCTGGCAGCAGGAGGTCTCCAGCTGGCCATGCTCACTGTAGGGAAGTCAAATTTCCAGTCTCCCCCAGGAGGACTGCCCCAGGCTGTGCCCTCTGCCCAGCTTAGCCCTGGCCTCCCTTTATCATGGCTTCATCAAGGTCCTGAGCCCCCTCTAAGCTGTGCCAAGAACTCGGGCCCACCCCCGAGCCACCCCTGAGGCTGGGAGAGCAGCCAGCAATGCGGGGGTGGGGGTGGGAGGGATGGAGGGAGGGACGCATCCAGAACTAGGGAGCCGGAGAGGACGCTGTGCTTGGGTCTACCCACCCATCTCTCCTGCCAGGCTGTGAGCCTGGCCCGCTCCCTTGCAAGTCACTGCCCAGAACACTTGGCCTGGCCCTGGGCCATGAATAAATGGAGGTGCCAGCATCTTGGGAGTCCGGGGGCTTTATAGGGGTGGGGGTTTGAGCGTCAGTCCCGCGGGTCTGTGTTGGGGTGAACTCTGGAAGCTTGGCATGGGGAGGACACTTGTGTTCAGGGTTGTTTAGAGCTGCTCAGGCATGGTTGGACTTGGGGCCTGGGCACCAAGACCCACACGGGGCTGCGGCTGCCCATTGCAGGCAGATGGTCCACCCTTTCCCTGGTGTACACGCCTCCTGTGGGCATCCGGTGGGGGAGGGGTGGCCAAGGCAATCTCAGTGTTTCTGGAATGTAATTTGAGTATTTGGAAGCAAGCACTATGAAAATCTCCGAAAGAAAGTTTAATGACAAATCGGAAACTAACAACAAAACCAAAGTCATCGTTTGTTAGCTGTGTCTGCAGAGGGGAGCATGGCAAGGTGAATTCTGATCCAGTAGGATCTGGGCTATGTGCCTGGGTCTGCTTTACTTGAGGGGTGGTGAGACACTGCCCACACTCTCGGCCACCCTGCTCCCCCCCCCCCAAAGCCCAGTTGGCCTCCGGAGGGGGAAGTGGGGCAGGAAGGTGCTGGCAGTGGGAGGAGCTTTGGTTTTGAACATCTAGACCTGCCTCTGCCTGTTACACACAGGCTCTTGGTAAATCACTGTGCCTCAGTTTCCCATCTGTGGAAGGAATAATAAGCATGGTGTCTACCACTCAAGGTCAAGGAGGGAAAATGACGTAAGCACCCGTGTTAGTTGGCCCACAGCCCTCGTGGCCATCCACTGAATCATCTGTTACGGTGTGCCTCTTCTTCGCCAGGCTCTGGTTGGCAGGGGAAACCAAGGCAGACACGGGGCTCTTCCTGGGATCCGTCTATCCACCTGCCCTGCCAACCTCTCCCTGCAGGAGCTAGGCTGGGCTTCCCTCAGTTCCAGAGGCCAGACCCTCTTCCCGCCTCTCGCCTCCCCGCCAAGCCTTTGAACTTGTTGGCCCCACGAATCCTAATCACCCCCTTTCCCTAACACACCCCAACCCACCCTTCGGGTCTCCGCTGCCCAGGGGGACACCTTCAGGCACCCCCTCCGTGCATTTGCCCCCTGTGTGGCCAATGGCCTTCTTGAGGTCCACATTCTTCACCGGAGGACTGGAGAAGGGCTCCGGCTCACGCCCGGGACTAGCTGTCTTAGGGGTCGCCTACCCGCTGCGCCTTAGTTTCCAGCGTCAGCGAGAACCGCCACAGTCCCCACCTCCTGGGGGTTGTGGTGGAGAGTCCATGAGACAGGGCATCAAAGCCCCGAGCGAGGTGCCTACTGGGCAGTAAAGGCTGTATACGTGCCACTCTCGTTACTGTAATTTGGTAGCCACTATTTTCAGGCTGCGGGGCCCGAAGGGCGGTGCTTCAACCTCTAGCCGCGGCGCGACACCTGGAGCGTGCCGGAGCCTCGGCATCCTGCGCACCTGCCTGAGGTCCCGGGGAGGGGGGCGGGGGGCCGCACCTTCGGCGGGGAGGGAAGCGGCGGCGGCCCGGTTTCACGGCGAGCCGGGCAGGCACACAGTAGGTGCTCAAGACACGGCCGGCCTGCTGACGCCGGGAAGCCAGCGGCCTGGTGAGTGCACGCTCCCTCCCACACTACGCGTGGGGATGCTCAGGCTCCCTATGCGGTCATTAAGGGTGTATGCGCCTCCAACGACACCCACTCTCACAACAAAGAAGCTCGCCTTGCGTGGGGCCACCTCCCCTCGGCGCCACCGGCACCCCGGTGGGCGAGGAGCGAGCGAGCCCGCCCACCCGTCCGTCCGTCCGTCCGTCCGCCCGTCCCTCGGCGCTGCCCCCCCGTCCGGGCTCAGGAGCTGTTCCCCGGCGGGTGCAGCGGCGCCGAGGGCCCGCACGGGGGTACGGGCGCACAGGCCTCGCAGGGGACGAGGGCGCGCGACGCAGCCCGGAGCCAGGGTGGCGCCCGAGGGGCGCGCGGCGACGCCGCCTCCAGCCGCGATTTAAAGGGCAGCGAGGGGCGGAGGGATCCCTGCCGACCCTCAGCGCGGATCCCTCCGCCGCGGGCGAAGCGAGGGGACGACTCGGCTGGGCTCCCTCAAAATTCGCTTTTTGTCCCTCCGCCGCCGGGAGCACCCAGCGAGGAACTCGTTTCCTGCCCGTGTTTCTCCGCCTCCCCCACCCCCCCCCGCGAGGCCCGTAAAAGCAACAGAGGCGGCAGGGGTGGCGCGAGCCGGCGTGGTGTCCCTCCGCCCGGCCGAGGGCACTCCTTTCCGTGTCCTTCCACCGTTCCCGGGCGGCGTCCGGACGGCTCACCGGGGGCGGCGACGCGTCTGCGGCGCGAGAGGCGAGGCTCCGGGGCTATGAGGTGAAGGCGCCCGGACACCGGCGGCGGCGCGCGCGGCGCCAGGACCCGGGACGCGGACCCCCGGCGGAGGCGGCCTCTGGGGCGCCGCGGCCGCGCGAGAGGCGAGGTGAGGCCGGGCGCGGGGGACGCGGGGGCGCGGCGCGGTGGGGGCGGGGGGCTCCGGCCGCGGCTGGGACTTATTTCCCGGCAGCGGATGGAGCGGACGGTGCTGCGGCGGCAGGCGCCGCCATCTTGGATTTTACTCTCCATTTTTCTCGGGAATTATATTTTGGTGATTAATTTTCTGGGGGGCCGGGAAAGTGCCGCCCGGCAGCGCGGATCCCCCCCAGCGCGGCGGCCGGGCCGCGGGGCCGCGACGCGCCCCGAGGAGGAGCGGGCAGCGCCCGGCGGTGAGCGGGGGGGGGCAGGCGCGGCGCGGGCGTGCGGGGGCGCCGGGCGGCGGCGACGGCGGCGGGCTGGGGGCGGGCCGGCGGGAGCGGGGGCGCCGGGCCGGGCGGGGGCCGGGGGCCGGGGCGCGGGGCGGGGGGGGCGGCCGGGGGAGGGGCGCGGCGGCGGCAGTGGAGGCAGCTGGGCGGCCGGCCGGCCGGCGGCGGCGGCGGCGGCGGCGGCGGGCGGGGGCGCGGGCCCTGCAGTGGGCGCCGCCGCCGGAAGGGAGCGGTAGCGGCCGCCGGGCAGCGCGGGGCCGGGCAGCGCCGGGGCGGCCCGCGGCCGCACGAGGGGAGCAGCCCCGCCGCTCGCGATTGGGGGACTCTGTTTTCCCTCTTCTCCAATGGGCAGCCGTGATCGGGCTCGCCCAATCTGCTACCTCTGCCGCGCTCCACTTCGGGTTGTTTTTGTTTGGGCTCGAGCCTCGATTCAGGGCTCCTCCGGGGCGCGTCCCCCACCCCTCCCCGTTCCTCCGCCGACGGCGGCGCCGGCCTCGGGCCCCCTCGGGCCCCGGCCGTCCTCGCAGAGTGTCGGTTGTCCTTCTGCAAACCCACAGGTGATGGGTATCGGCGTCGCTCCCACCCGCGAGGGGCGGGGAGGGGGGGGGGACGTGTTTTCAAGGTGACAGCGGGACCCAGCTTGCGGGAATGGTGTGGAAGCACGTTGGACCCGGAGGAATATTCTGGCTCGCTCTCTCTTTGGGCTCCTCTGACCCCGCTCTGGAGCTGTCACTTCCGACCCGTCGAGGGGGGAAGCTAGGATTTGCTAGGGAGGTGGACACGTGTTCTTTGAAGGTGGTGGTTAGGAAGTCGCCAGGTGACACGGAGTCCCGCGGCGAGGTCTTGTGTAGAGTAGCGGCAGATGGGTCGGTCGGTCGTGACTGGGATGCTTCGTCGGGACTTTTTTTGGACTTGAGCTGCTTTCAGCTGTGCGAAAGTACAGTTGAACGTGGGCTTCCAGGTCCGAAGACGGCTGCGCGGGATCATCAGTGGAAGCAGTTGCCAGCCGAGACTTTTTCCCTGAAGTCTTTGCTATGGAGGACACGCCTGTAACTTTTGAAGATTCATAGTGAAAGCATAAATACTTTGAAAAGGGCCCAGAGTGGGGGGGACATCTTTGCGGGAAGTAACCGCCGGCAACTCGTACGTGTTGGAAAACGTAGCTGAAGAGTTACTTGCTTGCTGTAGGTACACGTTTGTCTTGTAGCGGAACGTTCAGCCACTTGCAGCGTAGGTGTGTCCCCGTCGCTGTCGGGACGCCGTGGATTCCAAGAGTAAAGTCCACAAACGCTTTAATCCCAGCATGTGGGGGAACTCAGGCCCGTTTTCCAATTTTTAATCTCTAAACATTCTACATTCTGCTCTCCCTTTCCAAGGCTCTAGCGCCACGAGCTTCCCATGCCTGGCATCTTTTGGTCACATCCTGCCCGGCCTTCCTAGCCCCCTCCCCCCGGCCCCCCATCCTTCAGAAAGGCCCCGTGAGAGTGTTACCTGCTGGAGGGACCTGCTTACGTCCCTGGACGGTGCAGGGACCAGGGACGGCCGGCTCCGGAGGCCGCACACTTCCTCTGAGCTCCCTGAGGAATTGTTACTTGGTATTGTATTTGGTTACTTGCCTGTCCCTTCAGCTTTCTTGTGAACTTGTGGGGTTATTATTTATTTCCTCTGCCTGGGGGAGGCATTTGATGAAAGTGAATTTATTAGTCTCCAAGTTACTGAGGTTGGTAGCTTGTATTTAGTTTTTGAAAGATGTCAGTTCTGATGTTGCTTGAAAACATTGTCCTTAACAAAGCAACTTAGTTTGAGAGTGAAAGGAATATTGTGGATACTTAGTCTTCAAGAGAAGATGAGTGGAGGACTCAATTTTGTACCCGTGAACTTCGAAACCAGATTCTTTCAAAAGTCACTTCTAAGTTCTCTCTTACCGGTATGTTCACCTGTCTTCTCAGACCCACCGAACTGCTTTGCGTACTTGAACCGGATACCAGTGGGTATCCTGGGGGGAGGTGGAGGAGGGTTGGGGGGGTAGGGCAGAGCACGACGTGAAGAAGTGGTCACAGGTTGTTGGCGTGTCCAAGCATAGTGTTTTGTGGGTGGGGGGTGCTGGCGTGTCATTTTCCCCTTGGGTCATACAAATCTGGGGTTGAATCTGATTTTTCTCTACGTAAGATAAGGTGAGCGAGCATGTGGCCCGTTTGTGTTGCAAAGACCTGTGTAGCCTGTGAACAGCTCCCCTGTCCGCAGGAGTGGCCTTCCTGTGGCTTATGAGCAAATTCTTTTGGGTAAACCATGTGGATTACGTTATTTTACATTCTTGCCTACCGTACGTGAGCTTTATTTCCTCTCCGCTCACCAAAATCCTTCTCCATGGAGCAAAATTTACAGGACCGTGTTCTGTGTTAGCTCTAGGACACGGTAATTTTTGAGTTTTCCACGCAGCGGACCGTGTGTCTCTGCTCCACTCTGGCACAGTGTTGGTCACATAGATACACTGAATAAACAGGGAGAGAGCTTGGGGTAGTTTTATCTCAGATACAGCTGTATGCAATAGAAAGACATTTTCTTTATAGGATGTAACTTAATTTTTCAGTCTGATTCTTAGTTTTTATTTTGGGGGGAAAAAGCTTATTTTACTGGCCTGTCTTGATGTAGGAAATGGTTTTAATTGCTGTAAGAAGCACAAGCCCACATTATTACAAGATAAAATTAAAACTAGCTAATGCACTTTAAATTGCAATCATTAGGGTGTTCTAAGCATTAGAACACAGTGATTTGAAGAGTAATTTCTTGGGTAGACTGCCAACTTTGAACTCATAAAACAACTTTATATTTGGAGCTCTTAAGTTTGAAATGGGACTTAAGCCTTGAAGTTTTAATTGATGCCTGAGTTCCATTGAACGAGCTGTACAAGGAAGGGGTCCTAGCAAACAGTAGGGAGTGAGTACCCTAGGGCATTGTCTAAAGGGTTTTCCTTAAAAAAGATTTTTTTTTTTTTTTTAATTTAAGTGGAGGCGCCTGGGTGGCTCAATCAGTTAAGCATCTGACTTCAGCTCAGGTCATGATCTCACGTTTTGTGGGTTCAAGCCCCGCATTGGGCTCTGTGCTGATGGCTCAGAGCCTGGAGCCTGCTTCAGATTCTGTGTCTCCCTCTCTCTCAGCCCCTCTTCCATTTGTACCCTGTTTCTCTCTCTCTCTCTCTCTCTCTCTCTCTCTCTCTCTCTCAAAAATAAATAAAACGACAACAAAAAAGACTTTTAAATTTATTTAAGTGATCTCTACACCCGATGTGGACCTTAAACTTATGGCCCCCAGATCAAGAGTGGGAAGCTCTACTGACTGAGCCAGCCAGGTGCCTCTGTCTAAAGGATTCAAAAAAAACTTTTTTTTAATGTTTTATTTATTTTTGAGAGAGAAAGTGTGCGTGTGGCGCTGGGGAGGGGCAGACACACACACACACACACACACACACACACACACACACACACACACACACACACACACCCAAGTAGGCTCCAGGTTCCGAGCTATCAGCACAGAGCCTGACATGGGTCTCAAACCCATGAACAGTGAGATCATGACTTTAGCCAAAGTCGGATACTTAACCAACTGAGCCGCCCAGGTGCCCGGGATTTTTTTTATGTGTATTTGTTTTCGGAGTGAGTGGGTGTGCATGTGTGTGAGAGTGGGGGAGGGGCAGAGAGGGCGAGAAAGAGAATTCCAAGTGAAGAGCCTGACACGGGGCTTGGTCCCACAAACCATGAGGTCACTACCTGAGCCCAAATCAAGAGTTGAACGCTTAACCAACTGAGCCACCCAGGTGCCCCTAAAGGATTTTTAATGAGGGAAAGTTTAACACCTTTCTTTCAAATCTTCCTACCAACTCTACATCGTCCCTTCCCCCCCCCCCCGCCCCCCAGATTCTACAGATCTGTTTTGACTTTAGTTATTATTGCAATCCCTTTTCTTCCCCCTAATTTGGTATTTCCTAGAGTATAGAAGTCTTGGCTGAGAGGAAAGGTCATTCCTGACCAATATCTAACCCTGTATTTATTAATGTGATCTGAGTTTCTCTTTTCCGAGTCAAATGGAAGAAAGTACTTATCACTTACAAATCTATTTTGATCAACAGACATATTCCCCCATTTTCGTAACATATACCTTCATTTAACTGCATGACAGGATTTTAGTAAAACCTTGGATTGCAAGTAACTTGTTCTGGAAGTGTTCTGCAAGACAAGCAAACATTTCGAATAAATTTCAACTTGATAAATGAGCAGTGTCTTGCAGTATGAGTGGGTATGCGATGCCAGATGTCACATGATCCCAAATGAGCCAGTGGCTCTTGAAGTTCGCTTTGATACACAAGTGCTTCGGACTGCAAGCGTGTTTCCTGAACGAATTATGCTTGCAAACCAAGGTTTTACTGTATTTTCATTTTTTTTAAGTTTATTTTGAGAGAGACTGCATGTGCATACATGAGTGGGGGAGGGGCAGAGAGACAGACAGACAAAGAGAATCCCGGGCAGGCTCTGTGCTGACAGCACAGAGCCCAGTGGAGGCTCGACTCACAAACTGTGAGATCATGACATGAGCCAAAACCAAGAGTCAGACATTTAACTGACTGAGCCACCCAGGTGCCCTGATTTTTACTGTTTTAAAGGAATGCCATGGGGAGAATCCATCCATACAGAAAAGACTCATAACCTTATTTTTGTAAAGCTGCATTAATGTCTAGCGTTAGCTTAAAACAACTTTTGAGGGGCGCCTGGGTGGCGCAGTCGGTTGAGCGTCCGACTTCAGCCAGGTCACGATCTCGCGGTCCGTGAGTTCGAGCCCCGCGTCGGGCTCTGGGCTGATGGCTCGGAGCCTGGAGCCTGTTTCCGATTCTGTGTCTCCCTCTCTCTCTGCCCCTCCCCCGTTCATGCTCTGTCTCTCTCTGTCCCCAAAATAAATAAAAATGTTGAAAAAAAAATTAAAAAACAACAACAACAACAACTTTTGACACCCATATTGCTTGGAGGCAGTGAGTTAGAGTGGATATATTATTTTTATATATATAGTTGGTGATGGAACCAGGAACCATTTGCATTCTAAAACATTCTCACAAGAGGAAGAAAAAAAGTCACTAATTTCTGTAGTCATTGATGCTCTCAATTATGTTTTGCTCTAAATTATGGTTTGCTTCACAGTTTTGCATCCGTCATGCTAAAGGGTTCCTAGAACCAGTTTGGCCACTTACTGCCTCTGGCTCCCGCCGGTGCCAGCCAGATTTTGGGCTGTCGGATGTGTGTGAGAGACAGACTCAGACACTACACAGTCTTCTAGCGTTGTGTGCAATTATGACTACATTACATATAATTCTGGAGCTGGATGAAGGACCATTGGAGTAAGAACCAGTACCTATGTTTCAGTCTGCTCTGTCATTACTTATATAAGACATTGGGCCAAGCCTCAGCTTTGTCAACTGAACTTTAATCTCGAGATCCCTTACAATTCTAAATTACATTTTATCTTTTACATTTAATTGCTATCCTATGTTCTTAACTTCTAAGAGCTATTTTAATATTTTGACATCTCCCAAGCACCTGGGTGGCTCAGTCGGTTGAGTGTCCGACTCTTGACCTCAGCTCGGGTCTTGATCTCAGGGCGGAACCCATGCTGGGCATGAAGTCTACTTAAAAAAATTTTTTTTTCTTATATCTCTAATTGGTAAGACATAGTTCATCTATATATCCTATGTAGTTTTTCCTTTTTTTTTTTTTGAAATGTTATTGAATTGATCTGTAGCTTACAGTCAGTTGGGTTTTAGAATTGAGAGACTAGAGCTTATCAGTGGCTCCAAAAGCTTGATGGCTTCTACTTCTGCACGGCTCCTATTTGTGAGTCGCATCTCTACAAGATGTCTTTGATTTCTGTTACAATAGTACACAGAAGAAAAAGCAAACAGACGTAAGGGAGCATTCCCTAGTGATAAGCCTCTTTATTTATGGGTGATGCACATGTGGCTCAAGTATTGGAGTAAACCCCAGACGTCAGTTCAAACACTAGGGTTTTAGAGCCAGCCTTACCATCAAATAGCAATTTGACCTCAGGAAAGCAACTTTGTCTCTGAGCTTCAGCCATCTCATTTGTAGTGTCAGTATCCGTCTCCCCTGCCTCAAAGGATTGCCATGCCGGTGAACCCTGTCATGTGTTAGGGTGAAACAGGCACCTGTGTTTTAACTTGAGCATCTTTATCAGAACTCCTGCCCAGCAGAATTTCCTTGATGGCATTGGGATTGCCCCGCAGGCAGAAGGCCCCTTCAGGGAAGGGTCATCCCTCTTTCCGCTACTGCACCTTTCTGCCCTCTTCTTCAGATACCCAATTTTCACGGGCTTCCCTTTGGATTCGCATGGTCTCCCACCCTGTTAACCATGCCCGATGTTCTAAAAGCTGAAGCTCACATGCGCCCTCTAGCGTTCCACGGACACAACCAGTATTCCAGCACCACGAACAGTGCCCGCCTGATGGCTCCCAGTAGGTTCTTGATAAATGGTGGATTCTGCCTCTGCAGAATGATTCGTTTTGTCTGTCTGATTTGTAGAACAAGGGTGCAGTAACTGATAACAGCGTAATGATCTCTGAGGAGTATTTTTATTTTCAAGGAAATGCTTATGAAATTGCATGACGTGGAGCGATATGTATCTTTAGCAAGAAAACCAACCTACTCTTAGGAAGATGAAGTTCTCCCCACTGAGGAGTAAAGGGGGGCCTGATCCTTCAGCTAGTGAACCAGTGGAGTCTGGGGCTAGAGAGGCCATGTGGAGACCTCTCTGCCCTTCAGAAGAGAAAAACAAACCTCACTCAGGGTCCAAGAGGATTTAGACAGAGCCAGTTGCCTCAGAAAATATTTGGTGCTTACATGTAAATAGGTACCAGGAGTGTTTTTGACACCCCCCCCCCCAAAAAAAAGGTGATTTTTTTTCTATATATGTGCTCTTTATTTTCCCTGATTATCCAATGTCAAGTCTGTTCCCACATTATTCTCTTTCCCAACATCCTATTTGTTCCCTTTAAGGCTCTTCCTGGAATTTGTGGTTTCATACTTACTGGGTTGTTTCTCTTTCCACACTATCCTCTGAGTTCCATGAAATTAGGAACCGTGCCTCTTTTGTTCTAGGTTCTTACTCTTCAAATACGGGGCCGAGTATGTTTAAGATTTTGTCTGCATCAGGATTGTACCGCTTCCTTCATAGTGTCGAGAGTGTACGGGCTCGTAACCCAGCCTTGGCTTAACTTGTTTCTGATTCTCTAGGGCCTGCTCTCATTTGTGAAATGGGGATTGTAGCGGGGGTGTTGTGTGTGTCATTGTGCATGTTTGATACTTTAACTGTATGGAGAGTGCACGTTGCAGAAGCAACGTTTCTATTCAGTGTTAACAAGCACGTGGAAAGGGGCTGTGGCGGGCGTAAGTGACATGGGCATACAGGTGCCAGCACGGTTCTCCGATGCTGGTAAGAGCAATCTTGTGAAAGTGGTGCCTGGAAAAGAGGGCTGGGAGGGCTCTCTGTCGTGGCGGGGACTGCCAGGCCACCCCTGCCGCGTTCTTTTCTTCGCTCGTGTCTTGAGCAGACGTTTACTTAGCTGTGTGTTGGACGATGTGCCAGGCCCCTAACTGCATTTATCCCCAAACTAAGCGGGTGCTGCTTTGCAAGACCCCCGTTTCTCTCCCAGTGTGTGCCTCTTGCCCGTTGTATTTCTTCTCTCTTCCCTCTTCCTTTCCTTCCATTTAACTGCCCATGATAAAACTCCAGGTTTTTTTTCCTTTGGCTTCATGTGTTGGTAGCATATGATCTTGTCAGAAGTGAATTATTTTGGGCAGGGAATTTATCTCCTGAGCCTGTTTCTTTCAGTCCAAGGCAAAAAGCTCTGAAGTTCTGTGATTCTTTGAATTGAGAGAATGTTGAAATGCTTGGGAACCTGTAAAGTCCTTTTGTTAACGTGACCGTCTTAACAGCCCCCACTTTTCTCCTGAATTATGATGTCTTATGAGCACTTCACTTGGGTTGTGACCCCCTTCTCAAATTTAGCACATTTAAGCTTTCTCATCTTTCCTATAAACCTGTTCCGTCCTTAGTCCCTAATTCAGTTAATGGCAGTCTTGCAGTCTCCCCAGCTAGAGACTTCTGAGCTGTCTTAAATTCCTTTCTGGTCCTCACCACCGGTGTCTGATTTGTTACCAAGTCTTGCCAACCTTCCATGTGAAACACCAGAGCTTTTTCTCTGCTGTCCACTGGTCTTGTTGATTTAATTTCCTCTCTGCCTCCAGTCACGTGCATTTTACCACTAGGATACTTTACGGAGTACAGTTGGACAAATTCTGCAACCTTTCCTCTGTATAACCCCCCCAAAAAAGAAGTTCCTATTTCACAGGATGTGAGAATTAAATGGTAATGAGTGAAGGGAGTATTTTTTTTTTTTTTTAAAGTGGAGTTACAGTGGGGTGCCTGGCTGGCTGAGTCGGAGGAGCACTTGACTTCTTCATTTCGGGGTTGTGAGTTCAAGCCCCACGTTGGGGTAGAGATTACTTAAAATCTTGAAAAAGAAAGTGGAGTTGCAGTAAGGAAAAAATGTTTCACCAGAAACACACAAGCGGGATTCCACTGTAACAAAATCTGTAGTCCCTCTGGTTGTTGACGTGTGAAGGTGTAGTTTGGTATGATTTGTAATCATACATTGTTGCCAGAGTCACATTCCTTCTCTTCCGGAGCAGTACGACAAGCAAGGCTGGTCTCTGTTCTGTAGCATAAATCTGGTATTTTTTTATTCTCTTGAAAATTTGTATTTCTTTTAGTGGGTATGGTGATACGATATTTTTCTTGAGAGAGTCATAACTCTGAGATAAGGGATGGAGGGCAAATTTCTGCTTGGTTTTTTTTTTTTTTTTTTTTTTTTTTTAAGTTTATTTAGTTGAGAGAGAGAATACCAAGCAGGCCCAGTGCTGTTAGCACGGAGCCCAGCGCGGGGCTCAAACTCCCAAACCGTGAGATCATGACCTGGGCCGAAACCAAGAGTCAGATGTTTAACCGACTGAGCCACCCAGGTGCCCCATTTGCTTGATTGTTTTAAGTTTTGTGAACAGTGCAGCAACCTGTCTGACCCTCTGTTTCCGTGTTTGTTGCCTGAAAAGAGGGGACAGTTGGAGATCTTTATTTTATTAGCAATTTCTGCTTGTTAAATCCTGTGCCGAACCAGGGAGGTAGGCCCTGTTTTCGTTGTACTCATGAGGCATTTGTGAGGTTGAATGACCTGTCCGTGGCTGTACTGCTGGAGGGTAATGAATGGGGCCGGAGCGGAACGTAGGTGCGTTGACCCCCATCCGTCGAGAGCCACATCCTGCACCGTCTGTGCTCTGCCCCTTGCAGACTTAGTCTTGGCCTTTAAGACCTGGCCCAAGAGTCACCTTTTGGAAGTTTTTCGTCACCCTTGTCTTTGCCCTGTGAGAATGGGTGGATTGTTCTTTGTTCTACTTACCTCCTATCTTCTGAGGAATTATTGGCTGTACTTACGGACTTTTGACACTAGGTGGCATCTGTTTATAGAAAAGTAAAATGCTGTTTGGGTCCCAGGGAAGAGTAACAAAGGAAGCATCCTTGATTTTATTTATAGGCTCTACTAGGTAAGCAGATGGGTCAGATGTGGAGAGATGGGGAAGCAGGTTGTTTTGTTTTGTTTCTGGGGAATTTCTCCCGACAACCGCATCAGCTAACACCTTTATTTTGGAAATGCTACTGAGACAGTTGGAGACACGAATCCTTTGTTGTGATCCATATCGGATGTGGATAAATGAAGACTGATGAATCAGTACATTTCATGCTACAACCATTAGAGACGGGTTGATTACACACTCAGTCGCAGATCAGTGGCCGAATAAGTGGGTTTGAGTGTTGTGATGTCTGCTCGTGGACTTACCAGGAGTGCATGTTTTGCTGTTTCAGATGTTCTGCTAAATGAAAAATCTCCTCTCTGGGTTTTAACTTTCGTTTTTATTGTAAAATGTTTACATGAATATAAACAAATGTGCAATCGTAACACTTCTACGGAAGGTCTTGGTTATCTGGGGTTAAAGCACAGTGCCTCAGCAAAATGTGTGATTGAGATGTTAGCTTTATCTTCAAAATCTGTATCTCTCTCTCTGTAGCCATGATTTATAATGGCAGTTGAAGGGGGAAATAACCGTTTTTATTTTTTTATTTAAAAACATTTTTTCTAACGTTTATTTATTTTTGAGACAGAGAGAGACAGAGTATGAATGGGGGAGGGTCAGAGAGAGAGGGAGACACAGAACACGAAACAGGCTCCAGCTTCTGAGCCGTCAGCACAGAGCCCGACGCGGGGCTCAAACCCACGGACCGCGAGATCGTGACCTGAGCCGAAGTTGGACGCCTAACCGACTGAGTCACCCAGGTGCCCCATAATAACCGTTTTTAAAAGTATATTTAAAACAACATTTTTTTTTTAATTTTTTTTTTTTTTTTTAATGCTTATTTATTTTTGAGACAGAGAGAGACAGAGCATGAATGGGGGAGGGTCAGAGAGAGGGAGACACAGAATCTGAAACAGGCTCCAGGTTCTGAGCTGTCAGCACAGAGCCTGACGCGGGGCTCGAACCCACGGACCGTGAGATCATGACCTGAGCCGAAGTCGGCCGCTTAACCGACTGAGCCACCCAGGCACCCCTAAAACAACTTTTTAAAGGTGTTTATAAGTTTTTCCTGTGATACGTTGCAATTTTATGTGTTTTGGGGGTCTGGTAACTGTTAAAGCATTTTTCCTTTGGTTTACTTTGTCACGGTCTCTGTATTAGTTTCTTGTGGCTGCTGTAACAAACTGCCACAAATCTGGTGTGTTAAGACAGCAGCAGTGTATTCTCCGCTGGGGAGGCCAGAAGTTCGCCCGGCTGTTTCACAGGGCCAAAATCAAGGCGTGGTATGGCTCCCCCTGGAGGCTGTGGGACAGAAGTCTGTTCCTTGCCTCCCCTAGCTTGTGCGTCTTTGCCTCTCCTGTCAAATCTCCCTCTGCTGCCCTCTTGTAGGGTCGCTTGTGATAGCATTGAGAGCCCACTCAGATAACCTGTTTCGTTTCAGAACCCATAACTTAACCGCCTCTCCAAAGAACCTTTGCTTTATAAACATTCACAGGCTCCAGATTAGGACCCGATATCTTTGGGGACCGTTTTCCAGCCTGCTATAGTCTCCTTTGTAGCAGTTAGCACTACCATTTCAGCATGATTCATGATCCTGTCTCTGGCCATCATTTTATCCTGAAAGGGGGTGAGTGGAGCATTACGATGCATTGTGGGAAATTGCTCCCAGTCTGGTGCCATCTCTTGCCGCATCAGAAGGGCCTTTACCACCTGAGGCTGCCTGGGGATGCTGTTAAGTTGGCTGAAGCAAAACGCTTGATCGCTTTGACTCTACAAAACCTGGGGAAAAAGAAGAAATGATACTTACTCGTCTGACTTCGCAAATGACACTTCTTTCTGACAGTATTTAGAAGAGCAAGTTGTAAGGTTACAAGTCTGATCATAAATTCACGACAGTTTTCTCGAGTGCTTAACTGTCTTGTCAGAATGTATTCTAGGCTTAGCGTGTTGTAACGTGGGATATTGATCACACGTGATTCTGATAGCTTTGCGGGGGCTTCTTCTATTCTTCTGATAGTATGAATTATTATTTTAGAATTCCGTGGGACCTTGGATATCTATTGATTACAGATGGATTTGGCATAATTTGATAAAGACAGATTTGCAATTCTTTGATACATCATGGTGGAGTCCTTTTGTAACTTTAGATTCAAAAGAAAGTACTGATCACCAGTTGGCCTGTATGTAGCAGTCAGGTTTGGGCCTAAAAAGGGAGATGTGATTGGAACGGACCGACCTGTGGTTTGTTGAGCCTTGTGCTAGGTGCCAGTGACCCCAGAGTGCACCTTAGCTGGCATCCGCTGCAGTGGGAAAGCCAGGTGTCGTCAAGTAATTACACGAAGAAGCGAGGACAGTTGAAAGAGAAAGCTTCTAAGAAGGCAGCCTGTGGGACGGAGGACTGGGGGTGGGGAGACTGATGGGCAGCTTGACCGCATCCCAGGTACAGAGCCCGTGTACACGCCTAGCACGCTAGAGGGATGAGGCCCCGGGCTGTGTCTGGAGGTCCGGCTGGAGCGCGGGGAGAGGGGCAGGGCCGCACCATGCAGGACCTTTTGGGGATCAGCAAGGCAAGTTGTGTTACTGGTAGTTCTTAACAATTTCCAGATACTACTTGTGTTTCTGCTATTGCACGGAGGTTGGACATGTGAGGCCCCAGAAGGGAAATTGGATTTTTACTTCACTGGTGGGTTGCACTGACCCTAGCCTGTGCAGTCACTGCTGGCCCCGGGGGGGGGGGGGGGGGGAGGGAAACGACACTTTTGTTCTTTGGGGGGGGGGGGGCTGTTTTCTCTCTGGACGGTGCTTTCTTTCATTTTTATGCTTTTGTGTTTGTCTTCCTTGTGCTTATTTTAACAATAAAGCTCCAGGGAGGCTGCGACTGTGGTACTGGAATATCACGGTCTCTAAGCAGAGGCGTCAGAAACTTGTGGAAGTATTTCAGTGACGTGTTAGACTTCCCTGATGTTTGAATTGCTATAATTAAGATTTTAGAAATTGGCTTTGACGACGTACATAAAAATGATGCAGAAGGATTTTTGTGATGTCTGTCTCATTTTCCTTTTAATATCTCTGTGTTCAAATTTTTATTATAAAAGTAATACATGCTCATTTTGAGAAGTTGAACCTTGTGAAAGATGTACCGCGTAACAAAAAAATTGCTTGTGATCTCATTCTCCGGAGATAATTCTGTTAGCTATTTGGTGTTTCGGATTGTTTTCTTAGGATATTGTAGCTGAATCACTTGAAAATTGTTTGCTCTGTTTTTTCTCAGTGAAGTTTTTGAAAAGTCCTCTGGCAGGCTTTTTTTTTTTTTTTTTTTTAAATCTGCTTTTTAAAAATGTGTGCAGGGGTGCTTGGGTGGCTCAGTTGATTAAGCGTCAGACTTGATTTCAGCTTGGGTCATGATCTCACAATTGTGGGATTGAGCCCCACATCAGACTCCACACTGAGCATGGAGCCTGCTTAAGATTAAGATTCTCTCTCCCTCTCTCTTCTGCCCCTCTCCCCTGCTAGCACTCTCTCTCTTTCAAAGTAAATAATAAAGATAAACCTTAAAAACGTGTGCTACCTTCTCAACCACATGGGACTTGTTTCTTTACCATTGGATAATTTCTCTAAGATAAACTGTCTGAGACAAGTTCAACATGTAGTCTGGTTAGAGAATTTTTTTTTAATTTTTTTTTAAACGTTTATTTATTTTTGAGACAGAGAGAGACAGAGCATGAACGGGGGAGGGTCAGAGAGAGAGGAAGACACAGAATCTGAAACGGGTTCCAGGCTCTGAGCAGTCAGCACAGAGCCCGACGCGAGGCTCGAACTCACGGACCGCGAGATCGTGACCTGAGCCGAAGTCGGACGCTTAACCGACTGAGCCATCCAGGCGCCCCTCTTTTTTTTTTTTTTTTTTTTTTTAATGTTTATTTTCAGAGAGACAGAGAGAGACGGACCATGAATGAGTGTGGGAGGGGCAGAGAGAGAGGGAGACAGAGGATCCCAAGCAGGCTCCATGCTGCCAGAACAGACCCCGACTTGGGGACTGATCTCACGAACTGAGATCATGACCTGAGCCCAAATCAAGAGTCAGATGCTCAACCGACTGAGTCACCCAGGCTCACCTGGTTAGAAAATTCCTGATGGTGTCACAGGAATTATATTAAAATTCTTGATTTATTCAGAGTCATTGTTTTCATTTTACCGACAGTTTTTAAAATTCTGGTTTGTGTTTAAGACATTCGAGTAGGAAAGGATTGGAACAGAGTTTTCAAATTGAGCATGAGCAGTTAAGTCAGAAGTCACTCAACAGTCCATAACCCCTTGTGTGCCCGTAAAGGGACAGTGGAAGGAGAGAAGGACATTGACGTTTGTTGATGCTCTGTCACTGCTGGAACCGTGCAGGCACTTGATGTGAACCAAGCACATTTTCTGTGAAACAACTCTGCTTCGCTTTGAAAATTTTTTAAGTATTGGGTTTTTTGTTTGGTTGGGTTTTTTATTTTTTTTCCAATTATAAATAGATTTGCTGTAAACATTTGGAGGGTAAATTTTTTTATGTTCATCTCATTCCCCCAAAGGTAGGGAATGCTGTTGGTGATTTGAAATGTGTGGTGTGCCTCTTACCTTAGTGGTATTATCATAGGAAGTTTCCTCTTTTTTTTTCTTTATAAACTTCTTTGTAAATTCTTTTTTATGTTTATTTATTTTTGAGAGAGACAGAGACAACGTGAGTGGGGGCAGGGGGGTGGAGCAGAGAGAGAGACTCCCAAGCAGGCTCCATGCTGTCAGCACACAGCCCAATGCGGGGCTCGAACTCAGGAAACTGAGATCATGACCTGAGCTGAAACCAAGAGTCAGACACTTCACCAACTGACCACGCAGGCACTGTAAACATTTTTTATTTGTGAGTAATCTCTACACACACCGTGGGCCTTGAACCACCACCCTGAGGTCAAGTCATGTACTCCACCAGCTGAGCCAGCCAGGTGCCCCTAAAAAGTTTCCTCCTTAAATTTTTTTTTTTCAACGTTTATTTATTTTTGGGACAGAGAGAGACAGAGCATGAACGGGCGAGGGGCAGAGAGAGAGGGAGACACAGAATCCGAAACAGGCTCCAGGCTCTGAGCCATCAGCCCAGAGCCCGACGCGGGGCTCGAACTCACGGACCGCGAGATCGTGACCTGAGCCAAAGTGGACGCTCAACCGATTGAGCCACCCAGGCGCCCCGGGAATCTGTTTGTTTAAAAACTTGTTGTTAAAAAAGAACCATATAAACTCTGAAGGCATGCTGATCTCAAATTAACCTTCCTTTCATCTCCCTCCCCTGAGTTTAATTTACATGTGTTCTTCCGGTCACATGCAGCTTTCTCTCATTTGAAACAAATGACACAGGACTTAGGACTCTTTCTGTTCATTATTCCCTATGTTCCCCTCTGCCATCTAACTCTTTCCCCACGAGCCCATGTTTCAACACTTCACGTCTGTTCTCAGATCGTCAGCGGCCCATCTTGCCCTTGAGTTTTGATGCCTGAAAGAGCTTTGCCCTGTGAGCGTCTGCCGCCCGTGCCCGAGTCGGTCACGCGCTTCCTGAAGCGCTGGTCCCTGTTTGCTCTTTGCTTTTCCTCCCTGACTAGTTGCTCCTTTCAGTTGCCTTTGCTGCTGGGTCCTGGTCTGAGGGCGGCTCCCTGTGTCCTTAGCCTTCTTTCACCTGCACTCACCCCCCGGGTGATTGCATCTTGTCCCGTTAGGGCACCGGCCAGCCTGGACCAGTACTCCAGGCCCTTAGGTCCAGCGGCCCGTCTGGCGTCTGTCTCTCCTGGGCATCTCGAACATGACCGAAACTCAACTCCTGCGCCCCGACCCCTGCCAAAACCTGAGCTGCCTGTAGTCTTTGCCACCTCTGTAAATTCTGTGCTTCAATTTGGAGGCCTGTTAGAGTCCCCTCTTTCCCACGGTTCGCTTGCAGATCCTGTCTATCTGCGAACCTTCAGAAAAGATCCCAAAACCAGTGACTTCTTGCCACCCGTGCTGCCCCAGGCCACTGGTTCATTGCAGTAGCCTCTTAACTGGTGCTTTCTCTCGTGTTCCCCACTTATTACTGGCTTCATTAGATCTGCTTTTTAAAAAGCATTTATCTGTGAGCTTTCCTCCACATAGCAAGCGGCTAGCGTGGGCCTTTAAAGTTGTAACTTAGACCACGTCAGTCCTGCTTTCCATCTCCCTGAGAGTCCATGCCCAGGTGTCAGCAGTGGCTTTGACACTCTCCGTTACATGTTCTGGCACCCCTTCCGGTCTCCCTCCTGCCCCCTCCCTGCTTACCCGGCCGCAGCCACACTGGACTCTGTGCTGGTCCTCTGCACACCCACTGCTGCCTCCCTTTCCCACCCCTGTGTCACCTGAAACACTCCCTGCCACTTAGAAACCGCTTGATTTTCTCCAAGGTGCTGGCATTTAATTGCCAATTTGTTACTTCCCAGCGATTTTTTCATTAGAATGTAAGCACAGATGAGGGCAGAAACCTGGTTTTGTCCTTTGCTGTATCCCCCGGGCCTGGAACCGGAATGTAATAGATGTCTAATGATTTTCCTGATTTACGCACTTGACCCTTGAACCCCCTGTGTGGTCAGAATTCCACATACAACTTTTGACTCCCCAAAAACTTAGCTACCAACAGTCTACTGTTGCCTGGAAGTCTTATCGACAAAATAAATGGTTAACGTGAGTTTTGTATATTACGTGTATGGTATGCTGTATTCTGCAATAAAGCTCCAGAAGGTGTGATTAAGAAAATCCTTAGAAAGAGAAAACACATTTACAGTGCTGGACTGCATTTATCGGAAAAAAATTGACACAGAAGTGGATCCATGTTGTTCAGGGGTCAACCATATTGGGGAATTGGAACAGAGAGGGATTGGGCATCGTTACTCCATTTAAGGAGTGCCCGCTACTCTTTGAAAATTTTTTTTTCTGCCAATTTTGGGGTAAATTTCAGGTAATTCTTACTTCTGAATACAGTGGCCAGTTGGTTCAGACGCTGTCAACCAAGCCAAGTCCACGGTGGTATTTGTGAGCCAGCTGTTCCCCGGGCCAGAGAGACCTCACCCTTGCTGATGTTGGGCGTGGGGCCGCTGTGGGAGCCGTGAAAGGCTTTAGGCTTTGCTGGCCTCCCCATGTTTCTCCACAGGCTACTACGATGTCAGCTGTGTGAGCTTTTGGGATTCCGTCTCCACCTTTAACATGTAAGTGTTCTTTCAGCGTGTGGTCTTAGAGGAAAGATGGCACCGACGGGAAGAGTCCGCACTCGGGAGGCCAGAAGAGACAAGCAGCGACCTCATGAGTAGTAGGGCATACATTCATTTTGAGCTAGAAATTTATAAATAGCCCCCAAATTCTGATAGTTTCACTAGAACTGGTTTTTACAAAACAGTTCATTTGTGAGCTTAAGTAATGTCTTTGGCCTTAACGGTAACTGCCGCCGTCTGGACCAGGGGACCAGGGGAGCGTGTGGGAGCCTCAGCGAGAAAGTATCCAGGCGGGCAGTGTAGTCGTACCAGTGAAATTCAGCCATGTTCTGTGATTGACGGCGTGATACCTTAGTATCTTAAAAGTTCAAACAAAATAGTATCGGTTGACTGCAATAGAAGTGAGACTGGAGGGGCGCCTGGGGGGCTCACTCGGGACTTCGGCTCAGGTCGTGATCTCACGGTCCCCACGTCGGGCTCCGCGCTGTGTGAGGCACGCCTGAGATTCTCTCTCTCTGCCCCTCTCCTGCTCGCACACACTCTCTCTACAACAAAACGAAACAAAACTTGTAAAAAATGAGGCTTGAGGTTATGAATTTGCTTCAGTTTGGATGGATCATTAATCCTCACCCTCATTTCGTTGAAATTACATGTAATTTCTGTGTTCCACGCACTGGGCTGAAGTGTGCTGCTAAAATGACTTCTTGGCGAACTTTTCTTAATTCTCAGGGGAAAAAATTGGTCGATAGGTCTGATGTCCTCAGATTAAAATTTTGGCCTGTGTTCTCTGCTCTATCAGATGAGCTAGTGGATGAGGAAGTGACTGAGAACAATAGTTTTCACACCGAGTTGAGTCACAGTCACCTGGAGGGCTTATTAAAAGCAGGTTGCTGGATTTCACCCCAGGTTTTCTGCTTTTTATCTGAGTGAGAATCTCAGTTGGGACTTAGGTGGAGAGATTACTTACTGTTCCTTTTGTCCCTTAAATCTCTCCGAAGCCACGTTGCTCTTTTCTGTTCCATGTGTAGTTCTATTTTATGTCTCATCATCGAGGGATATCAGGAGTCCTGAGTCCTAAAAACACATTCTCCAGCCATTCTCCACGAGTTGTGTGTTCCGTGAGGGCATTCTCGAGATGGGCTTCCTCAAGGACCAGATGCACCTCGCCTGGTCCTGGTCCTGGTCCTGGTCCTGTAAAGGTGCAGACTCGGGGCGGAGGCGGGAGGGCGGGTGGTAGGGGGCGCGAGTGGCAGCACTCACGTCTTAGGGAGAGGACTTGAGAGGGTCAGGTTATAACTGTGGTATTTTACAGCCTAAAACACATACAGAGATCGTTCCTGTTAGGCATAGGCCACACCTTCATTTATTGATTCTTTCGTCACTCGAGGGCCTCGGATCCAGTTTGTGCTGTGCTGGAGAACAGGAAAATGAGTTCTTGGCCTCAGGAACTCGGGCAGTTAAGGAGGCAGGCAGACCATTGCAGTGTAGGGACATAAGGGTTTTCACCTAAGTTTTGTAGTAGGGATGTCCACCTGAATTTGGCGGTGAGGCTCAAGGAAGACCCTGGAGCGTGAAGAGGTTAGCCAGACGAAGAGACGGGTCAGACTGTTACAGGCACAGGCGAAGGAAGAGTGTCGTGGGCCTTGCCTTTTTTCCAAGCTTTCTTTGTCTTTATGCTTCAGGAGCATACTGCTCCTAATTCCTCTGCCTCTTCTTCTGAGTACACATACAGGACATTTGGTCGTCAGTAGGTCTCGTGTGCAGTCTGATAAAACGTAATAATTGAAAAATCTCCAGCTTATAACCACTGTGTCTGTAGTTTTACCTGCCTTTCCTTTTTTTCTTTTTAATTTTTTCATGTTTATTTTTGAGACCGAGACACTGCGGGTGGGGGGAGGGGCAGAGAGAGGGAGACCCAGAATCCGTAGCAGGCTCCAGGCTCCCAGCTGTCGGCACAGAGCCCGACGCGGAGCTCGAACCCACGAACGGTGAGATCGTGACCTGGGCTGAAGTCGGACGCTTCACCAGCTGAGCCACCCAGGCGCCCCCCGTACCTGCCTTTTCTGTTGTTCGTGCAGCGTTTTCTGGGTTTCGTGAGGCGGACAAGAAAAATGAAAGGCTAGGCAAATGAAAGTTGAGAGCTAATTGAATTTAAGTGAAAGAGCCAGGAGAAGAACACATAGTAGAGAACGTTTGTAAACAGCATCCTTAGTACGGATCAGACATTCTTTACCTTTGTACGTAGGCGTGTGGCTCGCACACACACTTTACCACTGTGAATTCACACACGAGTCCTGTGACCGTGGAGGAGACCTGAGATCAGGTAAAAACTCAGTGTTTCGTATTTTTGTTGGGTATTGTTAAAGGCGTGACCAAGTATACATTTCTGGAAGTACCTCAGAGTAGTTTATCATTTGTGTTGCTCTGTGCGTTCGTAAAAAAATAAGGGAAGTCGGCCTCGGGGTGGTCTAGCGAGAGACCCTCGGGTGGCAGTGCCGGGTTCTCCTGGGGATCCTGCCCCCAGCCTGATTGTGTGGCTCCGGGCACGAGCGTCAACGTCTCTGGCGTCGGTTCCACGTGCAGATGGAAGGAAAAGTTCAGATAGCTCTGAACTTTTGTGTTTTTGCACTTTCTTATCCTGGAGCCTTTTTAGTCTGATTTATATTAGAGCATAATTCCATAATGAGGTGATGCCACGGACATCCCTTTCTGTGATCTGTTACACTCTTATTTCCAAAGGGCCTTACAGATTATGAGCATCCCTCACTAGCCAAATCATTCACTTCCCAAATTCAGCTAATTAAAATTCAGATGGTGAAGGATATCTCTATATTGGCAGATATTACAATTACTCAATTTTTGTTGCTATTGTAAAGGCAGACATTTCATGACGGGCAAGACTTTGATATTTGAATATCAGTCCCTGAAGTACCTTGAGCATTGACTTCAAACTGACAACAGAAAGGCAGAGCTGTTGTGGACAAAGCTTGACTTCGACCCCTTTTCTTAAGCTCTCCTCGTAACAGAAGAGAACATCCTTGGGATTTTCTCACACAGTTAATACACTGTTCCCAAAACATGTAATTTTTTTTAATATTCATTGGCTTATTTTGTTTAAAAAAAAATTTTTTTTTTAATGTTTTTATTTATTTTTGAGACAGAGAGAGAGCATGAGCAGGGAAGGGGCAGAGAGAGAGGGAGACACAGAATCTGAAGCAGACTCCAGGCTCCGAGCTGTCAGCCCAGAGCCCGACACGGGGCTCGAGCTCACAGACTGTGAGATCATGACCTGAGCCAAAGTCGGACACTCAACTGACTGAGCCACCCAGGCGCCCCTGTTTGCTTATTTGGGAGAGAGAGAGAGAGAGAGTGCACAAGCAGGGGAGGGGCAGAGAGAGGGGGAGAGAGAGAGAGAATCCTGAGTGAGTTCTGTACTGTCAGCACAGGGCCCAACGCCGGGCTTGAACTCAGGAACCGTGCGATTGTGACCTGAGCCAAAATCAAGAGCCCGATGCTTAACTGACTGAGCCACCCAGACGCCCCTACCAAAACGTGTAATTTGAGCAGATTATTAAACTGTACCTAAACGTCCGCATAACAAGGTGCAAAATTATTCTTACTGGCAAGCGAGAGATAGACACTTACGAGCACTTAACTCTTTGTCGGTGGCTGTTTGCAGCACAAGCAATGAGCAAGACGAGTGAATTCCTCTCCAGAGTCTGGGCGTGCTGAGTGACAGCACAGATGACACCGGATGGCTTGGGGAGCCGAGTGGTCTTTAAAGAGTGGAAACATTAGTTACTAAATTACCTTTTTTTTTTCCTCCAAAAAAGTCTTTATTATTTATTACATACAGAGGGGAGGAGTTCAGTCCTTGGCTGCCACTCTCCTCACGGCTGCCAGGACGTCGCTCAGCACCTCTCTCGTCCTTTTGGCATGGATGTGCGTCCCCTCCCTTTTCTCGATGAACTGGTGGTGCGCTTGTCCTCGGAGGCGTCGGGCAGCGCATGGCGCACCTCGGGTGGCGTCCTGCACGAACTCGGGGTGTGCTTGGTGAGGGGGCCACGGCCGGGCCTTGGCTTGCTCCTGTCCTTCCCTCCTGGTGGCCCTTGCTGAGCGCCCCCCCCCCCCCACCCCGTGCCACCCCCCACCCCACCCCCGCCAAACGCAGAGCCTGGGCTGCTGCTCCTCGGTGGCCCCTCGGTGGCCCCGGCAGCCCGAGATGGAATTCCTTTCAATACTTTGTATCTTTCTCAAGGGTCCGGGCAGTATGGTCTCTTACGTACTTACCTCCCGGTTCTGTTTTTCATGTTTTGTTTTGTTAGGAGAGAACGTTGGAATTATTCTCTAAGCTATCTGAAGAGAACGACTCAATGCACCTGGGTCAGGCGGTCTGTGGGCATGAAGTGGTTGGGAGAATCCAAGAACATGGTGGTGAATGGCAGGAGGAGTGGAGGCAAGTTGTCTAATGACCATCCGCAGAGCCCGGCCAAATTGCAGCCCGCGGGGAAGGAGGCCGCGAAGGCCGGCAGACACGCGGTTGAGAGGAGGTCGAGCAGATGTATGTACACGATGCAACTGTCATTTCCGTTGTCGCGCGGGGCGGTGATTCTTCGCAGCTTGTAACGTGTATTCTGTCTCTGCTGTTTTCAAAACAAGTTTTCATGTGCTCCCAGCTAACGGTGCAGGTTTTTCTTTCTTTCTTTCTTTTTCACCCTTTCAGAGTTTTGACAGTCCTTATCTCCTCTGAGGTGTACGCCTCTAGTTTGGTGCTTAATAAGATCGCTTTGATTATGCTTTTGTATCCATAACTTTAAGTTCTATTTTGTAGCGTGGATGTCTGAATGGCTGACCTGCTCTATAAACTGTATTAAAGTGCTGCTGCTGAATTTCTTTGAAGTTCAAACTGTATTTTTATGTGTGATGTAAGTATAAGTATGTATCTCTTTGAAAACTGAGACGTGTGAATAATAAATTCAACTCTCATTTACAGGGGAAACGGAACTTAGGGCAGCGTCACAAATTGTCGCCGTTCCTTCCGTTTCTGTAGGGCGGACGGTGGTGTATCCCGACATCAGAGCACTATTGATGACGCGTGACTTCTCACCTTGCTCCTCCTTGGTGAGGGTGGGGCTGCTTGTGGAGAGTTCAAGAAATAGTTCTTTTAAGAGCAGGACAGTGCCCCGGGATGCGTGTGAGCCTTAGGTAGGCAGCTGCCTTAGGTGAAGATACCCAGTGGCGCATGGCCGCGGTGAGGGAGGACGGCTTTTTCCGTTCTTGTTTTTCCTGAGGTTAATTTAGCCCCTCCGGAACATCCTTCGTTTGCGTTGGAATTGAGTAGGGTTGGCTCTGCCTGGCATTTGGAACGGTTTCAGGTAGATTGCACCAGTCCTGACTGATTACCCTCATCCCTGTTAGAGGTTTATGCAGTTTACGGGGCCCAGGCTGCCCTTAGCCTCTCCATGTCAGAGCAGGTCACTGTGTCTGTAGTACACGAGGCGGAAATCCCTGCTTGGGGTAGGAGGGAGAGAGCCCAGGACTGGATAGATTTCTCCTATTCGTGGACACCCGCCCACCCTGTAGTACGTGACGGGAACCGAAAGGAATTGAGAAACGTAACGACTATAGCAGGGGTATTGGTTCCTGGCGGTAAATTAGGCGACTTTTTTTGGTCGGTTTTTAATTTTTCCATATTGCTGTTGGCCGCCTTTTTGGGCATCCCAGAGCAAAAAGGTCTTACAGTTGTTGGAGGTACGTGATAATTTAGAAAAACGATCGTTAGATGGGCTACGCTTTGCCGTGTGTAGACAGATTTAGAGGACAGGCTGGAAAAACCCAGAGAGTTGAAGACGGACAGCATCGTATTGAGTGTCATTGGACAAGAATGATACAAAAAGAGAGCCAGTGATGAAGCAAAACAAAGCAATGTTCCATCTTAGGTAAACCTCAGTGATTTCACGTGAAAGAGCCACAAAATACACGAAGCAGGTGCTGACAGCATTGAAGGGAGAAACAGACAATTCAGTGATTTGGAGACGTCAGTTCCCCACTTTGAATAATGAATAGAATAGTGAGGCAGAGGATGAACAGGGAAAGACTTAGACACTACCCTAAACCAGTGCTTCCTGACAAACGTCTGTAGAACACTCCACCCACCAACAACGCACGATCTTCTCAGGTGCATGTGGAACATTCTTCAGGATAGGCCATAGGCTAGGCCACGCAACAAGTCTCAACAGACCTGAAAGGATTGGAGCCATACATCGTACGTTCTCTGACCACAGTGGAGTAAAATTAGAAGTGAATAATGGAAATTTGAGAGAATCACAATAGTTGACTCCTTGAAAAGAGCGACAAAACCGGCAAACCTCTGTCCAAGACTAATCAAGAAAAAGAGCAGAGTCAAGCATGAGAGAGGGGACATTACTGCTGCATCACAGAAATAAAAAAGGTTATAATGGACCACTCTGAACACTTGGATGCCAACAAACTCGGTAACTTAAATGAACAAATTCCTAGAAAGTCACGAACTACCAAAATGGATTCAAGAAGAAACACAAAAATCCAAATAAACCTGTAGCATGTAAAGAGGTTGAATCAGTAATTTTTAAAACACACTACTAAGAAAGTCTCAGGCCTGGATGGCTTTGTTGGTGAATACCGGCAGACATCTAAAGAGGAATCAACACCAGTTCTTTACAGACTGTTCCAAAAAGTAGAAGGCAAGGGAGCACTTCCTCGTGCAATAAGACCAGTATCAACTCTGCTACCAACACCAAAGACCTCACAAGAAAAAATACCCTAAAAAGTACAATATCTCTATTAAAGTGTGGACACAAAATCCTCAACAAGGTACTAACAAACCAAATCCAGCAACAAGTGAGAATGATTCTGTTGCATAAGCAGGTGGGATTTATCCCAGGAATGCAAAGTTGGCTTTATACCTGAAAATTCATGCTCCCACTTCAGTAGCATGGTGGACAAAACCCATATGATCATTCCAGTAGATGCAGAAAAAGCATTTGACAGAATTCAGCACCCTTTCAGGGTAAAAGCACTCAACAGAGTAGGAACGGAAGGAAATTCTTCAACCTGATAAAGGACATCTACAGAAACCCACAGCTCATGTCCTACTTAATATTGAAAGACCAGTAAATGCTTTTCCCCTGAGATCAGGAACAAGACGAGGATCTTTTCTCACCGCTTCTGTTCACTGTTGCGCTAGAGGTTCTAACCACAGCGTTGAGGCAAGAAAATGAACTAAAAGGCATTCAGGTTGGAAAAGAAGTAAAAACCACCTCTCTTTGCAGACGACGTGATTGAGGAATCCACTAAAAAACATTAGAGCTTGGGGCGCCTGGGTGGCTCAGTCAGTTAGGCGTCCGACTTCAGCTCAGGTCATGATCTCACCGTCTGTGAGTTTGAGCCCCGCGTCGCGCTCTGTGCTGACGGCTCAGAGCCTGGAGCCTGCTTTGGATTCTGTGTCTCCGTCTCTCTCTGCCCCTCCCCTGCTCATGCGCTCGCTCGCTCTCTCTCTCTCTCTCTCTCTCTCTCTCTCTCTCTCTCTGTCTCAAAAATAAAAACATTAAAAACAAACAAAAAACATTAGAGCTTATAAATGAGCTCAGCAGTGTAGATCAGCGCGCAAACTATAAAACTTACAGTTTGAAAACTGCAAGACATTATTGAAAGAAATTAAAGAAGACCTAAATAAATGGAAAGACATCCCATGTTCATTGATTAGAAGACTTAATATTGTTATGATGGCAGTACTCCCCAAATGATCTACAGATCTACAGGGATCTGTAGGGATCTACAGGGAGTGAACGCAGTCCCTATCAAAATCTCAGTTGGCTTCTTTGCAGAAATTGACAAACGGATCCTAAAATTCTTGTGGAAATTCAGGGAACCCAGAGCAGCGAAAACAGTGTTGAGAAGGAACAAAGATGGCACACTCACACTTCTCAGTTTCAAAGCTTACTACCAAGCTGCAGTGTTGTATTTGGCTAGACACCTATCCATGGAATAGACTCGAGAGTCTGGAAATAAGCCTTCATGTTTGTAGTTGATTGATTTTTGACAAGCATGCAAAGAAAATTAAGTGGGGAAAGAATAGTCTTTTAATAAATGGTGCTGGGAAAACTGGATATCCACATGCAAAAGAATGAAGTTGGACCGTACCTCACGGTATGTGTGAAAAATTAAAATGGATCAAAGGACCTTAATTATAAAATCCCTGGAAGAAAACAAAAGCATACATCTTCATGACTTTGGATCAGGCAGAGGTTTCTTAGATAGGACACTAAAAGCACAAGGAACAAAAGAAAAAAGGTAAATTGAGATTCATCAGTGTTAACAAACTTTTGTGCTTTAAGGGATTAACATCAAGAACATGAAGAGACACTCACAGGAGGGGGAAAAACATTTTAAAATCACATATCCATCCGATAAAGGACTAGTATCTAGAATATATAAAGAACTGTTACAAGTCAGCAGTAAAAGACACTCCAATTTCTTTCTCTTTCTCCCTGCCTCCCTCTTTCTTTCTTTCCCTTCCTTCCTTGCTTCCTTCCTTTATGAGAGGGAGAGAGAGTGTGTGCACAGGGAAGGGGCAGAGAGAGGGAGACAGAATCTCAAGCAGGCTCCACGCTGCCAGCGTAAAGCCTGATGTGGGGCTTGAACTCACAAATCGCGAGATCATGACCTGAGCTGAAGTTGGATTCTTGACTGACTGAGCCACCCAGGCGCCCCACAAACTCCAATTTAAAATGAGCAAGGGAATCTGAATAGACAGACATTTCTCCAAAGACACACAAATGGCCAGTACATGAAAAGATGCTTGAAATCATTAGTCATCCGGGAAATGCAAGTCAAAACCACAAGGTACCACTTCACAGCTGTTAGAATGTGTCAAACTAAAAGGACAGATGGGGCACCTGGATGGCTCAGTTAGTTAAGCATCTCACTCTTGATCTCAGCTCAGGTATTGATCTCAGAGTACTGAGTTCAAGCCCTGCATTGGGCTCTACGCTGAGCATGAAGCCTAGTTAAAAAAAAAAAAAAAAAAAAAAAAAAAATTATTTTTGAGAGACAGAGATAGAGCGTGAGTGGGGGAGGGGCAGAGAGAGAGGGACACATAGAATCAGAAGCAGGCTCCAGGCTCTGAGCTGTCAGAGCCCAATGTGGGGCTCAAACCTAGGAACCGTGAGATCATGACCTGAGCTGAAGTTGGACGCTTTAACCGACTGAGCCACCCAGGCACCCCTGAACTGTGCGCTTTAAATGGATGAATTGTATGGTATGTGAATTACATTTCAATAAAGAAAAAACATAACGACTTTGATAGCTTTTACATACCTACATGCAAATGAATAACTTGATTACAAAACATATGCCTACCTACCTTTTGATAGGGCCTTAACATGTTGTGTTTCATTTGCTTTTTGAAAGAGTGTAGAAAAGAAAGTTACACCTTGCACTGTCTTTCATTCTTCCACATCTTAATTTTGAGAGGCTTCAAGTTATACTGTTGGCATAATTACATTCCTGAAAAGATTGTCTGTGACACGCATGTCAGGCTTAAATCAGCACGGATGAAACTTCACCCATTTAAGTTTGGCTTTCCTTTGCTCTCTTTATAAACACCATCATTAAACCTCATCACTTCGGTTATGTATTTCCGGCATTTCTCTATTTTTATCCATTCATTCAAAATCTGTTTTAGACAGGTTAGAAATAGGCCTGTCATTCTCTCTCTCCTCCTTTCCCCGCTTCTGCTTCCTGACTCTGTCGTCACAGGCAAGTCTCTCCTCCTGTGGCCTCAGCTACCAGGTGGGGAGTGAGGGTCACCTGCCCAAGAGGAGGATGGCGGAGTTCACCCCTCGGGGGCCCCCTCTTCGTACTTGATGTCCGTCCTGGCACTTCCTGCAGAGTTTCTTGTGTTCTTGTCTCCTGTGTCCCCCGGCCCTGTCCGCAGTGGCGCTTGATGCTGTCTTTTGCCACGGTGGTGAGCGTCCACTCATCCCATTTTTCGTCTTCCTTGATGGGACGGGGAAGGCATTTATTTGAGCCCAAGATTCTCACGACTACCCAGACCCTGTTCTTGGGAACCCTGGTAATATTATCTGCTAAGCTAAACGCTCTCGGTGATTCGCTGTGTTTGGCTTTCTGTCTGTGCAAAACGTACTCCGTTCTTAATGGCTGACTTGAGAGGGCAACGAAGCTAAAGGTTTTAAAGGTAGATTTAAGTAGTTTTCCCTTTGAGTTACTTTCCTTTCTCTTTCTTCTCACAGGTAATGGTAATTCGGGGTTCGAAGGCCAGAGTCGATATGTGCCGTCTTCTGGAATGTCTGCCAAGGAGCTCTGTGAGAACGATGACCTGGCGACCAGTCTGGTTCTTGACCCCTATCTAGGTTTTCAAACACACAAAATGAACACCAGGTAATTGTAAGTCTGTATCCTGAAGTGGAGCGGACGATGATGTTGAGTTTAAGAGAATGGATGCTAGTTTTACTTTTAGTCAGAATTTAAGATGACATCAAAGGAAAGGTCTTTGCTGTAGAAGATTTTGTGTTTGAGGCAAGAAAAGCAACAGAAGCTTCCAGGAGTCTTGTCAGTTTTAATTCTGTGTTCTTATTTTATCTCAGGCTGTTCCTATGAAAATATAAAGCTGGGGGAGCATCTCCTAGTCTATTTTAAATGTTGTGATAATTAGCTGAAAGAAAAATCTTAGAAGCATCCTGTGAAGCCTTGAAAATACAATAATTTTTTTTCTACATAAAGTAGGTTACATCAGGGGGTTTTCCATGATTTTATTAGAGAGTTTTCTTCTAACTAATTGCAACCGTATATAGGGAACGTATTGCCGTCATGTTTAATCTTTGAGATTCACCTCGTCATTGGAGTGAAGAGAATGGTAAAGACCTGCATCTGTCTGTCCAGTCTGCAGATCAGAAAATAGACACGGAGGTGCTTTATCGAGGATCACATGCCATCTGTATAAAATATTGTTAACACTGCTTTTGAAGTCTGTTCTCCTTTAAATTTTTTAAATCATGGGGCGCCTGGGGGGCTCAGTTGGTTAAGCGTCCGACTTCAGCTCAGGTCATGATCTCACGGTTCGTGAGTTCGAGCCCCGCGCCGGGCTCTGTGCTGATAGCTCGGAGCCTGGAGCCTACTTCAGATTCTGTCTGTCTCTCTCGCTCGCTCGCTCGCTCACTCTCTGCCTGCCCTTCCCCTGCTCACGTTGTCTCTGTCTCTCTCTGTCTAAAAAAAAATTTTTTTTTAATTTTGTAATTCATGTTTTCTTAAGCATCTCTCCCCTGAAAATGGCCCTTAGATACTTTCCTGATTGCCACCAAACACTAACTCGGAACTTTACAACTTTCCCTCTTAACGTGAGTGCCAGAGGGCTTTCAAGTCTGGTGAGGTTGAGAATGTATAGAGCCAGTTCTAGGCCACTGATCCCTCCTACCTTCCCGATACTTGCAGTGGTGTTTTGTAGCTCCAGGGCCAGTGACAACCCCAGAGCAACTTGATCGCCAGGTGACTAGTCGCCAGTAGTTGGGGAGGGAGGAATTGGTGAATGAAGGTGATTAGAGGAAACTCTTGTGCCATTTTCCAAACCCTTTTAATTCTGTCCGTTGCTAAGATGAAAACAAAAGACTGTATGGTTCGTTTATCAGTTATTTTCTAAATCCAGAAAGAAGTAATTTGGATAAAAATGAGCCTTTGGTATTTTCATGATTCCTGTTACCATAGATCTTTCCTTGCTAAAATGAAGTGACAAGTTGGAGTGGACTTGAGAACGTATTTAAATAGCTCCCTGACCTCAGAGGGGCAGATGCCTACATTTTGTAAGTAGACAGGTGGATAGCTGTTGGCTGGGAAATCGGCAGTACTGAATGCCCTAATAGCCAAATAAAATCTGGTTTGCATTATTTTTTTCTTAAATTATTTTCTCAAGGAATGTTTTTAAAGTCTGGTTTTTTTTTTAGTAATCTCTATACCCAACGTGGGGCTCATACTCACAACCCCAAGATCAAGAGTCGCACGTTCTTCCGGCTGAGCCAGCCGGGCTCCCCTGGTTTGCGTTATTTTCAGTCCATTTCCCTTCTTTTCCCCAGTGAGGCCACTGCTGCTTCTCCTAGAAGGTCCTGGTAATAGTTAAGAAATATGAATCGCTTTCACATAACAGTCTTAGAGAGGATTAGGCTATTACTGCAAAGGCCCATAACTATGACCTGGAGTCATCAAGGAAGAGAAAAAAGAGCTAGGTAGGTCACGTTCACTGTGCCCTGTACACTGAACTGTGGAAGCACATAAACCATCATGGAAAGACTGCATCAGAATAACAGAAGGGTCATTGGTTTAGGAAGGAACTCCCTGTAGTCCCTCCCGCCGTTCTTTGCTCCAGAAGATGAGCAGTTTACCTGTTACTGGCTTCTACAATAGGAAGTTACTCCTATTTTTTAATAAAAGTCCTGACAACTGTTTCCTATAATTAGTTTTACATATGAGTCACTCGGGGAGTCTTGTTAAGATGCAGGTTCTGATTCAGTAGCTGTGGGCTGGGGCCTGAGATGCTCCATTTCTGACAAGCTCCTGACTGTACTCGGAATAGCGAGGTCCTAGGCCATCTGGCCTCCTGAGCTTTGTTGTGATGTAATGAGTACATAAAAGGGCCTTATCAGGGGGCGCCAGGTGGGGCTCGGTCAGTTAAGGGTCCGACTCTTGATTTCGGCTCAGGTCGTGATCTTGCAGTTTGTGAGTTTAAGCCCGCCTCAGGCTCTGTGCTAACGGTGCAAAGCCTGCTTGGGGTTCTCCCTCTCTCCCTCTCTGTTTGCCCCTCCCCAGCTAGTGCTTTGTCTCTCTCTCAAGATAAATAAACTTCCTTATCAGTAGTTTCCTAGGCTCATTTAAAAACGTGGAGTCCTAAAATGTAAAATTTAGCGTTTACCCCACAAATATTATTAAAACCCAAGACATTACTGTATCTGAGCATCCCTGAATTAAAATACAGGATCTAAAATTAAAAGTGGTTAGGGGTGCCTGGGTGGCCCAGTCGATTAATTGCCCAACTCTTGATTTTGGCTCAGGTCACGATCTCACGCTTTGTGAGTTTGATCCCCGCATCGGGCTCTTTCAACACAGAGCCCGCTTGGGATCGTATCTCCCAGTTTCTCTCTGGTGGACTCTCTCTCTGCCCCTCCCCCCACCCCAAAACAAATAAATAAATACACTTTTAAAAGAGGAGGGGCGCCTGGGTGGCTAAGTTGGTTAAGCGTCCAGCTTCGGCTCAGGTCATGATCTCAGGTTTCATGAATTTTGAGCAGTTTGTTGAGTTCAAGCCCCACATCAGGCTCTGTGTTGACAGCTCAGAGCCCGGAGCCTGCTTTGGATTCTGTGTCTCCCTCTCTCTCTGCCCCACCTCCGCTTGTGCTCTGTCTCTCAAAACTGAATAAACGTTAAAAAAAAATTTTTTTTTAATCTATTTATATATTTAGGGGCACCTGGGTGGCTCAGTTGGTGAGTGCCCGACTTCAGCTCAGGTCATGATCTCACAGTTCATGGCTTCGAGCCCTGGATCGGGCTCTGTGCTGACAGCTCAGAGCCTGGAGCCTGCTTCGGATTCTGTGTCTCCCTCTCTCTCTGCCCCTCCCCTGCTCGCTCATTCGCTCTCTCCCATTCTCTCTCTCTCTCTCTCTCTCTCTCTGAAAAATAAATGTTAAAAAATTTATGTATATATAAATTATATAAAACTGGTTAAGCCACGTTAAACATCCAGAAGAAAACATTTATTCGTGTTTTCCGCTACAACATTTAATTCTACTCCTAGAGCTTCTGGAGTAGCCATTGGTGTAGAGAGAGTCTGGTGCGCCCTGGTTAGAGCAGGTCAGCCGACAGCAGCACTGATGCCTTGGCCCTGTGTGGCCGAGCCGGCACGTTGCTGTGTCCCCGGGCACCTTGCACCTTGCACCTTGCACCAGAGGCGTTCTTTTCAAAGGTATTTTAACAGATTCTTTTGTAAGCTGACATTTGGGAAGAATGCAGAAGTTTCATTAATGAAGCTTGTTAATCTGAGTGAAAGGCACACGTTTTCATTTAATCTTAGTCACTTACTTGAAAATAAGACTGTCTTTTCTGTTCTTCATCTTTTGAGCAAGAATTTGTCAGAATGTTGACTTAATGTCATTCTCAAAGATACCATTTTATAGAAAATAAGGAAACTCTGTAGTGCCGTATTAGAGTAATCGTAAATATTCCTTATAAATTGTTAGCGTATGGACTTCTCTTTCTGTGAGGTGTGAAAGATGGGACCGGAAGATACGACAGCTTGGATTCTCACCGTCCCAGCTGTCTGTGTATCCCTTGTGGGAGGGATCTTTTCGTTGCCCTGTTGGTACATCTGTAATTTGATTGTCATTTTTTAAGTTTCTCTGTTTTATGCCTTCTTCCCTCCCTCTGCTTCTTTCAGTGTGCCTTCAGAAACAGTGTTCGGATACAGTAGATATTTAACGATTTAAGAATTTCCTTAGCTGGCTCTATTCCGAATGCTTATTGTTTAAATCTTGACATGTCCCTCCATTTATGCACAAGTGAATCAGAGTTGCAGCCGGAATATCTGGAAATGGTATAAACAAAATAGAAATTTCAGTTTACTGGGAAGTACTTAGATTTAAGTGACTCTTGTCAATTATGAAAATTAAATTCTTCCCTGTAACCAGAGAAGAGAGTTGTTAGTCATGCCTCTGATTTTTTTAAAAACCAAGCGGAGATCTTGTACAAGTGCTGTTGTACAGCAGGGGGGATGCTTTCTGTCACGGCCCCTTGTTTTAGGCTGCGTGACCCAGAGATTTCAGTCTCCTGAGGCGTTGGGGAGACTCACTGGACGTTGGGCTGAGCAGGAGAGAACGTGACAGATGGGAAGAGTCCTCGTGGGACTTTTGGGACTTTTCTCGATTATTTGGTCCAAGCTGTACTTCAGCCTGCACCCATCCTTCCAGTGCTGTAACTGTCTTAATTTTAATTTGGTTGTTTACATATTATGTTTCGTGTCCACTGTTGGATGCGAACTAGAAATCAATCACCCTAAATATCACTGTAAAGTCAAGTGCTTGACTAGAAAGCGTAATGAAACTTCTAGACCTTCTAACTTAATATGATCAAGGGGCAAATGATGTCGTGTGGGAAGGAAAGAATGTCAACATCTCGGCTTTTGTTATTATACTGAGTCTGCCCGTGGTGTCACAATCTTCTCGAGTGTCACAGCGTTTTAAGGACTTCTGCAACAACTACTATTGTAAGTCTGTTTAGAAATGACAAGTACAAATTATTCAAATAGTTTTTTACTGTTGTTGTTTGTTTTTGCATTTATATAGCGCCTTTCCTTCGAGGAGCTCAAGGCATTTTTCAAAATCTGACAGTTTTCCTCACAACAACCCTGTGAGGTAGGTAGAGTGCATTACAAACAATAATAAGATACCAACTAACCTGTTTCGGCCTTTGTGATGTTCTCTTATGTTACGTAATTGGAGGTGTCCGCATAAACATGACTTTTAGAACGTTTTGCAAACCTTTTCGAATGGTTTGGTCTTAGTAACAGCTGTATTTAAAGAACCACTTGTACTCCATAACAGGGTAATTTTGTAAGAGAAAGCATTCATCAAAAGATCAGGAGTCACTCCCTGGGATTAGCTGAGCACTGCCTGTAGGACTCAGCCGGGGGTGTCTCTGGTGGTGGTTGACTCTCAGGTCAAGAAGGAGCGAAGAGCCGTGGTCCTAGCATGATTCCTCGGCACCTGCCAACTGTCCGTGTGCAGTCAAACTTTCTGAGAGGGGGAAATGTGTTCACGATGTTGCCTCGCGGTCTTCTTATTTTATATCTTAAATGTTTGAGCGTTTTCTCTCTCTTCCTCTCTCCTTCCCTTGCTCCCTTTTTTCTGTCCCCCTCCTCTTCCCCTCCCTCCAGTCAGCTCTTGGTTGTACTTGCTCATGGAAGGGCACAGTAGCACAGCTCACACACACCTGCACCTTTTCCTTCCCTGGTCGCTTGGGTTTGGAAACAGAAAAACCAAATAGCAAGAAAACCTGGGAAGTCAGTCTCTGGAAAGAGTGGGGAACAGGTGTGTGGGCGTGTGAATTCATGTTTCTTTCTGCCCTTTGTGATAAAAATGATTTAAATGACATATTTTTGTATTTCATGTACCGGCCATTGATCCAGAGGTGCAGGAGGAGAGAAATAAATGTTTGGTTTATTTAAAGTTGTCAAGTTTGTATGAAGAGGGGGAGGAAGGACGGACTGATTGGGAAATGCCAAACACCTGTCTCTTGCCTCCCCTGCCGTGCCATTTGCCGTCCCCCGCCCCCCGTCCCCCGTCCCCCAGATACTAAATTCAAAAGTATATATTTGTGTCCGGCCCTTTCACTGTCTCTCCGGCTGGGCTCCGTGCTGTGCTCTGTGGCGAACGAAGTCAAATCCTATTCTGATCGTGAAACGCCACCGGGGGGGCCCCCGGAGCTCTCGTGAGCGAGTAGGACTGGGTAACGGTAGTCCCTCTGTTAACGGCCCTCACTGGACCTGGTTTTTCTCATTTATGGAACCAGAGGGTTGCTTTAGAGAACCTAAATTCCCCTTTAGCTTTGAGAACCGTGGTGTGAGTGAGGATAGCTTTGTACAGTTCGTATGGGAGGTCTAGAATGACCGTGGTTCAGGAGGGGACCGAGGGAATTTCCTACTCCGTAATACGGACCCGGGTCATTGCTTTCAAGGGTCTTGAGTGCCTTTTGCTCTGGCCCTATTAGTTGCAAGAGTCTTATGTGACTAAGTAATTTTTATCTTCCTGCGGTGTCTGTCATGATGGGATTGACTTGAACTGTCGGCCGGGTGATCTGGATGTACTTCTGTAGGACTCTCAAAAACGACTGTCTCGTCCCCTTCCTGTCTGCGCCCAGAACCATCTCCTCCTCCTTTGCCTCAGTGTCATTTCACGCCTTCTAGACAGAGACACGCCAACCGAGACAGAAAGTTTGACAGTAAATTACATTTTAAGTGAACTGGAGGTTCTTGCTGGTGAGTGGCACGAGGGACGGTTTGGGGGGTTTTGTGTGTGTTGGAGGCAACAGAAGGCAGGAGAGCAGAAGCGAAAGTCAGCGCAGGAAACCTAGAAGGCAGACCATTAGGCAGTCAAGAGTCGGTTGCTCTGTGTTGGTTTCAGCATATAAATGGTTTGGCATCATGAACAAAACTAAGGCTAGCTGGCAGGCAGTTTCAGATAGGGAGGGACATGCCTCAGGAAGCGGAGGGCACGCAGAAAGCCTGTCAGGAGGAGCCAGTGTCCGTTCCGGGTCCGTAACCTGTTTTTCTGACAGGTGCTTAGGAGCTTTAGGTGAATTTAGCCCTGACTTCGGTTTGCTCTCGAATGCATCGAGCCATGTGATTATTTGAGAACAGAGTGTCCCCGTTGGTCAGTTCCACGGGAAACCCGGAGGTGGCTGGGCCCTTCCGGGGTCTCGTAGCCTGGCCGCTCGACACCCTGGACTGCTCGTGGTACTCTGAGTGAGCTGCTGCTCTTCTGCTTCCCGCCGTGTCGCGTTCTGTGTTGCCTGCAGGGGTGTGCCTCAGCCGGCAGCTGCTTGCTCGTCTGGTCTGTCCTGCGTGCGCACGTGACCCCCTAGTGCAGGGCTGCAGCCAGACGGACTTAGGTTTTCTGGGGAACCCAGTCCGGAGAAGACCGCTTGCGGCCACAGGTACCTCGTAGAGTAGTCGACCTGCGTGGGAGTATGGGTGCTCCCACAGTTCTGCGGGTGATTTTCAGATCATTTTAGTGGTGGTTCTCCGACAGCCTGGTTAAAGACCTTCAGAGTTGTTCGAAGGACTTGCACTCGTCTGCCCGTGAGGGCGGGCTGGTGTGCTCATTGGTCGAAATGGAAAGTAATACTGGGCATTGCCCATTTGTCCATTTCATTGTCCATTTGTCCAGTTGTCCATTTGCTGTCTCCGGGATGGGTTCGAAGTCTTCCTGATAGTCCTGCTTACCAGCTGTGAGAAGCTTTACTGAAACAGGAGCCCGTGGGTAGTTCGTTCTCCAAGGCGTCAGCCTGCTTTCCTAGCTCCGGAAGTCCTCTAGGGGCCCTGTCCAGTAAACAGTATTTTACCCATTCGGGATCTCCCGTCTTCCCTCTTCTTTGTTCTAGTACTTTCCCTCACTGTTGCCGGCCAGCTGACTCCCTCGTTCATCTCTTTGAACCCAGCCTCCTTACGATCCTCTGTGTAGGCTCCCTCTCACTTTGCCGTCCTTCTTTGGATTCTCTCCTGCCTGTGGTAGTATTCTGCTTTTCCTTCAGAAGGCTGAAATCACAGCATTCCTCGTTGTCAACTCCACATCGTTGTCAACTCCAAAACCCCTTCACAAACAGATCTTACACTTCGGCGAGAGTTTCTGTACTCTAAAGTGCTGTAGCGTGTCGTTTGTACCCTGCTAACTTACATTAGCATAGCGACGCCTTGCTTAACTGTTGGATGCATACATGTGTCTTCTAGTCCCACTGGAGTCTCCATTCCAGAACAGCGGTCAGGTCTTCTCTCTCCTGTTTTTCACCACAGCACCTGCGCACGCAGCACCTAGTAAGGAATCCTTGGTGAGAGACTGTGGCTTGAAATTTCACTGAAATGTTACGAATACGTTTGTGATAGCTCACCTAGAAAAGGACTTCTTCTGCTTCCTGTGCTGGAGTTTGGGCCAGATCTTCCTGCAATTTTAGAGTTCTCAAGTTTATGAGATGTGCAGTTTGTAAATGTTGGAGTAAGGTGTAGTTCAAATATATTTTCTTCTCAGCCACTAATAGTTTTTTCTTAACGCCTTATCTGAATAGCAGTCTACTCCTTTTGTTGTTGGCAGATTTAAAAACAACAACGACAAAAAACTTTATTAAGCCAAAGGCAATTGACGTGAGAAGACATTTTGAAATTAAGGTCCAAGTACCTTTGTCATAGAACATGTTTTACTGGGAACACAACTTTAGAAAAAGGGCTTTACCAGTGTAAGCCTTTCTTGGACCACGAGCGCATCGTGTGTGACTCTTGCTAGCGGTACAGCATTCCGAAGGCATTATGGCTGGTTTTGTTACGGAAGCCTTTCAGCTTCGACATCACCAGTTCAGCGACGCCACCATTAGAGTTGTGGCTTTTGCCCTTTTTGTTTTCTGAGTGCACCTCTCAAAGATGAATTTGACATGGATATTAGGCATCAGGGTGTATATCGGACCTCTTGGGGTACTCGATTCGGGGGGCTTCTAACTGCGCACATGGAGAATGTTCTGTTTATGGCATGAATTTGTTTGCTTCATCCTCCCGAAGCTCATTGCCTTGCACTCTTCTGGCTCGATCGTGCACGCTCTGGAAAAGCTCTTGTCGTTCTGACTCTCAGCCAGACCAGCTCTGTTGTGGATCTTTTTGTACCGTCCAGATTTACAGGGCTAGTGTGAGCCTGAGCCAGACAGCTTCGTTGGAGTCATCTGGTCATTTCTCAGTTAACGAGGTAACAGTGAAAGAAAAAAAAAAAAAAATCAAAATACAGTTGGAAGAAAGAGAAGTTCTGTCTCCTGGTGATCGCTGTTACTTGTGCAGTAATGATTTGTCAGGATCGCTGGTTATTCTCTTTTATTAGGTCTGGCTGTTTTCAGGTTATTTCTTGCCTCACGATTTCTCTACAGTGGCCCAGGGATGGCGGGTAACTAAAGCGAATGTTTTGATTTCGTTCAGATTTCGGCCTATTAAGGGAAGGCAAGAAGAACTAAAGGAAGTCATTGAACGTTTTAAGAAAGATGAACACTTGGAGAAAGCCTTCAAATGTTTGACTTCGGGCGAATGGGCACGGCACTATTTTCTCAACAAGAACAAAATGCAGGAGAAATTATTCAAGGAACATGTAGGTTTATTGATAAGATTACTACTATTTATCTGTGTGGGTAAGAGCAGAGTAAACTAAAACTTAAGTTTTAGTGAACGCTGAAACTTTTAAGTCAGTTTTTCATACAGCTGATCAATGTGAAGATCTAATAACACATCAGATCATTTGTATAACTCTCCAGAGAGACAACTTGGTCATCTGGAAGTGAAATTCTCCATGAACTTTCAGAGGAACATGGCCAAGCACGCCAACACGTGCTCAGATACGTGAAGTTGTAAAATCACAGAGTTTGTTACTTAACGATCCTAAATGTTTCACATTTCGGTGATGATTTGCTTTTGGATTCTGAATAAGTCTAACGGGATAAACAATTTAATACAAATACCGTTATTTTCTTCTGTTTTAGGTATTTATTTACTTGCGAATGTTTGCAACTGACAGTGGATTTGAAATACTGCCCTGTAATAGATACTCATCAGAACAAAATGGAGCCAAAATAGTTGCAACAAAAGAGTGGTAACTATTACACTAGTATAAACCCGTAATATACTGTCAGTTAAAGTTCTCTCTTAAGTTACCGTTGAAGTGCTAAGAAAGTTGTGGGAAGGAGTGAAGCCAGAGCCTTGGCCCAGTGACCTGGGTCAGGACAGTGGAATTAGAAATCTGAGTTGAACCAGATCCCGTCTCTCAGCCCGCGCACTTTGACCGAGTCGGAATGCTGCTCGGTGGTGAGGCCGCCGAAGGAGTCCAGGTGCCGGGGCTGGAGAACCTGGCTTCCGTGTCCCGGAAGGCCTGCTCTAGGCCCTCCGTGTCCTGCTGGCCTAGAGAAAGGTTGGGTGTGAAGTCTTAACGATCCTAGGAACTTCACAGGTGGAAATGTCCCGCCGAATTGCCTGCTTAAGTGTACACGTGTCCATGCATGTGCCAACTTGAGTAAGGGTAGTAAAGTTGAGGCCAGCCAGGAAGGGTAAAAGCCATTCATGAGAGAATGTGTGATCGCTTTTTTCCTCTAACGCCCGTTCCTACCTCACCTCCCAGAAGAAGGAACGTGTTGCCCTTCTTATAAGCTGTCCTCACGTATTTTTTATAACAAAAACGTTACGATCAGGTACCCGAAAATGGAATGGGCGAAGAGCAGTATACCCAGGCCTCTCGGGTGGGTGCGCGTGTGCGTGCGCGAGCACCATCAGTTTGGACAGGTGCACGTGCGCGAGCGCACATCGTAGTGTATTGAGTCCGCTGACCCACTCCCCCAGCTCCCGGTGCTTTCGGTGGACGTGTAGCTTTCTGGTCTTGTAGTCTAGAGCCGCACCGTCCAGCACAGCAGCCACCAGCCACTTGTGCCTCTTGGGCCCTTGAACGGTGGCTAGTCTGTACTGAGAGGTACCGTAAATGTGATTTACGCGCCAAGTTTTATGGTAAAATGTGTTTCCCGTTAATGTTTCTTCTACTGATCACCTGCTGAAATAGTAGCGGGGGCCTCTCGGGTTCAAAGACATTACTAAAAGTAATTTCACTTGTTTTTTCTTTACTTTCTGATTGTCGTTACTAGAACGCCGCAGACCCCACGTTTGGCTTCCGTTACGTTTTTCTTGGATAGCGCTGTTCTAGAGGGTGGTGTCCTCATTCCGGGTCCCCGTGACCTTTACCACTACTGCTTGTCTCTGTCTCCTCCGTCCACTCTCAGCAAGTTGCATTTGGTGTAGCAGATATTTGAATCCTCCCTGCCTGCAACACGCTGTACTAGGGACCGTAGGGGACTCGGAGACGAGGTAGCACGGCTTCTGGCCTGGAGCACCTCCCGGTCTCTTCTCGTAGGGCTAAGGCAGCTGTAGGGCGGCTGTGGCCCGAGGCCGTCGGCCTTCCAGGGAGGATGAGAGCGTAGCCCAGTGAAGGTCCCAGGGGGTCAGCCAAGATGCACACAGCTAGGTCTTCTGGATTCCCGGTATTTATTGGACAGGCTTATTTTATTAAAAGAAGCCTTGTTATTTATAATTACTAGTAATTTTTAACATGACATATTTTAAATAGGAAACGAAATGACAAAATAGAATTACTGGTGGGTTGTATTGCCGAACTTTCAGAAATTGAGGAGAACATGCTGCTTAGACACGGAGAAAACGACTTCAGTGTCATGTATTCCACAAGGAAAAACTGTGCCCAGCTCTGGCTTGGTCCCGCCGCCTTTATAAACCACGGTAAGCTGCGCTCCTCGGGTGGCCGTGCGAGTGGCGGGCAGTACTGCTAAGACGCAGCAATGACCTTGTCAGACTGCGTGGAACCTCGTCTCCCTGTAGAGGAGGCTGGAAATGGGACTTCCTTATTTTTCCCCACCAGCGTATTAAACAAACAATCCTGTCGCTTAACCTGAGACCTAGACTTCTATCAAAAGTTGTGAAGTGATGTGGAAAGCTTATTTCAGATTTCTGTAATTGTTCGTGTTTCAGATCTTATCTACAGTTAATTGACTTTATCTTTTGGACATTTTTCAGATTGCAGACCTAACTGTAAGGTAAGCATACACTTTTTTTTACTGCAAGTATTTTGTTTCCGCTGCAGGTACGAGTTTCTTAATGAGTTCATTGTATTTCAGTTTGTGTCAACTGGTCGAGATACGGCGTGTGTGAAGGCTCTGAGAGACATTGAACCCGGAGAAGAGATTTCTTGTTATTACGGAGACGGGTTCTTCGGAGAAAATAACGAGTTCTGCGAGTGTTACACCTGCGAAAGGTATGCGTCAAGTGGAACGTCCGGCTTGTGTGTTCTTGTAACCGCCCCAACTAACATTGCCTCCTTCTCCTTTAGACATGGGGGGGGGGCGGTTAGTCTCTTATGTTCTGTAGCTTTGGTCCGATAAAATGCGCATAAGCAGTCGGGGGATACAGAGCTCTTTGGGGGCCGTGGCACCTGAGCCTGTAGAGTTTTCTTATCACCAGCTGCTGCCTCTGAGTAGATCAGAGTACCAGCGTGCCTAAAGAGAGGACGGGAAATACCGTACACGTGTGTACACGTGCATATCCACGCGTGTGCACACAGACACCCACAGTGCCAGAGTGGGGTTGCCCAAAAAATGGCAAGTGACATTCACTTCTGATAATCATGCGAAAACGCTGAAGTTGTCCTGTGTCTTACCAAGCTGTGGCTTCTGGAATTTTTTTTTTTTTTTTTTTAAGTTTATTTTTGAGAGAGAGTGCACGCATGTGAGGGAGGGGCAGAGAGAGGGGGAGAGAGAAACCCAAGCAGGCTCTGCACTGACAGGGCAGAGCCCAACACGGGGCTCGATCTCAAACCACTAGACAGTGACCTGAGCCAACATCGAGGGTCAGATGCTTGGCCTACTGAGCCACCCAGGTGGCCCGGGATTTTTTTTTTTATTTGAACATAGTTGACACACAAGGTTACATTAGCTTCAGCTGTACAGCTCAGGGATTCAGCATCTCTGTACATCATGCTGTCCTCACCACAGGAATTTCTACGTTTTGATGCACGTACTCTTCAAGATTCCTAAATTCTGTCTCTGAATAAGGAAGCTCCTCTCGTGACCCATCAAGATTCTGGAGTCCTCGTAGAAATCCCCCAAATCTGACTTAGCCAGACTGCTAGCTCACACTACTCATTGGAGTGATTTCTGCACCCAGGAGCTCGTGGAGGTGACGTCACACGCTTGTCTTGCTAGTCCTGCAGGAAAGCTGCTGTTCCCAGGCAGTGCAGACTTGCATGGGTCACCCAGGGGAGCCGACCTGGACTTGTTGAACCCATTTTTCTTTTTTAAGTTTGTTTATTTTGAGAGAGAGAGCACGAGCACGAGAGGGAGAGGGGCAGAGAGAGAATGGGAGAGAGAAACCCAGGTGGGCTGTCCACCATCAGCTCAGAGCTCAGAGCTCAGAGCTCAGGGTGGGGCTCGAACTCACAAACTGTAAGATCATGACCCAAGGCGAAACCAAGAGCTGGCCTTTTAAAATTTTTTTTTTTTTTTCAACGTTTATTTATTTTTGGGACAGAGAGAGACAGAGCATGAACGGGGGAGGGGCAGAGAGAGAGGGAGTCACAGAATCGGAAACAGGCTCCAGGCTCTGAGCCATCAGCCTAGAGCCCGACGCGGGGCTCGAACTCCCGGACCGCGAGATCGTGACCTGGCTGAAGTCGGACGCTTAACCGACTGCGCCACCCAGGCGCCCCCAAGAGCTGGCCTTTTAACTCACTGAGCCGCCCATGCGCCCCGAGCTCATTTTTCTCATCTTGTACTGAGCTGGGCACTTTGCTAACCCCGACTCATTCAGTCTCCACAGCCGTCTGGGAGAGAGAGAGTAAACAGAAGTACGTCCACACTGCAAGTCCAGAAACTGAACTGTCTGAGCCCGGGGCAGCCGACCCTCGGCCCTCGTTCTTGCCACTTTGTGCCGCTCTTGCGGGTGGGGGGAGGGCTGTCCGGTAGCACCGATGCTCCCGCTGAAGTCACCCAGCCGCTGGCCAGCCTGCAGAGGGACTCTGAACGCCCCAGAGGTCCCGCTTCCCTTCTTCCCAAGTGGTGGGAAGTGTCCCCCTGTGTCAGGCGAGAGCAGGAGCCTGGAGTCCTGTGCTGCCCCAGCTGTTTCTCTCCCATCGTCGGGGTCCTCGCCATAAGGAACGGCAGGAAACCTGTTCCTGATGCTGCTGAGGTTTTGCCCCCCCTTTTGGGAGGGGCAGTAAAAAAAATCCTTCATGTTCTACGTAAAAAGTGGTTTGAACATTGGTTAAATCTTAGACCAGTCCAGAAAAAGACCTTTAATCCACAAAATAATTTAATTAGACTTGAACAATGCTTCAGACTCATTATCTCGAGACAACCTAGGGTAGCGGTCAAGTGCCTGAGGTCTGGAGCCTCCCGGAGTTGAAATCCTGTGACTGCACGTCATTAGCTATGTGATCTTGGGACACTTTAACTGCTTTTTGTGCCTGAATTACCCATCTGTAAAACGGAGAGAATGTTAGCAGCGGTCTCACGGGGTCGCTGTGAGAATTACGTTGGTTACTTCACATGATGTGTGTAGAACGCACAGTTAACACTCAGGCCTTATCTATAGAATTATTTTGTGGCTTCTGGTTATTTGACCTTTAGGATATAAGCTCCATGGAGGCTTTTATCTTTTCCACTCATACCCAGCACCCGGAACACTACTTGGCACATAGTAGGTCCCTGGCGAATGAACGCACGGATGAATGAATGGAAATACAGTATGCTAAGTAAGCTTTCGGAGGCTGTCCTGAGAAGGGTGGCCACCTACTCGGGATTCCGAACCAAGCCTGAAACAGCTGTGTGACTAGTCTAGAATTTCATGTATCATCATGTTCCTCAGGCAGATTAGTTCTCCTCTGTGAGCCTCAGTTTCTTCTTACTGGTCAGGTGGGGGTGATCCTGCCTACTCCACAGGGTTATTAGTATGAGGAATAGACACATGAGCAGATCCTTTTTTTAAAGGAAAGGCTTGACATTAAACAGCCATAGCTACCTTCAGACCACTTGAGCAGTCTGATTTAAAGTTGATTGCAGCTATTCTTGGGAGTTCTCAGGAACACCAAAGAGGGTAAGTAAGACTGGTCAAGAGGACTCACTCAGCTCTTCCTCAGGTATCAGCTGAGGAGCTAACTCCTGTCAGGTCTCGTGCGTGCAGGGTGAACCAGGCTAGCACAGTGCCAGCCGTGAGGACGCACGCACGTGCTCTGCCGGGAGCTGCAGGACGTCCCAGAGCCGGCTCTGTGAAGAAACGGTGAGCAGAAGGCTTCTGGAGGTTCCGAGATGACGGGTCAAATCTCCTGGATGCGTTTGATGCGTATTTCTAGCTCTGACCGTCCTGACACAATAGTGACTGTTCTGCATTCTTTTTTTTTTTTTTTTTTTTAATTTTTTTTTTTTTTTAACGTTTATTTATTTTTGAGACAGAGAGAGACAGAGCATGAATGGGGGAGGGTCAGAGAGAGGAAGACACAGAATCTGAGAGCTCAGGCTCCAGGCTCTGAGCTGTCAGCACAGAGCCTGACGCGGGGCTCGAACTCACGGACCGCGAGATCATGGCCTGAGCCGAAGTCAGCCGCTTAACCGACTGAGCCACCCAGGCGCCCCTGTTCTGCATTCTTAAGTACTGCTAATTTTACGGTAGAACACTTGAGCAGTAAAGTCTAATGAATGACCCCAAAATAGGAAGGATTAGATTATTTTTAAGCTTATATGAAAATACGTCTGATGAAGTTAAGAAAAAAATGTCTGAAGTGTAGCTTGAGATTTGTTTTAACACATACCAAAAGTTAGGAGGAAACAGTTGTGACCAACACTCGATCGTGGCCCAGAAATGGACAAATGGGTGATGGGATATGAACGGAGGCCTGAGATAGAGGCAAGTGTGTATGAGATCTTAACATCGCATGTGGAGAAACGATTTCTATCACAAATAATGTTAGTATAATTCATTACGCATCTGGAAGAGAAGCCAAATTCAAGGTGGATTAAAGATTTAAATTTTAAAATACAGTGCAAAATGATTAGAAAAAATCGAGGAGGCTTTCTGTCTAATGTTGGAGTAGTGGAAATGTCGTATGTAAAAGAAGACAAGAAACGGTGAATACGAACACGTTTGGTCAAAATCAAAGTCAAATGATGAACCAGAGAGGCAACGGCACCCATCTGGCAAAGCGTTAATAATCCTAATAAGAAAAAGCTCCTAGAAGCTCACAAGGAAGAGACAGACTCCGAGAGGAGGGCAGGGTAAGGAGGATGCCACACAGGAAACGAGGGCCGAAAAGCAGACGATGGAGACAGGAACCAGGGATTCATTGTCACGGTCAGAGCGGCGGAATTTCAGAGTTGGACCTGACAGTGCTGGTGAGGATGTGGAGAAACGGGCCCTCGTACACTGTTAGCAGGCATGACGTGAATTGTCTGGCCGTGGTTGTTAAAAATAAGCGCGCCCTTTTAGCTGGCAGTCAGTCCCGGGCGGAAGAATCTAGCCTGTGGAAGTGGCAGTAGTTAGTAAGGATTTGGTTTCAGAGCAGTGTAGCAGTTAGTGTCTGTGGTGGCCAGCAAACCCAAAGACGCCCTGCAACTTCCAGGAACCAGCAATGAGGAGTGATCGAATCCATCACGGATTGTTTCTTCAGTGGAAAAAGTACACTCTTCAGAACACACACGTTCAGTTGAGATTTATCCGTCCGTTGTGTAACGGCAAAGCCGACTGCTGAGTAAGATGGATGGTGTGCTCCTGTTTTGGTTTTGTTTGCTTAAAAAGACCCAACGGTGTAAACCGGTGTGCGAGGCCGTGGCAGAGGATAGCACACTGGCAGACGGTCCCCCACCGGTGCCTCGGGGCCCCGGGGGTGCGGGCTGGCTGGCTGTCAACTTGTGCTTCGTGGATTTAGGTCCTAGCATCATTCTGCGTGTCACGGCAGCAGGAGCAGGTCTTTCTTCCTTAGGAAGAAAACGTCAGGGAAGTAGACAGCAGGGGAATGGTAGAGTTGTGACGAAAACAAAAAACAAGCAACAAAAACAACTCTCTGATTTCCAGATAAGATAATTCCACCGTGATCATTTGTGGTGAAGTGTCCTTTAAATATGGCCCATTTTTCTAGGAAGGAACCAAAAATGTTACAAGTTGTGGGGAAAAGGCATGAAATGTCTGAAAATAATGCATTACTCCCTTAATCCCGATGAAATGAAATCGCCTTTGACATTTCCTATTTTCCGTTCTGCACATACTTAAGTGTGGAGGGGAACTGCTTGCCTTGCCTTGGTGACGATCACCTACAGGTTTTAGCGCAATTTCTCATGCACCTTCCAAAAACAGCACTGAGGCAGCCACACGATAAGCTTGTCATGATTTTCACAGAAGTGTTAATGAAGATGGAATCCCAGATATGTTCTAGAAAGGTGAAACAAGAATGCTTACCTTGCTTGCCGGAAGTCGTTTTGGCAGTAGGTTTAGGTGTGTGCCCCCTGGCGATGAGACGTAGGACCGCAGGGAGGGACCCTGTAGGCGCCAGCATCTCTCCCAGGCTGGAGGGTGCCCACAGTTGTGCGTCGAGTTCAGAAACCGCGTTGGTTATACGGCTTTTCTTCAACAAGCTGAGGGTAGGCAGTGAGGCAACTCCGGGAAGGCAGTTTCCGGCCCAAACAAATTTCTCATTTTTTGCATGTGATGTGTAGCGCTTTTTTATAACCTCATTAACTTATTCTTCTGAATAGAGCTGAGTAGAAATGTACCATTACACACTGAGTCAAGTTAACGTCTGCAAAGCTAGGCTAATTGAGAATGATCAGAGCCTCTGCGAGCACCTTCACTTCAGAAGAACTTACATAAAAACATAAATTATTATTAGAGTGGACTACAGATCATTCTTGCCCCGTGGTAAAAGCAAGTTTCTGACGTCTTGTATTTAGTCATATTTTGTTAATTGTGGTTATCTCAATAACTTGAAAGAAATTAAACAGTTTTTCTGGGGCGCCTGGGTGGCGCAGTCGGTGAAGCGTCCGACTTCGGCTCAGGTCACGATCTAACGGTCCGTGAGTTCGAGCCCCGCGTCAGGCTCTGGGCTGATGGCTCAGAGCCTAGAGCCTGTTTCCGATTCTGTGTCTCCCTCTCTCTCTGCCCCTCCCCCGTTCATGCTCTGTCTCTCTCTGTCCCAAAAATAAATAAAAACGTTGAAAAAAAAAACTTTAAAAAAAAAGAAATTAAACAGTTTTTATTGTCCCACAAGTCAGATTTTCACTGATACAGTGTAGCCACCTTATACGGGATGCCAGTTAAGGTTTCTTTGTATCTAATGTTGAATTCTTAAGTAATGGCTTAATTTATGGAAATTCTCTGGTTTCTTTTTTTAATCCCTTAATTTTTTTTTTTTATGTTTATTCATTTTTGAAAGAGAGCACAAGCAGGGGTGGGGCGGGGGGGGGGGGGGGGGGGGGACACAGAATCCGAAGCAGGTTCCAGGCTCTGACCTGTCGGCACAGAGCCCGACGCGGGGCTCGAACTCACAAACCACGGGATCATGACCTGAGCCGAAGTCGGATGCTCAACCAGGCACCCCTAATCCCTTAATTCTTGATGTCAGTGTTGTAGTGTTAAATTGTGTAGAACAGAGCTAGAATCTAATTAACAGGTGGGTTACTTAAGCCACAACACAGACCTGACTGTTGCACTAACCAGTTTTGAAATTGACGAATTAGTTCTTTTCACCTAAGCGTGGACTTCTACAGGGCCTGGTGGTTTCTCATGGGCAGTTAGTAATGAATTGACAGTAGTCCAACAATTTGTTACTTTACGTCTAGAGGGTTTTTTGTGTTAATTTTATATACAGTTTTAATTCTTCCTCGAGTCCTAGACTGGGTACATTTCCAGTGATGACTGAGGCCTCATCAGTGCACCACAACTGTTGACTTGATGTGGCCTTGAGCCCTCAGCAGCTGAACTTGCTGTCAGTACGCTGTTTAACCTGTGCTGTTTTCTCTTTCAGACGGGGAACCGGTGCTTTTAAATCCAGAGCGGGACTGCCTGCACCTGCTCCTGTTATCAATAGCAAATACGGACTCAGAGAGACAGATAAACGCTTAAATAGGCTTAAAAAGTTAGGTGACAGCAGCAAAAACTCAGACAGTCAATCTGTCAGCTCTAACACTGATGCAGATACCACTCAGGAAAAAAACAATGCAAGTAAGTAAGGGAGATTTGATAAGCATATATCTTCGTTTTTCTTTTTTTCTTTTTTTTAAGTATTTTCACACAATTATCTTTCTAAAGTGTGCTTCACTTCAGTAGTTTTGATCTTTTAAATCTTGAGAGAAACCCTGGGACTCGTGTGCTTCAGCAGCACTGCAAGGTTCTAGACGTGATCTGAGCACAAAAGCAGTCTGTGTCCCACCTCCAGATTCAGTCCTATGCCCGCGACTGAACTGTCTGCTTTTCTTGAATACCTGGTAACTGGATATTACGTTCTTCATCATGTGTTCCAGGGTCGTCCTGTGTTTGAGAGACACATTTTCAAGGTGTTAGTTTGACTGTCATGATGGCATTAGGTCCCACGGGAAGACGGAGGACTGGGTAGAGGCGTAGAGGCGTGCACACGTCCCCGTGCCAAGCCCCGGTCCGTTAGCACCCATGACGCGAACTCGGGCAGTTCGTAGCTTCTGGCCTCGAGGCCTCCACCTTTTTACTGCTTGCTTGCCCTTTTCAAAATGAACTGAACCAATCCACCAAACCGCCAGTTCCCAGACTCAGAATTGGGAGAGAGGAGCGTTTCGAAGGTTCCTATACTAGGACATGTGTTAGCCACTACTGAAAACAGCGAGAGGGGTGAGAAGAAGAAGCAAGCCTTAAGATGCCAGTTGTACGAGGGGGCAAGACCATATGCAGACTGGAGAAAGAGAGAACGGAGAATAAAGAAAAGAAAGCGAAGAAAGCCGAGCCGGGCAAAAAGGAAACGCGTCGTGTTTGTGGAGCTTTGAAGTCCTGGAACCAGTTTCATGGCTGCCGGTTTCCTCTGGGTAACACCGGTTTCCTCTCCTTGCCGCTAAAGCTGTAGGCTCGTTAGTCCGCTGGTTTCCGACAGGAACAAAGTCTCAAAGTTTTGACTCCGTGATCCCTAGGGGCGCCCGTTTCGGCGCGCCGAGTATCCACGGCTACCTGGTAGTGCCTCCGTGCCTCCTTAAGTCTGGCTGTGCTGGGCTCCTCTCCCCATCTTCGGATGTTTTCAGCCCAGCACGGGTGCACCCTTTCCCTGCAGAAAACCCTGGAGCAAAGGGACGGCAGCTCCCACAATGGTGAATGCCACTGCCGTGAGCCCTGCACCTGCCTGCCGCCGGGGGCCGGGGGCCGGGGGCCGGGGGCCAGGGGCCGGGTGTAAGCCCAGTAGTGGAAGAGCAGTGATGCGTTCCTACTCCAGCCCTTACTGTCCCAGGTGAACAGAGAGAGAGCAAGCAGTTAGCCCGTCATTCACTGTTGACTGTTGGTTCTAACAATAAATGGAACATAACCAATGTTTTGTTTTTGGAGTCTGGTTCCTTGGTGAAACTGGAGACTTGTGAAGCCCGGTTTAGAAATTCGTGCACGAAACACTAAAGAGCGCGGCCACGGCCACCACGCTGCCCACAGCGAATGGCTCTGTGACACGGGGGGCGTTAGCTCTATGCTGACTGTATACATACTGAACTCAGTACACCACAGAGTCTAAAAGAGCGTAAGATAGACAGCGTCTGGAAGTGTACTATGTGACCAGCTAGGGAATATTTATTAGTAAACCAAATACTTCTTAAAAGCCCGCTAGTTGTTGAAGAGATACGGAGATGTGTGGGACTTGGGCCCTCCGTCGGGGAGCTTACGCCTTAGCTCCGGGATACGACGGATGCACAGGTAGTTACGCAGAACCCGCTAGAAACGCCATGGCTCGAGTTCAGAGCGAACGAGTAACCCCTTTGAGCTGTGGTCCCAGCATTACCAAGTAGAAATGCGTTACTTTCCAGTGACTGCTTGCAGAGGGGGCTGACTTGGTTCAAATTCCCTTTCTGCAGAATGATGGTTTCGAGTACTTGGAGGGTAGAGGTAGCTAACTTTGAGGGCCGTGTGTTAGCGTTGGCAGGCGTGGCTCCGTGCTCTGGAGGAGCCAGAGGCTTAGCACCGGTCACCCTGAGGCCACCCCACACGAGGATACATTCACAGCAGTATTCCTGCAAGCCCCCCCAGGTATTCTCTCAGATGGTATTTCTTTTAGTGTTTGTGTCTCGACCATCATCCCTTCCCCCCGCCCCCCCCCCCCCCCCCCCCCCCCCTTGAAAGAAAGACTTTCTGAAATGACAGCCGGCGGCAAAGCCCGAGCTGCCCAAACCTCTCCCGGAGGAGGCGGGTGTAATTGCCGCGTGTGGACCCAGGGGGCCCTCTCCGTGTGCAGTTGCCAGTCTTCCCTGCAGTCTGCTGAGAACTCAGGGGGCACGGAACTGCTTGCTTGGAACAGCTTGTGTATTCTTTTTAAAGAAGCATTTCTGCCTAGTCGGGCGAAAAATTACCATCTTCCGTGCGCTCTCTTTTGAAAGGGGTCTCGAGAGCCACGAGTTGACTGTTGGCTTTAGCGTCTGGAGACAGGAAACAGCGACATCCACTTTCACAAAAATTCGGTCCACAAGCCTGAATGATAACGCCATTGTTAGAAGATTCTGTTGTTTTAGGCCTCTCGTGCCTCCGTGGCTAGGCCACTCCCCCCCGCCCCCATAGTGCTGTGAAAGGGGATGTGAGTCCCGTCACAAGTTGGGGTGAGGCCCAGGAGACAAGGCCAGTGCCATAAGCTTATCCTAACTCCGGAGCACCTGTCCTAGAGATGGTGGACCGGGCCCGGCTCTAACTCAGCTGGCACGGACATCGCTGCTGGTCTGAACGCTCTTTGCTGCCAAGCCTGCGGGCTCCTTCGGAGGCCCTTCCGACACCCTGTTCCGGGCAGCCACGCCAGTCTGTGTGGGTCGTGTGAGGTCGGAAGATGCCTGTGCTTCCAAAGGTTGGAAGATGCCTGACAAACCGGAACGGAAGCCTTTAAAGTCTTACTGAGGGTTTTCTGGATCTTCAAGCGCTGAAGATGCCAGGCTGCGGATGGCCCTCGGTTCACGCTGGTAGCGCTCGTCTCGGGGGCTTTTCCAGTACAGGGCGCGGCCCGGGCGCGCGGAAGGCTCTGGTGTCGTCTTGCCGTTCTCGTGTCTGGCTGTAATTGTTGACGCCCACGCAGGGCTACCTTACGATTTGGAGGACCCCCCGGGGATGGCTGTGACGACCGTTACCCGGGAGTTGGGGCTGGCGCCGTGACTCTGTGGTGCGCCTCAAGGCCGCACCGATGACGGCGGGTCCGGAGCCACAGGCCTTAGTCCAGACCCCATCTCCTCCACGTCCCAGGTGGACGGCTTTGGGCACGCTTGTCCCTGTGTGCTGTTCACGTAGGTGCAGTGGCGCTCACTGCAGAGAATGTGTATTAGCATTGAGGTCACGCTAATTTGGCCACTTTGCACAGCACCCACTATGTAGTAATTGCTGAGAAAGTGTGTCTCCACCTGAAATTACTGTCTTGGGTTTACGCATGTGGGATTTGTCCCCGCCTCCAGGCAAGAGAGTCCCCCGTGGCGCTGAGAGTAGGGCAGCTGCAGGGGGTGTAGCTCACGCCCGCCGGTCCGAGCCCTCTGGACAGGCTCCCGTTAGCCTGCATTGTGCCGACGATCTGTCCCGCCTGCGCCGCTGTCATCCTCGAGCCCCCGGCGACGGTGGACCCGCTTGGGAGAGTGAAGAGCCCTTGGCGCCCGTCCCCAGCTTGTCTGTGTCTTTTCTGCCCTTTGCCCTGATGAGCATCCCTTCTGGCTTGGCTTTTGATGAGATGATGCTTTTAAAACAAAAGACCAGGCCGACACATACGTGAACGTGGACGTGAGATCTCTGTGTTGAAGTCACACGTAGCCTCACATACGGTCCATTTTGTGCCGCTGAGAACACAAAAACAATAAAGCGCTCTCCGTCGGGTGGTTCACCGCCACCAGCTAAGCAGAGAATCTGTTGGAAGCAGGGGTGGATTCGGAATCATCATAAAATGAGACACCTCTAGTGGATTAAAATGAGAGCCAGAGTCAGGAGACTCTCAGGTGCTCTGAAAATACACGGCAAGGCTGACCTGCCATCTACAGAAAGTCAGGAAAGGCTCCCTGAGCAAAACATTTCCCAAGCTGAGTCTTAAAGGGGACTAGCGGTTGGCCAAGCGAAGCAGGTTCAGAGCAGAGGGAGTTCGTCAGTGGAGATCCAGGGGTGACTGCAGGACTCCAGTAAGCCAAGTGTATCACGGCTGGAGTAGAAGGCGGGAAGGAGCGATCTGACCGTTGTTTAAAGTTTTGGACTTATTCTTGGGGCATTAGATCACTGATGAGTTTAAAGCCCAGAAGTGACGTGTCATACTAGGAAGGCCACTCTGGCCACACGGTGGAGACTGGAATGTCCGGGAAGCAGTGGGAGAGATGAGGAAAGGTAGGAGACCGCCGCCACAGCTCAGGCAAGGGATCGTGAGCAGAGGGCGGTAGATGGCTCGGGGGCCGCGGCAAGAGTGGGCTCCGCAGGAGGGATGTGGCAGCTGATGGGGTGAGCAAGGGAAAGCAGAAGTCCAGGAGGACCTCCCGGTGTCTGCTTGAGCAGCTGGGCGGATGGTGGTGGTGACCTGAGCGGGATGGAGAATTTAGAAGGGGAAGCAGCCGCGAAGCTTGGTGGTGAGTTCAGTTTGGGCATGTTGGCTGTGAGGAGCCCATCCTCACGGAAGGATCTAGATGCCGGTGGGTATTTGGTGATCCGGAACTGTAATCTAGGAGAGAGTCTAGAGAAAGTGGTTCGGGAGCTGCCAAGGCATCGGTGGTAAGAGCCATGGGGCGGGGGTGCTTACCACCCGGCGAATGCGGGTAGTTTCCAGAGGGTCTAGGACAGCAGAGGCCTGAGGGGCGCAGTTGAAGGGGCAGATGCAAGGCCAGGAGAGAGTGCTGCTGTTGGGGGCAGCCAACGGGACGGGAGTTTTCGGGAAGAAAAACGGCGAGCAGTGTCACATTCTGCGGAGAAAGCAGAGGGGGAAAGGGCTGAAAAGTGTTCGCTGGATTTCACAAGCAGGTTTTCCAGGGCCGACCGAGGCTGCCTCCTCAGAGGGACAGGCTGGACCCAGACTGCCGGGGACTGCCGCCAAGCCTGCGGTGTGCACGTTTGCACCGTGAAGGGGTTATTGCGGTGCAGGGTGAGAACAGGCCAGAAAAAGGGAAAATCAGGCGAGAACAGCTAAGCTTGGTCATAGGATGGCCCTCGAGGAGTCGTGGGCCGGGCAGAGGACTCGCGGCACGTCGGAGACGGCCAAGTGGCGGACGCTCCCACGCGTTTACATCCACAGGCACGTCTGCTCTGTCTACCTCGTGGGAAGTCTTGTAAAAGAAATCCTTTAACAAAAGAATGCCCTGCGTATCCTTCTGCTTAAAAAAACAACTTCCGGCTACTTGCATAATTCCAGTTCATGCACCTCAGTTGTTCTCCGACTGGACGGCATCCAAACCACTCCTCCTACCAAGTCTGAAACCGAGTGGCTGCCTTGGTGGTGGCCCACGTGGATGAGCACGTTCTCGTTCTCGCCAGAGGATCTCCTCCCTGGGAACTCGGCTGGTTTGGGTGCCCCAGAGCAGTTCATGAGACACCCTGCCCGAGTACAGAGCCTTCTGTTCTCGGTGGTTTGATATTTTTGGAAACGGCTCGTAATGCATCCTTGCTCTTCTGTCTCAATGGAAACTAACGGTGACTTGTGCAGCCATGTGGAAGGAAGGACAGTCGCCCTGGCAACCCTTGGGCATGTAGTGGGCGGCAAGCGTTAGGCAGCGTGCTGGGTTTACCCACAGTCATTTTTACTCTCTCCCTGTTCTCTGGTGAGAAGTGGGGATCGTTAGTTGGGTCATCTCAGGCTCCGTAGTGAGTGACTGAAAAGTGTAGTTAGTTAGAGGGGGAAAGGTTTTCAGGTGGGGGGTGGGGGCACCAAATAACTGAGAAATTGACTCGTGTAAAACACTGCACACATAGGTCCAAACTGTAAATGGAGAGAAGAACAAAGATGAGCAGAGGTCCGTGGCAAGGTCAGAAAGAAACTCTGGGGGCAGCTTAAACTCGAGTCACACATAAGCCTTTTGAGAATCTGGTCAACTCTCCTGTTGGTCCGCGGGTGGCCGTCCCCAGTAGGGTCGTCGCAGCCTTTGTGTCCTTGTCTGGAGAACGTTGGATCGGATCTCCCTCGGTCCCGAGAGCCTCGCTAGCAGCGTGCTGCTTTCCTCCCGAGTTTGATCGTTGGCGGCGGGCAGTCCCTGGAGGGATGGGGCCAAGTGAGTTCTTCAGCCCTCGGAAGCCTGCTGGTCCTCACGGAGTTGCAGGGAGAATGCGCGGTGCGGTTCTTTGTGGGCCAGTGTCGTCCGGGAATCACAACATGTGCTTCTTAGGGTCTCTCTTGCTTGTTTGATGTGTCCGTTAGAGCTCGTTAGTAATCTATTTCCGTTCTGTATTCCCTATCACAAAGCAAGTGGTCTGCTTACTTTGAGTTCCTGAGGAATGGATTTCAGGAACCTGTTTTGAATGAGCGTGTTAAGAATTTGTGAAAGAAAAACCGCTCTTTCTCTAAGCTTACTTCAAACCCCGGAGAAGAAGTACTTAGCTGGGACAGGCATCACGATAGATTGTGGACAAGCTCAGAGTGAAATCCCGGTCCTTGCTGTGCGAAATGCAGAGATGCTCCATGAATCGGAGGCCGCAGCCGGGGAGTAAAGGGGGAGCAGAGAGGGGGTGCCCGTGTGCCTGGCAGAGAGCGGACGCGTCCGTCTGGCACGTGCCGGTGTAAGCCTAACGTTTCGTAGCTGACAGGGTCGGGCATTGTTGTGTTGAGCGCTCCTGCGTTACCAAGCCTGCTTTTCATCCTTTTTTTTTTTTTAAACTTGCAGCTCCTAACCGAAAATCTTCAGTTGGTGTGAAAAAGAACAGCCAGAGCAGAACGTTAACAAGGCAGTCTATGCCAAGAATTCCAGCTTCTTCCAACTCTACCTCATCTAAGCTAACTCATGTAAATAATTCCAGGGTACCAAAGAAACTGAAAAAGCCTGCAAAGCCTTTACTTTCAAAGATAAAATTAAGAAATCATTGCAAACGGCTGGAGCAAAAGAGTGCTTCAAGAAAACTCGAGATGGGAAACTTAGTACTTAAAGAGCCCAAAGTAGTTCTGTATAAAAACTTACCCATTAAAAAAGATAAGGAGCCAGAGGGACCAGTCCAAGCCACAGCAGCTGGCGGGTGCTTAACCAGACACGCGGCCAGGGAGCACAGAGCGAGCGCGGGGCGAGGCGCCCCGCCGCCCGGGGACAGCGCCCCCGGCACGTACCCCACCCGGCGGTCGGCGAGGACGAGGGCGAATCCCAGGGAGGCTTCCGACATCAAGCTGGAACCGGACGCGGCGGACGGCTACAAAAGCGGCCCGACCGAACCGGGCCCGGACAGCCAGGAGCAGCCAGCGCCCGCGCCGCGGGAGGAAGATCTGGGCCCCGGAAGCGCACAGAAGGGGGAGGCCAGGTGTCAAAGGAGCGACAGCGGCGCGTCCAAGAAGAAATCCCGACAGGGGAAACTTGTGAAACAGTCGGCGAAAGCCGAGGAGTCGGCTCCGGGCCAGGGTTCCCCGGGGGAAGCCAGCGTGGCGCCGGAGGTGCTGGGGTCCCACCCGGAGCAGGGCGAGGGCGGTGGCTCGGAGGCCACGGCCGGGACCTACCCGGGCTGGGCTCCCTCGCCCGGCGACGCTTCCCTCGTGACGTCCGAGAGCTTCAAGGCGAAAGACGGCTTCAGAACTGCGAAAAGTAAAAAGAAGAGGCGAATCACGCGGTATGACGCACAGTTGATCCTGGAGAATAACTCCGGGATTCCCAAATTGACTCTCCGCAGGCGGCACGACAGCAGCAGCAAGACGAACGACCAGGAGAACGACGGAGTGAATTCTTCGAAGATCAGCATCAAGTTGAGTAAAGACCACGAAAACGACAGCAATCTCTATGTAGCAAAGCTCAATAACGGGTTCAACTCAGGATCAGGCGGCAGTTCCACAAAACTAAAGATCCAGCTGAAGCGGGACGAGGAAGGTCGGGGGCCGTTCGCGGAGGGGCTCCGCGAGAACGGGGTGTGCTGCAGCGACCCGCTGTCCCTGCTCGAGTCCCGCATGGAGGTGGACGACTACAGTCAGTACGGCGAGGAGAGCACGGACGAGCCCTCCTCCTCGGAGGGCGAAGAGGAGGACGAGGACTACGAGGAGGACGACTTCATTCCCCTCCCTCCCGCCAAGCGCCTGCGGCTCATCGTCGGGAAGGACTCCATAGACATTGACATTTCCTCCCGGAGGAGAGAAGATCAGTCGCTGAGGCTCAACGCGTGAGCGCTCGGTCTCGGCCTTCCCTCGGCCCGGGAGGCCTGCTTGAGAGGAATCAGCAACAGTTCCAGTCGGCGTCTGCTCGCCTGAGACCTCGTGGAGGCGGCGCTTGCCCTTGCCTCTTCTCGGCCTCATGCTGCAGAAAGTGTACAGCGTACTGACTCTGCCGAGGTCTGATTCGTGCAAGTTTTTATTGTACTTTTTAAACAGCCTTCGTACGTGCAATTCCGAGTTAGAGGTAAAAGCCCCGTTGTCAAATAAAGGCTCAAGCAAAATTGTACAGTGATAGCAACTTGCCACACGGGACGTTGAAAACAATGATGTGGCTACACAGTTCTCTTTTTTCTTTCTTTCTTTTCTTTTCTTTTCTTTTCTTTTCTTTTCTTTTCTTCTCTTTCTTTTTTTTTTTTTTTTCTAACCAAGAGCATCGAGTGGCTCTTTAATATATGACTAAACAATAATTTAAAACCAATCATAGTAGCAGCATATTAAGGTTTTCTAGTATATGCTAATATCACCAGCAACGACCTTTGGCTTTCTGATTTATTTGCTAGATGTTTCCCCCTTGGAGTTCTGTCAGTTTCACACTGTTTGCGGGCCGGGTGTGCTGTTTGTGGCCTTGGTCAAAAGAGCAGACCATCGGTTGGGAGTCGAGTTGGCTTCTGTAAAAAACAAGGGAAAAACGAAAAATAAAAGGTACAGCTCACCTTTCAGCACGGTGTATGGACGAGGGTAGGCAGTGTGCGGGCTGGGTTTCGATGCGGCGTATTTATTGCTTGACGTGTAAATTAAAGACCTTGTATTTAACACTTTTCAATCCTTTTAGATAAAATTGTTCTTTGCAAGAATGATTGGTGCTTATTTTTTCAAAACTTTGCTGTGAACAATGTGATGACAACGAGCAACATTTATCTAATGAACTACAGCTCTCTTGATTTGGGTCTTCGAGATTTCTGTTGCACTTGTAAAATGCTACAAGGAATATTAAAAACTCTATTCACTTTAACTTATAATAGTTTATGAAATAAAAACATGAGTCACAGCTTTTGTTCTGTGGTAAAACCTATAAAAACGTTTGTCTCTGAAAATTCAATGTAAAGAACCGAAAACCATGTATATGTTGTAAATATTTGTGTGTTGTGAGAAATTTTTGTCGTAAGAAATTAAAAGAACTTACCAGGAAGGTTTTTAAGTTTAGAAATATTCATGCCAATAAAATAGGAAAGTATAAAATATATAGTTTTAAGCACTGCATCAGTGAGCGTTCTCAGCTTATGTTAGTTTATGTATGAAAATATCAAAGATTTTTTTTTGACTCTGTTATCAGTTAAACAGAAAGAGGAGTCAGATTTAATTTGTTTTTTTTTTTTTTGAAGCACTTTGAGAAGAGAAATTAATTTTAAGTAACTTAATGAGCAAATTTTTGATTCCTACTTTATGTTCAAAACCAACCTTTCGTTTCTGTGGATGATTTTACAAACCGTCGGACAAAGCATTTGGGAATCTGCATCTGTAGCAGGTGTTTCACGCCAGGGGGTCTCTTTATTTCTGGGAAATGTGTACATGTACTTTCAGATAATGCCGTGTTCCGAAGTAAAATCAACTTAGGGGATTTGTGTAGTGTCTGTAGAAAAGTAGCCCATGTCTTAAAATATTAAAAGGAATCTGCCCGTAACGAAAAGTCCAGTGGAGAAAACCTCAATGCTTACTGTTGTTTCTGGTGGATTCCTGCCAGCCTCCAGGTTCTGGGGACGTCATTTGAGTTCCTGAAAGCGACTGCTAACGGGTTCCAAGCAGAAATTAATAATACTCATAAAAGCGTTTGAAACTTAGAATTTGGTTTCTCCTCACGTTCTTTAAGGACTTACTTGGTGGTCTTACATCGTCTCGTTCCCGTCTGTCGTGTGCACGTTAGCCCCTCAGGTATCCCGCGGACGCGTGTGCACACTTGCACGCGCTCACACCCCCTCTGCACCGCGTGTCGCCCTTCACCTCGCCCCGCGGGGCGGCCCCCCGAGGCCTGTCCCGAGGCACGCGGAGCGCGTTAGGGACCACGTCCGGGCCTCGCGCTGTCCCTCGTAGGAGAGGCGTGCGGCCCGCGCCACTAAGGACGGCCGGGCGCGGACCCTGCGTCTGGAAAGTCCCAGAGAGCGGTGGGCCGCCTCCGCCACTCCCGCCTTAGTTTGGAGCGTTGCGAAGAGGTTCGGAGACTAAGTCTCAAAACCCTCCTCTTGAGATACCAACAACAGCCATTTCAGGAATTTCCATCTTAAGGAAGAAGTCCCAAGGTCCCCCGTTTCCCGCCTTTCTCCACTTTCCAGCTTCGTTCTAGTAACTTATTTATGTCTGTTTTAACTTGATGGTGGCCTCGTCTTCTGAGGCCGACCTCCCCGTGGGCCTGAGCGGTGGCGGCCGCCACCCTCCGGGGAGACCCCATTTCCGTTTCTCAAGTTCGGGGCCTCGGGGCCGCTCTGGCTCTGCTCAGAGCTTCACTGTGGGGCCCGGCCAGGGCCACACGCCGGTGACCACTCGGAAGAGGGCTGCGTTCAATACGGCTTTTAGCTCGAGCTTATGCAATGATTCGTAACAGATTTTGGCGTTGTGTGAGAATCAGGAAGCGATCAGAAAAATACATGTAAAGTTTTCAATTTTCAATCGTTTTTCAAATTACTGTCTTAAATTGTTTTGCTGAGTTGTAATACTTTTGAGATACAATGTATTCCTTGTACTGAAAGAATTGAAAAAAAAAAAGGACTTTTTCAGCATTTGAGGTAAGTTCTTTAACGTTTCATTAAAGACATTTTTTACAAATATTTTGTACATGCACTTGCAGTATTGAGGTTAATCATTTTAATAAATTCGGAAATTAAAACAATTTGGCCGGTGTTCGCTGTATCTGAACGGAGAAGGTCCGAGGGGTGACTTTCTCCGGAAGGTTTCCACGTAGAGGAGAATTTGTAAAGCTTCTCAGTGTCTGTGAGTGTGGCGTCTTTCTGAGCCCTGGTCTCCGTTTGCTTCTGACGCCCCCTCAGTGTAAAAGATGGGGGGGGGGGGCGCGCCTGGGTGGCTACGTCTGTGGGGCGTCCGACGCTTGGTTTGAGCCCGGCCCGTGACCTTGCCGTTTGTGGGTTCGAGCCCCGTGTCGGGCTCTGCGCTGGCCGTGCGGGAGCCTGCTTGGGATTCTCTGTCTCCCTCTCTCTCTCCCCCTCTCCCAGTCGCGGGCTCTCTCTCCCTCGGAATAGATAATAACAACAACGAGGGGAGAGGGCTCCTTATCTCGGCGGGGAGGCTCCTTTCGGACCACACGGCCCTCGAGCCAAGACTCGGCTCCCAAGGACCCGCTCGCTCCCCTCGCTGAACTGGACAAGACTGGCATGCAGAGCTGGCCTGGGTCCCTTCTCCCAGTTACTGTAGCAAAACCTAGTCGAAGGAGGACACGGGACCCACTGGCTCGAGTCCGGGAGCCGGCGCCGGCGCAGCCAGGCGGCGTCCGCGTGGCCCCGACCGGGCTGCGGGCCCCCGACCTCTCTGTAGTGCCCGCGAGTCTGCGGGGGGCCAGCGCGAGCCAGGCAGGCGGGGCGGGTGCTCGGGCCTGGGGTCCGCTCTCGGCTTTCGTCTCTGAAACGGGTCCCTTCCCCTGCCCAGCGGCCAGCCGGCGTGCAGCACTCTGCCCGGGGCCCTGGCGTGATTTCTGTTCCTCGAATGCCAGCTCTGTCACTGGCATGCGCCCCGCTGTGCTGGCCGCGGGGCCGAGTGGAGTTCTGCACCCTCGGGGTTGTGGTAAGCGTGGCCCTGGCCCACGAGGGAGGGTGACACGGCCTCCGGCTTCTCCCTCACCGGTGTCGTGGGGGCGCGGGCACAGTTTGCACCCGCTAGGGGTGAGGCCTGGCGCGGGGGGGGGGGAGCGGATTTTGACTCTCAGGGTGGGTGGACGGGCAGGATTGGGAAGGGGGTTCCCACCAGGGCCGCCCCCGCCCCCTCTTACCGTCTGCGCCTCCCAGGGATGTAAGTTAACGTTCATGGAAACAGCTGGAAAGTTTCCAGCCTGGAGGATGGCAGACGGCCCCTGGCCTCGGGCCAACGGTCTTTAAAAGGCGAGTGACTGTTACCAGGTCCTCGTCAGATTTGTGAGTCTTTCTGCTGAGCTCAGTAGATCCTGACTTCCACCTGTTGGGGGCAACCCGCCCCGCTGGGTCTGCTCACACACCAGAAGGCTGGCTGGCGGGCAGCGCGCACACGGGCGCCCGGTCTGAGACCCCGAGCGGCACCATCCGGAGGGACGGCAGTGAGGTGACGTTTCTTTAACGTTTGTAGTAGTGCTGGGGGTGGGGAGGCAGGGGTGAGAGGCCTCCGTGTGTGTGTGTGTGTGTGTGTGTGTGTGTGTGTGACGGGTGTCACTAAAGCCCTGGGAGCCGGTGAGGTGACCCAGGGGAGGTGGGCAGACCACCCCCGGGCCCTCCTCCTGACCCAGCAGAGAGCAGGCACTTCCTGGAGTAGCCGGACTGCTGGGGGGGGGGGGGGGAGACGGGAGTCTGGCTGTGAGGGAGGGAAGGATGGCAGCCGGCATGGGGGGTGGCGAGGAGGCGATTCTTCTCATTAACGAAGGCCACGTGGTGAGGCGAGAAGCCTCTGGAGGGGACGGGCTCCCAGAAGGGAAGGGGTAAAGTTATTCAGAGTCTGGTCTTCGTGCGGGTCCGTCTTCCTTGGCGACAAGTGGGGGGGGGGGGGGGCAGCTCCGGCACGAGGTTTTCCATTTTGTCCGCAAACAGGAGGCAAGGTCACCTGGGAACGAGGGGGAGGCGGAGAGTCCCCAAAGCTTAAGGAGCGCGATGGAGAGTCGATACCGAGAAAGGAAAAGCGAGCTGACTGTAGAAACCTGATAAAATTCGTTCCGGAAGTCTTCACCAGTCCCCTTCTAGGTGCCAGTCGATGTCCCAGGCACCCACCGGAACCAAGGCCAATGGCAGCACTTCTCAGCCCAGGTGCGAGGCTCTCAGCCAGGTGGGGGTCGCAGAAGGCAGAAGGATAGGGCTCGGGTGGGCAGGAGAGAGTGTGAGGGAACAGGAGATGTGTCCACGGCCTGAGTGGACCCCTGGCCTGGCCTGGAGGTGCTCCTGTGGTCAGAGAACAGTCCAGCAGGAGTCAGACAAGCACGTAGAGAGGACAGGAGGTCGAGGTCAGAATTGACTCTCAGAACTTGGGAAGGGTTGCATTGAAATGATGACGGGGTCCCCCCCCCCCCCAGAAAACGGGACGCCTGGGTGGCTCAGTCGGTTGAGCGTCCGACTTCAGCTCAGGTCATGATCTCGAGGTCCGTGAGTTCAAGCCCCGCGTCGGGCTCTGTGCGGACGGCTCGGAGCCTGGAGCCTGCTTCCGATTCTGCATCTCCCTCTCTCTGCCCCTCCCCTGCTCGCACTCTGTCTGTCTGTCTGTCTCTCTCTCTCTCTCAAAAATAAATATTTTTTAAAAAGTAAAATTTAATTGATGACAAGGTCCCTGATGGCACCTGGGGGTGGAAAGTGGCCTGGTTCTGGGAGAACAAGATGCTGGACAGACCTGAGGTCATCCAAGATGGCAGCAGACGGCCTTCACTGTGAGTGCTAGGACCAAGCAACAGCCCCAGACAGAAACAGCCCGTAGGGGACAAACACGGGGAGATACCCTACTCAGGGGTGGGGGCGCCTCGCTGAGCGTCGCGGTGAGGTGAGTAAATGCTCCGAGATTGTGTTTCAGCCCCAGATCCAGCTCCCGAGGTCCTGGCTGTACTGGGAGCCATGCCTGGAGAGAGTCACAGAGCCGAGGGTCACGGGGGCCAGCCTCAGTCACAAGGCCCCGCCTTCACCAGGTGAATTCTAGAAAGCTCTGTCTCCTAAAAAGTCCCGTGGATGACACATAGCAGTCACTGCTTTGCACCCTCCCTTCCATGCAGCGATGTGGGGCCAGGAGAACTTTGTCCAAAGGTTATCATGCAGATAAGCCCGGTGACCTCACCCCATTAGTCAAATAGACTCGGGGGGCTTGCAAGGGACACGAGGTGCCCCATGTGTTTGCTGGGCCCGGACGGGTGTGGACTCGTCTTTATCCGGAAGAGTCCAGCACGAGGTTGCCTCAAGACAGCAAAGAAAAAACCCGAGGTTTCCTCCAGCTTGGCGAGCTGCTGGCTCTCTCTCAACAGTGACTTTCCACAAACGTGACCCAGGCACACAGGAGGAACCGCATGTGCCCGGGAGGCTACCTGTGTCATCTCCAAAAACAGAAGTGGGGATCCTCGGGCACTTGTTTGCTCAGGGGACACACTTTGGAAGCGACAGTCACACGGAGGGGGACGTTCACGCGGTCTTGCATAGTTAACCTCCCCGAGCGGATACGTGTTCCGATTTCCTTGCCCCTGCTGGTTGGGCGGCTGTTAGCTTCTCCCCCGGACGCCGGCAGGTTGGAGACGGTCCCTCCCAGGGTCACTCTCCTGCAAAGCAAATAGAAGGGTGCTATTTCCTCCTCTTGCCAGTCGAACCACATTTTTCTCCTGGGGGTAAGCGGGGGAGCGGAGGATGGCCTGACCAGCCTCCAGGGGGCCCGGAGCCACCCTGGGAAATGCTCAGCCCGGGGCCACGGCTGGCAGAGGGCTGACGGTCTTGCTGCTGTCCCCCAGCCACGTGAGCGTGGACGAAACACTGCTCCTCTCTGGTCAAACGGGGGGTAACCCTGCCGCTAACTTTGGGGCTGTCGAGGGGTAAGACAGAGTGCCGTGAGCCCTCCCCTGGGGCCCGGTCCCCAAGTCAAGTTAGTGCCGCCTGGTGGGCCTCCTCTTGGCCTCTGACCTTTGCCCTCCCCAGTTAACATCCGCCCAAACAGCCTTAGTCGCAACCATCTCCGTTCCAGCCTGGAAACTCTCTGGGCCACCGGAACTGGTCTCCGCGGCCGCGATTCCAGCTCTGTCTCCCTCCGGCCGGTGCCTCTGTGGGCCAAGCTGGGCCTCCCTGCCCCATCCCCATCCCTCTTCTGGGTTTACCTGCTCCCCTGACAACCTTCTCAACCTCAGCCAACAGGTGCAGGGCCCTCAAAAGGCACAGGGGCTGCAGGAGCGACTCCGCCCAGCTCTTGCCCGCACAAATACACAAATACACAAATAGCAGTAAGTGTGATAGATGTGCCGAGAAGCACAGAGGAGGTGAGATTAAGAAGGATCCAGAGGAGCCGGTTCCTAAGCCCCAGGGGCAGACAGGCAGCAGAGCGTCGGCGTCCTGGAGACGGGGAAGGACAGGATGTTCTCCGGGAAGGATGGTGAGAAGTTGGGCATGGCCAGTCCAGAAGGTTTTAAGGGGCGGGTGGGGGGCGGGGGGGCCGCCTGAGGAGCCGGGGCGGGAAAGACAGGGAGACAGGGAATCACCCGGGTTAGGACCAAGGGCTCCGGTCAGGCCACCTCCTGACTTGACTTCCCGTCTGTAAAACGGCCTTGATCGTCATGCCAGCCTCACGGAGGATCAAATCAAGCAGGAAGAGGATGCCTGGGTGCCGGTGCGGCACACGGTGGGTGGTCAGCAGCTACTGGTCGAAGCCACGGGAGCAGAAACGAGGAAAGCGGGGGGGCCGGGGTCGCCGGTGCAAGGTGTTGGGGAGCGTGCCTGCTGCCTAGGATTCGTCCAATGGATCTAGAACATCCACGGCCCTCGGATCACAGCCACCGCCTTCGAGAGGCCCCCTTTGCTCGTACCAAAGGTGTCTCCTTCAGTCCTTTGCCCTGAACCTGTCACGTTTACTAGTTCCGTTCTCAGGTGTGGCTGGACGTAGTGCACGCAGATGACGATACGTCATCTGTTCTACCGTCTTGGCTAAAAAAGAGAAAATAAAGCAGCTACCTGACCGTGTTACAGTGTTCATTTTTAAAGTAGAGTTTTCTGCACGTGCTTTTAGTCCAAGAAAAGCGCAGATGGAAACAATAGTTTTTGTCTTTGCAGAAGATTCTGAAGTTCATTTTAAGAGTGTAATATTGGGGCGCCGGGGTGGCTCAGTCGGTTAAGCGTCCGACTTCGGCTCAGGTCACGATCTAACGGTCCGTGAGTTCGAGCCCCGCGTCGGGCTCTGGGCTGATGGCTCGGAGCCTGGAGCCTGCTTCCGATTCTGTGTCTCCCTCTCTCTCTCTGCCCCTCCCCCGTTCATGCTCTGTCTCTCTCGGTCTCAAAAAGAATAAATAAACGTTAAAAGAAAATTTTAAGAGTGTAATATTGTTTAATCTTAAGACTGGGGCAGTTTTGCCGGAAGAGCTCCCTTTTAAAGTTTTTTTTTAAGTTTATTTTACTTATTGAGAAAGAGAGAGAGAATGCGGGAAGGCAGAGAGAGAATCCCAAGCAGGCTCCACACTGTGGAGTGAAATAACTTCAGTTTTATTTATTTCAGTAATCTCTACACCCCGCGTGGAGCTCGAATTCAGGACTCCGCGATCAAGAGTTGCGTGCTTCTCCAACTGAGCCAGCCAAATGCCCCGTGGGGAAAAAAACCTCTTTTTTTTAACGTTTATTTATTTTTGAGAGAGAGACAGAGCACGAGCGGGGGAGGGGTAGAGAGAGAGGGAGACACAGAATCGGAAGCAGGCTCCAGGCTCTGAGCTGTCAGCACAGAGCCCGACGCGGGGCTCGAACCCGTGAACCTGAGCCGAAGTCGGAGCTTAACTGACTGAGCCACCCGGGCGCCCCCACTCATGGCAAAATTTTTAACAGACGCCTCAGCGCTAGTCGCTTTGAATTGCTTGTGATTTCAAAAAAAAAAAAAAAAAAAAAGTCGGCCTGGCTGCTGTTGACACGGGCTAACATGTGTTTGTTTAGCTGTGGAATCACTCACCCGAGAGTTCAATGTTCAGCTTGCCCCAGCCCCTGGAGCCGCAGCAGGGAGCAGGGCTGGTGAGACCCTTGCAAGGAGGCCACGGCCTGTCTGCCCTTTGTCCCCCCAGTGACACGAGTCCGTTCTGGCCCTGCAGAGGGCCAGGCGAAGACCCCGAGCGTCTCTCTTGGATCTTTGGGGACACTGAAGGCTGGCGGGCTGGGATCCTCACTGCCATTCCCGGGAGGGAGGACGAGCCTGAGGCTCAGAGTGGGGTGATATCTATCACCAGTGGCACAGAGTGCCCCGGACTCCGCCACACTGGGCTAGTCCCCGGGGCCCCTGGCGGGCCCTGGTAGCACAGGGTGGGATGGAGGGGTGGTGTGTGAGGCTGGTCAGGAGCCCGGCGCTCGCTTGGGGTAGGAGGCCTTTGCTGTTCCCTCCTCCTGGACCCTCTCTCTGCCCCACCCTTACCTGAGCAGCCACTTCTCCACCCGGCTGATGTCACCTCCTGAATCCTCTCAGGTGTCCCACTCTCAGCCTGATCTCTCTGCTCAGCCCTGATCCCTCTAGCCCCGGGGGGCCCCCCCGCAGGCCGACGGGGAAGGGGCTTCCTCCCTGGAGACAGAGACCCCGGAATCACTCCAGCCTCTCACGTCCCCTTTGGTCAGCCCGGCGGGATTCGGGTCACCCAGAAAAGCCCAAGCCTCAGGTCGCCACCGGCCACGGGGGCCCCCGGGCCGGCCTCTCCTCCTCCCAGTAAAGTGGGGAGCCCAGGAGGCCATGCTGGGCAAGACGGCTGTGCCCTGCCCGGTGGCTCCCAGCGGAGAAAGGGCCAGAAGCGGGGAGCAGGAAACTTGCTCCATGTTGGGCCCGGGGACGTGGCCCAAGGTCGGAGATGGGGAGGGCTGATGGCCACGGGGGACGTGGGTACAGGCACCTGCTGCCGCCACAGCCTTCACGCCAGGGGAGCGCGGTGGACCGGCCAAGAGGGGAACGCGCTGTCCTCTGGCCGGCCCTCCGGCCCCCTGTGAGCCCAGACGCTGCCGCTTCTGGGCGTTTCCCCGCAGCCCCAAAGATCGGGCCCGTCTGCACAGCCAGGAAATACAGAGAGGGAGACGGGCCCTGCCAAGGGCCCCGGGGTGTGCGCTGGCTGGGCCGGGGCAGGGCGGGCGCGACGCTACCTGTCTCCTCTAGGCTGACCGCCTTCCCTGCAGGCGAGAGGGGAAGGTATGTTCTGACAGGGACCGAGGCTGGGGGCATGAGAGATAACAGGGCGCCTCGAGAAGGAAAGCGAGGGGGTGAGGTCGCAGGGTGCCCGGTTGGAGATGAGGGGCCCTGGGAGCAGCCCCACCCGCACCCGCCAGCCTACCCACCCAGGTAAGGCTTGGGCCCAGTGCCACCCAATCCTGAAGCTGCTCCCTCCGCCGCCCAGCGCCCCGTGGGTAGCGGGCGCAGTGAGGATGCGGTGGGACGGCCAGGCTGGCATCGGGCCCTCGGGCAGACGGGAGGCAGAGCCGGGCTGCCCTGGGGAGGAGCCAGAGTGTGAGCAAGTCTCCGTGCCAGGCAGCCTTCCGGGCACTGGGTCAGACAAACAGACGGCAGAGGCGTGGCAGCGTGTTACTGGCCCCGTGGCTTTCAGAGGCCTCCGTGCCAGCGGGGTTGAGAGGGTCAAGATGGGTCGAACTTGGACTCCGGCCATCGGGAGCCGCAAAGGATTGCGCTCTCTCCCTCTCCAGCTTTGGCCACCCATGGACCGAGGCGCGGGCTCCCCGGGGCTGTCTGCAGGGCCACTCACTCAACAATCCCTTCCTTCTTTCCTTCCTTCCTTCGTGGGGTGTTTGCTGAACAGCCGCTCTGTGCCAAGATCTACCCTGGGCACACCCTGGCCACCAGGCAATCCCCGCCTTCCTGCCCTCAGTTTGTCCACCCTCTGAGAGGGAGACACACACACTTCAGCTGGAGCTCTGATGAGGGCAGCCCAGGGGACACAGGGCAGGCCTCCTGAGCGGGTGATGGGCACAGCAGGGAAGGCTTCTCGGAGGCAGCGTCCATGGAGCTTGGTTTCGGGTGTGGAGGTGGGGAAGGGCCTTGTCTACCCCGAGGCCAAGGCCTCACCCGCACTTCCGTGGCACCGCCCCTCATCAGCAGCCGGGGGAGGCCCCCGAGACGGAGGCCAGCACTCCGTCTGTGGGGAGTGGGGAGACCCAATACACCCCTTCCCCAAAGAACACTCCATCCTCCATCACTTCCTGGACCTGTTCCTGCAGGCCATTCCTACTGCCTCCTCCCGGGCCCAAGCAGACGGAGAAGAGGGTCCAGTCGCTGCCAGCAGGGCTGGGGCCGGCAACAGGCTCGGGCCCCCGGGCCCTCGGTTGTGGTCATCGCCTGCGTCTACATCCTGGACACCGACCCCCTTCTTCGGAGAAGGTCACCTCCCGGTTCTCAGTCCCCGTGGCTCAGGGTAGACCCGCCTCCCAGCCACCTCAGCCTGAGCCCAGGGCTGGCCAGCCAGAGTGTGTGCCCCTGGCCTCCGGGGCACTGCCACCTGTCTAGGAATGGATCCGTGGCCAAGCTGAGTCAATGAAATGCAACTTTGGGACTTTAGCTGGGACCCGGAGGCAAGAGGAACGCTCTGTCCCCTGGAGTTGCAACATCGGTGGGACGCCCACATTCTTGCCACCAGGAGGGAGACCATGGAGGGAGGAGGGAGGCCTGGAACAGCATTGGCAACTCCGGACACCTCAGCCCGCGGCTCGGTCACATCCTCCAGGCCTTCAGCACCATCCGCGGTGCTGGGTGAGCCAGGCCTGGTGATGAATTGGGAGCCTGGAGGTCAGGCCAGAGGCCAGCCTGGCCCCTGATTTGCTCCGTGACCCAGGCCACGCACTGCCCTTCTCTGAGCTTCTGTCGACAGTAGGCTTTGGCCCCCGCCTTGTAAAAAGCACACAGGCTAGCAGGGCCCCAGGTGAGACAAGGTGACAGGCCTGGGCCACGGCCGTCCTCGGCCCCAGTTGACAGCCTCAGGAGAGAGGCGAGGCGGACTGGCGGCCCTCCTCCCTTCATCCTGCTGCACCGTCCTTGGGACACAGAGCTACTCCAGGCTTGCTGGGTACTGTAAGCCCTGAGGCACAGCTAAAGAAACAGGAAACACTGGGGCGCCTGGGCGACGCAGTCGGTTAAGCGTCCAACTTCGGCTCGGGTCACGGTCTCACGGTTCGTGGGTTCGAGCCCCGCGTCGGGCTCTGTGCGGACAGCTCGGAGCCTGGAGCCTGCTTCCGATTCTGTGTCTCCCTCTCTCTCTACCTCTCCCCTGCTTGCTCTGTCTGCCTGTCCGTCTCTCTCTCTCTCTCTCTCTCTCTCTCTCAAAAATCAACAGCAACAAATCTTCAAGAAGTAAAAAAAGAAACAGGAGTCGGGGAGGAGGGGGGCTCACACTCCTGGGTTTGGACACATGCCCCGCCACCTTCTGGCTGTGTGTCCTGTGGCAAATGGCACCACTTCTTCAGGCCTCGCTTTCCCCATCTGTTAAGTGGGAAGGATGATGATCGTAACAGCCGATTGTCTGTTGTCACCTCGAGTGTAGGCACTGGGGCTCGGATCCTCCGCGTGTGATCTTGCTTTCTCTCCCGCACGACTGTGCGTAGACCTCACTCTGTTTTCTAAACAAGGACCCAGAGGAAGAGGAGACCCAGACCCACAGAACTGGCTTAAAAACCCCAGTTTTTCTGTTCAAAAGCCAGAGACCCCAACTACTTCCTTTAAGATCTTTCTAACCGGGCCGTCTCAAGCCAGGCTCAGCCAGGAACACAGAGAGGGATCGAACCCAGGCACGTGGGGGCTTTGCCCCTGGAAGAGCCGGGAGAGCCAAGGGCAGGCATGTCCGCTGACCCAGGGTGCTTGGAAATCAGGGACCCCGCGCCACCAGGGGGTGAGCCGCGGGGAGACACCCCTCCCCACCCCCCACCCCCCCAGAAATCCCTGGCCAAGTGTCACATCTGGGAAAGCCTACGCCACCACCATTGTTTCCCTCTGGCCTCCCAGACCTCGAGCAAAGGCCTGTAATCAGCAGAAACTACCCGGAGCCCTGATGCAGGGGATTCTGGGGAATGTAGTTCTTGGGGTCGGCGTGTCCCCTTTTGTCCACCTTCCTGCGCTCCACGTTAACGTCCGTGAGATTCCTTCGTAGCGTGGCGTGTGCTCCTTGTCACCGTGGTGGTACTCAGTTGTGAGATAGACCACGACCCGTCTGTACGTTCGACTTCTCCGGGGCATCTGACTTCTTTCCTCTTTGGGGCTAGTACAAGAGGTGCTGCGGGGCGTCGTTCACGCGTGTCTGTCGGTGGACGTAAGCGCTCATTTCTATCAAGTTCGGACCTGGATCCAGGCGTGCAATTCCTGGTCCTTAAGACGCGTGTGTGCTCGCACTTCGTTATGAGAGACGTCAGACCTACAGATTTGAAAAAATCGTTCGGCGGATCCCATATGCACTTCACCTAGACGCCATGACTGACATTCTAGTGCTGTCTTATCGTGTCTCCATCCGCCCGCTCCTCGGTCCATCCATTGATCTATCTACTGTTGCTGAGGCAACGATATAATTTTAAGGGGAAAAAAAGGCAGCATGCAAAACTATTCAAAAGTCAGAGACTCAGAGAGATTGGAAAGATATTAAGCAAACCCCCACTGGCCACGTTGACCTTTGCCTGGTAGGATTTTTTTTTTTTTCATTTAGTATTTCCCACGTTTTCTGCAGTAAACACCTATTCCTTTTTGTGATCAAGAAGAAATCCGTTTTAATTTTTTTCTTAAAGCTTACTTTTTTATTGAGAGAGAGACAGAGAGACAGAGAGACAGGGAGTGCACGCGCAAGCAGAGAAGGGGTGGAGAGAAAGAGAGAGAGAATCCCAAGCAAGCTTGGGGCTCTCAGCGCTGAACCCTATGTGGGGCTGGAACTCATGAACCGCGAGATCATGACCTGAGCCCAAATCACAAGTCGGACACTTAACCGACTGAGCCACCCAGGCGCCCTGAAAAAAATCCATTTGAAATTAAAAGAGAGGGGGCTCCTGGGTGGCTCAGTCGGTTAAGTGTCTGACTTTGGCTCAGGACATGATCTTGCAGTTCGTGAGTTCGAGCCCCGCATCAGGCTCTGGGCTGACAGCTCACAGCCTGGAGCCTGCTTCAGGTTGTGTCTCCCTGTCTCTCTGCTTGTCCCCTGCTCGTGCTCTCTCTCTTTCTCTCTCTCTCTCTCAAAAAAAAAAAGCATTAAAATTTTTTTATTTTTTTATTTTATTTATTTATTTTTTTTTTTAAATTTTTTTTTCAATGTTTATTTATTTTGGGGACAGAGAGAGACAGAGCATGAACGGGGGAGGGGCAGAGAGAGAGGGAGACACAGAATGGGAAACAGGCTCCAGGCTCTGAGCCCAGAGCCTGACGCGGGGCTCGAACTCACGGACCGCGAGATCGTGACCTGGCTGAAGTCGGACGCTCAACCGACTGCGCCACCCAGGCGCCCCTAAAATTTTTTTTTAATTAAGAAAAAAAGCTTTGCCTTTTGTAGGATGGGAATTTCTTCCCTTGGGGAAGGGAAGCAATAGAGAGGTGAGCAGAGACAAGGGTAGGGAGGAGGAAGGGGTGGCTGCGTCCCCTCCCAACAAAGCAGGAGGCCGGGGAAGAATCAGGTGCCAGCTGGAGAAAGAAGAGGGGAGGAGGTTGGCCGGAGACCATCAATTCTGGGCAAAACCCTCACCTGCCTTGCTAGAAGAAAGTGGTGTGGTTACCAGGGTCCCCCAAGGGCAGAAACAATGATCCCCAAGATGATGCAGCAGCCGCTGGGGGGAAGCAGTCCGTTGGCAGCTTCTGAGACCGGCCAGGGCTTTCAGAACATGGGGATCAGAGTTCAGTCCTGGGGATGCGGCTTGAGCTCCTCAGAAGAAAAGATGGGAGGGACCGAGGAAGTACAACAGAAGCAAACTGCCCCCCTCCAACCTCCTGATCCTAAGAGGTGTGAGCGAAGGGCTCAGAGGGACACCCCGAGGTGAGAAAAGGTGGTCAGTAAAAGGGGGAGAATCTCATCACCCACAGCACTCAAGAAGGAAATTGGGGAGAAGGTACTGGAGGAAGAAACCAGGGTACTGTGTGTGTTTTGTCTAGGTGTTTATTTCTATGAAAAGCTTTTTTAAAAAAATTTTTTTTTAACGTTTATTTATTTTTGAGACAGAGAGAGAGACAGAGCATGAACAGGGGAGGAGCAGAGAGAGAGGGAGACACAGAATCGGAAGCAGGCTCCAGGCTCTGAGCCGTCAGCCCAGAGCCCGACGCGGGGCTCGAACTCACGGACCTCGAGATCGCGAGATCGTGACCTGAGCTGAAGTCGGACGCTTAAGCTTAACCGACTGAGCCACCCAGGCGCCCCTCTATGAAAAGCTTTAATAGATATGCGAATGGCCAGTGAGCACATAGAAAGTTGCTCAACATCACTAATCCTTAGGGAGATGGCATTTCACACCCTTTGGAAGCTTATTATAAAAAATGGAACAGAGAACAGTAAGTGTTGGGCAGCCACTGTGGAAAAATCAGAATTTTATTCCTTTTTAAGACTGAAAAGGAGGGGCGCCTGGGTGGCTCAGCGGTTGAGCCACCGACTTCGGCTCAGGTCATGATCTCATGGTTCATGAGTTCGAGCCCCACGTTTGGCTCTGTGCTCACAGCTCACAGCTCAGAGCCTGGAGCCTGCTCCGGATTCTGTGTCTCCCCCTGTCTCTGCCCCTCCCCTCTCACACTCTGCCTCTGTCTCAAAAATAAAAAAACATTAAAAAAAAAAGTGCGGATTTGAACAGGTATTTGTACACCAATATTCCTAACAGTTTGATTCACAATAGCTTGAAGAACTTACGTGAACAGTCTTGAACTGTACCCTTAAAAGCGTTTACGATGGTAAAGTGGGTCACCTGGGCTGAGAAAGACCAACCTCCCGGAACAGGCAGTAGGACAGAGTAAGGACCCCCCTGGCTCAGGGCACCGATTGAAGGTAAAACCAGTTGAACCAGTTATAGGGTGTTCTCCAGGAACATTCAGCTTTCCGGTGGCAGTTGAGAAGGGCAGGTTGGGTTCACCTGGCATGGGGGTTTGCCAGGTGGACACGGCAAAGGAAGGGGAAGCCAGGTGCCATGAGGACAGTCCCCCAAGGGCAGCAGCTGTGCACCGCGAAGCTCTGCGTCTGGCTCAAGCAAACTCCTCGCCCGTGTTGCCGGCCAGGCCTCTCTCTTCGGCCCTGGGATCCAGATCCTTCCTTCCTGCGATGCTGTTGGCTTCCCCTTGCGGCCAGCTCCCTGGGTTCCCACGGAAGGGAAGAGTCCCGGGCAGGTGTACTAGGTATTTAACCTTCATGGCCCTCGAGGGCCATGTTCGACTGTTGTTCCTGTCTTGGTTCGCTCACGTGGGCAGGGAGAATTCCGCGTGGTGACTCAGGGCCCCGGGGCGCCTTGGCGGTCGTGTCGCGGCCCCAGCTGCTTCTCTTGGATCCTTCGCTGCTGGTCGGAGACAAGGGGAATAGGAGGGCAGAGAGGCTCGCCCAGGAGAAGTGGCCTACTTAAGGAGTCACGTGGTCCTTGCCCGCTGCAGAGGGGGCGGGGGACTGGGCAGTGTGTGCCCAAGATGCGCCCGGATGGCAGGCGTACTCACGGTGCCTCTGTCGCGAGGGCCGGGCGTGTTCGGTGAGCGGTGGGATCCACCTGGGGAGGGGGGGAGGCGAAGGCTGGAGGGCACACAGTGCTAAGGCCGCGAACGGAGGGTGGGAAGGAGTCGCACAATTGTAGCCAGGGAGGGTCCTAGTGGGGAGCTCTACACACAGAGCTGGAACTGATGAAGCCCAAGGTGGAATGCTCCACGGGGCGCCTGGGTGGCTCAGTCGGTTAAGCGTCCGACTTCGGCTCAGGTCATGATCTCGCGGCTCGTGGGTTCGCGCCCTGCGTGGGGGCGGTCAGCACCGAGCCTGGAGCCTGCTTCCGAGCCTGTCTCCCTCTCTCTCTGCCCCTCCCAGACAGGTGCACTCTCTCTCTCTCTCTAAATAAACCTTAAAAAAAGTTTTTAATTTCTTTTTTCTTTCTCTTTCTTTCTTTCTTTCTTTCTAGTGTTTATTTATTTTGAGAGAGAGAGAGAGAGAGGCAGGGAGGGGCAGAGAGAGAAGAGGGAGAGAATTTGAGGCAGGTTCCTTGCTTGTCTGCACAGGGCCCGATGCAGGACGGGACCTCAACACACAGTGAGATCACGACCCGAGCGGAAACCAGGAGTCGGAAGCTTAACCGACTGAGCCACCCAGGCGCCCCCAGTTTCTTTCATTTTAGAGAGAGAGCACGTGCAAGCAGGGGAGAGGGGCAGAGAGAGGGAGGGAATCTTAAGCAGGCTCCGCGCTCAGCGCAGAGCTGGAGGCAGGGCTCGATGTCAGCATAGTGAGATCATGACCAGAGCCAAAATCCATGGTCCAAAGTCCAGGGCTCCACCGACCCCACCCCCCAGGCGGCCCTAAAAAAGTTTTTCTGCACATACTCTCTCCTTTCACACTCTGGCCGTGTGCCAGGTTCCGGCCTAAGCTCTTTGTAACTATTCGCTCATTTATTCCTTCTAACAACCACCTGAGGCAGGGGCTCCCCCTCGTTCCCACTTTACAGGCAAGGAACAGAGAGGTGCAAAAGGAACAACCACCCGCTCAGCGCCAAACGGCGAATAGGGAATGGGGCGGAACTGGGATTCGAACTCAGGCCACGCTGGCGCCCCCACCTCGGGAAGCTCCCCGTCCCCTCCCTCGTTGAACACTCCCTGGGCACCCACCACGCGCAGGCGCTGAAGCAGGTCGAGGGGTCAGTGGGTGCAGGCGGCCGGGACCGGAGAGGGTCGGGGTCTCCGGCCCGAGCCCCGAGGCCGCTGCGCTTGGCGGGCGGGCGGGCTGCGCGGGTGCTCGGCCCCGGTCGCAGCCCGGAGTAGTCCCGCCCCCGGGGACCGGGCACCTTTGCCGGGTCGCACGCTGGCGCCGCAGCCTGGGGGCGGTACCTTGTTGCTGCTCTAAGTGCTGCGGCAGCCTCGACAAGCCAGTCGGAGGGCCAGCCGTCAGCGGCTGCCAGGCCAACGTTGGGGGGGCGATTCGCGCCGGGTCGGGCGGGCGTGGGGGACTTGGGGGCGCTGTCGGGGGCGGCCCTGCCGCGGAGGGACCCCAGGGGCCGGGGAGCCACCCCGCTCTCTGCGCACCCCCGCCCTGCCCCTGCCGCGGGGCCCCGCACCCTCTCTCGAGGAGGGGGAGTGGCGCAGGAATCCCGTCGGGCCGGATTCCTCACCGCAGGGACAGCAGCTGGCCTCGGAATTTGGCCCCCGGCGGCGGCGGGGCTGGGGGGGAGAAGCGTCTGGCCACAGCCTCCCGGGACCCAGAAGATCTTCCAAAGTTGCCTTCCCCTTTCTCCTTCCTTCTCTCGCTCTGCCCCGGTACCGGGACCGGACAAGGTCACACGGAGGGCCCCCAGTGGGGTTCCACCGACCTCTGGGCGGCTTCTTCAGGCCGGCTGGGGGTGGGGGCTGCCAGCTTCCTTGCTTCTAGGTCGGTGGGGACAGGGCTAGGGGCCCGCGGGCTGGGGATGGGAGGCCCTCCCAGCAGGAAGAAGCCAGACCCTGGGCTGGGAGAATGACAAGTGGGGTTGGCACAGCAGTGGCCACAGCATCCCGGGTCAGCGCGGTCACTCACTCCCACCTGTGACCCTGGATCTCAGCTCACCCATCTGCACAGGGCATCCCTGGATCCTGCTGGTCTTCTACACAGAAAGGAGAGCCATCCCAAAGCCACCTGGCACCAGTCCAGCCTCAGAGCCCAGGGCTGACTGGGGAGACAGGAGCCCAGTAGGCTGCAGAGTCTGAACCAAGGTTTCTGGACCTCTAGCCCAGAAGCCTCCTCTCCGTGGTATGACTTTCATCATACGTAGGATCTCTTAAACAATGCATTTATTGTGTTACAAAAGTAATGCACGCAAGGCGCACACACACACACACACACACACACACACAACACAAAAACCACAGGGCAGGTTTGCACCAAATTTGGAAAGTGAGTTTGAAAGGTCTGCTCTAAAACCCAGGCTCTGGGGGCACCTGGGTGGCTCAGTCGGTTAAGTATCTGACCTCTGATTTCAGCTCAGGTCGTGATCTCATGGCTCATGGGATGGAGCCCATGTCGGGCTTGGCACTCAAAGTGTGGAGCCTGCTTGGGATTCTCTCTCCCTCTCTCTCTGCCCCTCCTCCACTCTCTCTCTTTCTCTCTCTCAAAGTAAACAAACTTAAGAAACCCCACCCCCACAGGCTCTGGGGACACAGCACGTGCTCTGGGAGGGCCCTAGGGAATCACTTCCCATCGCTGGATGGCCACTGCCCAGGTTCTCCCACAGGGATCTCAGGAGGGCTTTACCAGCCCGGAGGACCTCAGATTTCGATTTCTGCTGTCAGCTCTAAATAAGGACAACCAGATTCTCACAGAGACAGGTGGCCGGGCTCGAAAGACGTTCTTCGCGCTATGCCCCTTCCTTCCCACGGTCACCTGTGAACAGCAAAATGATCTTGTACGGGATGTTTTGCATGTGGGATACAAGCATCGGTTTGTTCAGTGTAAGGCCCATATTGCCAGAGTTCCCGCGGGCTTTGCTCTCCTGGTGGCACCTGGGATGGGTTGCTACAGGTGCATCCTTCCTGACCACAGGTGATTATGGCCTCCCCCAGCCTCTGGGAATCCAGCTAACAATCCGTAGAAGAACACAGCTGCCCTTTGCGGGGCCCTGACTCCGTGGCCAGGCCTTTCTCTGCCCGCATCAGTGACACTCCCCACCCCCACACCCCTGCAATAATGCTCTAGGGTAGGAACAATTATCTTCATCTGGCTTAGAGGGGTAGGCGACTTGTCCAAGGCCACACTGTGAGTGGAGGCACAAGATGCAAAGACAGGTTTTTACCCTTAATGCTATACTCAGGGTCCCTGCAAATGGAGGATGGCGGGAGGGAGGGCCTGTCCCATCCGCCAGACACGTGGGCATTCAAGTCACCTGCTTTCCTTAAACCCTCTGGGACCTAAGCCCTGCCTGTGGCCTTCATTCACTGAGGCTGGGCGCATGGCAGGAGGCCACCAAGGAAGACCACACTCGCTCTCAGTGCTCAGGGGCCTCCAGGAAGCTGCCAGGCCTGCCCAGTCTCGAGCTAGCTGGCAGAGCATCCTGGGGTGGGGTCCAACCCAGGTACTCCGTGAAGGGGCCCCGCTCTGTCACTCTGCTGGCGGGGGCTGAAACCCAATCGTGAGCATGTAGGATTTCAGCCTGTTGGCCTGTGGGTACTCACATCAATATTTTAAGGCTCAGAAATGAAAGGGAGCCTGGTCCTGGGGGCAGCCAGGGAGGGGGCGGTGAGCCCAGCCCAGCCGGCCCTCCAGGGAACCCCCACTGCGCCAAGCTTCTGCGGCTTCCTGGGCCAAAGGTGCTTTTGGTGCCGACAGCCAAGGCTCCCCTGTATTCAGAGGAAGTCCTGGTGGGTCCCCGGGTTCTGCCCTTCCTAGCTGCCTGCTGGAGATGGAAGTGTTAATTACACTCACTTCATTGCTAGTTCCGAAAGCTCAAAAATGCCGCATACAGGTAAAGGACACAGCGTAGGGCCTGCTCCTATCAAGTGCTTGACAAACGGTCCCTCCATTTCCAGGGAGGCAGATTCAGAAAGCCCCTCCTCGGAACAGGCCTTGTGGTTGCACTTGGTGGCAGGGCGGTGGCCCGTGGGACCCTGGTCTGCCTAGTGGCCCTGGGGACTCCCCTGGCCAGTCCCTCAGGCCAGAGGGATCAGTCTGCGGGAACGCCTGGGACTGGACAGGGGCCTCGCGATCTACTGTCTCCCCGAATCCCTATTGCTCCTAAGGCCGACCACCCACACCCTCTTTGTCTGCTCTCGGAATTCAGCATCAATCAGAGCTTTTGGAGATTTTTTCTTCCTTTTTTTTTTTTTTCTTTTTTTAAGATTTTATTTTGGGGGCACCTGGTGGCTCCGTTGGTTGAGCGTCCGACTCTTGATTTCAGCTCAGGTCGTGAACTCACGGTTCGTGAGATCAAGCCCCACGTCGGGCTCTGGGCAGAAATAACTTGACTGTCTACAATCAGGGCCTGCTGGTCAAGATCTCTCCTGGAAGTCCCATGTGGGGAGGAGACTGACAATACACAATAAACAAACGGGGATGAGGGGAGAGGCACAGTGTGGCAGTGGGGGGGACAGTGTTGCTATTGTTTATTGGACCGGGAGCCAGGCGTAGCCGTTTTCCTCATTAACCCGTGCGGCCAAGCCTTATGACTGGTGCACTGAAGGCACTTGATAAAAATGGAAAATGAACCCTTCCTACCACCTTCAACCCGGTCACGTTTCACTTCTGTCCGATACACGGACATGTGGGCTCAACATCTTTTTTTTTTTTTTTTTTTGAGTAAACTCAATGCCCAGCGTGGGGCTTGAACCCCGAGATCGAGAGGTACACGCCGCACCAACTGAGCCAGCCGGGCGCCCCTCGGACTCAGCAACTTTGATACCCCAGTCCAGGTGCCGGACAATCATTCAGGTCGTTTCCAGCCTTTTCCAATTACGGATGGTGAGGCAGTGGACAGTTCGACGATGCATGGGGGCTTCATGCTTTGCATGACTGCTTGGGAGAAAGTCTTGGGAATGGGGTTGCTAGGTCAAGGGTCATGAGCAGATTTATCACTCTGGGTTTCTCCTTGTGCATCGTGATGGGTCTGGCACTTTTCTTGAGTGCCTACTGCACGCCAGACCCCGTCTTCACTATGCATCCTCACAGGTGACTCTGGGAAGCGGACTGCCTGGAAAATGCCTTCTCAACCCTCTAAAGCCTTGCTCAAGAGGCAAGGCTGGGGAGGCTTCCCCTACTTGTATGGCAGAATTAGTCTTTAGCGTTACTCTAGGCCAAGCTTCCTCAGTCTCCCCTCCGGTAGTTTTGCCCCAGCCCTGAGGGTGGGCCCTGAGTGGCCAAACGAAGGATGAGCTAATGAGAGCTACATTCAGGACTTTAGCTTGTCTGCAGGGGAGGGAAGTTTTATATCCTCTTGGAAGTAATGCTCTTTCTTCACACAAAGGAGCGGGGACACCTGCCCTTGCCTCTCTCTCATCTTAGCCGAGGGACCTCAGCTGAAACACGCAGACCCTGCAGGACTCAGTCTCCACATCTATAAACGGAAGCAATAACAGATAAAACTTTTCCAACACCTTTAATAAGGCATCCTTTCCCTCCCACAGGGAACGGCAGTCCCCTAAAGGCGCCTGTGGGTTCTAACAGCTCAAACCAGCAGACGCCAGGGTTATTTCAAACAACAGAGACCCAACCCTTACTTCTAACGCCCTTTCCTCCCCGCCAGGTTTCTGGCATTCCTGAGATTACTAGGCGGGTGCCAGGGGACAGGGGGACAAAAGGTCTGTCACCTGGGTAGGCCATGGACACGGTCCCACCCCTGCAGTGGTTATTTTTAGACAAAGTCCTTGGCTACTTTATCTAAATGGCCTGCCTGAAGACCTTGAATTTTCAGCTTTTCAAACATCCAATGGGACTCCCACCCTGCTTCCCTTCTAAAACGCCCAGGCTACTCCCAGGTCCTCAGTTCAGTGCACAGGCCCACCTCTACAGCTGTCTTGTCAAAGCCCCCTTTTCATTATAATACTTTTGTTCAAAAAGTCCACTTTTGGGGCGCCTGGGTGGCGCAGTCGGTTAAGCGTCCGACTTCAGCCAGGTCACGATCTCGCGGTCCGTGAGTTCGAGCCCCGCGTCGGGCTCTGGGCTGATGGCTCAGAGCCTGGAGCCTGTTTCCGATTCTGTGTCTCCCTCTCTCTCTGCCCCTCCCCCGTTCATGCTCTGTCTCTCTCTGTCCCAAAAATAAATAAACGTTGAAAAAAAAAAAAAAAAAAAAAGTCCACTTTTCTTGGAGCAAGTTCAGCCAAGCACACACGATCTAAAAAGAGATGTTTGCTTCTGGCCGACTGTGAAATCCCACACAGAAGCCATTTTCTGTAATCCAGGCGCTTAATTTCCTAAGCAGCCTGGGAAACCTCTTGTCCCAGCTCACGTCCCGTAAAATAGGATCTGTAATTTTTATATTTATCTGTAACCCCCTACCAGAAAGGATCGGGGCCACGGGCTCAAACAGGAGTGAGGGGCAGAGGCCGGGGTGGCCAACTGGAGAAGGGGCCCTCGTCCCCGTCCGCGGGCAAAGGTGCGTTAGTCACGGTCACGCGGCTGCCTCCTGCGCGGGGGCGGGCGGGGCGCGTCCACAAAGCCAGCAGCCCCGTGGCACTCACCTTTGGCCAGTGATCCGCGTGGCTGCGGCGGCCCCGCTGCGGGATGCCGCCCCGCCTGCCCCGAGCCTTCAGTGCCCGGCGTCCTCAGCACCAAGGACAGGGAAACTGAGGCTGCGGGAGGGACACCCCCCCCCCCCCGGAGGGCGGGGTCCCTTGTTCAGCCTTGAGCCAATCGCCTCTGCCCTGTTTTCGGACCCGGGGAAAATAATTCCTCCGGCTCTGGGTTGTTCGGAACGCGGCCGCGCCTCGCAAGGAGCCGAGCCGGCGCTGGGAAATGTTATAAAAACACACCCACGGAGCAGCAGAGAGAGGTGCCTTGCCCCAAGGTCATGCAAAAAGAGAAGCCAGCCTGCAGGCACTAGCTTCCTGCCTGCACCCTGCCAGGCCCCGGCTTCAGATGTCCTGGGGTTCCCAGGGGTCCGAGCAAAGTTTCGGCTCCCAGAGCCAAGCCCGGGCTGCCCGAGGCTCGGGGGCCGGAGGCTCCCACCGGGCCCCCGCGCCGCTCTCCGGGCGCCCCCGCACCTCAATTGCTGCTCTCCAACCCGGCGACCCCCGGCTCCGGCTCGACGCCCCCGCCCCCCGCGCCGGCCCCGCCCCCCGCGCCGGCAGCGCCCGGGGCGGGGGGCGGTGCCGCAGCCAATAGGGAGGTGGCGTGGAGAGGGCGGTGGCGGCTGTGAGGCCAATCGGCGGCGGCCGGCGGCCAATCAGCGGCGGGCTCGAGGGCGGGCTGTGACGCGGGCGGCGCTCCTCGTGCGGCGGCGGTATAGGAGCGCGCGCCGCGGCCAGCGGGGCCCGCCGAGCGTCTCAGCCGCCGCCGCCGCCGCCGCTCGCTCGCTCGCTCGCTCGCTCCCTCCGCGCCGCCGCCCCGCGCCCGCCCGGCGCGCCCCCAACCGCCGCTCCCGCCCCCGGCCGGCCGGTCAGCGAGCCGCCGAGCGGCCTCCGCGCCCGGCCTCCGTGAGGGGGGCGCCCGGCCGGACCCTGAGCCTCGCTCTCTCGCGCTGCGGCCGTCCGCGCCTCCTCGGCCGCCTGCCCGGCATGAAGACCAAGTTCTGCAACGGGGGCGAGGCGGAGCCCTCGCCGCTCGGGCTGCTCCTGAGCTGCGGCGGCGGCGGCGGCGGCAGCGCGGCCCCGGCGCCCGGCGTGGGGCAGCAGCGCGACGCCGCCAGCGACCTCGAGCCCAAGCAGCTGGGCGGCCCGCAGCCGCCGCTCGCGCTGCCGCCGCCGCCGCCGCCGCCGCCGCTGCCGCTGCCGCCGCCGCCGCCGCCGCCGCCGCCGCCGGCCGACGAGCAGCCCGAGCCTCGGACGCGGCGCAGGGCCTATCTGTGGTGCAAGGAGTTCCTGCCCGGCGCCTGGCGGGGCCTTCGCGAGGACCAGTTCCACATCAGTGTCATCAGGTCGGTGGCGGCGCCCCGCCGGGGGTGGGCGCGCAGGGCGGACGCGGGGGGGAGCCGCTGGCCGGGGCGGGGGCGGACCCCGTGGGAAACCCAAGCCCCCCCCCCCCCCAGACCTGCCAGAAGACCGGCTGTTGAACGGATCCCGGTTCCGTGCGAAGACAGGTCTCCTCCGAGCAGAACAATACCGTTGAATCATCACAAAGTGCGTTTTGTGCAGAAGCTCATGAAACCTTGCCGGGGGAGGCCCTCCCTCTGGGGGTTCAGGGCCTTGAGTGAGGGGGGATGTTGTGAGTGGCTTTGAAAGAAGACCCTTGGTAACTTCACTGCGAGTTCCTCGCGTCCGCGATTGGCTCCCCGCCCCCGAAATGCACTTGTTCGTGTCCTGGGGGTAACAGCTGCTCGTTCCCCGCCAACGCTGCTCAGACGTAGGGGTGTCTTCGTGGTCCGAGTTTAGGAGGTGTGGCTCCAGGAATGACGAGTAGCGAGGTGGAAAGGGCCTCCCCTTTTCTTAAGCTAAAAATATGTAGCCATGTATTTAAATGACCGAAGACATGTCCGCGTGTGTTTATTCAGACGCAAGAGGAAAAGGGGCTGCCTTGATTTTGGGGGCCACTCTGGTCCCAGGAGATGACCGTTTAACGTTTAGCGTGGGACCTATTTATTTATTTAAAAAAAAATTTTTTTTAATGTTTATTTACTTTTGAGACAGAGAGAGACAGAGCATGAATGGGGGAGGGTCAGAGAGAGGGGGGCAGGGGGGTCCGAAGCCGGCTCTGCACCCGACAGCAGTGAGCTGGACGCGGGGCTCGAACTCACGAACCTCGAGGCGGTGCCCTGAGCCACCCAGGCGCCCCTAGGCCTTTAAAAGTGCATCTCTTTCTCTGCCCGTTTTCTTTTAGCTGCTTGACTAGGCAGAGTGTAGTATCTGGAAACTGGCCGCCTGCCACTGATAATCCCCAACTCCAGTTTTAGTCATTTGATTCCTTTTCTGCGCCCAGTCTCGCAGCAGAGCTTCACTTCCTTGTTGTGCCTCTGGCCCCTCTCACGGATTTGCTTACGAGCAGTAGGAGCCAAAGGTGGGAATCAAAGGAGTTTGCCCAGTGAAAGGTTTTTTATGTTTTCATTTTACTTATTAAAAAATTTTTTTAATGTTTATTTATTTTTGAGGGAGACAGACAGAGTGTGAACAGGGAGGTGCAGAGAGAGAGGGAGACACAGAATCCGAAGCAGGCTCCAGTCTCTGAGCCGTCAGCCCAGAGCCCGACGCGGGGCTCGAACTCACAGACCGCGAGATGGTGACCTGAGCCGAAGTCGGACGCTCAACCGACTGAGCCGCCCAGGCGCCCCTACAACGACAGTTTTAAGCAAAACACAACAGCTTAACCGGCCAGTGACACTCCCCTGAAAGGGCCCACAAGGGAACGTCTTAAGGCTGGATCCCGGGTGTCCGAACATCCTCACAGGCAACAGGCAAGAGCACTGGGGCAGGAGTGGGGTGCCGGAGACCCAGTCTCTCCGACTCTGACATCAGCGAGTAGCCACTGCCCTCCAGCCCCTCTAGGTTTCTCGTTTATACAGACTGATGATTACATGGCCTGGGATGATCTCTATCACCCTTTTCTTTGAGAATTTTCAGGCCTACCTGAATGTGATAGTTTTGGAGACACTTTCATTTAAAAAATGAATAGGGGCACCTGGGCGGCTCAGTCGGTTAAGCGGCCGACTTCGGCTCAGGCCGTGATCTCGCGGTTTGTGAGTTTGAGCCCCGCGTGGGGCTCTGTGCTGACAGCTCAGAGCCTGGAGCCCGCTTCGGATTCTGTGTCCCCTCTCTCTCTGCTCATGTTCTCTCTCTCTCCTTCAAAAATAGATAAACATTGGGGCGCCTGGGTGGCTCAGTCGGTTGAGCGTCCGACTTCGGCTCAGGTCACGATCTCGCGGTCCATGAGTTCGAGCCCCGCGTCAAGCTCTGGGCCGATGGCTCGGAGCCTGGAGCCTGTTTCCGATTCTGTGTCTCCCTCTCTCTCTGCCCCTCCCCCGTTCATGCTCTGTCTCTCTCTGTCCCAAAAATAAATAAATGTTAAAAAAAAAAATTTAAAAAAAAAAAAAAACAAAAATAGATAAACATTAAAAAAAAAATTAGTAACTGTTACTGTAAGAGCATTGAAGATGTTTTCTTTTCTCCAGGAATTGGTACTCGCGGAAGTAGTCTTGGAAGCTCTCCTTTCTGTTTAGAGGACCTTTTAAAACTATGGTATACATTGCCTCTTAGTTCTGTTTTCTGCAATAGAATGTAATTATGGAATGGGTTTAATGAGAAAAGAGGTGATTTAGCACATGGGAAGTGGGTGATGCCTAGCTTTAAAAAGGGGCAAAAGAGGTGGGCGCCTGGGTGGCTCAGTTTGTTACACATCTGACTTTGGCTCAGGTCATGAGCTCTTGGTTCTTGAACTTGAGCCCCGTTTCGGGTGAGCTCTGCTTCTCCCTCCCTCCCTCCCTCCCTCCCTCCCTCCCTCCCTCCCTTCCTTCCTCCCTCTCTCCCTCTCCCTCCCTCTCCCTCCCCCCTGCCGCCTCCTCCTGTCTCCCCCCTCCCCCACTCTCTCCCCCTCCCCCACTCTTTCCCCCCTCCCCCTGCTCCTTGTGTGATTCTGTCTCTCTGTCCCTCGCTCACTTGTGCCCTCTCTCTCTCTCTCTCTCTCTCTCTCAAAATAAGGTGGGGGGGGGGCAAAAGAGGCAGTTCAGAGCAAGGAAAGGGATTCCTCTGGGTCGAAATCCAGTGGCCCTCCACAGGCAGGTGGCACTTCCTGTGTCTCTGGCTATCGTGTTATTGACACTTCACAATCTTTCAGCTTTTTACTGGTGCTGGTCTGTCCGCAGGGGTTTATCAGACCTCACTACCTCAACTCAGTCCGGCTAGTCTGTCCCACGTTTAACCCTTTTGCTCCTTCCCGCCCTGGCATATGCTTTTGCTGCTTTCTGCCTTGGAGTTGAAACAGCAGCTGGCCAGAGCTGCAGGACCACTGCCACCTTTGCACTCCCCCGGAGGCCCCTCCTCTGCCTGCAGTGACAGCTGAGACCTGGCGAGCCGCTTTTGCCTTTTGCGTTCACACCTGCTGTCTCCTCTGCTGTTTCTGAAGCCAGGAGTCCAGGCCTGCGCCCTTGCTTAGACCCTGTACCAGGAGGCACCTGTGGATGTCCTTGCACTTTGGGTCCCCCCCACCCCCATCCATTCTATATCTTGTTGCCCGGTATTTCTCAAATATTGTTATTCTTGTTTAAAAAAATCAAAAAAAATTTTTTTAATGTTTATTTATTATTTTTGAGAGAGACAGAGCACAAGTGGGGAGGGGCAGAGAGAGAGAGGGAGACACAGAATCCGAAGCAGGCTCCGGGCTCCGAGCTGTCGGCACAGAGCCCGACACGGGGCTCAAACCCACGAACTATGAGGTCATGACCTGAGCCAGAGTCAGAGGCTCAACTGATTGAGCCACCCAGGCGCCCCTGTTCCTTTAGCTTTAAAAGTTTACTGTGGCTTCCTGTAGCTGGAGATTAAAATCCAAACTTGTTGGCGTGCTTTCAGCTTGGGCCCCTGCCTCCCTTTTTAGAGTGGTTCTTTCTTGTTGTTGTTGCTATTGTTTAAAAATCGCTCTCCCCCCTTGCCAGCAACAAGGAACAGGGAGCTAGTTACACTGGACCCTGCGTTTCCTGAATGAGCTTTGTGTTTTCAGTCTCCAGGCCTTTCTTTGCGCCTCTACTCTGCTTGGCAGCCTGGTGTCTGCTTCTAAACTTCCTCTTTCGAGGCCTGGCTTAGGGAGAAACAGAATTAATTTCTTCCCTGTTTGTTTGTCCTCCATAGCACTTCATATACATACACACCTTCACGGCAACAGCACTTACCACATCTGTGTGTTTATTCTTTGACTCCCATGTTAGATTGAATTAATTCCTAGAGGGCATTTCCTGTTCATCCTCATGTCTCCAGCAGTGGAATAGTGCCTGACTCGTGGTAGGCACTGGATTTTAGCTTAAATTGGCCTCTTCACTATCCTTTTAATGTGATTGATGGCAGGGGTCTCTGTAATCAGACTGTTGTTTGCCTGAGTCCTTTAGCAGTGGTATAGGGAAAGAAAAGAATTACCATAACATAGGGGTGCCTGGGTGGCTCAGGCGGTTAAGCGTCTGACTTCAGCTCAGGTCATGATCCCACGGATCGTGGGTTCGAGCCCCAAGTTGGGCTCAGTGCTGACAGCTCAGACCCTGGATCCTGCTTCAGATTCTGTGTCTTGCTCTCTGCACCTCCCTGCTCGCACTCTGTCTCTCTCCCTTTCAAAGATAAATAAACGTTTAAAAAAATTACCATAACATAGAAATTGTCATTAATAAACTGACCACTCAAAAATTTTGTCCATGCCCAACTGTCGCAGCTGAACACTAACTTTTGTCCAGGCCCATCAAATCAAGTGTTTGTTATTATCACTCTCGTTGCTGATTGATAAAAGTCACAGTCAGTTGTGAAATGAAATTGCAGATCTCTGCAAGATTTCCTGAAGTTTGCTGGAAGAAACGCTTGAGAGCTGTTAAAGTTTCACACATACCTGTTGACACAATATATCCCACAGACCCACTAACAGTTGAAAATTGATGGGGAGCATGATACCATGAGCCCTTCACAATAGAATCATTTAAACATCAAAAGAGAGAGAAGCCCTTGAAAAGACTGGCCAAGTCCGTAGATGTATTTACAGAATGATGCAATACAAGTCAAACAGGGAGTGAATTATGGTTTATGGTGTCATCGTTAACTTTTTGGTAAAATTATGCCAAAATTCCCTACCTAATTTCCTTTTTATGTGCACGGTTGCATTATAACTTATGTTATAAATAACTTTTAGTTTCATTTTCCAAGACGTTTCATTTACATTTTGTTTTTACTGTTTACTGTGAAAATTTGGTCCCTTAAGGGGTCTTACTTTTTTAAAAAAATTAATAAACTTGGAGCATAGGACTGGCTTAGTGGAGCATGTGACTCTTGATCTTGGGGTCGTGAGTTCGAACCCCACATTGGGCATAGAGCTTACTTAGAAAAAATACACTTAATTTTTTTTAGAACAGTTTTAGTTCACAGCCAAACTGAGCAGAAAGCACAGAGAGTTCCTGTACACCCCAGTCCCCCACCCCACCAAAACCTCCATCACTGTTGACCTCGCCCCCCGCCCCCCACACCAGAGTGGTACATTTGTTAAAATCCGTGAACCTACATCAACACGTCCCCGTCACTCAAAGTCCATGATTTACTTCACGCTAAGGTTCACTTCCAGTGTTGTGCATTCTGTGGGTTTGGAGAAACGTATGATGACGCATTTCCACCATTGTAGCAACCTGCAGAGTAGCGTCTGTGCCCTGAAAGTCCTCTGTCCTCTGCCTGTTTATTTACCCCTCTCTCCTCCCAACCCCTTTTCTCAGATGTCGTATGATGGGAAGCACGAAGCATGTAGCCTTTTCGATTGGCTTCTTTCACTTAACAGCCTGCATTTAAAAGTCTCCTTCGTGGCTTGATAGCGTGTGTCGTTTCAGTACTGAACACTATTTCATCCGCATGGACTACGGTCTGTCCGTTTACCTACTGCGGGACACCTTGGTTGCCTCTAAGTTTCAGCAGTTAGGAAGAAAGCTGCTGTAAGTATCCATGTGCGGCTTTCTGTGCGGACATAAGCTTTCTCCTCTTTTGAGTAAATATGAAGGGGTGCGGTTGCTAGCTCGAGGGGTAAGAGCATGTTTCGTTTTGTTAAGATACTGCTGGTCTGGGGCGCCTGGGTGGCTCAGTCGGTTAAGCGTCTGACTTCAGCTCAGGTCACGATCTCACAGCTTGTGAGTTTGAGCCCCGCGTCGGGCTGTGTGCTGACAGCGCAGAGCCTGGGGGCCTGTTTCGGATTCTGTGTCTCCCCCTCTCTCTGCCCTTCCCCTGTTCATGCTCTCTCTCTGTCTCAAAAATAAATAAAAACATTAAAAAAAAAAAAAAAAAAAAGATACTGCTGGTCTGATCTCCAGGGCTGCTGCCAGCTGTGAGCGAGAGCTCCTGTCGCTCTGCACCCTTGCCCGCATTCGGGGTCAGTGGTCTAGATTTGGGCCACTCTAATAGGTGTGAGCTGGTGTCTTGTGGTTTTAATTTGCAATTCCCTGAGGACATGTGATGTATATGCTTTCTTGTCCTCTGCCTGTCTTCTTTGGTGAGGCGTGCGTTTAGGGTTTTTGCCCATTTTTTAAGTTGAGCTGTTTATTTCCTTATTGTCGTGATCAAAGGGTTCTTTGTATCTTTTGGCCGATAGTCATTTACCCAGTGTGTCTTTTGCAGGTATTTTCTTCCAGTTTGTGGTTGTCGTCTTATTTTCTTGAATGACGTCTTTTGCGGAGAAGTTTTAAATTTTAATGAAGTCGAGCTTATCAATTATTTCTTTCCTGGATCATGCCTTTGGTGTGGTATCTAAGATGTAATCACCGTAACAGGGTTGTTTAGGTGATTTCCTGTTATAGTCTGGTTTGTCGTTTTGCAGTTTACGTTTACATCTAGGATCCATTTTGTGTTACCTTTGGGGAAGGATGTAAGGTCTGTGTCTAGATTTCATTTTTTAAATGTGAATGTCTAGTCATTCCAGCACCATTTGTTAAGACTGTCCTTTCCCTACTAAATTGCCTTTGCTCTTTGTCAAGATCAGTGGACTGGATTTATGTGGATCTATTTCTGGGCTGTGCAATCTGTTCCATCGATCTGTTTGTCCATTGTTTTGCCAACACCACACAGTCCTGATTATGCAGCTTTGTAGCAAGTCTTGAAGTCAGGTAGTGTCAGTCCTCTGACTTTGTTCTTCTCCTTTAATGCCAGATTGGCTATTCTGGGTGTTTCGCCCCTCCACGGAAACTCCAGAGTCAGTTTGCCAACATTGGGATTTTGATAGGGATTCGTCGGATCTACACAAGTAGGGAAGAATTGACATCTTGGCAGTATCGAGTCTTCCTATCCATGGGCATGGGCTATTTCTTCATTTTATTTAGTTCTTTGATATTTTTCATTAGAGGTTTGTATTTTTCTTCTTATAGATCTTGTTCATATTTTGTTACATTTATACTTCAGTGTTTCATTTTTTGGTTGCTGATGTATGTGAGAATAGGTTTTTCATTTTAATTTGTACTTGTTCATTGCTAGTATAGGGGACAGTGATTGACTTTTATGTTAACGTTGTATCCTGCAACCTTGCTATAATTCTTATTAGTTCCAGGATTTTTTTTTTTTTTTTTTCAGTCTAGCCTCTTAGCTTGTCCAGCTCTGATACCGATGCCCATGTTCTCCTTCTGGGTTTTTCCCTGCAGTGGAACCCTGGCAGCCAGCCTAGCCCCCTCCACTATCTCACCATCCTCTATCAGCTGGCGGAGAATCTTGTCCTGCCCTTGGACAGCCCTTGTCTTTAGCTTTTCAGGGGTCTGTTTTGTATCCACAACGAGGTTGTACTGTACATGTCTTTCATAAGTTATGTATGTGTGTAAGCAAGCTCTGTACCCAACCTGGGGCTTACACTCACAGCCCCCGAGGTCAAGAGTTGTATGTCCTACTGACTGAGCCAGCCAGGCGCCACTCCTTGTCAATCATAACATATTTACACGTCTCACTGTGGCCGGTGCTTTTTCTGTTCAGTGTCCCAGTGACCCAGGGGCTGATGATGAAACAGTAAGACAATAAGGCCTGGGAGGTCCATGTGAGCTAGGAGTGATGTGGGAGCCCTTTGTGGAGAAAGTGGCAGCACCCCTGAACTCTGAAAGGTGCAAGAACCTCTCTGGTGAGAAGAGCAGGAAGAAGCATGCTACCTTCCAAGGATGCTAAGAATAGTGGCTTGAGGGGCGCCTGGGTGGCTCAGTCGGTTGAACATCCGACTTCGACTCAGGTCATGATCTCACAGTCTGTGAGTTCGAGTCCCACATCAGGCTCTGTGCTGACAGCTCAGAGCCTGGAGCCTGTTTCAGATTCTGTGTCTCCCTCTGTCTCTGAACCTCCCTCGTTCATGCTCTCTCTCTGTCTCAAAAATCAATAAAGGTTAAAAAAAAAAAAATACTGGCTTGAAATGGGTATTTTAGGGGGGGCGCCTGGGTGGCTCAGTCAGTTAAGCATCTGACTCTTGGTTTCGGCTCAGTTCACCATCTCACGGTTCGTGGGTTCGAGCCCCACGTCGGGCTCTGCACTGACAGTGCAGTGCCCGCTTGGGATTCTCTCGCCCTCCCTTTCTCTCTGCCCCTCCTCTGTCCTCTGTCTTTCTCACAATAAATAAGTAAACTTAAAAAAAAATCGGTGTTTTAGGAACCCTTTCTGTGGGACATGTGGATTACCACGATTGGGTGGTGGTTGTGGTGGTGGCACTAAGGGGATGTAGTGGGTGGAGAGCAGGGATACCGCTAACCATTTTACAGTACAAAGGACAACCCCTCCTCTTCCTCCAGCAGAGGATTCTCAGACCCCGAGTGTCAACAGTGCCAAGGTTGAACAGCCCTTGGAATATGGGACTGAAGACCAGCTTTCCTCTTTCGTCCGTTTGGCCCACTCTTAACACATGCACCTTTGCTTTACCGTTGCCCCTGGTGAGCGGCTGGCATTACCTGATCATCACAAAAACCCCTATCAGATGCTCCTGCATTATTTTATGGCTAGAAGACAGGCTTAAAAGGCATCGAGTAACTTGCCCAAGGCCACACAGCTGTCTGGGAGCCAGCAGCTCACCAAGGTCAAAGGCTGTTCTCTTAACTCTGCCTCCAGGCTCGGGGTTAAGGCATCTGTTCCTGATTACCACACACTGATGCTGGCATTTCACTCTAGTTTTGTTTTTTTTTTTTCCCCCTCCACCTGAGCTATGATTATTTCAAGTTGAGTTTTAGATGGTCAGAAGAAGTTTTGCAAAAATCCACACCCCCCCCCCCTTTTTTTTCCCTCATTCCGTTTGTGCTCCAAATTCATTGGCTGTTTTGGTATTTCACTGTCTTCTATTTTCTATGCATCCAGTCCTTTGTTCTTGCCAGTCCTTTCTCTGTGGAGATAGTGGTTGTGTTTGAATTCCCCCCCCCCCCTTGCACCCCAGTCATTTGACTTTGAGAAAAAGTGAAACCTTTTGTTTCCAGGCGGCGAGCCCCAGGGAGACTGAGTCTGCATGCTGGACTTGATGCCCAGTTACTTGTGGATAATTTGCAGACATTTCAGGAGCTTTTTTGCTTTTTAGCAAAATACGGTTGGTTAGGTGCGGATCAGATAACTCCCCATCTTAGTTTAGCAGGTGAAAATCTTTTGTTCAAGATTTCTCTGGAGCAGGCAGGTTCTTGGGTTGATCATTCCCGGAACATTGAGCTGATACACCTGAATATGAATCCTTTTCCAAACAATTAAAGATATACAGATGTTTTTGATGGATGAATGGATTAGCAAAATGTCCCATTTACGTACAATGGAGTATTTGTTAACCTTAAAGAGAGTCTTTTTTTTTAATTTGAGAGAAAGCGCGCACTCGCCGGGGAGAAGGGCAGAGGGAGAGAGAGAAGCTTAAGCAGGCTCCATACTCCGTTTGATCCCATGACCCTGGGATCATGACCTGAGCCTAAATGAAGAGTTGGGACACTCAACCAACCGAGCCACCCAGGCGCCCCTAAAAGAAGGAGGTTCTGACACATGCTACCACAGGGATTAACCTTGAGGACATGCTAAGTGAAATGCTTGCCAGTCACAAAAAAGACCTGTATTGTACGATCCGACTTCTGTGAGACCTCTAGCATAGTCATATTCATACACACAGAGTAGATGGTGGTGGCCGGGGGCGGGGGGTGGGGGTGGGGGGAGAATGGAGCCCTAGTGCCCAATGGCTCAGTTTCAGTTTTGCAAGATAAAAAGAGTTGTGGAGACAAATGGTGGTGGTGTTTGCAAAAACAGTGTGAATACACTTAATGCCACTGAACTGTGCACTTAAAAACGGTTAAGGTGGTAAATTGATAGGTGTATTTTATCACAATTTAAAGATTGGAAAAAAATAGGGGTGCCTGGCTGGCTCTTGACTTCAGGGTTGTCGGGCGAACGTGATAACCGCTACACTACGGAAACCCTTGACTTCAGGGTTGTAAATTCAAGCCCTGTGTTGAGTGTAGGGATTACTAAAAAAAAAATGAAGAAGAAAAAAGGGGCGCCTGGGTGGCTCAGTAAGGTGAAGCACCCAAATCTTGATCTCAGCCCAAGTCTTGATCTCACGGGTATGAGTTCCAGCCCCGTGTTGGTCTCCATGCTGAGCTTAGAGCCTACTGAAAAAATAAAAATAAAAAATAAAAACTTAAAACAATGGCTGTTGAAAAATTGGAACAAAAAGGTATGTAGATGTTTGACATTAGGAATGTCATATTTCAAGACTTTGGGCACTCCACTAAGTTGTATCACTATAGCATGGAATTTTCCTGCCTAGACTGCTGTGGAACAAAATAGGAATTAAGTGACCTCTTTGAGACCTGCTAAGTCTACAAATAAAGGATGCGAGCCAGTTTTAAAGCTGTTTAAAAATGTGTTCCTAAAATAAAAGCTGTATTACACAATAAACCCTATCTAGCGAAGTGATTATACTCCAAATTTTTAGAAAAATACACTCTGTAGCATAAAGAGTTGAGAACATTGAAGCCACTCCTAGATGCAAATGCAGAGACTAGCTCAGAAGCTCTCTCTTATATGTTTGCCTTATAACTTGTAGTTAAAATTTGTTCTTCAGCAAAATCTCCCAACTACTTCTTTTTAAAAAAAATTTTTTTTTAATTTTTATTCATTTTTGAGACAAAGACAGAGCATGAGTAGGGGAGGGGCAGAGAAAGGGGGAGACAACAGAACCTGAAGCAGGCTCCAGGCTCTGAGCTGTCAGCACAGAGCCTGACGTGGGACTCAAACTCACAGACTGTGAGATCCTGACCTGAGCTGAAGTCGGACACACAACCGACTGAGCCACCCAGGCGCCCCTCCCCAGCTACTTCTTAACCCACAAACTGGTACTTGAATCTCGGGCTGTGACATTCGCCAAGTGCCCAAATCTGTACTGTGTATGCCAGCTTCCTGATGCTGATGTGTTAAAGTGGGTCACATGATGCAGCCCAAATAAATCACATCTACTGGACTGTTAAGCTTTTTCCCTGGGGCTGAGAAAGTTTTGATGATCTCGTTGACTCCAGTCTGTCTTCCTTTTATTTATTTTTATTAACAATTTTGTTTATGATTTCTTCTTTTTTTTTTAGATGTTTATTTATTTTGAAAAAGAGAAAGAGTGAGCGAGCAGGAGCAGGGAAAGGGCAGAGAGAGAGAGAGAGAGAGAGGGAGAGAGGGTCCCAAGCAGTCTCCGCATTGTTAGTGCAGAGCCCAACATGGGGCTTGAACCCATGAGCTGTGAGATCATGACCTGAGCCACACCAAGAATTGGTGAGCCACCAACTGAGCCACCCAGGGGCCCCTTCCTCCTCCTCCTCCTCCTCCTCCTCCTCCTCCTCTTCTTTCTCTTCTTCCCCTCCTCCCCCCTCCCTCCTCCTCCTCCATTTTATTATTTTAAGTAATTTCTACACCCAGTGTGGGGCTCGAACTCACAATTGTGACATCAGGAGTCACGTGCAGACACCCCTTGACTTCCTTTCACATGTAGAGTGTATTTAACACGCTGTGTGAACTTTACAGAGCAACCAAAATTGAGTAACAGTTTTCGTGGCCAACACCTGATGGTAGCATTCGATGTTTTTGGCAAGGTGGGTGGAAAGTCTGAACACATTTGCGAAGTGGCCTTTGTTTCCTCTGTTTGTGCTGTGGAACCAAGATGACAGCTCGCTCCTGTGACTTTACGCCTGGAGAGGGGGTGAGGAGTTTACGGGCAGCACTGTCCTGTCCCACGTGATGGTCCGGACAGTAGAAAGCAGAGGGGTAACTTTCCAGCTGTGGCAGCAGTAGCCGCCTTCCTTTGCTTCCTCTTCTTATGGTTGGGTCACTTCGAGCGACTTGTTCCCTGTGTTTCAAAGGGGAGCACTTCGGCCACTGCTGGCCTCCCAGGTGAAAAACAGCTGTGCCCCAAATGGTGACGTCAGTGGCCTTGTCTCATTTACCTCGTAGCGGAGAAGTGTCCATTTTCTCTCCCCTTCCCTGACGATGTACACTTTGCCAGTATATTACGTCTGGGGATTAATTGTGCTTTATGGCTACATGTTAGAGTAGCCTGTTTGAATGGTGAGGGCCTAGTAGCAAATTAAGAGGAACTTGATTTATTTTGTGCACTGCCGGGTTTTGGGGTTTTGCGGACTTGCCCCGGGGTGTAGGTAACATATAAATTTCCCTGAGCTGCTTTACTGTCTAGCAGCCTAGACTTCTGTTGGAAAGGGGTGTGCTACCAGCTCTGGAACAATGGAGCTGATGTAGAGAAAGACAAGTTGGGGGAGAAAACTATCTAGTTCTCTGAAGTTGAGGGTTGGAAAATTAATCAAGAAGCAAATGAGCTCTTATTATAGATAATGGATAAAAAACATTTAGGCTGTGTTAAAGGCCATCAGGAAATGCAGGTCTGAAAAGGAGGCCTGGGCATAACAATCCTGAAAAGCACCCAGAATATTATCTGTTATGTGACTTGAGGCACGAAGTTTGCAGTAAAAGCTCAATGAGCTGGGGCCCAATTTACTTAAAATTTTCCTTATTCTTTTTTTTTTTTTTTTTTTTTTTAAACTACTCTCTTGTCCGTAAAATCAAGTAAAGGGTTAGATTTGTGCTTATCAAACTAGAATACCTATGTTAGTACTCCGGCCACCGTGTAATCTTATAAATCTCCCCAGAAAGCTAATGGTATTAACAGATTCAGAGAGTAGTTTGCATTGAGCAGCTGTGTTTGTTAAAACAGAAAAATGGTATATTATGGAGCAGAAGAGAAAATGCTGCCTGGATATGTATATAAAAGTTTGCACTTATGAGAAAGCAAACGTGTTTCTTACCTGGCATTCGAAACACTTTGATGGGAGAGTTTGAGAAGTTATGGTTTAAATGGTATCTCTGGGTTCTTCTGCTTTAATACTCTTTTCTTTTACGAGAACGTTTTGTTTTTTATTGAAGTATAATTAACATACAGGGTTATATTAGTTTCAGGTGTACAACGTAAGATTCAACAATTGTGCACATTATTCAGTGCTCACCATGATAGGTGTGGTCTCCATCTGTCACTAAAAAATGTTATTATAATATTATTGACTCTGTATTCTCTGCTATACTTTTCATTTCGGTGACTTGTTTATCTTATTCTTTTAAAAGAAAATGTAAAAGTAAGAAGATGCAAGATTATCTAAGAGTTAAAAACATTCCCTGTTGTGCTTTGGAAGCCACTCAGGTCTGAGTTCCCTTGTTGTTCTTGCCTCTCTAGTTCTGCAGTGATATTTCATGTTTAGATCAGCAAGGGGCTCAGATCGGTAATAGCTACATCATATTTGCAAGTTATATTTAAGGCAGGAATGGAGGGAGGTATGAAGGAATTTTAGATTTTCAACAAGAATGTTCCGTTAACCTGTAATTGTCTTATGGTTAGGATGATACTTCTTCGTACCTACTTGATGATTAACCAGGAAATTCAATCAAGTGGGCTAGCTCCCTCCCTGAGCATTCCTTTTCTTTGTGAAGTGATTACAGAAGACAATGGGAAAGAACAAGGGTTATTTTGTTCATGTCGTTAAAAAAAATTTTTTTTTTTGAGTAGGTAATCTGCGTACTGGTTTTCAAATTCAGACGTGAAGGGGTGTGCCGCAATTCTTTCTGTCACCTCTGGCCCCAGTGCTCCTCTCTAGAGGCAAGCGACGTTCTTAGGTTCTTAAACATTCTTCCAGAGAGATGCTTCGCCTGTGTTAGTATATTTGGGTGTACTCATTCTTCCAACAAATATTGAGAGCTGCTCTGGGCCAGGCAGTGTGCAGGGGGCTACGAATATGTAGCCTCCTCCTCTTCTTTAAAACTTACAATAAAAAAAAATGTGAACTTACAATAGATCACCTTTTTTGTGTGTGCTGAGAGCAGCACTATATCTCAGAGATTGCTTTATATTGGTATTTATTGAGCTGTCTTATTCTTTTAAGTAGGGACATGATGTTGTATTTTAACTTAAATACTATTCTGATATTTTCATGATAGTTCAAATACCAGAGCTTCTGTTTTCCAAGGTAATCACTCTAATAAAAAGATTGCATGTATTAAGTGCCTACTATTGCCAGATACTATATTGATCACATTCATCTCAGTTAATCTGGGTAGCGGTCCTAGGAGGGAGGTGTTCTTAGCCCCGGGGTCCCAGAGAGGTCGAGTAGTTTGCTGGAAGTTAAAGTGTTAATTAATAGTGTTAATAATCAGCCTCCTGTCTGATCTTCTAGTCTCCTTCCCATTGCAGTTCCCACACAGTGTGATGGTTCTTTCTAATATTCACTCAGATATGCACTTCAGTTTTGGCAGGGGGTTATGTTCTCCTGTCCCTGTTATCGCCCAGATTTTTTGTGATCAGTGGCTCCGTATGACAGCACCCATTGCTTGTCAGGTATGTGCGCAAGTATCCAAGGACTCCGGAGGACCGTGAGTGTGTTGCTCGGTCCCGTGTTTGAGATCGGTAATAACCAAAAGATATTGCCACCCTCACATCCAATCAGATACGCCGGAGCGTTAGAAACCTGTGCAGGCATACATCCTCTTACAGTCCAGGACCAGGTGACATTTGTGTACGTTGAGAGCAGGGGCATGTGGGGAAGCCCAAGAATCTTGCAGGTGTCTCTGACCCTTTTCAGGGACCCCACGTCACTAATGAAAACTGGAGACAGGTCTGGTGTATGGGTGGCCCTTTGTCCATTTGTGGACTGTGAATAAGAAGCCTAGGGTTCTGCAGGGCGTGTGTATGATCAGTGGGCAGGCAACTCATGCCTAAAGTAATGGTTGTAGTTTGACTTTTCCCTGCCCATGTGCTATTGAAAATGCCGTCTTTTCTGAGTCTTCCTGTCTCTCTTCCTTTTCCTGCCTTTGTGTTTGGCCAGCTGGCTCAGTGGCGGAATTCAGGATGATGCGCTGCGGAAGCCCCCTCTGGGGGGGGGGAGACGGCCATAGCTACTAAGGCGGAAGTTAAAGACTTTGAAAAGCCAGGAGAGTGTGGACGGCATGGGAGTCTGTAGGAGGAGGGCAAAGGGCAAGAGTGGTGGGTGTTAGCAAACTTCTATTCCCTGGACTTTATTCTGGAATGTTTCTCTTGACTGTTTTTACAGTGTCCTGGGTGCCAGGACGTTGGAACCCCGGCAGCGGGACAGGGGGAGAAGAGAAGGTGGTGGGTTCTGTGTCTGTGTGAGAGTCCTCTCCTGCTGGCCTCAGACTTGAAGGGAGGAAGGAAAAGTGGCAAAGAAGATCTGTGGGGAGGAGAAAAGAAGTATCTGGCCAGGACCAGAGAGGAAAGGGCCCCTGGTAGTAGTGGTGGGGCAAGAGTAAGAATGGACATGTGAAGCTGGGACTCAGAACAGTTTCCGGAAACTGGGTAACTTTCTCATTCTGCAGCTCTTACTGATGTTTCTTTTTCCAGATCCGAAAACCAGAGCTTGATTGCTCTTAGGGTCTTCCAGTTCCCCTGGAAGTGTTCAGTCGTTGGGAGCAGATTTTAACTAAATGATGGTGGCCGTAGTTAAGACACAGAAGTTTAATATTAAGAGGATGGTTCAGATAAATCCATGAATGTTCAGTCCACAGTGAACTACTTAAGGCAAGTTGGTTATCACTGGTTTAAAGAGAAAAATAACAGCTTTGTTAGGATACCATAAAGTGCACCCTTTTGAATTGCACAGTTCAGTGGTTTTTAGTATTTTTAAAGGGTTCAGGCAACCACTGTCTTTTCAGAACATTTTCATCACCCCAGAAATAAATCCTGTACCATTATAGCAGTCTCTCTCCATGCTCCCCTTCTTAGCTCCTGACAACCACTAATCTATTTAACATCTTATGGGCAGGTAGGGTCCTACAACATGTGTGGACTTTGTGACCGTTTCTTTCACTTAGTATAATGTTTTCAGTGTTTGTTCATGTTGTAGCATGTATCAGTACTTTGTTCCTTTTTGCGGTTGAATAATATTCCGTTGCATGATATTCCACAGCTCGTTTATTCATTCATCAGTGGGTAGACATTTGAGTTTTTCCATTTTTTGGCTATTGGGGACATCGTGTACAGTTTTTGTGAGGACATATGTTTTCAGTTCTTTTGGGTGTATATGTCTTAGGAGTGGAATGGCTGGGTCAGGTGGTGACTTGATGTTTAACCTTTTGAAGATGTCACTGATCTTTTGAAGCCTCTGTCAAAGAGAATCTCCATAGACCCCAACAGATATTCTCCATTGTGATTGAGAGGATACCCAAGATTGTTGTTGCTTTGACCCGTTGTGATCTTTACCAGCACCATGTTTTCCTGCTACCTACGGTCTTGGTTTTATATATACCTTAAATTGCCAACTGATTTTTTGAGAAGAGTTTGTTACAGTGTATGTTGTTGATTGTGTATTAGATGCCATGAAGTATGTGACATAAGCTCTTAATTAAAAATTACAAACATTTAGAAAGTAGTAAAGAATTCAAAAGTAGAAGAACTTTATCAAATTGGAACACTCTGCTTAATTGGCCTCAGGTTCCTTCCTTTGCCCAGAAATAACCATCATTCTGAATTGGTGTTAAAATTCTCTTTGTTTCATCCTGAAATAAGATGGTGATCTAAAGATCAGGTCTTTATAATTGAAATCTTATATAACCTGTGTGTGGTTTAAGTGCTAAAGCATTAGAGTATTAAAAAAAATTTTTTTTTAAATGTTTTATTTATTTTTGAGACAGAGGGAGACAGAGCACGAGTAGGGGAGGGGCAGAGAGAGAGGGAGACACAGAATCCGAAGCAGGCTCCAGGCTCCAGGCTCTGAGCTGTCAGCACAGAACCCGCCGCAGGGCTTGAACCCACAAACTGTGAGATCATGACCTGAGCCGAAGTTGGACGCTTAACCAACTGAGCCACCCAGGCGCCCCAAGCATTAGAGTATTTTTTGTGGTAGGTGGAGTTGTAATAGAATAGCTGACATGTAGGAGAATTAGTAATCCTGTGTGTTTGGGGATATTGTCGTTCATCTCTGACTACATGCAACCTGTTGCCACGTAGGCTTCTATGTCAGGAAGACCTTTCATGCTAAGAAGGCATGGTTGATGTTTTTTTGCCATAAGGCACTTTGAGAGCGAGTAGCATCAGGTATCCGATGTTAGTGTTACATGGAGTGGTTTCTGTTTTGAAATGGTTTTGTAGGGTTTCTCAAGGCTCTTTTTAATAATTGTTGATAAAAAAAAAAGTAATTGTTGATTAGTATGTTGCCTACTGTGACATAGTATCTTTGACCCATTTCTGAGTCAACTAAAGTTTTAGATTAACTGCTAGTTTACATTTTCTGATTTTCTCTTCTCCTCACAGTGGTTAGTGCAATTAATTTTATGGCTTTCTGGGGAGAGTAATGAATTGACATTTATCAGTTGGGGGGAAAATCATTGATGCTTGTTGCCAAGAAGTCATTTAAATAAAGCTGCTAGCTCTCAGCATGTTTTATAGTTTATTTAATAACTTTTTTTGTCTGTATTGATGTACCTACAAATATTTCCTGTGCAAGTTTTTTAACTTTAAAATTTTTCCTAGCCTTTGTTAACTTCCTGTATATTGTAGCCTTAAAAAAATAAGTTCTCACTAGCAAATTGATGTTTCTAGAAAGTAATATTTTGATATATCAACTTTTCATTGATAAGTCAGTCAAGACTGTGAGGCAGGAGTTGTGATGTGCTAAAAGGCGAGGACGAGTGAGTGGCTTATATGTAGGATACTTTGGCAGTGGGCTGCAAGAATTTTAAGATGTTAGTGTCCTTTGACCCAGAAAAGCCAGCTGTAACTAAAGGGTCTCGTCAGACTGTGCGTAAAGGTTGATGTACAGGTGTCCGTACTATAGAGTTACGAATAGAAGTGAACAGTTATGTAGAAGCCCGCCATCTCCAGCAGTCCGCCCTTGGCTAAATACACCATGCTCAGTCTTTAAGATGAAACTGTATGCATGATTAAAAATTGTGTTTTAAATGATGAATTGATGGAAAATGTTCGTAGTGTAATGGAAAAGGAACATTAGAGTGTGGTCCGAATTTTAATAACAAGAAAGAAGTAGGAAAAGAGGAGCTTAGGAAAATGGCAAATAAAAAACCCAGAATGTGTAGGGGCGCCTGGCTGGCTCGGTGGATAGAGCGTGTGACTCTTGATCTCAGGATCCTGAGTTCACGCCCCATGTTGGGCATGGAGCCTACTTAAAAAACAAAACAACAACCCAGAATGTTCAAAGTCGTCATGTTCGAGTGATAGACTTTGGGTAACTTGTTATATTTCTTATTTTGGGAGTCTTTAAGATCCGTATTAACAGCATTTTTTGGAACACGAATTCTGAAATCCGAAAGGCACACAATTTACTGCACGTCATAAGCAGCCTCCTTTAGTTGGTCCGGTAACACTGATAAAACCTGCGTCTTTAAAAACATGCCCAGGTCACCTGAGTTCTTTATTGCTTGTGGTGGGGAGGTCGACCTTCAGAGCCAGTGTGATGGAAGCAGCACGGCGCTGCTTTCTAGAAAGGGGCTGCTGTGTGGCTTTCTTTTCACAAACTACTTTCTTTAGCACAGAAACCCCTTAGCCGTCGGGCTTCAGCTTGGTGGGGGTTTCTTTGCTTTGTTACTGCGTGGCTTTTCTATCCTTTTCGTTCCCACGTGTGCTGCCATTAGAGAAGTCACTGTTCTTCGTTGTAAGTCGTTTCTTGATTAGCTATATATCAAGAGAAATTGAGATGGTTATTTTAATGTCTGATTTAAGCACTTTGTTCCACCCGTTAGTCCGTTGGCTCTGTGTCAGAGGCCTGCGCGCAGGATGGGTTACGGGCACGCGGCCTGGTGAGGGTGCCCGCCAGCGGCGCCGTCCAGGTTGCTACCTGCTGTGGGTTGCTTCCATGTGTCGACTGTGAGATGAATGTGTTCGTTTTGTTTGATTTGATATTTTTGCTTACGTGAGTGTCCCCAGAGTTCGACTATGACACGTGTGTTTCTCGTAAAGCTGTTCTGCCACTTGTTTGAACCCTTGAGAGTTTCTGGGATTTTACTTCGGAGAATATCTTGACAAATTACACGGTCATGGGGCTGTTGTAGTCTTGCTGCCATGTCTAGGGCATATCTTCCCAACATATCTTCTTGTCCCTGGTCGTGTTGTTTGGCTCCGTTGGCAACTGGGTTTTTGTCTACGTGGTTTCTCCCAGTTTGGGTCATCCATGGTAATGACCTTGTTTCCTTTATCTTGCTAGTCGCTACAAAATAGCCAACGGTTTACTTCCTCCCGCTACGGCCTATTGAGCAACAGGGGCTACAGACAATTCAGGAGATGAAGGGTTTCCGGGTTGTGGACTTGTTTCTGGCCCAGCTGGCCGGCCTGCCTCCTCTAGGAGTACAGGATTAAACTTTGAAATGAGTCACACAGTTTAGAACAGTAGCTCATCTGTTTGCTCCCGCTGTTGACCGAAGTCTCCAGAGTGTGTGACAGGAAGGAAAACGAGGGCTTTTAACTGATGGGATGCCTGTTCTCTCGCCTGGTAGCCAGGAGCCTGTGTGGCAGGGCGGTTCTGATAAGCTGCCCATTAGAGGCGTTGCCCTGAGTCGAGAAGAAAGGTCAAGGCTCCTTCAATCCTCTCCACACCTTTCTGTGTGCTTCACGGTTCACTTGGGGGAAGTCCGAGCCTTGGGCTCCCCTGGCCTGTCTTCTTCCCTCACTGGGGTGGCAACTGATTTGCCTTTTTGGGAGAAGAGGTCTTTATTCTTGTGAAGATTCCCAGGGACTCATGATTGTTTTCTGTTAAATAAGATACTGAAAAAGTTCTCAAATATGACTTTTGTTTACATGTGGGGAAATATTGTTTCTGTAGAAACACATTCAAGTTTTTAATTGGTTAGGGGAAAATCATTCCATAGGAAAAAAGTCATTTTTCTTTTTCAAAAAGGGCTTTATTGACATATAGTTCACATACCATACAATTCACCCACTCAAAGCATATGTATCGGTTGGTATATTCGCAGGTGTGGGCAACCGTCATCCCATAGTCCTTTGTAAAAATAGCTACCTTTTAAAAAAAATGTCTTATTCACTTTTGAGAGACTGCAAGCAGGGCGGGGGAGCTGGGGCGCGCAGGGAGAGAGGGACAGAGGATCCGAAGTGGGCTCTCTGCTGGCAGCAGTGTGCCTAATGTGGGGCTTGAACTCATGAACCGTGAGATCATGACTTGAGCCGAAGTCAGATGCTCAACTGACTGAGCCACCCAGGTGCCCCTCCCACAGCCAATTTTAGAACATTTTCCATCATCTTGGAAGGAAACGCTGGCCCCTTCAGCCCTAGGCACTCACGGGTCTACTTTCTGTCTATAAATTTCCTGGTTCTGGACATTTTGTATGAATGGAATCACATAATATGTGACTGGTTTCTTTCACCTAGCATAATGTTTGTTTTTTTTTTTTTTTCAAATGTTTATTTTTGAGAGAGACGGAGTGAGAGCCAGGGAGGGGCAGAGAGAGAGGGAGACACAGAATCCAAAGCAGACTCCAGGCTCTGAGTCGTCAGCACAGAGCCCAGTGCGGGGCTTGAACTCATGAACTGCTAGATTATGGCCTGAGCTGAAGTCAGACGCTCAACCAACTGAACTACCCAGGCACCCTTCACTGAGCATAATGTGTTTAAGATTCATTTCTGTCGGGGCGCCTGGGTGGCGCAGTCGGTTAAGCGTCCGACTTCAGCCAGGTCACGATCTCGCGGTCCGGGAGTTCGAGCCCCGCGTCGGGCTCTGGGCTGATGGCTCAGAGCCTGGAGCCTGTTTCCGATTCTGTGTCTCCCTCTCTCTCTGCTCCTCCCCTGTTCATGCTCTGTCTCTCTCTGTCCCAAAAATAAATAAACATTGAAAAAAAAAATTTTTAAAAGATTCCTTTATGTCATAGCAGGTGTCAATACTTCATTCCTTTTTAAAAACATTGTGAGGGGTGCCTGGCTGGCTCAGTTGGAAGAGCGTGCAACTCTTGACCTCGGGGTTGTGAGTTTGAGCCCCGTGTTGGACGGAGAAATTAAATAAGCTTTAAAAAAATAAAACATTGTGGTGAAATATACACAGCATGAAACTTACTCTTTTTAACCATTTTCAAGTGTGCAGGTCGGTGGAATTAAGGATGCTTGCACTGTTGTGCAGCCGTCGCCCCTACCCATCCCGGAACACTTTCATCTTCCTGGTCTGAAACTCTGTCCCCGGGTTACACACCTGATTCCTCATTCCCCCCAGTAACACTGTCCTTTGAAATTCAACTAGCTCAATCTGTTTTTAGTCGTTTTGTATGTGTTTCCTGGAATGTGGTGTGTCCCTTTGATATTCAGCCCTGCCGACATCTTGATTTTAGCCACATAAGACCTATTTCCTAGCATCTGAACTCCAGAACTGTAAGATAAGTTTGTGTTGTTTTAAGCCATGAAGTGTGTGGTCGTATGTTACAGCAGCCACAGGAAACAAAGACCTTTGTTTTATGCAAGTTTGTACAGATTCATCCTGATGTAAGGCTCTTGGGATTGTGTGGCTGGCACAGCACCTACTATGTGCTTAGCATGACACCTGGTGCTCCCCCACTCTGTTTGGTCTCCCCATCTATGAATGGGTGGCAGGATCGGCATCCACCGTGCAGGACTGCAGGGAGAGTGAACTGCGCTCACCTGTTGAACACTGCAGCCCAAGAAGCGCGCGCTCTCTCTTTCTCTCTCTCTCTCTCTCTCTCTCTCTCTCTCTCTCTCTCTCTCTTTTAAGTGTATTTATTTTGAGAGAGAAAGCACGTGGGGAAGGGGTAGAGAGGGAGAAAGAGAATCTCCAGCAGGCTCCACACTGTCAACATGGAACCCGGCGTGGGGCTTGAACTCACAAACCATGAGATCATGACCTGAGCAGCCAACATCAAGAGTCAGACGCTTCACCAACTGAGCCACCCAGGTGCCCCATGGAGCTCTTAAAATGACTAAAGAAAGTGCAAGTCTTTTACAGAGGGGGTGAATCTGAGGCTCAGAGAGATTTAGCGAGGTGCCCAAGACCACACAGCTGCCACAGTAAGCGTCAGAACTGGGATTTGAAGCCCTGGCTCTGAAGCCAGTGGTCTTTCTTGCAGCATGATGCCTTCTCCCAGGACTGTCTCTTAGGGGGCCTACAGTCTCATTAGTCAGGGAGCCACGCCTAACCCACTAGACCTAGTAGGACAGTGCACATAACAGGAGGGAGTTGGAGAAGAGACACTCAGTGGGACAAGAGTGCTGTTGGTTATTGTCATCTTCAGAGAAGCTTTATTGGGCAATGACCATTTGGGGTCACTAGCCTTGAGTATTGAAGAGAGATATTCCCCCTGCCTTCAAGGAGCTAGCAGGGAAGATGGGGAAAGCTTCTTGAGGAGGTTGGGCTTTGAACTTGGTCTTAAACCGTAAGGAGGTAGTTTTTAGCAGAGTAAGGAGTTTCCAGATTGGGAGAACACGATTAAGTGGATGTGTGATCAGCTGGATCGGTTGGTATTAGGTTTAGCTGCTTCTAACGGAAAACCCCAGAGTAACAATGACTTAACACAGAGATTTATTTCCCTTTTGTGTAAAGGGACACAAAGGTGGACAGGCTGGGCAGGTGTGGCAGCTCCGTGGGCTTGATGGGGATGCGGGTTCCTCGCAGCTAACTACTCTGCCATTCCTAGGACGTGATCCAAGAAACTGCTAAAGCTCTGGCTGTATGTGCCTGGCGAGATCCCGGCAAGAAAAGCGGAAACAACACTAGACATTTCAACATAGAGAATTTAATGTAGGGAATTGGGAATCGGCTGAACAGGTACTGGAGAACGCAAAAAGCAAAAATGGGACCCAGTGGCACACAGAACTGCAGGAAGCAGCCCCTTCCCTGGGCTGAGGGACAGAAGGAAGAGGTTGAGGTTACGAGACCCTGGAGCTGGAACCCCCAGCCCCCATGGAGAGGGCGCTGCTGGGCTGCTACTGGCATCTGAGAACTTGCAGGGCGCCCCCCCCCCCCTCCCCCCCCCCCCGGAGCCAGGGCCCAGGCCTGCGAGCTGGTACCCTGGGTGATGCCGGTGTTGGCGAAAGCAGCGGGGCTTCCGCTGTTGCTCCTGCCGCGCTTGGAGAAGAAGAGCCGGCAGACACCACGTCTCCCTCCTCCTGCCTTCCTGCCTCCCTGCAGGACCCCCGCTGGCCGGACCTAACTGGGAGCAGCTGGCAAAGGAGATTTGTAACCGGTGGAGCCCCAGCCCGGCACCACAATGGAGAACTGCAGGGTGGATGTGGACTCAGAGACCAGAGCTTAGTTACCACTTGACACACTGTCGCCCGTGTCAGACAGCAGGAGAAAGGACAGGGAGAAAGGGGCAAGGCCCGTGCGTGTGTTTTAAGTTGACCTCCACAAGTCGCACAGACACCTCCTTTTATGCTGTATTTGTCAGCACCCGGTCGCATGGGCGCACGTACCTGTAAAGGCAGCTGGTAAATACGGTCTTCGTGGCAGGCGCGTTGCTGCCTGCCTAAAATCTGGCTTTGTTTACCGAGGAAAGGGAGGAGAATGCCACAGCTGAAATTCCGAAATTGCTAGTTAACGTCAATCTGCCAACATGAACCCCCAGATGAAAATTTCTCCCCGTTCTCTTTCTGCCCCACGCGGCCTCCTGGTCCGTATCTTGTAGCTCTTGGCAGCCCTGGTCATTGTATGCTCGTAATACCTGTGTAATTGTGCACATGATGGTGTAAATTAGGTTTGTGTTCTGGCCTCACTTGGGGAGCGTAGCTTGACTGGGCTTTTTATGGATGGAGCAGGGAGAGAGCTGGGGACTCCTGTGACCAGGAGATATCCTTCTAGAAACTGTGGTTCGGTCTGCTGGTCACTTTTCCTCCCAGAGTTGCACCTACTGCCACGAGATACCGCAGCCTCTGCGAGGCAGGTGTGGACGTGCTGCAGCATGTAGCCTCCCGCACTGCCCTGTGACTTTGAATTCGGACAGTTTTATGTCTGCTTCCTTCGCTAGAGAGGATGTTTCCTGAGGGCAAGGCCCAGAACACAGTTGAGGTTTATGTTACCCTGGCTTCCAACAGGGGGCTGTACTCATGGAATAGCTCCTTAAGATTTGCCAGGTGGATAAAACTAGGGCCGAGGGACTCTGACGTCTGCTGCAAATGGGTTGCTTCTTGTATTTCGTATTCCTTCATTGAGCTCAATTCCTCTGTTCACTAACCTTCTGCTTCTGTACCTGATCATGTCCAACCTGGGCAGGTGCGTTGTCCCAAAGGCAGTTCCTTTCCTGTTTTAAATGACCCCTGTGAATTGTTTCTTGTCTCTCTCATAGAGTGCAAGTTTCAGGGTACTGAGATCTCCCATTTTGCACTGAGTGCTCCAAGGACCAGTTACGTTGCAAATCAAAAAAAAAAAAAAAAATTTTTTTTTTAATGTTTATTTTTGTGAGAGAGAGACAGAGACAGAGACAGAACGCGAGCAGGAGAGGGGCAGAGAGAGAAGGAGACACAGAATCCCAAGCAGGCTCCAGGCTGCAAGCTGTCAGCACAGAGCCCGATGTGGGGCTTGAACTCACAAACTGTGAGATCATGACCTGAGCCGGAGTCAAGAGTTAGACACTCAACCGACTGACACCCCCGGGGTACCCCCGGTTGAGAGATTTTTAAGAACATGAAACTACATATACTTCAAGTGGAAGGTCCTGGGGGAGGTGGTTTAAGTATTGCCCCGAGATTTTAACCTGCTCGTTGTGGGAATATAACGGAAATTTTGGATCATGGGAGAACATGGGCCTGAAAGAGCGCATCTGGGATTTGCTCTATTCCCAGTGCTGCAGGGGGTTCTCTTCCATCCAGGTCATTCTCTAGAGGCACCGACCGTGTGCAGGCGCACACATGCAGTTTAGACAAAACTCCCCCCCAGCGCTAATCTAAGAAGAATAAGTTGGGAATTTGCCTGTTTTTAATGACTGAATTGGTCTAAAAACCATGGAGCCTGTCATTGATATCGCGTGTATCCTAAGAGTTGATGGAGACTTCGATGAGAACCGTTCCCGTGGGACCCCGACTTCTCATCCATAGTTGCCCAAGCAGGTTTAGCTGACCTTGAAAATACCGATGCTTACTGTCCTCTTACTTCCAACAGAGGTGGCCTCAGTAACATGCTGTTCCAGTGCTCCTTACCTGACACCGTGGCCACCATTGGTGACGAGCCTCGGAAAGTGCTCCTGCGGCTGTACGGGGCGATTTTAAAGATGGTGAGTTTGTAGGCTGTGTGGGGTCGGGAGGGCCCTGTGAACAGTTTTCATCCTCTCTCTTGAATTACCTGGAAAGAGATTTTAAATACTTGAATGGTATTATTAAAACTATTTTTTACATACTGCTTTTATTTTAATTCGGCTGCACAACTGGGTTTTTTGCTTATATGCTGTTATGTTCTGAATTCCTGTTTTTGCTTATAATTCATTAGTACGCTAGTACAAATATTCTCGGCTTCATATCCAGAAGAAATATGATGTTGGTTAAATCTTTAGTAGTGGTTATGATGCTTGGATTTTCCACACATTGAAATTTTTAGCCGAGACCTGGGTTGTAAAATTCTAATGTGGAAAAGGTATTGTTTTAAATTACATATCCAAAAGGTTTTACGGGTACAAGGGAGTTCCAGTGGACAAAGTGTGATCTCAGTGGAGCTCTATTTATTAACTACCTCCCATCGAGATTTTTTTGAAACTTTGAATTGGTTAGACTCATAATCTTTCTAAATTTTTGTATTACTAAATTGAATCTAACTTTCAATTAAAGTGCCTATTTTTTGAATCGTCTTAACCGATTATAGGAGACGCCAAATGTCTGGCTTTTTTTTTTTTTTTCTTTACTATTTATACTCTGAATTTACCATTTTACTGACCATACACACAGATGTTCATTTGCTATATTTCTGTGGTAGGATTTTGATATCCATTTAAATTTTCTTTGAAAGGGCCTATTTTGATCATCATAAAACGGGGAATAATTTTCTCATTGTTTTAAGAGACTAGTCTCAATTCAATCTGATAAGCAGATTATGTCCATGCCTACAATAATTTGGTTGTAACGTTCAGAAATATTATAGTTAAAATCGGTACTCTGTGTCATAACGTGACCGAGCCTTTTCATTGGATAGTTTTTCCTCGGCGTTTTCAAGCTGTGCAGTGCTGAGGATCTGAAAGTTGGAAGCCAGATGATATGTTCAAGTTGTGTGTGTTCACCCAAGGAGATCTGAGGCCTCTTTGTGATGGAGCACACAGCGGACCCCGGCCCCTTACTGACAGTACACAGGCAGCAGGGTTCTAATGTTGACCACCCAGCTGAGTTTTTCATTTCATCAAGTTGTACTTTTATTTAAAAAAAAATTTTTTTTTCAACGTTTATTTATTTTTGGGACAGAGAGAGACAGAGCATGAAGGGGCGAGGGGCAGAGAGAGAGGGAGACACAGAATCGGAAACAGGCTCCAGGCTCTGAGCCATCAGCCCAGAGCCCGACGCGGGGCTCGAACTCCCGGACCGCGAGATCGTGACCTGGCTGAAGTCGGACGCTTAACCGACTGCTCCACCCAGGCGCCCCAAGTTGTACTTTTAAAGCACAGTTTTTGAAAAACCCAGTTGATGTCCTTTTGGTACTTTTATTTTTTTATTTTTTCTTAATTTTTGTTTATTTTTGAGAGAGAGAGAGCATGAGTGGGGAGGGGCAGAGAGAGAGGGAGACACAGAATCCGAAGCAGGCTTCAGGCTCCAGGCTCCAAGCTGTCAGCACAGAGCCCGACGTGGGGCTTAAACTCACAAGCCACAAGATCATGACCTGAGCCGAAGTCAGATGTTCAACCGACTGAGCCACCCACGTGCCCCCCTTTTGGTACTTTTAAAGAAATCAATCTGTAGCCATTTTTTCTTTGGGGGACTTTCACATTTTCTAACCATTATGTCCCATTTCTGTTTATTTGTGTGCTTCCATTTAAGCTGCACTTTTAAAATACTTTAAATATATATATATATACATATACATATATATATATACACACATATACATACATATATATATACACATATACATATATATATATATATATATGCACACACATATATACATATATATTTTTTTTAAATGTTTGCTTTGAGAGAGAGAGAGAGAAGAAGTGGGTGAGGGGCAGAGAGAGAGAGAGGGAAAGAGAGAATCCCAAGCAGGCTCCACACTAACAGCATGACTGTTCACGGCTTGATCCCATGGGCTGTGAGATCATGACCTGAGCCGAAATCAAGAGTTGGGTGCTTAACTGACTGGGCCACCCAGGTGCCCCTAAAATACTTTAGTAACCAGCTGCTGGAATTGTGTATGATATAGACTATTGTTTAAATCTGATTTATGAGGCTTTCATTTGTATTTATAACTTAAATAAGGGTGTTTTAAACGTGTGCTATGCACTCTGCCAGGTGCTGGGCTCTGTCTGGAGCCACAGTTCGATGACGGGGGTGAGGGAAGTGCTCGGGATCTGTGCTGTTTAGGTTGCTGGTCACTGGTCGCACGTGGCTCTCAAACATGTGGAAATGTGGCAAGTGTGACCAAGGCTTAGAGTTTTAAATTTTAATTAATTTAAGTTACAGTGGTCACACCTAGCTGTGGCTACCATGTTGGACAGCGCGGCTCTAGAATGTGCTGTGTTATCTGATGGGTAACTTAGTAAAAGCCACCGACAGCACAGCCTGGAACTGAGCAGTTGTCTCTTCCCCCTAATAAAGATTCACTATCAGTAGTTAACATTTTGTCCTGTTTGAAATTTTGGCAGTGTAGAACTACTGCCTTATAGTACTTAAATGCAATAGAAATGTCTGGAAATAGATATTTTTTTTTAATGTTTGTTTATTTTTGAGAGAGAGTGAGAGAGAGCAGGTGAGCAGGGGAAGGGCAGAGAGAGAGAGTGGGACAGAGGACCCGAAGCAGGCCCCAGGTTCCGAGCTGTTCGCACAGAGCCCTAGGCAAGGCTCAAACCCACCAACTGTGAGATCATAATCTGAGCTGAAGTCGGGCACCCAACCAACAGAGCCACCCAGGCACCCCTGGAAATATAATTTGTTTTAACAATTCTATTTTCCTATTCATTTTTACAAAAACAAATAAAAAACCTCTTAGGTAACTCAAAATAAACAGAATAAAGCTACTCAAAGTGGAGTTAATCCTTACCAAACTAACAGAATGGAGTATGTTTTGCATATAATTCTAATTTCTGGGGGACACCCTACATTTAGCTTCTCAATGATGCTTATCAGCAAATGCCAGTTGCCGTTCCTGAAGGTGCATCCGCCATGCAGGGCAGAAGCTGTACCTGGAGGTGAGCAGCTTACTGACTGGACAGCAAGCATGTGTTTACAGTCCCACGATTGACTTATTAGACAGTAATCTCATTTTTTGTTGGAAAAAACGCTGTTCCTTTGCATTATAGGAGAGAACCCATTTTCAGCATAAATACTCGTTTGGTTGAGTCCTTACTTCAGGAACACTTTTTTGGTTGAAGTTCAAGCTTACTAAAAATATGAAACCTACAGCCTCAAATATAAATATTTTTGGTTCCCAAAACCCAGGTTTTGGCGGGGGCACTGGTTGCCAGTGGAATTTTAGACATTAACGGCCACTGTTAAAGTGTTGGTCATTTGAATACCTTGACAACAGGGGGAACCAAATCCGGCGCTCTGAGAAACGACTGCCCAAGAGAGAAGGGGGTAGGGACCAGAGCTCGAGCCCGGGGGACACGAACCAGGCAGCAGGTGCTGGGTCCCGGGGCCGCAGAAGCTGAGCTGTCCCCATGCTGTGCCAGGGACTTCACACAAACTTAAATACCTTTTCCAGTATTTTCAGCTCAGATGTGAAGTATCTTTATTTATTTTGTTGCTGGGCGTGGGTTCAGTCCTATCGCCGATCAGCTTTTCAGAAAGAACCTGGCCCTGTCGTGGAAGGACAGTTAGGTAGAGTCTACCAGGAGGTTCCTGTTTCCACCCCAACAAAGCAGTTGCCAGCGTTGACAGTGATTTGTCAGGATTTGCATCGATGAAGAGACGTGGCTGAGCAAATCTCGAGCCCGCCTGAATAGCAAATGCCATTACTCTCATAAATGTAGCGATTAAAGACAGAAATGTCATACAACTCAAATGTCGCGCTCTCCCCGTCTGTACTCTGCCTGCGGGGAGAGCACACGCGTGCCTGTGCGTGGACGTGCAGTGTGCAAATAATCCGGGACCCCCGAGGTCGGCCGTAAACACAGTTGCGGCATCCTTGGAGGCGGGTTGGTATAAGCTCCTTCCTTCCGAATCGTTCACTGACAGCTACAGGTGATGATGGTCCCGTGTGTTTTCTCAACCTGTCCTTTTTTGTTTAATGACACGCTGGGCCAGGTGAGTTGAGTGTGTCCCTTCCTTCCCTTTCTCCTTCTCCTTACACGCTTTTGAGGTTTTTTTTTTTACCTCAGAATCAGATATTAAGTAGAAGTATTTCTTTGATTTACACTTACTATTATTTGCAAGTGACCCGGCTTAAAATAACTTGATGTTGCTCAGCTTTTCCATTTGTCTTCATCTTGGGGCTGCAGAACGTCCAAGATCCTAGCAGCGCCACGACTGCTCTTTGGTGCAGCTCATGGGGGTTCAGGCGGCACAAAGCCTCCCGTTTCCGTCCCCAGACATCGTTCTCCCCCAGCCCCTGTTTCTGTAACGTAGACACTGTGAGCAGAAAAGTATCGGTCTGGTCTTAAAACAGCACCTGTCAATGTAATCGATACAATTCAGGGTCTGTTTCGCTCGGCCTAGCTTTCGCTTCAGTGGGGCGGTCTCCTCAGTGGCACAGACGGTGAAAACCGGATTCCACTGTAAAATTACCCCCGAAGCAAAGTGGGATAGTTTCACAGAAGCTGGGCGGAAGTACCAGTTCAGCCGCTGCCATTGTGGGAAGAGATGTAACGGCTAGAAGGAGCTTGAAACGACGACACAGGCTGTAAATGTAACTTGGTTTTTTTCCTTTCTGACACTGGGAAGGAACACGAGCCCTGCGACGTCCAGCAGCGGCCTTTTCAAAGCAGCAAGTTTGGCTGATTACAAATAACCCGTTTGCTTATTTATCATGAATTGTGGAAGACACAAATGTCAGTACGTATTGTTCATTCAGTGTCACCTGTACCAGTTGGCAGAAGTCTCAGGGGATTGCTTTGTCCGTTCCTCGGTCAGAACAGCGACTGTGTGGAGCCAGTTCCTTCTGTGCATGAATGGAGAGATCTGGCCTCGCCGTTTTGAACGGTCTCACAGGCATGAACGTCTGGGATACACATCAAAGATCCCTCGAGCGTTGTCTGGGAAAATGTTTTTGTGTGTTCTTTGAGTGAGGGAAGGCTAATATTAATGCTTGTTTGAGTACTAACCCATAATAAAATGAAAGGCATCAAGGCACAACGCAGATATGTGTTAATGACTCAAAAGAGTGCAATCTGGGACACGGTCTGTTTTAAAACCCGAAAGCAGAAGGTCGTCTTCCCTTAATGCCAGTTTAAATAGAAATTAAACCACAATAGAATATGGGAAACACCCGACACGGGAACAGCCCATAGATCGTTCACAGTCACCTATTGGCCACTGAGAAATTGCTCGCAAACAATTCTCCCCGGAACGAGGGTTGCATCGTGCAAAGACCGTGCGACTCACGTTCCCTCACGAAGAGCCCTGCTTGGTCCCAAGAGACTGTGAGAGCTCGTGTCGCCAGTAACTGGACACTGGGAACTCTGTGTATTTTTTTCTCATTATATTAGGATTATCGTGAGTTTGACTTGTTTTTACCCTGCTTCTGAAAAACCGCCTTGTACTTTGTGGTGTGATTTTACTTCTCCCTAAGGTGGTGAGACTTGCCTCTCCAAAGTACATTTTTCCAGTAGCGTGTGTTCCCATTTGGTCTCACCGAGTGTTTCTTCAGCTAATGCTCGAGGGGTGGTTGCCAGATCACCCTCTGTAGCCCCTTCCATACCTGCTTTGGTGCCTTCTTTTGATAACTAAAGAAATCACGGACTGCTGTGTCTGATTTTGACGTATGCAACATGTCTTTGTCTTGCTGGTCTTAAATGTGTGGGATTTCTAGCACGAAGCCAGTCCGGGTTTCTGGTCCCTGGAGCGGCGGCGTGGGCGCAGCGCACCCGCCTGGGGAAGGCATGTGCGCGCTGGGTGGCTTGAAGGGCACGTGGGGGGGGGATGTACCACTTGAGCTGTCTGTGCCTATGTGTTCTCTGCCGCAGGCTGCCCATGCGATCGTGCCTGGAGCAGTCTGCTTTCCAGGTGACAGACCCGATGCACGGTATAGTATGAGTCCTCCGAAAGTTGGAGCATTCTCTACAGCTTTAATTTCTTTCTCTTAGTTCTTGGTTTCAAGAAATGCCTTTGAAAAAGAAAATTGTAATGCTTTTGTTAAGTAGCACCAGCTACAGATCGTGCTGGGCTTAGAACAGTGCAGTGATGAAGATTTCAGAATGTTATGTATGGGCTCTATGGCCTTTGTTTCTTGGGGCGGGGGGGGGGGGGGGGGGGCTTGTTTTTGTTTTGTCCCAGGCAAATCTAATCCCTCTCTTCTGTTTCCTCAGTAGAAAATGGCTGGGTGATTGTAGACATTCATGGGGCTCGACTTGGAAACTCACTTCAAGTATTTAGCTGCTTCCTCCTGCATACTGCTCTATTGGAAACGCCTTGCTCTGTTGATATTCTGGCCGGAGTTAGAAACAGACTTTCTTCTTTGTCCTTATCAGGCAGTGCCCTCCCCTCCCCCACACCTTTATGGGGCGGGGTGTCGGGGGTGGGGGGGTGGGATCAGCAGCAGCTCTGGGCCCTTGGGAGGCGCCTGCAAGCTGGGGAAGCGAGGGCGCTGTTCCCGGAAGCGGAAGCGTGTGGATTACACGTCAGCGCTTGGGGTGCTTATGCCTAACGCACTTGGAAGCCTGGGGGGTCTGGGGGCAGCAGGTTACCCTGGATCAGAAGTAAGTTTTGAGGAGGTCCTGGGAAGAGCCTGCCTTCTGCGGTCTTCCCCTTGCCTGTCCTCTGGTTTGTGCCTTCCGAGAGCCTCTTTCTTAGAGGGTCTAGTCTCCAAACGACGTTCTTCAAGTCGTCCCGTCCCACTTTACAAAGTCAGAAGATCGAATTCTTTTGGAGTGTCTCTCAGGGCAATTGAAGATGCGCTAGAGAAGACCATAAAATGCTAAAAATCGTTTGTCTCTTTAAGTTCTCATAATTCGTATGTGCTCAGTAGGTAATCACATGGGCTATACTTTATTTTTTTTTAAGATTTTGTTCATTTATAGATATATTTAGAAGTTTATTTAAAAACATATACATTTATATAAATTTATAAAAGCATTTATAAGTATTACAAACATGTTTATTTTGAGAGATGGAGAGCACGAGCAGGGGAGGGGCAGAGAGAGAGAGGGAGAGAGAGAAAGAGAGAGAATCCCAGGCAGGCTCACGAACCACGAGATCATGACCTGAGTCAAAAACCAAGAGTCAGACGCTTAACCGGCTGAGCCACCCAGGCGCTCCTGAATTATTCTTTCTCAGTCTCTCATTTATGGGTCCCAAAGTGTTATCAAAAGGCCACAACCAACGTACTCTTTTGTACAGAACCTTTAAAGGAGCCAGCTGAAAATAAATAAAAACAAAAGAGCCAGCTGAGTGCTCTGTGTAGTTTTTTGTTTCGGTTTTTGGTGGAGAAGGGCTAGCAAGAAGAAGAGTTGTCCTCTGTGTTTCTGTAAAACACTCTTTTTTGTATCTTTTTATTTCTGTGGCTACTTCCTCCTTATAACAGTATTTACGATTGATGATGATTTGGTTTCTTAAATGGCATTTCCAGTTCATTATACTGTTGATGAGATGTCGTTCGTGTAGCTGATTCAGCACTTTTCCCAGGCTGTCCCCTGGCAACTAGCTTGTGCCGTGCTGGGCTTTTAAAGATACTTTTTTTGGGGCTAATGTTTATTTTTGAGAGAGTGAGTGCACGGGAGGGGCAGAGAAAGAGGGAGACCCAGAATCCAAAGCAGGCTACAGGCTCTGAGATGTCAGCCCAGAGCCGGACGTGGGGCTTGAACCTACTAACCGTGAGATCGTGACCTTGAGCCGAAGTCAGACCCCTAACCAACTTGAGCTACCCAGGTGCCCCTAAAGATACTTTAAAGACAAATGTTTTAGTCTTAGAGATGACATTCAAATAGCTGGGTGCCACTCCGTGCCACTTTCTTTATACACTTTGACTGATTTATTTACATGCATAGCCACACATACACAGACTTTAGGGAAAGCGAGGTATGCTTTGTTTCATTGCACAAATGGGGCTTTCTTAAAGCAGTTCAGTTGTAACACTAGCTCCCTCATCACTAGAGGAATCTGTTAGTAAGAACTGGCCAGATAAGAGTTGATTCTGCACAAACGCTTAGACACATCTAAAGAAATAAACCTTGTGGAGTATGGGGTAACTTTGTTTTCTATTTTTCTATTTTTTTAAGTTTATTTTTTTAAAGGTAACACATATGCTTTATTTTTTTTTAATGTTTATTTATTTTTGAGACAGAGAGAGACCAAGTCGGGGAAGGGGCAGAGAGAGAGAGAGGGAGACACAGAATCCGAAGCAGGCTCCGGTCTCTGAGCTGTCAGCACAGAGCCCGACGCGGGGCTTGAACCCACAAACTGTGAGATCATGACCTGAGCCGAAGTCGGACGCTTAACCGACTGAGCCACCCAGCTGCCCCTAAGTTTATTTTTTATAAGAGGGGTTTATTCATTTTTGAGAGAGAGAGGGAACGCCTGGGGGAGGGGCAGAGGGGAACAGGGGATCCAAGACGGGCTCTACCCTGACAGCAGAGAGCTCAGTGCGGGACTTGAACTCCCAAACCGTGAGATCATGATCCGAGCTGAAGTCAGATGCTTTACTTAACCAGCCGAGCCACCCAGGCACCCCTCGGGTAACTTTAAATAGAATGTTTTTGAATCCTAAAATTATTTAAGACAAAATTTAGTCAAGCGATATTTTCTCATCTCAGCCTCTAAAGTCTACTGACTTCCATTTTCTTTTCAAAGCATATAATAAAACATTTAAAAATCTAATAACTTATAGTATCAATGTTAATTTTTTTCCTATTTAGAAGTTCTTGGCCCATGAAAAATCTGACTCCGCTTTCAAAATCTTGATCTCTAAAACGAAATATAAACCATACCCCTGTTAGTACTGCTACCCCCTTAGACAATTTTATTTCCTATATCACAGTCTAATGAATATGTGGATTATAATGAATCCTTTTATAGATTCTCTTGAAAAACAAGCCCAAAATAGGAAGAAAAGAGTGAGGAAGATGGGAAGCCAGTGGCGGTATATTTTAAATTATCTTCGGGTGTCTTTTGTTTTTTGTTTTTTTAAATGTCTTTATGTTCTACAGTTCACCCATTTAGAGTGTACCGTTTAATGGTTTTTACAATCTTGAACATATTTGATGCATTCTGACTTCTTAGGCCCTGAAATTTCTGTTTACTTAAAAAAAGGAGTTTTTATTATGGGGAATTTCAGATACATACCGAGTAGAGCAGAGGAGTATAATGAACCCCAAGTGCCCAATACCCGCCTCCCCTCTGACCAGTCCTTTGTCTTCACCCTCGCTCCTTCGGTGAGGTGATTATGAGGCACACGCCAGACATCGTGTTACTACTTCCGTGAACGTCTCGGTCTCTGTCTACGTAAGATGATTTTTTAAAAAAATGACCATCATCATGTTCACATCAATAGATTTTAGTAATTATTTGATATTAACCAGTGTACAAATTTCTAATGTAAAAAATTGTAGTTTTCTTTTATGTATTTTCATAGAGTTTTTTATTAACTTGCAAGTTGGCAGAAAATTTGGGGTCGTGTTAAATATTTATACAAGATATTTTAATACCTGCTTCAAATAAACTTGTGCCTCTGAAGTAGAATCCCACAGACGCCAAGATCTATTTTACTTCCCATTTTCCTGCACAAAAAAAGTTCTCTGACCTCTTTTTTGGCAATGTGAGTCTGTCTCTCTGTGGCTTATCAGGAGGAGGCCTCTTCCCTCACTTTTTGTGAATATCTGATTGGTTTGAGACTTCCTGGTCTTTTTCTTACTCTTCTTGTTTGCAGGATTGAGGGAACCTGAACATTCTGTACTGAGGAAACAGAACAGAGGGTTGAATGTGGCAGAAGTCCATCTTGCCTTCAGGATGGTGCTCTTATGGTATAAGTAATGCATTCATTTGGGGGTGGAATGGAGTGGGCAGGGGTGGGGAAATTATTAACAGAACTGATTTCCACTTAAGGTTACGAGTATTAAAAAGGAATGGCCGTGGGAACTAAGGCAATTTGTGACTTTGGAGGAAGTGACTCGCTTTGGAGAGCACCATTGGACAAGGGAAAGGGACTTCTGTTGGCTGTATAACCCATTAACTGTATCTCCCTAAGAAGATACAGCTTGGATAATAACAGTGTAGGAATAACTGTAGTCATTTAGAGTTCTGTACAGGTCAAATCCCGTTACAACAGATTTCAGGAGGATATCCACATTCCATATTTGTCTTTTTGACAAAGTATCGATATACAGTGTGTCACATTACGGTACTTTTTTTGTTCTTCACTTTCCTTGGAGAGAACAAGCCCGGGAATTAACGTCTGGGGGGCACTTGGCCCCATTCAGCATCCTGATTAACACCGTAGCCAGTTTCCCCGCTGCGCTGCTCCGATCAGGGACGCGAGCTTGCCCAGTGCCCGCCAGCTCCGGCCCGGGGGCCATGCCTTGAGCTTCACAGCGCGGGTGTGGCCTTCCGTCACCCCAACGACAGTGTAGTGAGCGCCCCGATTGCTTGGTGCTTTGGGGGAAGACTAACAATAAATAAAAGACGGAGTCCCTATTCATTAGGAACTTGTAGGCCACTGGGGAGAGAGGAGACGCTAAAGTCAGAGTCTGAGGTAACGGTTCAGTAAGGGGAATATTTTGGAATTAAGGAAGGAGGAGAGCTTTAACGGTTCCCAGTTACTCCTTCCTAGAGCCCGTCATACCATACGTCACGCTGTCGGCAAACATCTAAAATTATTTCCGTAGCGTTTTCATTTTTGTAGCTTTGATCGTAACGGGATTTCACCTGCAGCATCTTTTCATCAGAGAAACGCAGATTATGCAAATGAAAATATATGTCCTCCATTTGTATTTTTCTGTACTTTGTACAAAATGAACTTAACTGGATGTTAAAGATGTTACCGAATACGTATAAGTGCGAGGTTTTTGCAGATAGCTTCATGAACGTGGGTATTTGTTTACTTTTATATCGCATAAGCCAGCACGTGTACGGTTTGTGCAGAACACACATTAAGACGTCTGTGCACTGTTTCCGTCTATGATGGATGCGAGCCCCGCTTTAAATCACTGCAGTCTTTGAACGGTGCTGGAGTAGCTGGTGTTGCTTAACGTGGCATTTTTTTTCCCCTGTCCACACTTTCCACCCTCGGTACAGGTATTTTTGATAAAGCTGTGGAATGGAAAGGTATGTTTTTCACGGGATGTTCCAGAATCTTTTACCTTAAAATTTTTAAAAAGCTCCCTGTGGGCTTCCTTCTGTGTCTGGCTTAAGCCGACGTAGTTCGGTGATAACAAGTAACATTTCTGGAGGTGCTATTTGAGTATAAAATTTCGACACGATCCTTAAATTTCTGACTTGCTTTTCTCCATCCCCTTATTAAAGATACTGTGAAGGCTTTTAGGCACTTGGGGTGGGGGTGGGGGGGGGGCTTTTAAAACATACGATCTGTGCCTTGAAGAAAGAACGTAGCCAGAGAGTCATTTAAGGTCGTTAATGATCTAGTTGTTACTTGCCAGATCCCTGGCTTCCAATAATTTGCAATTTCATTGAGGAAAGTGATACACGGATCCCTTAATCCATGAACTAAGCTTAGGGGCTTTATTAAATTTGCACGACCCTCTTTTTGGCGGAGGAAGAATTCAGATCGAGCCAGGGACAGGCGGAGCGAGCAGGGCCAGTCTGTGAACGTACCAAGTTGGCAGGCTCGTCGCCCACGTTCGGCGCCACGCTTCCCGCCCGCACGGGGCTTTCTTCTCTGTCCCAGTTCTGTGCTGACCACGACTTGCCCTGGGTGTGTATACACCGCCCGTTCTTGTAGGAAGGAGGCTTCCTCGGGATAGTGTTGCCTTGAAGGAACCGCCTACCTAAATCGGGAGACCACTTGACGGTCGGTCTCTGGAAGGCCTGATTGGAAGAGCGCCCCCTATTGACTTTCCTCGGACAATGAAATTGTGAAAAGGTACAAGGCTGTGGGGTGTCGACAGCACATTCCTTTTCCTGGAAAGAAATGAAGCGATTCCTTGGGTATCAGCATTAGCGTGGGCACTGGTGGGGCATTTTAGCCTGCCGCTGGTGGCTTCAGTGGGTTGAGAAACATTCATTAAAGATCTGTGATGTTTTATAAACCCTGACTGTTCTGGTGGTTGCAAAGTTAGTGTCTGTGTGGTGTTCCCCATCTTACCGGAAGTGTTTGCTTTTTCTCATTCGTAGAGGTCCTGTAATAAAGAGGGATCCGAACAAGCTCAGAAAGAAAATGAATTTCAAGTAAGTAATTAAGTCCGTTCTGCGTCTGTATGAGGTGTAAACCAACCCGTGTTAGCCCACTTCGGCGCTCCGGTCTCGCGGTGCCTCTTTCCCGCCCCTGCACGGCCCTGGTCTGTCGGTCTCGGGGCACGGGCTCTTGCCACACTGGGATTAAGACCGAGCGTGCTGCCGGTATTTTCAGTTCCTCCTGAGTGTAGGCAGTGGACGTGTGGTGCCCCTGTGGCAACCTAGACATTATTTGGGGTGCTGGGAGAGGGCAGTCTGGGGAGACGGTTGTGCGTGATAGGCTTGTGCTGCCGCGCTGCGTGCCTCTGGCCCCCTTCTCTGGTCACGCGCCCCTCCGCTAAGCAGGCACTGCCTGGTGCAGGCAGGGGTGCCCCCTCCGCTAAGCAGGCACTGCCTGGTGCAGGCAGGGGTGCCTTTTCCCAGAGTGGCAATCCGGTCAGAAAGGCTTCTTCCCAATTAAAATGACCTCGCTCTCTGAAATGCTCACACTCAGAGAAGAGCCTGCGGTCGGGAGCACTGCTGTGTCCACACCTGCCCCTCTATGAGGCTCAGAAGTGGGGAGTCTTGAGAGTGATCTCCACGTTCCGGGGAGTAAACAACTTTCGAGCATACTGTCCCAACATGTGCAAGTTTGTGTATAAGTATACACCCCCCCCCCCCCCACACACACACACAACACAGACGTAAAACCTGCATCTACACACGCGTATATAAGTACACTGGCTTCCTCACTGTGTTCGAATTACTCAAATGGTCTAGAGGTAGAAATCGAGAAGAGGTGGGGTCATGAAGAAATAGAGCACTGGCAGTGACTTCCTTCTCGTGTCGCAGTGGATTATTGTGGCTGCGCCCTTCCCTGGAGACCCTCGGCTAGTGGATCTGCAACTTGTGCTCTCTGGGTGACCGCTGACAGAGACGCCCTTGGGCAGGAAGTGATTGACAGTGAGTTTGCAGCCATTGGAGGCCTTCGCCTGTGGACCTTCGTGTGTGCCGGCGGTAGAAAAGGCTGGGCCAGCAGGGCCACTGGGGCCTCCGTGACGCAGACCCCCCGTGCGCCTTCAGTTCTGACTCCCCTTCTCTGCAGCACTCGATAGCACCCTGCCCTTTCTGAACGCTTTCTTCCCCTCCTCGGCCCCTTTCCAGGCCTGACCTGCTAGCGTCTCAAATGCCAGAATGCCCGTGACTTGCCCGAGGCTCTCCTCCCATGCTGCCCCTCGTCCCTGGGTCGCTTCCCGGCCCTGACCCCTGCCTGGGGTAGCGCCACCCGCCGCCGCCTCTCAGTGGCGTCACCAGGCCCAAGACGAACGCACGGACGCCTCCCCACCCCGTCCCCTCGGCGGAGCCTCATTTTCTCCTTTCTCTGCAGACAGAGGGCGGGGAGTCACCTCCAATATCCCCTTCTCTCCCTCGCCCCGTGTCCGAACCCCGGGTCTGTGTGCCCGTCTCCTCTGGAACCGCCCACCTCCGGGGTCCAGGCTCCCGCCATCTCCTCTGGGGGCGCCGCTTCCGCTCCCCCTCCCGCTCGAATCGCTCCTCTGGTCAGGTCAGCCTCTCGCCTGACGTCCTTCGGAGCTCACTCCGCCCCAGGTCGGGTTGGGCTTTATCCCAGCGGGTGCCTGTCGTCCGATCCTGCTCAGCCTTCCTTTCTCCCCTTCGTCCCACATCCGCATTCCTGCTCCAGCCACGTTCTCCTAAACTGTGGTTTTCTCGCAGCCACAGAGCCTTTGCCGATGCTGCTCCTTCCGGCTGGAGCGCTCCCCACTGTGCCCGCTTCCCACCCCCACTTGTGCACGTAATGGGACCTCACTCGGGGTTGCTTCCCCAGGGAGCCCTCCTGCTCTCTGGACTGGGCGTGCGTGTCTGTTCCGTGCCCGCACCCCGAGCGCCATATGCCGCCGCTCCGCACCTTGTCAGGCCGGGGTTTTCAGTGTCACACGGTTCACGTCTGCCTCCCCCTCTTGTGAGATTCTAGACTCAGGGCAGCACCTCGCCACCCCGTGTGGTCTCGCCACGGCTGTCCTGCCTGGTGTAGAGCGGGCGCAGTATAGAATTGTTGAACGTGGGCTGCAGCTGGAGCCAGTGGACAGCTCTGGAACATTCTGCCCCTTGCCCGCTGGTGCACACGCTCCTTGTCCCTTCCCCTCCTCCGTCCAGGATGCCCTTGCCTCGGGTGACCCGTTGGTCACCGCCTCACTTCTTCCTCCTGTGCCTGCTGGATTTCCACTCAGAGCCCAGCAGCAAACAGCGGGTGCTCTGATTGTAATTTCTTTGGGTGAAAAGGTAGGGATTTGGCTGCGGGAATGGGGAAGGTGGTTTTTCTTCTCGGAGCCCCTTTGGATGGCTGGCCTCTGTCTGTAATCTTGTCCTCTCTCTTCTGAACGTTTCCCCCGCCAACTGGCCTCTCCACAGGCTCACTGTCTCAGAGACTGCTCCCCAGCCCCCTTCTCCAGGCCGACTGGTGGGTGGGGGGGGGGGGGGGTGTCTTTTCGCTTCTTCCCCGTTCCTGCTTCCAAACCATTTCTCCTCTGTTGAAAACCATCGGAGAGCTGCCCTGATTCGCTGAAGATTTCCGTGTCCAGCTTGGTCTTTGGGCCCAGCCACCTGGCCTTCTCTAAGCCCACACCTGAGCAACGTCATTGGCGGGAAACCGCTTGGCCGGGGAGGACCGCCCCCGGCAGGCCACGGAGCCCCAGTCTTTGGTGGCCGCTATGCTCTCGGCCCTCGTCTGTCCACTTGCAAGCATGTGAACTGTCTGTGTTTGCGCCTGCCCTTTCCATGGGCTGGTCCTTCCCTTGGGCTCCAGACTCTGGCTGTCCTCTCTCCCTGTCTGCGGGCGCGTTGCTCCTGTCCCTCGTGGCGGACGGAGCTTGCTGGCCTTGCCTGAGTCTGCTCCCTCTTGTAGCAGGATTTCTTGAGAGAGTATGAGAGTATTTATATACTCTCTGTTTCTCACTTCCCGATCAACCTTTTTTTTTTTTTTCTGAAAAAGTTTTGAGCACGTGGAATAGCACAGAATTATTTAGTAAACACCTTTATGCCACCGCGCAGAATTTGTAGCTGACTTAATCATATTGCTGATTTCAGTCTTTTTTTTTTTTTTTTAATTTATTTTGAGACCGCATGTGCACAATTGGGGGAGGGGCAGAGAGCGTGTTAGAGAATCCCAAGCAGGCACCCCACTGTCCGCACAGAGCCCCATGTGGGGCTCGAACTCAAAACCGTGAGATGGTGACCTGAGCCGAAATCAAGAGTCAGCTTAACCGACTGAGCCACCCAGGCACCCCCTGATTTCAGTCTTTTCTAGATGCATTTATTTATTGTTAACTTTTTATTTCAAACTAATTGTAGACACAACAGAAGTGTGCTTTCAAACTAGTACAGAGAGCTCCCACACGACCCTTCCCCGACTTCCCCTGACGTTAACACCCGACACAACCGTGGAGACCGACGTGGCACAGGAGCGACGACTTGAGTTTCCCAGGGTTTTCCACTGTTGTTCTGTTCTGAGATGTAGCCAGGACGCCAGTGCCGCATTTGCTGGTTGTTCCCCCCTTAGTCCATGCATCTGCTTCCGTGCGCCTCACAGTCCCAGTGCTCTCGCTGAGCAGTTATTTTGTAGCGCGTCCCCTCAGGTTTGGGTTTGTCTCGTCTTTTCTCGTGACCGGAACGAGGTTATGCATTTTGCGCAAGAGGACCACAGAAACGCTGTTATGTCTTCTCAAGAAGTTCGTAAGTTTGATATTCTATTCCTGGATTTTAATTTCTTTTAATACATCTTTTAAGTTTAGTTTTGAGAGAGACAGACACAGTGCAAGCGGGGGAAGGGCAGAGAGGGAGGGAGAGAGTGGGGGGAGGGGCAGAGAGAGGGAGAGAGAGAATCCCAAGCAGGCTCCACGCTGCCAGCGCCGAGCCCGGTGTGGGGCTCGACCCACAACCCATGAGATCACCACCTGAGCCAAAACCTAGGGTCGGACGCTTAACTGACTGAGCTACCCAGGCTCACAAATTTTAATTTTGTAAAAGAAAATTATCTATCATTATAGATAAAATGAAAAGTCTGCCTAGACACTTCTGCCCCTGAACCCCTCACTCCCCTGGAACCATTCTTGTTTTGGTCACCGACGACTTCCACGTGCTCGGATCCAGTGGCCACTTTGCTCCTCCCCTGAGTTTGCCACCAGCAGCACACGGAGCGCCACACTCTCTCCATCACGGCTGGGCCCTCTCCGCCTCCTCTCCTGCTCCCTCCTCCTCCTGCTGCCCCCCCCCGTCTGAATCGGTCACAGACATGAAATGTCAGCGTTCTTGTTGCTTTTTAAAAGGAAATACATTAGAAAATGCTAGAAAGTCTGGCACAGTTGTGAGCATATAAGGTTTGTTTTAAGGATTGAGTGGGTCCAGAGTGTGCTCCTCACTGTCGCCGGGAATCTCAGGCCCTTTGTGGGTTCCTCCCCTTAAATGCTCCACACGCTGAGGTTTCTCCGGCTGGGCCTCCTCTTTCCTGGTGGCTGGGCTCCCGGCGCCCGCCCCTCCCCTCCCCTCCCTTGAATGTGCCAAAGTCCCTCCAGCCTCGCCTCGGGACCTCCCCTCCGTCCCACCCTCAGGTGTCCTTGTCATTTCCTGGAAGCAGCTCTGTCCTGCCCCTGCCGCAGGGCTTGTGCGTTGTCTGCTTCTCTCTCCGGGATACGGGTCCCTGCGGGCTTTTCCGGTTTCCCTGGGGCCAAGTAAATGGTTTCAAGCGGAGGTAGGACCTTCTGTCCTAAGAAATTAGAGCCAGTGTCTGGATGGCCAGTGGCGGCGCCTGGGCCAGTGCTGGGGCCGTGAACTGGGTCGCTCTGGTCCCATCCGGTTCTTTACTCACTTAAGTAGCAAGCAGGGAGGTGTTTGGAGACCTGGCGGTTCCCAAAAGGCTGGCACAAGTCGATGCACTCATTCTGAGATGGCCCGCTCCCCTTTTTTTTTCTTTTTTTGAGTAGGCTCCGTGTCCTGCATGAGCCCAATGTGGGGCTCAGGACTCATGACCCTGAGATCAAGAGTCGGTCGCTTAACCGACTGAGCCACCCAGGCGTGCCACCTGCTATCCTTCTTAACCTATTTTAACCATGTTTCTTGCTCGTGATTGTTTTCCTTCATTTCTTCCTCCAGACTTTTCCCTCCACGCACCAGCTCCCCTTCCTCCCTACCGGGAATAAATATTGAACTGCGATACTACATATGAACAAAGAGATTTCTTGTTTATAGTGTTTGGAGCAATGCCAGAGAGAACTGCAAAGTTCTTAAGTCTCTTTCCATCTTCTCTCCATCCTGGCGATGGGTTGACTCCACTCTAGAGGATTCTGGACAGTGTGTGTGTTCAGCGACAGCACGGCCTGTGAAGTCAGTCCCCAGTAGCCTTTGTACTGAGTGGACACGATGCGCAAAATGCTAAGGCTACTGAGGTAACGCGGTGGGTCTTAACTCTATATAAAGTTTGTAACTTCAAACGCGAAGGCCTGTTCAGGATCGGGCACTCGGATGTTTTATACGGCGCCAACCCTAAGGCCCTTAGGCTTAGTCTCTCCACACAGAGGGAAGCCAGAAAACAAATTTTGATTCCGACAAAATCTGGATACCTAGACAGAAGAAATCCTGATGCAACTCTTTGAAATCGTGAGAAGGGAGGGTGTGCAGAGGGGAGGGTGTGCTGAGGGCCGCACAGAGCCACCACGGACAGCCTGTTCACCTCCACACCCCCGCCCCCCATCCCGCGGTGCCCAGCCTGCATGCACCTTGGCATTTCACTCCACGCCGACATCCAGGTGAGAGTCTGAGAGGCGCCTTGCAGATCTGCGCACACTCTCCTGCGGAGCGTCTCTGGTGCAGGTCCTCGGGCCGGCAGGGTCTCCACCTCCTTCGAGGGGTTCAGAAATAAAACCTGTCTGACCCTCGACCCTGTTCTCCACGCCGTTAACCTGACAGGGCAGTGCCGTGTGTGGTCATTGTCTGCGTCTGCCCAAGTTGCCGTAACAGGCTCTGTGGGGGTGCGGACAGCACACGTTTATTTCTCGGCGCTGCGGGCCGGACACCTGAGATCAGGGTGCCGGCACGGTTGGGGTCTGGCGGAGCCCTCTTCCTGGCCTGCGGGTGCGGTCTTCTCCGAGTCCTCACATGGCAGAGGGATGGAGAGACAGAGGGAGGCACAGCGGGCTCTCTGGTGTCTCTTCGTATAAGGACGCTGATCGCGTGGGCGCCCCGCACTCGTGACCTCATCTGTGCCCGTCCCCCTCCCAGAGGCCCGTCCTCACACACCATCACGCTGGGGGCCAGGGCTTCGGCGTGTGGATTTGGGGAGGACGCGGTATCGTTCACGGCAGCCGTAGGTGCAAAACTGCAAGTGAGTAAAGATCGGGTCTCACGAGGTGGTCAGCCCACAATTGTGGGAATAAATGACACACGCGAGACGGTGGCTAAACTGATCACCAGCAAAGCCGTTTGCTCCCCAAAATGTGAAGGTGATCAAATGGCTGTTTACTCCAGTGTGGTTCCGTGTCCTTTGGAAAAGTAGCTTCTCTGTTTTCTCTGTGATGTCTGTGCCCTGTCATTGCCTGAGTTGGTCCCGTTGCGCGTGTTTGTAACATGAGCGTACAGAGCTGCTTCGCTTTGCTCCGTGTTTGTGCGGGATCGCACTCCCCACGGCACGTTTCTTACTTACCAAGGGGTGAGTAAGAATCCTCTGAAAGCTCCCCCCGCCCCCCACGCCCGCTGGCCCCTCCTCAGACACAGTGACTTAGAGGTTAATTTGCTGTTTAATGGCAAAGGACCGAGGAGTGAATTTGAACTGAGGCCAAAAGATGATTTTTGTAGGCAGGATGGTTGTAGATCCACCTGAGTCACTGGGACTAGAGACCGCTTAGGAGCCTCAGGGATTTTGGCAAGAGACAAAGTTAAACCGGCAGCAAAGACTAGGGATAAGAGCAGGGCATGGAGGCCGGGGATGTGCCGCGCCAGGGCGCTCTTTGGACCGAAAAACAGGCCCAGGTCTGTCAGTTGTCCTTCAGGATGGGTTCGGTGGCAGAAGGCCCCCGCGCTCCTGCTCCGCGCTCGCGGCTAAAAAGCAGGCCGGCACCCCCCTCTCCAGAGTGGACGGCATTGTGGCGGCCTTTGAGAAGATGCCATGGGTGGAGTTCATAGAAGTTTTAAGGTAGATACGAGCAGTAAAATACCAGCAGATACTCCGTTTTTGGAATCAGCGACCCAGTTAAACTGGAATTTTAAATCTTACTGATGTAGCGTGACCCCTGCAAGCACGGACCTGCACGTTACAAGATGTTGATCTCTGTGTCTTCGCGTTCAAGATGGGGGTGGCAGTCACGACGCCCAGTCGTAGAGTCGCTGGGGCTGATGCCGCCGCTCCCGCGGAAGCGCTCGTGCCTGCGCACCCTCAGCCCTCAGGAAACGTGTGCTGTGTTGCTGTCTGTTCTAGGGGGCCGAGGCCATGGTTCTGGAGAGCGTTATGTTTGCCATTCTCGCAGAGAGGTCGCTGGGACCCAAGCTCTACGGCATCTTCCCCCAAGGCCGCCTGGAACAGTTTATCCCGGTAAGATGTGTTCTGCGCCCGTCGGCCGGCACGCGCTACAGACAAAACATGGATTCTTGCCCTCGTGGCTGCAAGAGCCCGAGACGTCGCGCTCGGACGCAGCAAACGTGACACGCTATTCCATTGCATCAGAAATAAAGAAAAAACAAATTTCTGTTGCGTTGGCATTAGCACCTCTGTCTTTCTGCAAAGATGTTCATCCGAATGAAAAATCTGTATGAAGCTTACATTCCACTGACCCCTAAAGCTGCTTACCCCGGCATTTTCCCCCTTCACCTTGTTCCCGTGGACGTCTGGGCCTCCTCTAGAAGTCACTGCGGGTCCCCGTGACCCTGGCCGCCGCGTGCCACACCCGGGTGTCCGCCCCGTGGGGCCACCACTGCTCTTTGCCTCGTCTCCCATTTCACTCCCTCTGTCTGAGTCTCCCCAGCTCCCATGGGCCGTCAAGTGCCTCTGGTGTTTCAGGGCCCGGCTCAAATCCCGTCTCCCAGAGTTGGGAGTGTTTGCCCTTTCTTGCTGTCCTGAGGCATTTCTGATGTTGCTCTAACATCCAGACCAGCGTGTCTTGCTTAGAGTTACGTGTGAGTAAACCCACGAAGGGCTTCGGGCCTCGAGAGCTCGCGTTAGAGGGAGCGTGGGGCGGCTCCGGGCCGTTTAGGTGGAGCTGCTGAGCCTGGCCGGCCTGCCTTCCCACTCACAGCCAAGCTCACAGATGTGGTGAAGGGTTCCTCTTCTTCACCTGTGGGGCCCCTCGGAGACAGGGTCACGAATGGCTGCCTTTTCCTGCCCGGCCTCACGTGGCCACCTGTACGGTTGGCCTGGCCGAAGGGAGGCCCTGCTCGCCGGGACTCAACCCGAGTTCGGCGAGAGGCTGGAGGAAAGGCTGCTGATGGTCTAATTCCCCACAGCCAGGGATAGGAGCCTCCTTGTGACCTGTCTCCCAGGAGGGGAACCCTCTTCCAGGTCATGCGGTGGCGCCACGCGAGCGGCCGCCAGCCGACAGGCCTCGGTCTCTAGCCTGCCACCTGGCTTGCCACCTGGCGGTTGTTTTATTTATAACTGTCCCAGTAAGGACAGTAACATCTGGCTGCATGAGCATCACATGAGATAATAATAGAGCACTTGAAAGAGTTAAAAATCTAAAGCACTTCCTGTGGTTACGAGTGGCGACACGGATGCACCTTAAGAAGGTGACACTGAGCGACAAGACCAGGTGGTGAGGGCTACAAATGGTACAGGTCGTTTTAGTTAAGCCCTGGAAGCACACCGGAAGCTGTGTGAAGTAGACGCACGTGGTGAAACTCCTTGTAGGGAAGGGAAAGGAGCAGGGACCACAGCTCAGAATAGCGGGGCGTCCTGTCCCGGACCAGGATGCGGGCGTCGGAGTGTCCGTGGGTGCATGCGGTTTGAGTTCTGTAATTCCAGTGTCTTTATATATAACGCTTGCTATGTCGTGAAGATTTTTAAAAATTCTGTTAAAATACTAGGTCGAACCACTTGAAACTACCGAGATCCAACCGCTTCTGACCCCAGAGACGGTGATTGCGTTTGGCTCGGCCTGATGGCACGTCTTACTTGCAAGTTTCCTCGGGACTGCCGCATGCGCCCCACCCCATCCGGTCCCCGTGGCCACGTTCCAGAGGACACAGGAAGTGACCTCTGCGAACGCTGGTCTCCTGCTGCTCTTTCCGAAGGAGCTTAGAACCCTGCAAGGGGCTCATTTTTGAGCGCGGTTAGCCTTACACTTTCCACGGTGCCAAACAGATCAGTGGCGTTTTGTGACCGAGCCGAGGGAAAGCCGAGTGAACGCCCTGCCCTCGCCTTGGTGCCACCGCTCAAGGAGCTGCAGGGCCCCAGGTGCAGGAGGAGGGCGAGGTTGGGCCTGCTGCTTCCAGGGAGCCCTGAGCTCTCGTCGCCGGGCTCCCACCATTTGTCAAGACCTGCCCGGCGGGCTGCTGGCCCAGGGCCCTTGCCTGCAGCGCCCACCCTCGTTCAGAGCAGCCCCGCCAGGGACTTGATGTGCTTCTTCTCATTTTGTGGAAACCAGAAAGTCAGACGCAGAGGTCTGAGCAGCGTGCCTTTGGCCCTATGCCTTTGACATGAGGATTAAAGCCAGGGTTCGAGCTGGGTTTTTTTTCTCTAGCTTGGAGACTCCCCCTGTTCACCCCTGTGCTGTGCCGCTCTGGATTTTCGGAGGAATGCCTCTTTGGGCTTCTGGAGGGGAGCGGTGCGTGTGGGAAGGACGAACGGGTCTCAGTGGATTGTGCTTTCCTCGTGAGGAGCTGGGACGTGCCTCCGGAGCAGGCATGGCCTCGGGCCGCAGTAGTGGGAACTGGGAGCTCTGGGGGTGGCAGTGACAGGAGCCGCAGTGGTGGGAGCTGGGCACCTCTGTTTCTTCGCTCAGCTTTGCGCTCTGAGAGCCTGCTCTGTGCCAGGCGGGGGCTGTGGACGCCACCGTGGGCGAGGGGCCGTGGCTCATGCTGAATTCCTGGCAGTGCTCCCGATTGGGACCACCTCTTGCCTGAGATGTGTCCGGGCGGGTGTCCGAGCTGCTGAAGGAGTTAGACACGGGCTCATGTGACAGACCGCTGGAAACCTGGAGCTTTTGCCAGGGAAGAGGGCACGCTCTGGTGTCAGGCAGAGGGCAGGGAGCACAGAGTCCGCCTAAACGCTTGTATGCGGGGAGGACCTTCTCACGATTAAAAGGGTTCATTAAAACGATACTGAGCTGTGGAGCAGGCCCCTCCCCCTTGCTGACAAACGCCATGGCCATTGCTGGGGCGCTGTCCGCGGGGCACGGTGCCCGTTCCTACGGGACTTCGGTGCGCCGGAGGAGACTTAGACGCCCTACAGAACGGACTCCTAGTCCTTAGGCTTGTGTGATCGCACACCTCCAGGTTCCCTGAACAAATGCTGTTTCCTAACTCCCTTTTTTATTCCAGAGCCGGCGATTAGACACAGAAGAATTAAGTTTGCCAGATGTTTCTGCAGAAATAGCTGAGAAAATGGCCACATTTCATGGTATGAAAATGCCATTCAATAAGGAACCAAAATGGCTTTTTGGAACAATGGAAAAGTAAGTGGCCAAACCGCTCGGCTCTGACTCAGTTTTGTGTTAGCGGCCACCAGAGGTGCCAGCGTGAGTACTTGTTTGCCACGGTGGTCGGAGCCCTTCCTCTGGTCTGCCGGACGGGTGGGTGGGCAGGAAGTGAGTTTTCTAGAGAGCCCGGGGCTCCCCGCTGGCATCCCGTGGCCGCACTTCACGGGAGCTCCAGGAGGCGGCCGCGGGGGACTGAGCGGTGGTTTCTGTTCTCCCCTTTCCTGCAAGGTATCTGAATCAAGTCCTGAGGGTCAAGTTTGCCGGGGAGCCCAGAGTGAAGCAGCTCCACAGACTCCTCCGCCACAACCTGCCTTTGGAACTGGAGAACCTGAGGTGAGGCGTGGTCCGTGGCGACGGCGCGGGTTTTCTTCTGGAACGGAGGTCGTGGGGGCGGCAGGCTGGGGGTGTCCGCAGAGGAGGGGAACCGTGCGCCGCGAGCTCTGGGGGGAAATGGGAGTAGGAAGCTCGGCGCTGGCCTCCGAGCAGGGGCTACCGCCCGGCCTTTGGGGTGCAGCGGTGCGGGCCTCCGGCATTCGCCCCGAGTGCGAGCGGTCCCGGCCTTCCTCAGTCACATTTGCACGTGGTGCCCAGCAAGTGGTGACCGGGCCCTTCTTCAAGGCGCTTGTGTTTTAGTAGGAGAGACGGAGACCAGCAAACACGTCCCATAATGTCAAGTCGTGGTAAGAGGTGTGACGGAGACCAGAGGCAGACTGATGAGGAGGGTCATACTGGAGGGGGGGGGGGGGGGGGCCAGGACCCGCAGCCACGTGAGGAGGGTCCTCCAGGAGGGGGCCCACACGGGAAGAGCTGGGCACCCCGGGGGCTCACGAGGGTCTCTGGGTTGAGCTGCTGCGGAGCTGTCGTCGCGTGATGGTGGCGCTCCCGGAGGCCACGAGAAAAGTACTGCACGGAGGCCGTGTGGCGCCGCGGAGCGCCTGTGCAGCGCCGGGCACAGAGGTGGTGGCGCTCTGTCTCTGGCCTACAGTGTGACGAGTGACGACAAAACCTTCCTTTCCCAGGTCGCTGCTGGAATCCACCCCTTCTCCAGTTGTGTTTTGTCATAACGACTGTCAGGAAGGTAAGGATTGCTGCCTGTTTTGTGGAGCTGGCTTTGTGTGTCTGCTTGGAAGGCTGAGTGTGTGTGTGTGTGTGTGTGTGTGTGTCCACTGTGTGATGAGTGCCAGGGCCGCGGAGAGGGGAACGGCTGTGTGAATAATGGCAGGGCCGCACAATGGAGTGCTGTGTAACTGTTGAAAAGAATGAGGTCGAGTTTTTATACAGAAAAATCTCCAGGATATGTTAAGAGAAAAAAAGCAACTTTTGGAAAAACACAGGGGTATCCTCCCATTTTTGCAAGAAATATATTCACAGAAGAAAAAATGAGAATGTTCGCTAACCTGGGAGGATAAAGGACGGAAACTTCCAAAGTCACTTAGTCGTTTAGTGTCTACTCTGGTGGACACAGGACTTCGGTAATCTGAGGGCACAGTAGGAGATGACCGTGGCCGGGATCGGTCCTGGGGGCCTCGTCCCCTCCACCTGCAGCGCCTCGCGGCTAATCGAGGTCACCTACTCTCAAGATCAGTTCGCTCTGCATGGCCTTGAGTCTCTCTGCCTTCGGGAAATTACGACACCGGATACCCCTTACTGTGAGCACCTTTGCCCACCGTGACTTCAAATGGAGGCCCGGTCTAGCTGGGCAGGTCCCACGGGTGCTGCCACGGTGCTCTGGCACCCGGCAGGCTCCGCCGTGCTGTCCTTGTCCTCTCCGTCGCTGCTGGCTCATGCCCACCCTCGGGCCGTTTGCCAGGCTCAGCGGTTTGTTTTTAATTTTAACGGTAGTCCGTGTTGAGGGTCAGTCATCGATAAGACATCAGTTTGAGCCAAAATACGTTTTATTGAAGAGTTGATCATTGCTGGCCACGTCTCGCACAGTGTAGACACGTCAGCCACAGGTTTGCGTGGCAGCAGGCGGTAGCGGCACAGACGTCACCGGGGGCGTGAGGGAGGCCGGCTGCCGGCGGTGGCCATGTGTACAAGGGCCAGAGAAGCTGGGGGCGTCTGTCTCCCTCTTTCTGCCGCTTTGGGCATCTGCTTCCAAGTCTCCTTTTGCTGGCCACCGGAAACAGAAGATGGATGCCGAGAAGCCTAGAAAGTGCACCTCCTGCAGAAACCCTGGAGAGAGAGGGGCCGAAAACCTAGCAAAGCCTGGCTCGCCGGTGCCACCCCCCAGCCCCGTAGTCACGCTGAACGCCGTGTAGAGTGTGGGGATCTTGGAACGTGTGTCTGAAGAGCCGGTCTGGCAGTCAGTTCACCTGTGGCCCGGAATTCGGCCTCACGGGACCTGTGGCGGAAGGAACGCCACCTGTGGCCTCCTCCTCAGGAGGAGAAGTGGGTGAGGCGAAGCAGTGGGGCCGAGTATGGTCCCCGGAGCCATCCGCACGGTAGCTGCCCTCACCGGTGACATCCTCGTCGGGGGGGGGACACCGGGACGCAGCTCCCTAGCTGGTGGGCCGCAGCCGGCCCGTCTGCCACCCCGCCTCAGCGCTGCTGGGCATGTTGGGTCAGCCAGAACTCTGGCATGCCAGTCCAGCGTCGTCTTCTGCACCCCTGTGTGGAACGACTGGGGAGTACCGCCCCAGCAAGCGAATGGCGGGCCATTCTTGTTCGGGGGTCAGCCCGGGGCCGTGTCACTCTTGGGCTGCTGTGAACAGGGGCTCTTGTGTCCGCACGGCCCGGGCCTTCTGTTTTGGGGGGGGGGGGGGGGTGACAGTGCTGCTCCTGGGACTCTGTGGCCTGCGTTCACTCGTGTGGTTCGGATTCCCGGAGAGGATCAGAACCGCTCTTGGCCCTGCCGGTCGGGGGCTCGTGCCTTCGACTGTGAAGCCCACAGTAAATGGCACGTCGTCGAAACCTTTTTTGCAGGTAACATCTTAATGCTGGAAGGCAGAGAGAATTCTGAAAAGCAGAAACTGATGCTCATCGACTTCGAATACAGCAGTTATAATTACAGGTAACACGTTACAGTAAAATGTGTTTATTTCCGTATCGTTCTGTTAGGTTAATGATACACGTAGGAAACAATTAGAGCAGAAAATAGGCAGCAGTGCCAACAAAATACAGCGGAAGCTGGTGCGTTTGTCCCCGCGGCCTGCAGTGGTGCGTGAGGCAGCGAGGCCTGTTCTCCATGGTTCGTGGGGGGCGATGGTGTGAGGAGTCACGATGCGCAACTTGGTATTTTGTTGGTGTCAGAGGTCAGAGCCCTGAGTGCAGGAGGCTCTCAAACCATTGCTTTTGTTCTTTTTTAAGTTTTTTTTTTTTTTTTGAGACAGTGAGTGCACACGCACGTGCAAGTGGGGGAGGGGCAGAGAGAGAGAGAGAGAGATTGAGATTGAGAGAGAGAGAGGATCCCAAGAGGCTCCACACTGGCAGCACAGAACCCAGTGCGGGCCTCCCTCCCACAAACCGTGAGATCATGAGCTGAGCCGGAATCTAGAGTCCGATGCTCAATCGACTGAGCCACCCAGGCGCCCCTTGAACAATGGCTCTTGAGTCATGGGCACTTTCGTGGCTCCGGTCGGCTGTGGCTCTGGTAACTGCCCCGTTGGCTCTCCCTGTCACTGGCGCTGTCATCCCCGGGGAACCTCGGGAAGGACAGTTTGTTGCTGGGAGGGGTGCTCACGACTCAGCCTTTGTCCTTCTCTGGCCAGGGAGCCTTGTGCCGTGGCAGGGTGCCCTGTTCGCAGCGTCTCTTACCTCTCTTTCAGGGGATTTGACATTGGGAATCATTTCTGTGAGTGGATGTATGACTATAACTATGAAAAGTACCCTTTCTTCAGAGCCAACATCCTGAAGTACCCCACCAAGAAACAGCAGGTAGGAGACTACTGGGTGGAGGCTTGATAGGAGGTAAATTACATGAGTCAGTTTTATGCAGTTAGAATTGATTACTTCTTCAATTTTCACAAGACCCTTGTGAAAGGGTCAGAATGGTTCAGCAGACCGTTTTGCTCTAAAATGTTATTGTGTGTCAAGACACAAACTTGACATTTTAATCCCCGTGCCGGCGATAACCTGTGTTCGGTTAGAGGGTGGTCTCTTTTGTAGCTCCTTCTGGTTTTTTCCAAAAAGCCCAGCCTCTGTTCTGCTCTCTGGCCTTCTTTTTGGGGATCACGGTGTTCCCTGTGTGTGTTTCACTCCCTGCAGACAGAAGTAATCTTTTGGGCGGCATGACTTAGGAGCCACTGTGGTGTGAACCAGTTCCCTGTCCTGTCCCGAGTGTGGGGGTCGCGGGGCCGCGTGACGAATCACCCTGTGGGAATTTCGCCCCTGGGAGCCCCTCCTCCATTCCTCAGCCCGCTGCTGGAGCGGCTGGGGACGAGTGGGCAGCGGGGTGGAAGCAGGCCAGGTTGTGGAGAGGCAGGGCCGAGCCCGCTTCCCTGAGCCTGTGCAGGACGGCGTCTCTACCCGCTTCGCGACCCCCCTGCCACAGAACCGCTCTTCCCGCGGCACCCCCGCCAGTGAGCGGCATTTCAGAGAGGTCAGAGCGGCGCGAGGACGGGGATGCGGCCAGTTGCTGCCGTGACTCCCTCGGGACACGTTTCTCGGTCACGCGCCTGCGCCAGGCGCGGTGATGGCGTCTCCAGTCGGTGGCCCACCCGCCGGGGCTGCCGTTCAGATGTTGACCTGCCGTGGGACAGAAGCGGCGTTGCCCTCTTCTCGCCACGTCGTGGGGCCGGCTGTGATGGACTTGGGTGCCAGTTGGCCAGGCTGGTTCTGGCCCTCAAGGTCAGAAGGAAGGGAGGGGAAGAGCAGGCCCTTTAGCCTGAGGAAGAGGAAACGGCAGTCTTCAGGTATCTGAGCTTTTGCCTCACTGAAAAGAAAGCAGACCTTTGTAAAAACTGGGCGGCCCTAGAGGTGAGAACCCTCAAGCTGGGAAGAGGGGCTTTGCAGTAAGAAGGCGGGTTTCCTGTGAACGCACAGAAGAGCCGTGTGACCGCCAGCACCGCACAGCAATGCGAACAGTTACTGGTCTTTTTTCGATACCCCCTCTGCACCGCTGAGGTAATCTCACGCTTGTGTCACTTCGGGCCGTTAATGAGATGTTTTAAAATGTTAAACCATCTTGGAATTTCTCAAATAGGCCACTCGAGTGAAGTGTGTTATTTTGGAGCGCTCTCTTGGATCCAGTTAAGCAGTCTCTCACTTAGGAGTTTGACATCTGTGTACGTATGTGGATTGGGCTCTTAACGTTCATTTTAAAAACCATTATTCGTATCTGCTTGTGGAATAAGGATTATACTAGTCTAATAAAATGAGTCGGGTGTCCCTTTTTAATTTTCTGGAACAAATTTATATTAAACATGACGTTCTTTGAGGATTTGGTAGACTTTGCCTGTAAGAAGACGTGGGCCTAGAACTTTTTGGGAGAGAAGGCCATGAATGGTGACCCCAGCTCTCAGGGTGTCGATCTGTTCAAATTTTCTGCCGACTTGAGCATTTAGTATCTCCTGGAAATTAACCCATCACGTGTGGTGGTTCACGCATGGGTTTTAGAAACTACTGTGCCGTTTGGATCCCAATCTGCTACTGACTTTACTGTCACCTGCTGCGTCTGTGCTTCCATTTCCTCATCTGCAGAGATTATTTTGTTACCGTGAGGGGCGAGGTAATACGCAGAAACAAATGCTCAGAGTAGCACCTGCTGCGTAGAATTTACTAGGGGCCAGCGGTCACCTTTTCTGTGCAGATTTACTCCTTCTGGAACCCCCTGCTAGGACAGTGCTTGGGCTGGAGGGATGCCTTCTGGTGGGAGGGGGTGCACTGTGTGAAAGCCGGTTTTGGAGAAGGGCGATGGCAGAGCTGGTCGAGAAGCAGCGTTGGCATTCCAAGTAGGTAATCGCTTCCCGGCGTTCTTCTAGGTCACGTAACTGATGCCGTTTCCTTATTTATCAGAGAAAGCAAGCGGTAGTTTGCTGTGTTCTGTGTAAGATGAAATACTGAAGGACATGGGATCTCCCAAATCCTAATGCGGGTGTGGACTATGTGTGGGGCCTGGTAGACCCTCTTCTCCCAACCAAAATTAGACGTGGCCAACGGACGGACATAAATGTGTAGATAATCATGGCACCGCAGGGGGAAGGCCCTTCTGCACGGTCTGGTCAGCTCTCACCCTCGGGGGGCGGGGGGGGGCGGGGCACCTGCCAACACCTTTGGGCTCCCTGGCGCCTGTGCCTGGGCTTCCTGCGGTGACCCCGCACAGAATGCCAGCCAGTCTGGGGAGACGCATGATGTAGGCTTTGCACCCAGACCATGGGAAACATGAGTGTGGATTAGATTCTACCTGTTTTCGCTGGAAGTCATCATAATTTCCCGTACTAGTCTTGCCAACAAGACAGCATCGACAGCAAGCTGGAGCTCCCTGCCGGATCAGCGAGCTTCCACACTCCCCACGCCTGGCACAGAGCTGCTCGGGCTCGGCTGGGCCTTCTCCAGGCGTCTCTGGCGATGCGGGGTGTCCACTGGACGTGTAGTGCTTCCTGACAGCTGTCGACACCATCTGTCTAACCATCACTGACTCTGATGTAATTCCTTTTTTTTAAAGCTCCACTTTATTTCCAATTACTTGGCCGCATTCCAAAATGAATTTGAAAACCTCAGTAATGAAGAAAAGTGCATTATAGAAGAAGAGATGTTGCTTGAAGTCAATAGGTAATTGTTTCCTTTCATTGATTGATAAAGATAGCTGTCCTGTTCCAGAATATAATTGGGGTGACTGCTCGCAATCCCGAGTGTTTTAGGAACTTCTCTACAAACACACGTCTCTAGGACTTGTACTTTGTCCAAAGGGGAACATTTGACACCTCTCCAGATTGCAGCTCACGGCAGGGGCGGGGAGCAGGGTCAGTGCACAAGGTCAGGAGGCTGGGATGGTGCCCCAAACTGTAATCCACGTGTAAGACTCGGCGGAACAAGGCCGTGCCATCCGGGGCCTGCACCCTCTTGTCGCCCGATGCTCGTGAAATGGTGGGCACCATCCATTAATGTGTTTCTTCTAAAAAATAATGACAGATTGTGAGCATTGGTTCTGAGTCTTGCTTGTTCAACTTTGTTTCAGCAGCTCTCAAAGCAGGGCTGAGAAACGTCTGGATTTTGTAAAGGTTCAGACCCCTGTGTATCCTATACACTCATCTCCCAAGTCTGGAGGCTTGAGTTACTCCCATCCTTTGGGGTCTGTTACAACAGGAGATTCTTGCTAAAAATGTCTCCGTACCTCTGACCCACCTTGTTCTGTCCAGCCCACTTAGCACAGATCATGTCTTCCAGATCCTGGTCTTCAGAAGTGTCCACACCCCTGTTGCCGAGCGTGTGGCCAGCCCTGCCGTCCCTGGGGCTCCCCCTGCAGCACGGAGCTTCCCTCTCTGGTTCGGGAATGGATAGAAAATAGAAAAATGGAGAGCCCGACAGGAAGGGGAGCCCCAAGGGACACGTAGAGGGTCAGGGAGTACAAGCAGGGGTGAGGAGGATACTAGAGCATTCAGCGAAGCCCACAGGCACTGTTGTGAGGGGGCACGTGCGTGGCTTCACGGTGACCGAGGCCATGGTGCGGCGTAGAGATGGGGACTGTCACACCCTCCTCTGTTTCACCGCTGTGCTGCGAGGGCAGGGGTGAGGGTGGGGCGGCATCCAGCTCCAGGAAGGGTGGTGAGTTATGCAGAGGCCTGCATTTTCCCCCTCTTGCCGCACAATGCGCCCTGAGGGTTGCTGGTGCCGTGGGCTCACACGTGTAGCAGAGAGCGTTTCTTTCCCAGCGTAGCCCGTGCCTGCCTGTGTGGCCCCCAGGGCCCCCGTTGAGTCCCGTGACCGTGTGACTGTCGCCGTCCCACTCGGCAAGTCCACCCGCCCCCAGCCAGAGGTGGGCGGAGCCGGCAGCCGTGCTCCCAGCTGCTCGCTCCCTGTGGCGTGTAATCCCACCGAGCTGGCCGGGGCAGACCCAGTTTGCATCCAGAGGAGGTAAAACGCCCACCTGCAGGAAATTCCGTCATCGGGCCCGTGGCTGGTGCTGCCCATCTCACGTGCGTCTCCTGCTCTTGTAATTACAGGTTTGCCCTTGCGTCCCATTTCTTCTGGGGACTCTGGTCCATCGTACAGGCCAAGATTTCTTCCATTGAATTTGGGTACATGGTATGTTTTGGGGGTGGTTTTCTCTTCTATTCTCAGAAAGAAAATTGTTAACGATGTCTGTCTGTGAATGCTTGGTGGTAAATGACCGCTCTTTGCAGAGGGCTCCCTGTGCCCCCGCGAGTTGTGAATGAGGCGACCCGGCACCAGGACAGCAGGCTCAGCCCAGGAAGCTGAGGGTTAAAGGCTGCATAATTTAACCCACTCTCACTGGCTCCGCATCTGCAAAGGCAGGTGACCAGCAGGCCAGGCCTTCCCTGCTCCAGAGAATGCTGTGTGGTCCTGTGGTTCGCCTGGGGGATGTAGAAATCGGACCCTGGAGGTCCAGCCCTTGCCCTCAGTCCCTTCGGACACAGGGGACAGCGAGTGAAGGAACACGATGGGGTCTGCCTCTGTGTTTTCCTCAGCTGTCACGGCTCCGTTCTCCGGCCTGCAGCACCCCACGTCGTGCGGGCGGCTGGTGCTGACTCAATGAGCCGTCCTGGTCGCTGCAGGCAAGTTTGACAAGCCAGGCTGTCATTTTCTTCTAACTTTAGGAAGCGTCCTTGACATAGGCAGTTTTAACCTCGAGTTAAGCCCTCTGTTGCCCCATGGTGAGTGTTGGGAGCGTGTTCCAGGGCAGGGGCACGTAACGTCTCTAGTGAGCACCTTGCTTTGAGACAGGAGGTGGGAGTGACTAGTTCTCTGATCCCCTAGTCCTGTACGAGGCGGAAGGGTTGGTACTGCACAGGTGGTCTCAGGCCAGAGAAGGGGAATATGGAGTTTTGAGGCAGATTTAGTCACGGTCAAGTGATTATTGTAAGGCAAAGTAGACGTCAAAAAAATACTACCAGAGATAAAGAATAATTTCGTAATAATAAAAGAATCGATTGATCTAGAAGACATTAAGAAAATCGTGAATGCGTCCATACCTTTCTTGCTTCAAAAGACGTAAAGCAAAACCTGAGAAAACTGATGGAGAGAGAGGCGGACCCACAGAGCAGACCTCCCCCTCCCTTGGTGACAGCAGAGCCAGAAACACAGCAGCAGGAGGGACGGAGGAGTGGACAGCACTCTCCCGGCTTGACGTAACTGATGCCCACCGCAGAAGGTACATTCTTGCCCATTGAATGTGGAATGTTCATCAAGATGGACCATATGCTGAGCATTAGAAAATAGGTCTCAAGTGGAAAAGAATTGAAATGCAGAGAATATACTCTGACCCTGGTGGAATTTAATAGGATATCAACAACAACAAAATCTTGAAACTTCTTAGTTACTTGGAAATTAAACAGTACATCTGAATAAGGCCTGGATCAAAGAAGAAATGAAACAAAATATTTCAAAGAAAATTATAAGGGAACACAGTATATCAGAATTTGTGAGATGTAGTTCGGGTAGTGTTTAAAAACTTGTGGCTTTGAAGGTTACACGTTTGTATTAGATAAGAAAGTTTTCAAACCAGTGACCTTAAGAAGCTAGAAAGAGAAAAACGAGCTTAAGCCCAAAGTCAGTAGAACTAAATAAAAATAAAAGCAGAAATCGTTGAAATAGAAAATGAATGGGAAAAAAAAAGAGAGAGAGAGAGAAAGTCAGTGAAGCCAAAAGTTGGTTCTTTGAAAAGTTCAATAATATTTATAAACTTTTGGCTATACTGAGCAAGTTAAGAGAAGACACATGACTGATACCAGGCATAAAGAAGACATCACTACAGATCCTATGGATGCTAAAAAGGGTAAGAGAATATTATGAATAACTTCATGCCAACAGATCGATAGTGTGCACGTGCCAATTTCTTAGAAGATACAAATTACCAAGACTGACATAACAAATGACCATATATTTATTCAATAAATTGAATTCATAATCAGAAAGGAAGAAGAAAAATTGCCTTTATTTTATAGGTGACATGATCATGTACATGAGTAAATATAAAAGAATCAATAGAAAAGCTGAACTATGCAGGGAGTTTACCGAGGTCACAGGATACAAGGGCAGTGTATAAAAACCAGCTGTGTTCCTATATGGTAGAAATAGTTACAGATGAAATTTCACTATATTGACAATGGCATAAAAGTATGAAATACTTAGGGATAAGGTTTTTAAAATATGTGCATGACCTGTGTACTGAGAGCTGTAGAACATTGCTAAGAGAGCCTAAATGGAGACAGAGACCACATTCATGGCTTCAGAAGACTCAGTATTAAGAGTCTGTTCTTCCCAAACCGATCTCCAGAGTCTCCACGATCCCAGTCAAAACCCCCACAGGCTTTTTGGCAGAAACTGATAAGCTGATTCTACAATGTATGTGAAACCAAAACTAAGGAACCAAGTCGGAAGACTCATTCTGCCTGATCTCGAGATGTATCGACACAGTGTGGCATTGGTGGAAAGACGGACGTCAGTCAAATGGAGCAGAGTCCACTGCCCAGAAATAGACTCACACATATAGCCAACCAGTATTCAACAGAAGGGCCACAATAATTCATTGGGGGAAAGAAAGGGTTATATTTTCAAAACTGATGTGGGAACAACTAAATAGCCATATGGAAAAAATACTGAACCTTGATCTCCTGCCATACACAAAAGTTAACTTGAAAGAGAGAACAGACCTAAATGTAAAAGCTCAGACCACCACGTGTCTGGAAAACACAAGAGAGAAGCTTCCTGACCGAGGCAGAGATTTCTTAGGTTACATAAAGCACTGACCATAAAAGTAAGTTGGGCTTAATCAAAATGAAAAACTTTGGCTCTTTGAGTGACATCCTTAAGAAAATAAAAAGGCAAGCACAAACAGGAGAAGATGTTGCAAATTTGTATCTGACCAGGACTTGTATTTAGAATATAGAAAGAACTCACAACTTAGCAAGAAACCAAACCTCCTTTATAAACAGGCAAAAGGTTGGGACACTGCACAGAAGAGAAACAAATGGCCAGTACACATCTTTTTGTCTGCATGATGTAATTGGTCATAAAAAGAGATGCAAATCAAATCTTCAGTGTGATTCCCTACACACCTGTGATGGTGGCTAAAACTAACTTTAAGACCCTGACAATATCAGACGTTAGCAGGAATGTGGAGCAGCCGGAACTGGCATACGTTGCCGAGGGGGCTGGTGAGAGGGTCTGGCCGGTCTGGAAGACAGTCCGGCCACACATTTACCGTACAGCCCAGTAGTCTACTGTGGCATCATGGATCCAGGAGACGTGAAAGCATACATCCACGCCAGGACTTGGGTTCAAATGCTCACAGCAGCTTTCTGTGTGATAGCCCTGAAATGGAAATACCCTCCATGCCGATCGGATGAACGGATAAATGTGCCGTGTGAGGTCCAGATGATGGAAAAGTACCCCGCAGTAAGCCAGAATGAACCCAGATGCTCACCACAGCACGGATGAATCCCAGAAACGTTAACGCTGAGTGAAACAAGCCAGGCAAAAGGGTACAGACCGGGTGACTCCATTTATGGAAAAGCTTTCTATTAGCAATCCGTACCGATCGAGATCGGTTCAGAGGCTGCCTGTGGCCAGGCGGCGGGGTGGGACCCGTGGAAACTCGAGTGTGCCGGAATATTCTTTATCATCGTAACTGTGGGGGTGCTGCTGAACTCGATGTATGCGTTTGTGAAAACTGCCCAACCGTGTGCGTGAAGGAGTTAATTTTTGTGGCATAGAAGTTACACCCCAACACCGAATTGTGAACAGCGATGCTGTGATCTTCCGGCAGTTAGCGTCACACGCTTTTCAGTTTGGAGCAGGTGCTTAAGAGATCGCGTCGTCCACCCCGACGGATGGATGGGGGAGCAGGCCCAGAGACACACGGTGGCTTGACCGTTCTCGTTCTCGAATGCCCAGAACGCGAGACCAGCTTTTCTTACTTCCCTCTCTCATTCTGGGCAGTAATCATGCCGTAGGGGGTTCCAGAAAACCCATGGTGCGTCCTTTCTTGCACCTCTGTCCTCTGCTTCCTGACACCCCCGGGACCTTTTCCTTTGAGAAGGGAGCCTTTGTTTGCATCGTTGTCTGCAGCGTTCCGGTCGACAAGATGGCGCACCGTGGCAGCGCACAAATACGTAGGCGGGGGTCCCGTCTGGATTTCGGGGCCAGGGTGGCCAGGGTGACTGAGCTTGGTGCCTGGGCTCCCGGACAGCCTGCGGCAGCCGGAGCTGTTCTGTTCTGTGCCCTTGGTGGTTGGGGCCCTGCCCTGCGGGGGCGGGGGGGGGGGGGTGCGGGACGTGGGCGGCTCTGGGCGGGAGTCCTTGGTGAGCCTGCCCTTCCTTGTGTCTCCTAGGACTATGCCCAGGCAAGGTTCGATGCCTATTTCGACCAGAAGAGGAAGCTCGGGGTGTGAGCGTGGGAGGCGCCAGCGGCTTCATCCCTGGACCGTGCAGGGGCGGCCGAGCCAGAGGGGCCCTCGGTGCTCCGACTGCCGTACCTGCGGCACGAAGGCTCGGATGTCTCGCTGCCCAACACAGATGTGTATGATACGAAAGACTGTATTAAAACTGAGTAACATTTATTTCATATCTTGTTTACGATTTCACTAGGACTCTGCGATGAGATCGGGAAGCAGAAATATAGTACAATAGTGCAATATCTCAGAATCCTTTTAATCTAGGCAAGGCATCTTGTGTCCGGGGCCTGAAGTTTTCAGTCAGATATGGCAGACAGCAAGAGTGAACCGTGTTCCTGCGGGTACTTTTTTTGGTTAACGTTGGTTTTTTCAAGGATGTGAATTAACGGCTGTGAGCACGGCAGCCAGGCTCTCTGGGGTAGCGAACGATGTGTGTAGACGCCGCTCGCTCCCGAGGGTGGCCCGTCAGCCGGGCCAGACTGTGACGTCGCTCTGCGGCCCGGCCGCGAGTCTCCGAAGCTGCTCCTTCACCTTCTGGTCCACGTGGCGGATGCACGAGACCGCAGACGGCTCGGGAGGGGGGTGAGCCGTTTGTCTGCGTCCCGTGACCGTAGCCCCCGGGGACCTGTCAGGCCGGCGCGTCGCCCCCTAACCGGGCGCTTCCCCCGCCCTGCTCTCCTCCGTAACTGAATGTGCTTCTCTAACCCCGGCTTCGGGGCGGGCAGGCGGCTGTGGCAGAGCCCACGGCCGGCCGAGGAGCAGTGTGGGGTCCTGGGGACACACACGTCTCCCGGCTGCCTTCCCCGTGGAAAGCGGGGTTGGCCCGAACGTCTGCAGCTTTTCTCTTCCTCCTCTGCCTCTGCTCGGGGATCCTGCGACCGGGCTGGCTGCCCTGGCATCGTCCTGCCCGGGGGCTCCCTCTGCTGGGGGCCGTGGGGCGCCGGAGGCCCGGCTTTGGCCCTCGGCCAGGTGCCCCCGCCCTCGCTGCCCCCCCCCCCCCCCCCCCCCCCCCCCCCGCCGCCGTGTCCCTGACGGGTCATTCTGGTGGGAAAGAGCAGCCAGTATACGGAATGTGGGGGTGTGGATGCAGTAGGCCTGTGACACCCGTATATATTAAATGTCCTTTGGGATGATTTTCTTTTACTCTGAACTCTTATTTGAATTGTTATTTTGTGCACACGTTTCTGCTACCAGAGATTGTACTATACAAACAATAAAAGCATACAAACCGCTCCTCACTGTCACCCTTGTCAGGCGTGTCCTAAGTGTCAGGCAAGGCTCCCAACCCACCCCCATCCCCATAAAGACCCCTGGAAGGATGTAGAAACTGGAAGCAATGGTGTATCCCGGAGGAAACTGAACGGTTGCTTGGCCAAGGCAGGAGGGACATTTCCCGCTATTCACCCTTCTAGACATTTAAAATTTTAACCGGGTGAATGTGTTTTGGTATCTGAGCAATAAACGGTCCCTCACGCCTGCGTAAGCTCTCACCCAGAGCGATGCTCCCCCCTCCTTCCTGTGCCCACCCAGGCTCTGCCCTGTGGCCCCGCCAGCCACGCCCTCCCCACCGCGTCTGGGGGCTCCGAGCAGGGCAGTCCTGGACCCAGGGGACGGGCTCCTCCCAGCAGCTGGCCAGATGAGCGCCAGGCCACCCGGCTTGCTGTGCCCAGGGCCTCTCTGGCCTCAAAGCGGCCTTTGTTCCCGGGGCCTCCTGCCGGAAGAACCACTTTGCAGCTCTTCGGCCAGAGCAAGCAAGGCCTCTGAGAAGCACTAGTGCTGCCTTCTAGCCGGTGGGGGGACCCAGGCCAGAAAGACATGTGAAATGCCATCATCCACCCCACCAGCCGGAGGATGGCCTCAGGGGAACAGGACCGGTCACCCAGGGAGGGATGGGAGAGACCACAACCTCCCCTGAAGGGGCGGTGGGGCCTGGGGGCCAGTTCGGCCTCACCCGCGGGGCCCTGGACAGCCTCTGCCCTTCTCTGCAGGACGGTGGCGTGTGTATGTACGTAATCACTGCCCCGTGTGGAATGCGTGCGTGCGTGTGTGTGTGTGTGTGTGTGTCCTCGCTTTGGACCATCGTGAGTGCCTGGGGTGGGGCTGGCACCAGGGCGTGGAAGTATTGGCCCATCTGTGCCAGACATCACCCTTCATGCCCAGAGTGTCCGGAACATTCTCTTATAGCCAGTTTGCGCATCCCGTGGATGAGGAGCTCACTCCCCACCAGCTCAGCCTGGTAAGACACTCATTCGGAACTAGAATGTGCTGGAAACATCTCTCCTGGGTCCTAGTTCTGCCCCTACTTCACCCCAAGGCTCTGGGATTACTGCAGATGTGCCGTGGGGCCTCTCCCCAACTTCTCGAGGCTCTAGATCCCACACCAGGGCCTCCCACCCCGCCGTACCCTGCACCAACCTCAGCTGCAAAGGAGGGGACGAGGGAGACGAGCATAAAGCAGGGTGTGGGACCCACGACACCGGGAGTCCCGTGGGGGTGGGACCGGCGCATGCCCAGAACCCGGGCCTGCCTGCCCAGCCCCCGGCACCGCAGACAGGACTGACACGTGGTTCCCAGTCCTACATCTTTATTTCTTGTCTCCGGAGCTAAGGGCAGGGACCGGGGTGCGGCCACAGACAGACACTAGCCCTCCTCTGAAGCGAAGGTGAAGGGGCTCAGCTTGTAGCCAGTGCCTGAGTAGAACTTGTTCTGAAACTCCACCCTGGGGATGAGCAGGGGAGAGCCAGTGAGGGGAAGGCCCTGGCCCTCGCGCTGCGCCCCCCCCCCCCCCCCCGGGCCGGCCAGGCGGGCCGCTCACCAGTGCAGCCGCAGCGCGTGCAGGAAGGCCGAGAGCCCCTCCATCACCAGCAGGATAGCCACGGTCAACACGGCGAAGGCGGCGAAGATGGGGACCAGTGCCACGGCTGCCACGCCCAACTTGCGGCCCAGGCCCAGGCCCGAGCGCATCACCATGGCCCACAGGACCTCCGACAGCTCTGGGGGGTCGGGGAGGCAGCAGTGGAGGCCAGGGCCAAGGGGGTGCCCGCCCAGCCCCCCGCGGCAGCCCGCCTTCCTGTGGAGCCGGTGGGGGATCTCCTCCAACATCCTCCCTTTACAGAGGGGACACCGAGGCCCGGAGAAGTGACCCGCCCAGGCCACCCAGCCAGCAGCTCTGAGCGGCAGAGGCAGCCAGGACTCGAGCTGCGGCCGGCCAGCCCTCCCGCCGCGACCGGGTCACTCACGGGCGTGGGCCAAGCTCAAGGCCCAGAGGCGCAGGTAAGAGGCCGTGTTGGAGATGCAGCCCAGGCAGAACTCGATGGTGTGGATGGCCTGGTGCATCAACACCTCGGACAGGACAAACTGAGGGGCGGGCAGCTGTGAGGGGCGGGCCGGGCGGCGGCCGGCACCCCACACGCACACCCGGGGAGACCACACCCACCTCGGCCTCCTCTCCGTCCTCCGGGCACCCCGCTTTCTCCTCATCAGGGCCCCAGCCGGCCACGGATGCATCGGAGGAGTCCAGAATCCCGGACTTGTCCTCATCCTGGGGGTGGGGAGCAGGTGGCATGAGCAGGGACGGGGCCCGGGCCGCCGCCGCCACCGCCGCCGCCCGCTCGCAGCCCCTCGGAGGCCGAGAGGAGGCCGGGGTGGGGTCAAACCTCCCGGCAACCCCCCCCCCGTCCCCCCCCCCGCTCCCCCTACCGGCTGTCGGCCAGCGGGCCCCCTCTGCGAGCGGCTGCGGTGCCGCCAGTGCAGGAACAGCGGGGTGCCGAGCAGCAGGACGGGCACCATGACCAGGGCCAGGATCACCAGTGCTGACTGCACCGCTTCCTGCGGGGGAGGGGGTCCCAGTCACCGGCCCTCTCTGAGCCGCGCCGCGCACCCAGCCCGGGCCCAGAGAGCCTGCGGCCGGCCCCTCCCCCGGGGGAGCGGGGAAGCTTCCAGCGCCCACTGCGCCGGCCCTCCTCCCACCTCCCCGGCTCCCCGGAGGAGGGAGGTCTGACTCGCGTCCCCGATTCTCAGATGAGGCTCCATCCGGGTGGCCCCGTAGTGGGTGTGGGCCGGCACCCCCGCGCCTGCGCACCTGCCCGTGGAAGAGGGGCTGGTTGGTGGGGCTGCGGGAGAAGAGGAACATGTTGATGAAGTGGATGAGGATGCTGGGGGCCGAGGCAGCCCTGGCGGCATAATCTTGCAGCCACTTGTAGACGATGAGGAAGACCAGGTAGCCGAACAGCCCCAACAGGAAGACCAGCTCCGGCAGGGTCTCTAGGAGCAGCCGGTGCCACTGGCCGAAGTGCCTGCGCCGGGAGAAGGGCGGGGTCGCCGGGTCACCCACCGGGCCGCCCCGGCCCCGCCTGCCCCGGTGTCCCCCGGAGCCCGGGCCCTCACACGTGGTTGAAGACTCCCAGGACCACCCCGAAGGTCATGTGGGTGACCCCTAGGATGACGGACATCTTCATCTTGAAGGAGTTGAGGAAGCTCAGGTGGTTGACGGCCAGGCTCCAGATCTGGGGTGGCAGGAGGGACGGGTGTCACGCGGCGGGGGGGGGGGGGGAAGGGGGGGGGCTCCCCGCCCGGGTCCCTCAGCAGCCCGTCTGCCCCCGCGGGGCCTCGGCACGTCTGTGGCCCACCTGCCCGCTGTGGGGCGGCAGAGGGGAATGGCCCAGACCCCAGCTCTTCCTAGCTAGGGGACACTGAGCCTGTGATCTCCTGTGCCTCTGCTTCCTCATCTGTGAAATGGGGGCGGTGCTGACGGGGTTGTCTAAGTATCCCATCACATCACATCAAGGGCACGGGACGGTGCCCGGCGCAGCAGGCCAAGAACAAGCCGAGGGCCGCCCTTACTACCATACGCTTCTCCGCTTTCTGAAGCGAGGGGGGCCCCCTCGTCCTTCCGGACCCCCGCACCTCCTGTGCCCGGCACCAGGCCCGGCACTCGGGAGGGGCTCGGCGAGCACGGCTGAAGGGCGGGGGCGGGGGGTTAGGGTTAACGTCAGGGTCAAGGTTGGGTCAGGGTTAGCGGAGGAGCCCCGGCCCGGCCCTCCCACCTGCCCCCCACCCCCCCCCCACCCCCGCCCGTGGCAAGTGGCAGGGACTCACGGGGTCGATGCCGAAGGGGTAGGGTCCCAGGAAGACGCCGCTGACGTTGGGGTCCAGGGCGAGCAGCGGGTGCTGGGCCAGGAACGCGTCACTGTGGCAACAGTACGGGGTGGTCGGGGGCTGCGGGGGGCGGGGGGCGGGGGGGGCTGTGGTGCCGCGGCCCGGCCTCACCTCCAGTCCGACTGGGTGGCCATGGCCGCCACGCTCCAGCCGGAGGAGAAGATGGCAGTGGCGCGGCTGAAGCACTCGTTGTAAATGAAGCCGGTGTAGACGGAGAACAGGCCCATGAGCAGGAGCAGGTAACGGCCGCTGAAGAAGGTCTGCCAGATCTGGGTGGGGGGGGGCACCGTGAGGGACCGCCGCGGGCCCCCAACCCACCCGGCCCCCCCGGGCCGGCCCTCACCTCGTTCTGCGCCGACTTCACGGCCGGCCGGTTCTCCGTGAGCACCATGGCCAAGGCGAAGAGGAACATGAGCAGCCCGTGGCCCACGTCGCCGAACATTACGGCAAAGAGGAAGGGGAAGGTGATGATGGTGTAGGGTGCTGCGGGCAGAGGGGCCAGGCGGTCAGCCAGGACCCCCAGGGACAGGCCCCGGGACCCCAGGAAACGTGGACGGGTGTTGGCAAGGCAGGGGCGCCAGGCCGTGTGTCTGCGTTCCAGAGCCCTCGCTGTGTGACGGTGGGCTAGTGACTTAACCTCTCTGAACCTCCGTTCCGACATCTATAAACTGGAGGTTCAATACTGCTGCTTCGTAGAGCTGCTGCCCGTGAGTTTATCAGGGCAGTACCGGTGGGCCGCAGCGCTCGATGTAAACCGGGTCCTGCTGCTGTTAAAAGAGCTACAAGCATACACTCGGAAAGAACAGAGAGCCCGGTGGCAGTCCTGACCCACACATGGCAAGTTCCGGAAGGCCCAGCTGGTCGCTTAACCTCTGAGGTCTCACTCTCCCTTCAGCGAAATGGGAAAAACCCCTAACGGGCGTTACGAGGACCACAACGCACATCCCCGTGAGGAGTGGAGTCGTGTCCCTTCCAAAACGATGCACTGGAGTCCTAACCCCCAGTCCCTCAGAAAGTGGCCTTAATTTGGAGGTAGGGTCTCTACAGACGTGATCAAGGGAAAGGAGATCAGCAGAACAGGCCCTACCCCGATAGGAACGGCGTCCCGATAAAAGGGAGGAAACTTGGGGGCCCCTGGGTGGCTCAGCCGGCCAAGCGTCCGACTCTGGATTTCGGCTCAAGTCATGATGTCGCGGTTTGTGAGTTTGAGCCCCGAGTCCGGCTCTGTGCTGACAGCGTGGAGTCTGCTTGGGATCCTCTCCAACCCCCCCCCCCCCACCGCCTCTTCCCTGCTCATGCTCACGCTCTCTCTCTTTCAAAATAGACTTTAAAGGGGCGCCTGGGTGGCTCAGTCGGTTAAGCATCCGACTTCGGCTCAGGTCATGATCTCGCGGTCTGTGGGTTCGAGCCCCGCGTCAGGCTCTGTGCTGACAGCTCAGAGCCTGGAGCCTGCTTCGGAGTCTGTGTCTCCCTCTCTCTCTGGCCCTCCCCTGTTCATGCTCTGTCTCTCTCTGTCTCAAAAATAAATAAACGTTAAAAAAAAAATTAAAATAAAAAAACTTAAAAAAAAATAGACTTTAAAAATTGGGGGGGGGGGTGGGATTCGGACACAGACGCATTCCCTGGGAGAGTGCCGCTTAAACGTGAGGGTGGCCGTCTCCAAGCCAAGCACAGAAGTCGGACTGGAACGGAGTCCCCGTCAGAAGGAAGCGGCCCTGCGGACACGGGGATCTCGGACTTCCAGCCTCTGGACTGGGAGACGAGAAGTACCCGTGGTTTAAGCCCCCACCTGTGTGCTTTGCTGCACCAGCCCTGGCGGACTGATACCCCCCAAAGTGACTGCTCCGAGAGCTGGGGGCATTTTGTCAACTGGCCGCCTGGTGGTCAGGCTGCCCTAGCTGGACTGGCATCTGCCAACACGGAGGAGCTGTGAGCACGAGAGACGGGAGGGGCCCAGGTCGAGCTCCAGGATGCTGACCCCGCGGGACGGCAGGCCCCGAAGGACTGCATGCGGCCCTGATCACCGTTCACTCGATGGTTCCATTCTCACGTCCTGCCTGGGCCACCTCGGGGGGTCCCGGCACCCTGCCTCTAGCCCCCTGGGTGAGGCAGGACCCTTCCTTGGCCAATTACTAAGTCCTCTCCAAAAACGGGCCCCACCGTGGTTCACCTCCTACACCCATTCTTTGGGCTCAGAGACCCACCGTGGTCCCCACCCGGTGACACGGGGGCCGCTGGGCCACTGGCTACACTGCAGCCAGCCTGCTGCAGGGAGAGCTGTGTCTGGAGGGAGAAGAACCAGGCAGGTGACAGACCAGGTGCCCCAGGAGTGCAGAGGGGGCTGGGGAGGGAGGAGAGCCACCCCCCTGTGGCCCCCGCAACTCCCCAGCCCTCAGTTTTCCCCCCTGCCCCTGCGGTCCCTGACTGGTTTCTCCCAGGAGCACCTCTCTTTAATTGAGTCCCCACCTCAGGGTGTGCTCCTGGGAGAGCCCGACGGCCCCAATTCACGCTTCTCACAAACACGGTGCGGCCTAAAAGCGCATCATTGGGCCGGCTAACTCTGGCCTCAAGGACTGCTGCCCTGCGATCTGATGACGGGCAGCCTTCCCAGCACCGCTCTGAGGGCCGAACTATGTGTCGCATTTTACAGATGTGGAAACTGACGCTCAGAGAAACGACGAAATGTGCCAAGTTAAGTGGGACCTCAAACCTGAACTGTTTCTACGGCAAAGCCTGTTCTTTGCACAGCTGGACCCCTGGTAAGCCTCGCTAGGGGGTTTGCTGGGGATAAACACAAAGTTCCCACGCGGCCTCCCCTTGCCCCCCACCCCCACCCCGGAATGCTGGGAGTGTGCTTCTCAACTTAAGGGGGCGGGACGGGTCCAGTGGGGAGACACCGCGGGGCTCCATGGCTCTCACCGGGATTGACCTCCTGGTAGCGACCCACGCCGTAGGCGTCCACGATGCCTTGGAAGCTGGCCGTGAAGCAGTTGGTGCGGATGAGCGTGGGGGGCATGTCCCGGCAGGGGATGCGGTGAACCACGGCACTCACCCCTGCCTCGCTCTGGGGCACCGGGTGGGCAGACAGAGGGATGAGACCGAGGGCGGGGACCTTCAGGGACCCTTTGACACGCCCAGCCAGACCCGGCTGGAGAGGCGGGGCTCCCTGGGCGGGCGCCTGGGAGCCTCGGGACCGCTCCTCCCCTCTGTGAGAGAGGTCGACCAGCCCCACCTGCCCCAACCGCGGGAGATCCAGGGAGAGCCTGAGATGAGCTGACCCAGGAGAGGGAGCCCCATCGCTACACGTGAGAGAGCCGACGGGGCGCCGGCAGACGGCCGTGACACCCATTTCACGGATGCGTAGCCCGAGGCTCCCTCCGACGGCCCAAGATCCCCCGGGCCAGGGCCTGTTGAGCTGGCCTCCAGGGTGCTCTGGCCCGTCCCAGGGCTTCTACGACCTCGGGATGGCCGAGGCCATCAGGGCAGCCTCCCCGGAGGAAGGGGAGGGGGGGGCCTGGCCAAGGCACGGCACCGGGAACAGGCACCTGCCTGGCGGAGGGGGCGGTGGGAGAGCCGCCGCACTCACCGAGCTGTCCTGCAGCGCCTGCTGTAGGGTGGGCAGGTCGCGCGCGGCACACCAGCCCTCGGCGATGAGGCACTTGTGCGTGGCGCTCATGCTGCACTGGTTGAGGGCCAGGTACACGGCCTTCATCTTGCGGATCTGCACCTGCCAGGGCGGCAGCAGCTGCTGCACGCGGGCCAGCACCTGGCTCAGGAAGCGTTCCGTCTCCCCCAGGACCTGCGGCCGGCGCGGGGTGGGGGTTAGGAGGAGCAGGGGTGCGGCGGTGCGGGGCGTCCGGCCCGGCCCCCAGCGCCCACCTCCTGCAGCTCGTGGCTCTGCTGCTGCACCTGCTGCAGGGCCCCGAGGCGGCCCTCCTCGTGCTCCGCGTACGGAAAGATGTGGCAGTGGAAGCTGGCAGGGAGGAGGGGGGACGTGAGGGGAGCCCCAGGGGGCTCCGGCTGGGCAGAGGCGGAGTAACGGGGCAGAGCGGGGGACAGGGTGGTGACAGGCACAAGCACAGCGGGCGCCCAGGCCCCCCTCTTCCCCCCCCCCCCCCCCCCCCAGATCTCACCAGTCCGTGATCTTGCGGATCTTCTGCCCTATCTGCTCGCCCCAGTAGGAGATGAGGAAGGTCATCCACGTCGAAGGCTCGCCCTGCGGGAGGGGGCCCCACTGTACCTGCGGTCCTGGCCCCGCCCGGGACGCACCCCCAGCCCGGGCCTCCCCGGCCCTCACCGTCACGGGGTCCTCTAGCTGTTGTTCTGTCTCCCGGAAGCTGGCGATAAGGAAGCCACGACAGGCCCTCCAGAGCAGGCGTTCGAGGGCGGCAGCCTTGGAGGGCTCCACGGCACCTGCCACAAAGCTGCCGGGCCGGCCGGGCTGGGCGGGGGCCGCCCCAGCTTCCCCCTACCTAGCCCTGGCCAGGCCCCCTGTTCAGGACAGTCTGCCAGGCACGGGTGCCCTGCTCCCAGGGAGAAGGCCGGAGCCTCCCCACCCCGGCAGGGCCCAGAAGAGGAGAACCCGGCGCGCCTGGGTGGCTCAGTCGGTTGGGCATCCGACTTTGGTGCAGGTCGTGATCTCGCGGTTCGTGAGTTCGAGCCCCGCGTCGGGCTCTGTGCCGACAGCTCGGAGCCTGGGCCTGCTTGGGATTCTGTGTCTCCCTCTCTCTCTGCCCCTCCCCCACCCACACTCTGTTTCTCTCTCTCTCAAAAATAAATAAACATTTTAAAAAAAGAGGAGAACCCGCCCCGAGCCACGGAAATTCTGGGCCAGAAGGAGGAGGCCGGGGGGCAATCTGAGGGTGGGCGAGGAGAGCACCGGACAAGGAGTCAGTCAGGGCCTCCGGCTGAGAAGCTTGAAGCGCCCCCTACTCACTTGACTCTCAGGTCCTGGTGCGGGCCCCCGGGGGGCTGGAGCAGGGGGATCCTTTCCGAGGGCCCATCGGCGTGGGTGGCTGCCAACTGGGAGCCGAGAGGCAGCGTGAGCCCCGCGACCGGACGGGGGCCTGGCACCCCCAGCCCCACGCGAGCCTCCCCGCCTCCCCGGGCTGGAGCTGACCGGCGGGCTGTGGCCCTGGCCCAGCACGGCAGCGTGCAGCCGCAGCTGGTGCAGCTGGACCTGCAGGGACTGCTGGTTGCCCCGCACGTCCCGGAGCTCCTGCGCCAGGCGGTCCGTCTCCTCCTGGATGCGCAGCAGGTCCCGGGGCGGGGGCGCGGGCAGCCTCCCCTCCGGCCGGGACAGCACCTGCCCGGCCCGCCGCACCTCCTCCTGCAGGAACACTGGGTGCGGAGGGTCGGGGTCAGGGGAGGCCGTCCGGGGGCCAACACCGGCTAGTGGCCACCGCTAGCCGAGGGCTGCCTGATGTCTAGGGGGTCCCGAATGCCGCCCCAAACTCCGCTGGCCACCAGCTAATCGATTCACTGGATCCGGGACCCCCAGAAAAACCCCAGGCCAAGCCTGTATCTCCTCCCAAGCTCGTGTGGACTGCTTGCCCGCTCCCGTGCCCTGGCCACGGCCCCCGCCCAGGGCCTGGGCCCCACGGTGGTGGTCCAGGGCAGGGGTCCCTCTTGTCCGGGTTAGAGAAGCAGCAGCTCCTTGGGGCACCTGTCCCTGGATACTGGCCTCTGCCCACCCCAGTCCATCTGTAGCAAAGAAAACTCTCTGAGCCCCTCCCCCGCTTAGAAACCATGGTGGCTCCCAGCAACCACTGGATGAATTCCTAGGCCCTCACGCGGTATTCGAGGTCTCTTCCAAGCAAACCCCATTGTCAAGAACGCCCCCACAGACCCCAGCTGCCCTATCCCGGCTCTGCAGGGCCTGGCCTGGACCTCTCTTCTCTGCCTTCCACCTGGGGCACCAGGACTCTTCCTTTCAGCCCAAGCTCGACTGGCACCTCCCCCAGGAAGCCTGCCTGGGATGTGGGCCTGGGGCCAACTCACAGAAGGTTTTCTCCAACTCTTCGCAGCGTCGAACATCCCCCACGAAGCGTCTCTGGAAGGCGCTCACCGAGGCATTGAGCTGTGGTTGCCGCACAGAGGCGTCAGTTTTCTGGGGAGGGGGCCGGGGAGGTCCCCACCCAAGGGCCCAGGCTTGGCTCTCTACAGGCCATGGCTGCCTCCCCCTCCCCCCACCAAAAGGTGTGAGGACACCATGAACCTCCAGATGCCCAGCTGGAGACGGACCAGGCTCTGCGTGCCCCGGGGACGGTGTGACGGGGCCCAGGAGGCGAGATGTCCCAGCCGTGCGTAAGGCTGGCCTTTCGGGGAGCAGAGGACCTACGGCAGAGGCTGCCGGGATTCAGGCACAGCCAGGGGCCGTGTGGGGGTGGCGGCGCACCATCTAGGATGCCTAAGGACAAGCCCCGCCCCCACGCGCGCCCGGCCCCACTCACGTCTCTGAACTCCACGAGACCCAGCTCGCCAAGCTGGCTCACGCAGGTATAGGCAGCGGAGGTGGGCAGGAAGAGTTGCACCAGCACGACCTCCTCGCTCCGGAACATGGAGCCCATGGTCCTGTGGGACGGGCAGGGGGTGAGGGCTCAGTCGGCGGGGACCACAGACGGCTCCCCGTCGAGTAGGGATTCCGTCCGCCGCGGCTCCATCCATGGAAGGTCCCGCTACCAACCCCATCTGACAGACGGGGAGACTGAGGCCTGGGGAGCCTCAAAGGGGTGCTGCGGTCACACAGGAAGGAAGCGTGCAACTGGGAGCCTGAGCCACAGCCCGACCTCACTCCAGCTCTTTCCCAGCGGGCTCTGCCCTGTCCCGGACACCCACCCCTGACCGCTGGTGGCACCGGCTCTTCTCACACTGGCCCTCTGCTCCCACTGGCCCTCCTCTGTGGCCTGCCCTCACCTGGGATCCTGAGCACCCTCGGCGCCCCAGGCCAAGGGTCACCTCCGACAGCCGGCCTCCTAAGTGCCATGGCCCTCACCCTTCTACACCAGGGAGCACCCATCCGTGACCCAGACACCCAGCACTGAGGTCGGGCCTGTCCCCACGGGCAGCTGGAGCCCTGCTCCCTCCCCGAGGTATCCGGGTGTGTGCTGAGGGGGCGGGGTCTCCGCCGGTTCCCCTCACTGAGGCCCGAGATGCCTGGCGGCAGACATGCCCCTGAGGCCCGGACTGCTTGGCAGCTGCTGTCTACACTGGGGCGGAACAGCCTCCCAGGTGTCGAAATCCACAAAATGAAACTGGAAACTGACACGGGCAGGAAGGGCCCGCCGGGGCCCTGCCCAAATGCCGAGGGAGGAGGCCCCGCAGACGCCCTGGCCCACAAGCCAGGACTCCATGGCCCCCGCCCTGGGGGCCCAGGGCCAGCCACTTCCCCTCTGTGGGACTCAGTCTCCTTAGCTCTCAAACTGTGGGGGAAGGGGACAGACACGAGTGAGGTCCCCAACTGAGAGGGTGACCAATTGGCACCAAAGGCCCTGCCGGCTGTCTGGGCCGGTTGGGGCCAGCCCAGCTGGTCACTTCCGCCCCCCCGGGGCCTGGGTTACTTCGGTCTAACGAGGGAATGGAGCCCCGGCCCCAGCCTGGAAGAGGAGAAAAGGCTGAGAGGCAGCCCGAGGCCGCAGAAGCATTGGGCCCTGGACAGGGAAGGGTGGGCAGGAGGGGCTGGGTTCCATCCCCAGAAGGCCAGGGAGCAGGGTTCAGAGCCCTGCCCAAACTGTGACTGGCTGTGTGACCTTGGGGGAGTCTCTCACCCTCTCTGGACTTTCACTTCCTCTTTGGGTAAATGGGACTTGGCCAGCCCCAGGAGAGACAGGACCTGAGTAGGGAGTAAACATAATGAGAGTTTACCCACACTACCTCTAAGTCTAATGGCAATCCTGGGGGGAGAGGACCCCGTAGGCCTGTTTTACAGACGGGTCAATGCACTTGGAGAGTTGAGGTCTGGGATCAGGTGGTCAGCAGGTGGCCGAGCCAGGCAGGAGCCCGGCCCTGGGGCTGCGGGTCTGGAACTCCCAGTGCACAATATGTGCTCAGAGGAAATATGTGTTCTCTGCCCTGAGCACCCTGAAAGGCTGGAGGGTTGTAGGGAACCAGGTCTGGGGATCCAAGGGTCCAGCGGCCCCACACTGCACCCTTCACTCACAGGGCCTCACCCTCGGCAATTCCCTTGGCGACAAGGACAAGCTGGGGTGGGCCCGGTGTGTAGGGAGCTGGTCAGACCCCTCCCCCACATTTTAGGACTCCACTGGCTCACCCCTTCCCCCCATCCTCCCTGGCCCCTACCCAAGCCAGGGGCCACCCCAGTCCCTTTGATGGAGCAAATGAAGTTTCCTCAGTTCTGTGGCCTTCAGGGTCCAGACTGCAGCCCTCTCCTCACTCTATATCCCCTCCTTCTGGTCCCTCAGGGACTGAGGCCAAGGCCAACTCCAGGAACCCCCAGATCTCTCCTCTAAGCCCCTGACCCAGGGATGAAAGCTGGACTGGAGGGGCGGGCCTGAGGCCTCTTCTATTCCAGACCAGTAGGCTCTGGAGCTGGAGTGACCCTATTTGCCTCTAGCTCTCCCTCTTTGTAGTTGGGTGGGCCTTAATTTCCTCATCTGTAGAATGGGTCCCGCCCTCCGAGGAAGATGCCACAGAGAAAGCTCTGAGCGCCACCAGCGCGCCACCAGGCCCAGCGGAGTTGGGCTCCGTAGTTAGTGGCTGTTAACTCCCCATCTTCCTCTTCCTCTTCTCTTTCCCCCTCCTCCTCCTCCTCGCCACTGTGGCCCCCACCAAGGCCTGACACCCGGCGGGCGGCGGGCGGGCCGGCAGACTGAGTCTCATCCACTGATCCAGCTGGGTGGGGGTTCCAAGATCCCCTTCCGGGCGCAGGGCGAAGCGAGGGTGGCAGACGGGGCTGCGGGCTCTGCAGACCCCTGCCGGGGCACTCACCCCCGGGCCAGCAGCACGCGGCGCCCCTCGGCTCTGCGCTCCGCTCCCGGCACTGCGCTCCCCGCCGCGGCGCCCACGCAACTCACTTTCCCCGGCGGGCGGGGCCGCGAGGGGCGGGACCACGGAAGCCCCGCCCCGCCCCGTCCCGTCCGGGCCCCGCAGTCCCCACCCGGAGTCCCGAGAGCCGCTGGGAGGGTCGCCGGGCTCCGGCTGCGACCCCGCCCGCCCTAACTTCCTGGGGGACCATTGGAGGAGTGTGCCGAGGGGCCCAGAGACCAGAGCGCGGACACAGACCGGCGCCGACCGCGCACGCCTACGTGGCCCAGGGTGCGGGGAGGCGGCCGGGGTAGGGCATGGGACCCCACCCCCACCCCCACCTAGGGGCCTATGGCTGAAGGGACCCCAACACGCTGAGGTTTGGGCTCCCAAGAGCCGTGTGTCCCCCGCACGCTCCCTCACCTCCGGGACCGCCGCCGCCTCTCATGAGACCACAGTTGCACTGGATCCTTCCACCTTCCTGCCTCTGACCACCCGGGGGAGGGACCTAAGCTCCAGGCCCAGTGCTCTGTGCCCTTGGGTAGGTGCTCACCCTCTCTGGGCCTTTTTCCTCAATGGCAACAGGACATGGAGGGCTAGGCCGTGTTATGTCCTTCCACTCAGGGCTGGGCACCCAATGTTAGCTGTCGCTCCCCCCCCCCCCCCCCTGCAGCTGGGGGCGCCCTGGAGACTTTGGTCCTGCCCCAGCACCCCTGAGCTGAGGTTCACACCTGCCCAGCTGCCTGCACTTTGGGCGGGCCAGGACCATACCCACCGGGGACAGGAGGTGCAAGGGGCCCCTCAACTCTAGTGATCCTTGAATCCCACATGGCAAGGTCCTCTGAGGGGTGGAGTGGTGGGCAGATGGAGCCCCAGAGCTGGGGGTGGAAAGTACGGCCAAGGTCAGTGTCCTCTGAAAAGTGGGGGCCCCCATCCTGGGGCACTGTAGGTCTATTTCCAGGGTGGGGAGGACCCCTCAACACAACCAAACAGCACCAATGGGGGCCTCAGGTCAATACCTCCTGGTGCAGGGGAGCCCAGGACCCCACTGTTACAAAACGGCATTAGAGGTGCTGCACAGACACTCACACACACACACACACACACACACACACACGCGTGTGCAGTTTCTGACAAGTCAGAAGGGGGAAGAATCCAGTCAGGAGCTGGATAGCCTGACTCATTTTTAATTTTTTTTTTTTTTTTTTAATTAGAGCGAGAGCGGGAGAGGGAGGGGCAGAGACAGAATCTCAAGCAGGCTTCACGCTCAACACGGAGCCTGACACAGGGCTCGACCCCGTGACCTCGGGATCGCATCCTGAGCTGAAATCAAGAGTTGGACGCTCAACCCACTGAGCCACCCAGGCGCCCCCTGATCCATTTTTAGAAGTGTTCTGTTTCTCTGTGTACAGATATAGGCTCCATGACAATTACCTAAGGCTGGTTCTACCTGGGAAAAGTGAAATTAGAGGTGATTTAGGAGTTTTAAGCCTGCCTTATTATTGCAGAGCTCAGCATCCCACAGCCACCGGGGCTGGCCGGGGGCGAGGCACACAGACACTTCCCGGGGGCCGGTCTTCCCTTCCAGGCCTGCTCTCACTCCTCAGCTCTGCACCTTGTTCCTTAGGCTGTGGGCCCAAGCAGGTCCTGGGCCACCTCAGCATCAGATGGCCCAGCTAGCAGCAGTGAGGAGAAAAAGGGGTGTCCTGGGGAATGAGTTGGGGAAAGGCTGGGGTTCTTTGCTACAGGCCTTCTCAGAGCCTTGAACGTGGTCACACGCGGTGCCTATCACAGAAAGAGGGCACTTGGGGCATTTCCCGCACTGACTGGTTCACAGAACACCCTCCTCTCCCTTCTTTCCGTGAAACATCATGGGTGGTTAGTGTTTTGTAAAAAGTACTTTTAGGGGCGCCTGGGTGGCGCAGTCGGTTGGGCGTCCGACTTCAGCCAGGTCACGATCTCGCAGTCCGTGAGTTCGAGCCCCACATCAGGCTCTGGGCTGATGGCTCAGAGCCTGGAGCCTGTTTCCGATTCTGTGTCTCCCTCTCTCTCTGCCCCTCCCCCGTTCATGCTCTGTCTCTCTCTGTCCCAAAAATAAATAAAAAAACGTTGGAAAAAAAAAAAAAAAGTACTTTTGGAAACGACGGAGAAGGGGGACTCAGATCTCCGACCGAGTTAGTTTTCATCAGACGCATGCTGTGTGATTCTGAGCCGGTCACTTCACCTCTCTGAGCTGTTTGCTCACAGCTGAGAATATACTGAAGTCCCTCCGCAGGCCCTGGCACTGAGTTCGCGGGAGCCGTCTCTGACGATTCTGTCCACACCGGGCTAGCGTGTGGCCCCACAGGGAAACCACGCCGCTGCCGGGATTGCGAAGCCGGAAGTTCTGAGCAGGCAGAAGCCAAGCCGGCAGCCCGGCCTGGGGAACTTGGGGAGGAAAGGGGATGTGGCTGGAGATGAGACAAGGCCAGCTCAGGCGCAGCGGGGTCTGTGTCACCTCCTTGTGACAGTTACCCACCACCCCCAGCAGGCCTCTCCCTGCCCCCAGGGAGGACAACGCCCTGGCCTGAGTTTCTGCGGTTGATGTACTTCTGCCTGAGGCTCTGGCAGGCTCCATATCCGTAGGGTGGAGTCGTGGGAGGCCCTCGGGCAAGGGCAGGCCCAGCCCCGGCCCCGTGGGCACCCAGGATTATGGGAATAGCAGACCCCAGGCCGAGCCTAGAGGCATCGCCCAGAAGACGGGTGTGCAGCAGGGCCGCTCTGGGCTGACAGCCACAGGGAGCCCCAAAGGGGCCCACAGAGTCCCACAGGGAGGCCGGGCCACCTCTGGTGGCCCCACTGAAGGACCTGTCTTGGGGAGGAGTCCACAGGCCGTGGCCGGGATTCAGGACAGAGGCGGTGCGGGAGGGCAGAGCATTTTTATTGGGCCGCGGGGGGCGTCAGCGGTACAGGTAGTCGGCCTGGATGTTGGCGGCGATCTCGGCCTCCCACTTGTCCCCGTTGTTGAGCAGTTTCTCCTTGTTGTAGAGCAGCTCCTCGTGTGTCTCCGTGGAGAACTCAAAGTTGGGGCCCTGCAGGCGGGGGCGGGGCGGCCACGTGAGGTGGCTCCAAGGCGCCGCTGCCCCGGCCCCACCCAACCCCATGCCCACTCACCTCGACGATGGCGTCCACGGGGCAAGCCTCCTGGCAGAAGCCGCAGTAGATGCACTTGGTCATGTCGATGTCGTAGCGCGTGGTCCGGCGGCTGCCGTCGGCCCGCGGCTCGGCCTCGATGGTGATGGCCTGGGAGAGGGGCACGGGGCACTCCTTACCCTTCGTTCCTGTCCCGTCTGCCCTGTCCTGGAGGGGTCGCTCTGGGGCCACGGAACAGGTCCTGCCACCCACTTTCAGCCTGATGTGCCTTCCCTGCCGCCCCTCCCAGGAGGCCCCCGTCACACAGCCTAGCATGTGCCCTGGCTGACATTTTTCGTGTTTGTTAACTGCCACCATCTCCCACCTGAGAGCCTAAGTCCCACGAGGGGAGGACTGTTGCCTACTCCGTTCACTGCAGGGCCTGTAGCCCCGAGAGGGGTCCTCAGGACTAGCCCAATTGCTGTCGGTTGCACGCTGAACAGCTCTCCCATTTATGTCTGGTTATCCCCCTTTAAGGGATGAGAAAATTCAGGCTCAGAGAGGTTGAGGGGCTTCCCAAAGCCACACAGCAAGTGAGGCTCAAAGCCCAGACCCGAAGGTAGGTCTTTAACCCTCAGTTTCTGGGTACGGCTTTGTGCCAGCAGGGAAAAGGCCAACCTCCCACAGCCGGAAGGACCTTCAAAGGCCTTCACGTGCCCCCCAGCAGTGTAATGCCCACATTCAGTGGGACCCTAGACTGGTAGCCTTGCTTCTTTGTGCCTCAGTTTCCCTGTCTATAAAGACAGGGATGATCACCTCTGCATCCTAGATTGATGTAAAGATAAGTCATGAGCTGGAACAATGCCTGATCCGTGGACGCTGCTCACTGCCCGGTGACTGTTACCACCTCTGCTGTTTGGGGGCTCTTCTCTGTGCGCCGGGGTGGCTGGATCAGAGACATCGAGGCCACCGCGCATGGCCTGGAGCAGCCTCGGCAGCGGGGGCGGGATCACTGTGTGGTGATGAGTGACCACGGTGCCCGCTGGGGCTCCAGCTGGGCACGCCCACGGGCCTGCCCAGGAGCCTCAGCTGGATGTTTCTGTTTCTACACTAACAGCCCCCGCCTCTGGGTGGTCCATGTGAGACCCTCCAACAGAACTTGGAGCCGGGGGCTCCAAGGAGCAGCAACCAGGGGCAGGGAGGGCCTCTGCTGCGGCACGCGTGTCCTCAGGGCTGGCCCTGTGACAGGCACACGTGCACAGCTCCTGAGACTGCTGCTGTGTTCAGGGCAAAAGCGGAGACCTTCAGGGGCCGCCCCGTGGCTCCCAAGCCCAGGTTTGACGCCCCTGACCAGATCCCCAGGCGCAGGACCCACGTGGGTCATGTCACGTGGGTCACGCGACCCGCTCAGGGCCACAAGCCTGCCTCCGATGACTCACTAACGCTGAACCGGCCCGGCAACGGGACTCAGAGAGGGAAAGGGGCTTTCCTGGGGACACAGCCAGTAGGGGGACCAGAGTTCGGGCCCCAGGCTGCCCAGCATCCCCCTCTCCGCAGCAGGCTGCAGCCTCCTCCTCGAGGGCAGGGGCCGCAGTGGCTCACCTGGGCGGGGCAGACGGCCTCACAAAGCTTGCAGGCGATACAGCGCTCTTCTCCGGACGGGTAGCGGCGCAGTGCATGCTCCCCCCGGAAGCGTGGGCTCAGCGGGCCCTTCTCGAACGGGTAGTTAATGGTGGCCGGTTCCCGGAACAGGTAGCTCAGGGTCATGCCCAGGCCTGTGGGCAGCATGGGCGTGGTGGTGGGTGGGGGCCCCTCCTCCCCCAACAATCTGTGCCCACGCCCCGCCTGTGCGGCCCCTTCCCCCCAGGGCCCACCTCGGATGAGCTCAGTCCACAGCAGGGTCTGAGCCGCCCGGTCGGTCACCGACTTCATGTCCATCGAGGTCTCCCGCATGTTCACGAACTCTGCAGGGGAGGTGAGCGGAGGGGCCGTCGTGATAGGGCTTCTCACAGCTGCACATGCTTAAGTCCCCCATGAACCCGACTCAAGGAGAAAAGGCCTGGTCACGGGGTGCCGGCGGGGGGGGGGGGGGGGTGGGGGGGGCTCAGCCGGTTAGGCATCTGACTTCGGCTCAGGTCATGGTCTTGCAGTTTGTGGGTTCGGACCCTGCGTCGGGCCCTGTGCTGACAGCTCGGACCCTGGAGCCTGCTTCGGATTCTGTGTCTCCCTCTCTCTCTGCCCCACCCCCCACTCCAGCTCTGTTTCTCTCCCTCAAAAATAAATAAACATTCAAAAAGAAATTAAAACAAAAAAAGGGCCTGGGCTTCCTTCCAGCTGGACCTCCCCCCAAGGGCCTGTTCGCTCACCAAAACTTCCGACCTCAGCAAGCTCGGAGAGGCCTGCCTCTGGCCCTGGCCAATCCTTGCCCACCTTTCCCTGTGTCTGGGCAGCCATCTGAGCCCAGGAGTTGAAGGGGGCTGGAAGGGGCTTGGGTGGTGGGGTCCTGGTGAGGAGGATGCACACCCAAGGTTCACACCTGGCAGTCCCCTGCCCCAACACACCCCCTCCCACCTGTGCCACGCAGGGTAGCTCTGAGATGCCCCTGTGTGGCCACAGGGAAGGCTCCCCACCCCCTAACTGACAGACCCTGCCCCCATGAATCATACTCAAACTTGATCGTCATGGCAGAGCAGAAACGGAGGCTCAGAGAGGGGGAGCCTCTGGCAAAGCCAGGACTAGAACCCAGGCTTGCTCCCCTGCCTCTGGCAAGTTCCTGATCAGGAATGAGGCTCAAGGTGCCCCGGGACTCACTGTAGGTTGCTGCCACCGTGCTGCTGTGGAGGCTCCGGCCACTGGGGTGCCCTGGAAGGAGGGGGATGACGCTGTCAGCGGCGGCCTCGCATCGGGAGGCTGGGCCCCCCTGCTCCCCAAGAAAGGCTCCCCCGGTCCTACCTGCACGTGCGGCCTGGGCCAGGGCCCGAAGCAGCGTAGCTGTAGTCAGGCAGTGCATCTGCGGGCGTGAAAACGGAGGGAGACACGGGTGGGTCCCAGACCTGTCCCCGCGGGAAGTCTGGCACTGCGGGAGCCCTGACCCCAATGTGTCACCTGGTCTCCTATTCCCCCCACTCCTGTCAGAGGCACACAAGGCCTCCCTGTTCCCAGGGGTGGCACCTCTCAGCCCTCCAAACCTGACTCCGCTCAGCGAGGCTAAGATTTAGGGAGTATCTGTGGGCCCACGTTCCATCTAGCTCACCTTCTAAGAAGTCTTTAAAATCCATCCCTCCCCTCTTCCCCGATCGGTGCTCCTGCCTCCCACCTCTCCCCTCCCCTGTTCATCCTCCCCAAAGCTGACCCAAATAAGCTGGCCAGCAGCCACCAGCACCGACAGCCCACTGTGTCAGGCACTGGGCTAGGGGGTCACACACACTGTCATATGCTCCTTACAAGGATCCCTCGTGAGAGACACAGAGCAGCTGAGGCTCAGCCATGTTAAGTGACTTGTCCGAAGTCACACAATGGGGGTTGAGGGGTGGAGAGAGTGGGACCAGCATGGAACTCCTGCACACCCACAGTCCACCCCCGCTGGAAACCCTTTTAAAGGCTTAAATAACCCTCGGGACCAAATTCTTTTCCCCAGCATCAAGGTCCTTCTGGACCGGTCTCCTAGCCTGCCAAGTGACCTTGGGCGGGGGAGGTCATCTGACATGTTTTCTCATCTGTGGAATGGGGGCCACGAGAACGAAGGGAGGTGTACATGCCCAGAGCTTGGCATCTGGCCGAAGCTCGAAAGTGTCCTTCCCGTGATCTGTGACTTGTCTCGGGCCCATCTCTTAGGACCGCTGACTCCAGCGCCAGGCACCTAGCCCAACATCTGCCCGACCGCTGACTCCAGCGCCAGGCACCTAGCCCAACATCTGCCCGACCTTCGCCGTGACCTCTGACCCCACAGACGCGGGCGGGGCATGCGCCTTGACGGTGCCGGGTCACGGGTCCGCTCGCGGCGCGCTGAAGGACACCCGGGCCGCGCGTCGTGAGCAGACCGAGATGAAGCCTGGCGCAGAGTCGACGGGGCCGACGAGAGCACCGCACTCACCCCCCGACGCCGCGCCGCCGAGGTCCGGCTTCTAACAGCTGACCCCTGAGCACCCACCTTGAAGCGCTGCCTCTCCTTCCCTTGCTGAGCGGCCTGTCCGCCGAGAGGCGGAGCCTACACTCTGAGACGCTGCCATTGGGCCGGCTGGTTTCACCTTTTCCGCGCTTATCTTTTACGGCGTACTCTGATTGGCCAATGGTGCCCCTGAAAGAGGCGGGATCCAGCAGCATCTTTCCTCTGATTGGCTAGGGGGGAGCAGGCACTTGAAGTTGCGTAGGGCGCTTCCATGTTGGGTTGGAGAGGCCAATAAGCGAGGAGCCCCCCCCACCGCAGGCGGGACATCCGGGGCGTGGCTTAGGAAGTGGCTCCGGGTCGGACCGGACGTCGCGTGCTGGAGGCCGGCAGCTCACCGCAGCGGGTTGTGTGTGATAACGGTGCTGAGAATTGCGGCCGGCAGTGATTCCGCGGGAGCCGTGCCTGCTCGGCGCTAAACCTTTACCCAGGAGCTCTGTATGGAGGATTATTCTCGCCTTACAGCTGGGGAAATGAGGCACGGGCTGCAAAGTGCGGCCGCCTGAATCCCACCTGGGTCTGTGTGACTCGAGATCCTTGTCCCTCAACAGCCACCAAACCTGTTTCCTCCCAGTGGATTGATTGTGTGGCAGAGGGCCCGCGGAGGTTGCGGGCACCGAGAAGGCCCTTGGGACCGCCTCTGTGTTTGGGGAGAATTGGGAGGTGGTCATGGAAGGCTTCTTGAATGATGTGATGTCCAGGCTGTCCGCGAGGAGGAACAGGGCAGTCCAAGGGCAGAGCAGGCGTGCCCACGTGCGCGCAGAAGTCCTCTTGAAAAGGAGCACGCCGGGTGTGGGGGCACAGGGCCATGGCGGAGCCCCCCAAGGACTCGTGTGGGTCCTGACTCGGCGGGCCACTGAAGGGACTCAGGCTGGGGGGTGGAACGGTCCAGCTTGGGAAGCTCCTCGGGTGCCCTGAGGTCGGGCCCACGGGGAAAGGGGAGGTGATAGATGGCCCCGGGCCTGGTGTTCCGTGTGTGCATTGGCAGGTTCTACAGCATGGTACAACCCTCAGCACTTTTCTCAAAGATGGGACTTGGGAGGTGAGCAGGGAGTGTTGAGCAGGGATGCCCCAGGGTTTAGTTTGGTGGGTGAGCGGATGAGGGACCCGTTTCATGGCGTCAGGGCCCCGGAGGGTGAGCAGGACAGGGAAGAGGGTGAGTCCGATGTGGGATGTGGTGAGGGGAAGACACCCAGTCCCGGGGGATGAGACTGCTCAGAACTCCCAAGGGGCTTGAGGGGAGACAGACTGACTCCACGCAAAGGAGGAGACAGGATGCCTGGAGCTTGGGGTCAACAATTCATTTATTAAACTGCAAAATCGAATCCTCGTGACGATCTCCAAAGGTGCCAAGACATCACCTCCACTGTGCAGATAGAAAAACAAACTCAGGGAGGGAGGGCAAAGATTTTTTGCCCGGGGCCTGGGCCACTGCAGGTCTGCGGTGTGGCCTGGACCAGACTCCAGGGCCCCTTCTGCACCCTTCACAGGAAGGGGGGTGACTCAGAGGCATCCCTGTCTGCCGGCCTCTCCCAGGTGGCTACATCGGAGGTGGGAGAGGGCAGGTTACTGCCTGGTTTCCCATGCTCCCTCACCGTGGCCCGTCCTAGCTGGGGGGCAGCCAAGGGAGGAGGCTGAGGGCTGGAGGAGAAGGCCCCGGGAGGGAGGAGGGCCAGGCCGGTCCGGGCTGTGGTCTTTTCCTCCTTGTGTGTGGAGCCCAGGCCACATCTCCAGGAGCCTCAGGTGGCAGGGGCGGTGGACTCAGATGAGAGTTGGAGGGACACCCCAGTGCCTGAGGCGGGCTCAGAGCAAGGTACAGCTGCAGCCACGGGCCTCCATGGCCATCACCAGCACCCTCAGCTTGCGAGGTGAGTAGGGCGGGTAGCGGATGGAGTAGATCTTCTCCATCCCGGGGCAGCGCAGCAGGCAGGCGCGGTGGTGGGAGAAGGTGTCAAAGGAGAACTTGCCGTGGTAGCTGCCCATCCCACTGGCACCTGTACAGGGGCATGGGAGACAGCAGTCAGCCCCTCCCTGGCCAGCCGAGGGGTGTCAGACAGACCTGGGCTCTGCCAGTCACGCACAGTGTGACCTCACCTCCGAGCCTCAGTTTCCCCATGTGTAAAATGGGCTTAGCCCCGAGCCTGCAGCAGCTCACCAGAGGCTGTGGCAAGCTAGGTAGACAGTGGTCAAAGGTGTGGATTCTGGAATGACTGCCCAGAGTCGATCCCTGCTCTGAATCAGTTCTGTCACCTTGGGCAACTGACTTTGCCTCTGTCTCCTTGCACGTGACATCGGGTGACCGTGGCACCCACTTCCTAGAGCTGTGGGGGTCGGGCGGGTGCTCAGGCCCGTGGACGAAGTAAGTCCTGGGGTGTGTTAGGAGTCTGAAGTATCCAGGTGGGGAGGCAGTCAAGGACCAGGCTTTGGCACCGCAAGTCCAGGAGACCCAGGATGGGTGGGGTGGGGGCGGTGAGGGAGGGCTTCCTGGCGGGAGTGAGGTCTGAGGGACGTACAGTTGACCAGATGAAGAGGCAGGGCTCGGTGTGGGCAAGAGGGGCCCAGGCTTGGGGACAACCCAGCCTTGGAGGTGGGTGGCCTGGGCAGGGCTCAGTGTGGCTGGGGCAGCAGGGAGAGGAGGTGGGAGCAGGACCCCGTTGCCAAGTCGGGAAGAGCTGGGCCTCCGGAAGCTGTGAGTCAGGGCCTTGCTCAATCCTGGGGGGAGTAGCAGGATCAGGTTCGCCCCCAGAGAGACTGCCCCACTTCCCTGGGGAGGAGGGGCTGGGACTGGAGACGGGCGGGCTAGGTCGGGGCTCCAGGGTCAGTGTCTGGCCCTCCCAGTCCACTGAGGAGGAGGTGGGCTCAGAGAGGGGACGTGGTTGCCCCAGGTCACACGGCCAGTGGGCTTGCTGGGGCCAGCCCTAACTAAGGTTTCCTGCCTCGGAGGCCAGAACTTTGCAGTGGGAATGGGGGCTGCCGGGGCCGGGGATCCCCGCTCACCCGGCTTCCCTCGGGCAGGGAAGAGCCCCTGTCTCCTGGGGGAGGGGGTGACATACCAAGTGCTGGACTGAGGGGACACAGGAAGGGTTAAAGGGGCACTTGATAGCCTCACCGTGGAATGAAGGGGACACACGAGGTTGCCCCGCGTGAGCTGGTAGGCAGATTCCGAGCCGTGCTGTTGGTGAGAAGGGCAGGGCCAGCGACCACAGGGGGGCTGAGAACCCTGAATTGTATCTCCATGGGCCCACCCACACGTGTACATGCAGGGACAAGTCTGGAAGGTTTCTTCAGGATGGAGATGTCGGGATGCCCCTCAGTCTGGCAACAGCTAGGGAAGGCGGGGCCGTGCCGGCTACCTACCCACTCCTCCAAAAGGCAGGCTGTCGAGGGTCAAGTGCATGAAGCCATCGTTCCCGCAGAAGCTCCCGCTGCTGGTCTGGGCCAGCACTCGCTTGACCACCTGCAAGGGAAGCAGCGATGAGGCCCCGTGGCTGGGCAGCAAGAGGCCACCAGGAAGAGTGGCCACCGTGTGAGCCGCAGGGGGGTGTGGTCGCGTGGCACCCGACACTGAGCCCCCAACTCGGGATGTGTTTCCTGAGCATCTGCTCCGTGTGGCCCCTGCTGGGGCT